>NC_135537.1:24944911-25561161 GCF_045843805.1 Urocitellus parryii | reverse complement strand
ATTTTGATACCATTTTTCATTAACTACCTGTATTGATGTATTTTCTCAATTAAAAATAGATTGTATGTTTTCCTTTTATTGATTTACAGAAATTCTTCACGCAATATGGATGCTAATTTTTGACTGTTGTATATATTTTGTGTACTTCTCTATAAGTGAATGTTAATTCAGAATGCACTCTGAGTCTAATTACAGAAATGGTGGAGGTAGAGTGATAATAAAAATTCATGCCCTTAAAAACATACAAATAAATCTAAATTAGGTGCATAAAGTAGTAATAAATGCTATGAAGACAAGTGGTTAGAAAGTGAAATGGTAGGACTGGCAGTTGGAAAGCCTTTGAGGAGCTAATACTTCCTAGAAACCAGAATAAAGAGTCTTCTGTTTTTTATTCCTGTGATATTCTTTTCTGTTCTAGTCTATAGTAAAGTTTATTTTACTTTAAACTAAAAATATGGCTCCTTCTATATTTATTTTTCAATTTACTTTCTTACTGTTGTTTGTGAAATGAATGTGCTTATGGTATATTTAATTGGGGAAGAGATGTAGGATTTTTTTTGTATATTCATGGCAGCTTTTTAACCCAAACACCTAATAAATTGTTAATATGTGTTTTCTATTTGACTGTGACATTGGCCTCAGTATCATACAGTTCTGGAAAATATAGAAGGGACATGATTTCCGTAATGAAGATATGCCGTCTAGTCTTCCATGTCATCCATCTTCAAGTCCTGAAATCATTTCTAAGAAAATGGTCTTAGAAATGTTGGTCTCTCTATATATATTTCAATTCTTACATTCAGTAATAATTCCTACATATAAAAGTAGGTAACATTGCTATATACCAATAGCAAATTATCTGAAATAGAAATTTAAAAATCCCATTTATAATATCTACAAAAATTCCTACAAATAAATTTAATAAAAGTAGTACAGAATATTTATGATGAAAACTGTATAATATTGATGAAATAAAATTGAACAAAAATGGAATGGCTTCCTTTTTAAATTTTGCATTGAGACTCACTGCATTCCTTATCATATTACCAATGACATTCTTCAGAAAACTAGAAAAAACAGTCTTAAAATTTATATGGAGTCATCTCTCTCTCTCTCTCTCTCTCTCTCTCTCTCTCTCTCTCTCTCTTGAAATAGTCAAAGCAGTCTTGAACAAAATGAACAAAGCAGGAGGCATTATACTACCTGACTATGAAGTAGAATTCAAAGCTATAGTAACCAAAGCAAGGTGACAGTGGCATAAAATCAGACACAGAGACTAATGGAACTGAACAGTCTGGAAGTAACCCATGATGCACCTGACAAAGGTCCTAAGAACACAAACATTAGAGAAAAGATAATCTTTTCAATAACGAGTCCTGGGAAAATTGGATATTCACATGCAGAAGACTGAAAGTAGATTTCTATCTTTCACCAGTTTTAAAACAATTCAAATTAGAAAAAAAAAAAGACTTAAATGGAAAACCTGTAACCTATGAGAAGAAAACATAGGACAAATACTTCAGTATCCTGGAAATGATATTTTGACACCATCCCAAGAGAAATGTCTAAAACTACTATGCTGAATGGATGGCTTAATGATGTACTCACACTAATTTTGTCATTGTGTATATATTAGCTTATACAATACATATAATGATAAAATATTATTCAATTAAGCAAAATTTGGCAGCCTCTCCCAGAGCCTCTCAGCCTCAGTTGGCATGCATTTTTCCTGGAATATGTAATCCTTGCTTTAACCTCGAAGCTTCTCATCATCAAGATACATCACATTCTCCCTTGCATGTGCCTCTGTTTTCATAAGTAAACATTTATCTCTATCTCATAAAAATAAATTAAATTTTAAAACATGTCTTGAATTAAAAATATAGAGTAGATTTAATATGATTTATCTGACATTTTAAAGTATTTTTTAGTTGTAGATTGACACAATATCTTTGTTTATTAATTTATTTTTATGTGCTGAGGATCAAACCCAGTGCCTGAGGTGAGCACTCTGCCACTAAGCTACAGCCCCAGCCCTCTTATCTGGCATTTTTTAGTGAAATCATCTTCAAAGTACCTATAGCTTTTGAAATATTGCAGAATTCTATATTAATTTAGATAATAATTTATATGATATCTCATTAAGAGAAAGATCTGTTACTCAGATAATTTTTTTCCTACAATTTAGACAAACTTAGTTTAAATATTTCACAAAAGTATGCCATACTGTACGGAGTCATAGAATAATCTCATATAGTAATAAAATATTAGTTTTATGCTTTTAAAGAAGAATGTGAAAACTAGTTCACTTGTTGACATTTTTTGGGCTGAGATTTGAACAAGAGAATCTCGTGAAATCTCTTGAGCTTTCAGGAAGAGGCATAACTCAAAAATGGTTTCATGGATCAATTTCAATATTAAAGCAAAACTCTAGTCGACACAGTTTTCAGAGTTTCTATTTAATACTTTCCTGTCTGACATGGGAAAATAAAAGGAAAGCTAAATAGTAATAAAGTAGACTCAAGCTGTACTATGCAACTTAATAGATTTGTAGATTTAACCTTTCTCAGACTGGTGGATCATTTGTTTTAATGATGTCAGTGAAATTGCTAATCAAAATGGAAATGGCTTCAAATTAATTGTAACTGACCTTGGCAAAAATTATTATCTTCTAAATGGACATTCAAATGTAGGTAAAATAATTTCAGCCAGACTTTGGGTCATTAATTTATGACTGCAAATCATCTCTTCTGAAAGTTGTTTACTCTCAAACAGATATGCCAATGAATCAATTTCACACTAAAATTACATTTCCATCCTTAAATGGACAAGTCAAACACATGTAAAACAAAAAATAAAGCCTTGATAAATCTTGGTATGTTTTCTGTTTTCTTTCATGTTACACAATTTTGTGGCTTCAGTCTATACTAGACTAATTTATGTAATTATCTAATCTTCTCATTTCTTTGTGAGAGCATATCATCTTTTATTTTTTATTTTTAGCAATTCTTTATACTTGGAAAAACATTTCATTCCATATCAGTCAAACTTACCTTTTGTAAATACTTTCTTTTTCTTTTTTTTTTTTTTTTTAAAGAGAGAGTGAGAGAGAGGGGGACAGAGAGAGAGAATTTTAACATTTATTTATTTTTTCTTAGTTCTCGGCGGACACAACATCTTTGTTTGTATGTGGTGCTGAGGATCGAACCGGGCCGCACACACGCCAGTCGAGCGCGCTACCGCTTGAGCCACATCCCCAGCCCTTTTGTAAATACTTTCAAAAAAATTTGGTAGAAATGAAACATATTAAACTTCCAAGTAGCATTTATCAAGATGGCATGGAAACTAATATTGTCGTATCTGGCGCTTTTTCAGAAAATAATCTGAAAATGTATTTCCCTTTTGTCCAACAATCCAACAAAGAGAAATCTATCATACAGAAAAATACTTCAAGAACAATTGTTTAATTTTTATTAAATACGTTTGGGGATATAAAAAATCTAAAAAAATTGTCTACAAGGAATAGTTGAATTAATCATTGCTTACTGATACAATAAAATAATGACATGTATTTATAATGATGCACATGATATAGTAAGTAGAGTTTTACATTATGCCATTGACTTTGAAAAGTTTGAACTGGAAATGAGGTCTGGAAATGTTGGCAAGAATTCTAATAATTCTGCTTCATTGTATTTTTAAAATTGTGATAATAAACACTTTATTCTAATAAAATAATCTACCTTTAAAAATAATTACATGCATGAAATATTAAATGGTGTTATACTTACTCTTCTACCACAAATAATTAGAAGTGGACAAAATATATGAAACAATGTTTCTAGGCATTGAATGACAAGGTATAAAGGACAACAATCCTTGAAACAAAAAAAATCATTTGAATTAAAAGCCACCTTTACCTGAGTGTCTTTGGTATATGAGATGTGCTTTAATAGAAAATCTAGTTGACAAGAGAAGCCATGGAAATGTAAAGGGGTTGTGGCTGGAATAGTGGACACTGTACTAAAAAGAGAGAGAAATAGATTAAAAAGGAGAAGGAAGTTGAGATGGGGACCCCAAATGTGTTTATGGATCTGTGTCAAGCCCCATGCAGGGAAAAAGACCTCAAAGCTTCACAGGAAATGCTTATCAAGGGAGTGAGAACTGACTCAAAGTACCAGAAACCATGCAATTGTTGGAGTTTAAATTCAGCCATAGTAAAGTGATTACACTAATCTTTCCAGGAAATTAGTTGAGATCTAAGGAAGGCTAAAACAAAGCAATAACAAGTCATTGTAACAGGGTAATTCCTTAGAAACATAGAGAAAATCAACCAAGAACAAAACAAAGCTAGGTGATGTCAATGGATTATCTGGTGGAACAAAACTCATAATCTTTAAAAAAAAATTTAAAAAGTGATAGAATACAAAAGTAATATAGTTGCCTTCCATGAAAACAAAATAAAATCATTTTGTATGTCATACAAAGAAGAAGAAAACTTTGATTCATAATGGCAGAAAAGAGGACTCAATAGAAACAAACCAAGGAAAGGCACAGTGTCAGAATTAAGAATAAGAACTTCCAGATAGACATAATAATTAAAGAAATGTGTTGGGGGTACTTAAGCAGATATATTAAAACTACAAGAAAGAATTATTTAGAAATCTTAGAATTGAGAATTACACTATCTGAAATGAATAATTTATTAATATAACAACATACTCTAATTGTTAAAACAAGAAAAGGTTGATGAAGTTGAAAACAGAAGAGTAATGACCTAATCTGAAGCAAAGACAGAAACAAAGCATTTTTAGTGAACTTACTGATATACAGGGCAACATTAAGATGTCTAATTTATGCACAACTAGAATCTAACAAGAAGAGGAGGGACATAATGGAATAAAAAGAAGGGATAGCCTAAATACTATCGAAATTGTTCAAAATTAAAAAAAAATCCAAAAATGTCAATGAAAACTGGGTAATATGATTGCAACAAAACCATACCTAGGAACATCATAAGAAAACTGTAAAAAAGAAAAAAGAGAGAGAAAATTTTAGATAACTATAAAAAATAAACATTCATTTATAAAGGAATGCTATGAATATTACTGAATTTTCATCAGAAATGATGGAGAAATTCAACAACATATTTGAAGTGCTAACAGGGAAGAGTTAGAAGGGGGAATTATGTGTCAACTCAGAATGCTGTATCCAAAAATGTTATTCCCCATCTGGGAGATATAAGTAAAACCACAATAGAATATCCCTTATACTCAATTGCAAGGGTTATTCTCAAAAGAAAAAAGATAACATATTAACAAGAATGTACACTGTTCATGGGGGATGTAAGCTGGTAAAGCTATTAAGAAAACATTATGGGGCTGGGGATATGGCTCAAGTAGTAGCACGTTCGCCTAGCATGTGTGAGGCACTGGGTTGGATCCTCAGCACCACATAAAAATAAAATAAAGATGTTGTGTCCACCTAAAGCTAAAAAATAAATATTTAAAGAAAAAAGAAAACATTATGGAATTTCCTTAAAAAATAAAAAATTGAACTACCATATGATCCAGCAGTTCCACTGGTGGGTATACATCAAAAGGATTTGTGATCAGTGTTCTCAAAGTGACATCTGAATTCCCATGTTGATTACAGCACTATTCAGGACAACCAAATTATAGAATCAATATAAATGCCCAAACACTAATGAATGAATTAAGAAAACATGACACATAAACACAAGTAGATACCATTCCTCAATAATAATGAATAGAATCCTGTTATTTGTGACAATGTGGATGAGCCTAAAGGATATTATGTTAGGTGAAATAAGTCAGACACAAAATACAAGTGCCACATGTCCTCCCCTCATATGTGGAATCTAAAAAAATTTGATATCATGGAAGTTGATAATAAAACAGTAGTTATTAGAGATTCAGGACAATAGGATAAAAAGGAATTGAGAAGAAGTAGGTGATGGATAAAAGTTGTAATTATATTAGAGAAATAATTTCTAGTGTTTTATTATACAGTGAGATGAGTATAATTAGCAATTATGTACTATTTATTTAAAAATGTTAGATTATTTTGAATTTTCTTGTCTGAAAGATATAAGTTGATGATTATGATTATTACTGTAATTTAAACATTACATAATGTGTATATAAATCTAAGCATCAAATTGTATCTCATAAATATATACCCCATAGTTTTTAATTGTTACATGTCAATCAAAAATCAGATAAATAGGGCTAGGATATAGATCAATGGTACAGTGCTTGACTAGCATGCACAAGGTCCCAGTATTATTGAATAAATAAATACATAAATAAATTTTGGAATCAAAAGTCACAAAAATATAACATATAAAGGAGAAATGCTTAATAAAAATTTGAAAACCAAGAACAAATGGATAATCCATAGTCAAATATAGTTCACCAACTGTGATATAAGTAGGAATAGAAAACTTAAGTTACCCAATTTCTGTAGAGAAAAATAAAATGAAAAACTTATATCCTGCACCATAGAACACCAGGCCCAAATTGTTTCACAGAGGTATTCCACCAAACCATGATTGGGCAATCTCACCTTCTATATCAGCTGTTTTAAACTCATAGAAAATGATGATTTAAAAAAATTTAATAAAACAAATATAAAGTGAAATGAAATGTGTTAAAAGTAAAATAAAATGCACAATTACAAACCAATATCACATTGATATCGAATTCAGAAAAGTGGTAGGATATAAAATTAACACCCATAAATAAATTACATTTCTATACACCAATGACAAATCAGCTTAAAGAGAAAACAGGAAAACTATCCAATTAACAATAAAAATACTTGGGATTCAATCTCATGAAAGTGTTGAAAGACCTCTATAATGAAAACTACAGAGCACTAAAGAAAGAAATTGAAGAAGACCTTAGAAAATGGAAAGACCTCCCATGTTCTTGGACAGGCAGAATTAATACTGTCAAACTGGCTATAATACCAAAAGAACTATGCAGATTTAATCCAATTCCCATTAAAATCCCAAAATTCCATCAACATAGAAAAAGCAGTCATGGATTCATTTGGAAAAATAAGAGGCTCAGAAGAGCCAAAATAATCCTCAGTGAGACCAGTGAAACAACAGGCACCACAAACTAAAGCTTAAATTATATTACAAAGCTCTAGTAACAAAAACAGCATGATATTGGCACAAAAATAGAATTAAAGAGCAATATAACAGAATAGAAGATACATAGATATATCCACATAAGTTATCTCTGACAAAAGCACCATAAACATACACTGGAGAAAAGATAGCCTCTTCAACAAATGGTGCTGGGAAACTGGAAATTCATATGTAGTAGATTGAAATTGAATTCTTATATTTCACCCTGCACATAACAAAGTAAATAAAGGACATTGGCATTAGACCAGAGACTCTGCACCTACAAAAAGAAAAAGTAGGCCCAATACTCCATCTTGTCAGCACAGGAATGGACTTCCTCAGTAAGGCCCCAAGGCACAATAGGTAAAATCAAGAATCAATAAATGGGGTGACATCAAACTAAAAACCTTCCTCACAGCAAAAGAAACAATCAAGAACATGAACAGAGAACTTACAGAATGGGAGAAGTTCTTTGCCACCTGCACCTCAGATAAAGCATATATCTCCAGGTTATACAAACGAACTCAAAAAACTTAATAGCAAAAATACAAAAAACCCAGTCAATGAATGGGCAAAGGAACTGAAAAGACATTTCACAGAAGAAAAAATATGATTGGTCAACATATATATGAAAAAATGTTTTGAGATTTCTAGCAATTAGAGAAATGCAAATTAAACCTCATTGCAACTCCATCTTACTCTAGTCAGAATGGCAATTAGCAAGAATACAAATAACAATAAATGTTGACAAGGATGTGAGAAAAAGGTACAATCATATGTTGCTGGTGGGACTGAAAATTGGTGCAAGCACTATGGAAAACAGTATATGGGACCACCATTTGACCCAGTTATCTCACTCCTTGGTGTATACCCAAAGGATTTAAAAACAGCATACCACATTGACACAGCCAAATCAGTTTTTATAGCAGCTCAATCCAAAATAGCTAAACTATGGAAACAACCTAGGTTCCCTTTAACAGATAAATGAATAAAGAAAATGTTTATATATATATATATATATATATATATATATATATATATATATATATATAATGTATATACATATGGTGGAACATTACTCTCATCCATAAAGGAGAATGAAACTATGGCATTTGCTGGTAAATGGATGGAACTGTAGAATATCATGTTAAGTAAAATAAGCCAGTCTCTCTGTTATGCAGATGCTAACTCACAATAAGTTAGGGGGATGGAGTTAGGGAAAAATAGAAGTACTTCACTTTAGATGAAGGTGAATGAAGGAAAGGGAAGGGGATGGGAATAGGAAAGATAGTACAATGAATCAGACATAAGTTTCCTATGCTCATATATGAATACATAACCAGTGTAACTCCACATCATGTACAACCACAAGAATTGGATCAAAATTGGAATGGGTTTCACCCCATGTTTGAATAATATGTCAAAATACACTCTACTGTCATGTATATCTAAAAACAACAAATAAAAAATCCAGAAAAATATAAATAAATAAAAACAGCCTCTAGTTTGAAGGAAAAAAAGGCGAAAGAGTCATTTCTACTAAGGGAAAAAAATATGACAATTAGAAAATAAGTAATTATATTATATCTGTCTGCAAGTGGTATTATGTATCTGGAAGCCCCTAGAGAAATATCAGTAAGCTCAAGTATAAGTTTTTCAAATTAGTAAAATATAACACTAAATGCAAATAAGCCAAGTACAGAAAATAACCTGTTAGAAGATATAATCATTGAGAGATTTCATTTTAAAAGGAATAAAAAAAGGCACTCCAGAAATAGACCTAGCTTTAAAAATATCAAATAGGTGATGAAGATGATATCTCCCAGACTGGAGCACTGTGATCTTTTGACTAGATGGTGGTAATAGAAGCCTAATAGCTCTTTGGAAAAGGTAAGATAATTTCGTCAAATAATACATAAGAAAAAAGAAGAGTAGGTCAATGATATGTAAAAGTTAATACTATACAGAATCAAATGAAAATATGGTTAAGTTCCTCTATAAACTCTTTTTAAAATATTTTAGTTGTAAACAGACAGAATACCTTTGTCTTATTTATTAATTTTTATGTGGTGCTGAGGACGGAACAAAGCATTTCATACATACTAGGCAAGCGCTGTACCACTTAGCCACAGCCACAGCCCCATTCTTTAAAATATGGGAAGATACTTTCTACATATACTTAAAATTCCAGCTTTGATAAAATATTAACACATTTAACCACAAAACAGGAAACATTTTTACAGGAAAATCATTATAATAAAGCATAAAATAATCTGGAAAAATATACTTGAAGCATATTATGGATAAAACATTTGTATTCCTACCTGTAAGAAATTTAAAATTTGAGAGAATAATTATTATAAATTCTATAGAGATTGTACAAAGTCATGACCAGACAATTTTTGTTGTTGTTTGGTACCAGAGATTGAAACATTGTACCACATCTTTAGCCCTTTTTATTTATTTTTTATTCTAAGACAGGTCCTTGCCAAGTTGCTTAGGGCCTTGCTAAATTGCTGAGGGTTAATCCATTTTTTTATTTATTCTTTTTAATTGTACACACGATAGTAGAGTTTTTTTTAAAAAATATAGAAAGTGGCCTTAAATACATAAAGTGTTCAATTTCACCCATAGTAGATATATAAATCATGCTTATACTGAGCTGCCATTTCTCATTCAACACTTGGGAAAAATTAGAAAGATTAATTAATACTTTGTTATTAAGGTTGCAGGGAAATGGACACTATCACAAATTGCAGGTGGGAAGGCCAAAATCAGATCTGTTGCAATAGCCAGGAAACAGAGGCAACCTAACCCAAATGAGCCAATATTCAACCAAAATGTATTCTTTAACTTTCTCCATTATAAGAAACCAGAACTTCTTGGGAAGAAATAGTTGATTCTATGGCTAATGCAGAATAGGTTCTAGATCCTAGAATGTTTTGAGCAACATTCCCAAAATCTAGTTAAGGCATATCACAAGGATACAAGAGCTCAAGTGCAATCCTAACTTATAACATTCATGGCAACTTGAGCACCAAAATATTATTGAGAATAAAAATAATTAGTGAATGAATTGGGGAAAAAGTAATGAATGGTTTCATACCTATAAAAATTATAAATACCTTAATAAATAATAATAAAAGAAAGTATTTTGCTCATGGTAGAAAGTCAAATATTAGTTGGTAGATGTGATGCTACTATCCTAGCAAAGATTGTGCTAATCAAAAATCATTAGTGGGTTAGAGAAATTTTTATGAGCAGTATGATATTTTTATGGTATTAAAGTTTCTCTCAGGAAACTTTGTTAATTACAAATGGGGTAATGAATAACAGTAAATATACAGTGGAGAAATTAGACTTTCTTAAGTAGTTAAAATTAGCACATGTGTCAAACACACTATGACAACTGTTCCCTTTGGAAAATCAAAAATATGAAATGGGAGGACTATAGGCTTCAAAAATGTCAATGTCATAAAAGATAATGAAAGTCTGAGGAAATAGTGCAGATTTAAGGAAGCTAAAGTGTCATGGCAACTAAAAGCAATAACTGATCCTCCTTTAGGTCCTGCAGTAGAGATGAAAAACTTCAAGGAAGGGAATTATTTTGTCAAGTGACAAAATTGTACTATAAATGGTAGATTATAGAATTGCAGCAATGTTAAATTTATCAAAGTTGAAAACTGTACTCTGATTATGTCAGAAAACATCCCTAAGGAAATAAACCTTGAAATAGTGGTAAAGAACCACAGTATATGTAATTTACTCTCAAATGGCTTAGGGGGAAATGTGTGTGTGCATGTGCACATATACACGGGTAAGCAAGCAGGCCAGGACAAATAAATGGCACTAAATGCTTATTAGAGGTCAATTTGAAGAAAGGTTATATGGCAATTTTTAACAAGTTTTTATTTTGCACTTATGTTACTATTTTTTTAAAATTAATGTAAAACAAGGTAGTGAGCTCCCAAGTTATCTTGAGGTTGACTTCTAAGCACTTCAGCTATTTTCCTCCCTTTAGTCAATTTGCTGTTTCTCATATAACCCAAGTAAATACCCACACATGAAATGTAGGACCTGCTCTTCCTTCAATTTGGAATATATATCCTTTAGATATTTACATATTCTGTCCCTTACTTCATTCAGGTCTTTCCTGAAATATTGTCTTATCAGAGAAACATTTCCTTTCCAAAAGACACTTGTGTTCAATTATATCCCCTAAATTTGATTTATTTTCCTCAAAACACTTACTAATACCTGACTTTTTAAATATTTATTGGTGTACTTTTGATCTCCCCTAGTAGAATAATAGTCAAGGAGAACAGGCCTTTGTTTTATTTATTACAAGAGCCCTAGGATCCAAATTGTCCCTGATGGCAGAACATTTGTATAACTATTTCCATGGCTTTGTGACAATGTGACATAAATGTGAAAGAAATTGGGAGTTTCAATCAAAGTTACTAGTGCTTTTCATAGTTCTTGAATTTTGACGTTCTGTTTCCTTTTTTTCATCTTCAGATAGGAGCAATACTGCCTTGAGATGAGCTCACACTTAGTTAGTTAATAAAAAAATTTTAAAAAGAAAGAAACCAAACCACACCAAAGCAAAACAAAAAAGAAGAACTATGAGATCATGCTTCTCTGGTTTCCTCCTACTCCCTAACACTCACTTCACTTTGCTTCTTCCTAAAATTAATATACAATATTATTAAATTTCAGTGTTCTACCACAGAATTACATCCCTGGACCTTTTTAATGTTTATTTAGAAACTGGATATCACTAAAATTCCCAACTTGGGCTTGAACTTGCAAGCCTTCTGCCTCAATCACCCAAGTAGCTGGGATTATAGATGTGCATGACATCTGTTGACACAACATACTATTAGGTACATTTTAAACCTAGTATGTTTTGTGTGTGTATGTGGATCAATCCACTGATATGGATTAAGTGGGTAGTAACTGTAGACAGGTAGATTATGATTCGAGAAAGTAGGTCACTGGGGTATGTCCTGGTAAGCAGAGCACTCTCTCTCTCAGTCTTTCTCTCTGTTTCTTGGCTGTCATGTCCTTAGCTATTTTTCTCTGCCACACACTTTCACCAAAATGTTTTACCTCATCTTGGGCTCAGAGATAAGGATTTGACTAACCATGGACCAAACCTCTGAATCTATGAGCGAAAATAAATTTTCCTCCTCCAATTTGTTCTTGTCAGGTCTTTTGGTCACAGCAACACAAAAGCTGACTAAAACAGTACATGTGTGTTGGTCTGAAATAAAAATATAAAGATATAAAAGATGATTCTACCACTAACAGGCTTAAAGCAATATTTCCTTCTGTTAATAATGTCAGGCAAATGTACAAGTATAACCAAGAAGAAACCAGGGATACTGAAATTATGACTGTGGTCTGAAAATGAAAGTAATTACCCACAAAATTTCTAGCATGTCATTTTAGCATGTAGTATATGATCAAGCCAAATGAATGGTGATACCATGTACTCCTCATCAGAAAGATGCCCTACAATTATGTCTTCAAAATCATATCCAGAATGTTCACAAGAAGATTGGGTGCTATTGTTTTTTAGATAAATCATATTTCTCTGAATTCTGCTCAATATTTTTTTAGGTTCTGCTTTATTTAAATCTTATAGTTTTGTGTGTGAGAGGAGGAGTGGGGGTACCAGGGATTGGTTCAGGGCACTCAACCACTGAGCCACATTTCCAGCACTATTTTGTATTTTATTTAGAGACAAGGTCTCATTAAGTTGCTTAGCACCTTGCTTTTGCTGATGCTACCTTTGAATTTGAGGTCCTCCTGCCTCAGCCTTCCCAGCTTCGCGGATTACAGGCATGTGCCACTGAGCCTAGCTCAACCTCATACTTTTAATATAACTTTGACTTTATACTAACAATGCTTTGGCTTTTTTCCCCCTTATTTTGTATTAGCCTATTACTCAAACTGGCTATCTTCTCTCTATTTAACTTGAATAACTCACTGAGTCATCACTTAAGGTCTAGTTATACTTTCATGTATTGAGAGCTGCAATCCAGGTTTTATATCCCCCAACAAAAGCAAGCATATGTCCTAAAGATGCACAAAGAAAGATATTATCTTTAACAAAAATCCACTTAGGTAAAATTACCATCCTCAGATTGTGTCATGTATGCAAATGGGGAGCAATAACTTTCCTTAAGTTTATATTATTAATCATTGGTTTGCTCCTATAATATATGATTAATAATTTTACTTGTTGAATCACATATCAAAGTCTTGGATCATCTATATGCTGATTAAATTTTGCTTAATAATTATGCATCAAACATTTAAACATGTTTTCTTTAGAGTTTTTTTTCTCTTTTTAAAATGTTTTTAGTTTCAGGTGGACAGGATACTTTTATTTTTTTTATTCATTTTTATGTGGTGCTGAGGATTGAACACAGTGTCTCATATGTGCGAGGCCAATGCTCCACCACTGAGTTAAAACCACAGCCCTCCTTTTTTTTAAAAAAAAAAATTGTTCTTTTTAGATATATATGATGGTAAAGTATATTTTGACATACTAAACATACATAGAGGAGATACAGTTTTGAATTTACAAGTTTTATAAACAATAATATGTTATTTGAGGCAAGAAAAATATGCTATTGCATGTATATCACATTATAATTATAATTTGCCTAAATCATATTTATATAGTATGCTGTTAAGCATGAATTACTAAAATTACTGCAAAATGTGTGCATATGTTAACTATTTTTCCCTTTTGACATGCATAATGAAGAAATGAGCTGGTCATGGTCGTGGTTCATGCCTGTAATCTCAGTGACTCAGGAGGCTGAAGCAGGAAGATGTCAGATTCAAAGCCAGATTCAGCTCTTTCATTAGTCTGTAAACAACCTAGTTAAGACTCTGTCTCAAAAAAAAAAATAAAATAAAGTAAAATAAGAAAGACTGGGGATGTGACTCAGTGCCCTTGGTTCATTCCCTGGTACCAAAACAAACGAACAAACAAAACAAAGAAAAATAGCTCCATAGTTCCAGAATAAATTTGTTTCTTTTGTTTATTTATTTTTTATTTATATATGACAGTGTAATGCATTACAATTCTTATTACTCATATGAAGCACAATTTTTCATATCTCTGGTTGTATACACAGTATATTCACACCAATTCGTGTCTTCATACCTGTACTTTGGATAATAATGATCATCACATTCCACCATCATTAATAACCCGATGCCTCCTCCCTTCCCCTTCAACACCTCTGCCCTATCTAGAGTTCATCTATTCCTCCCATGCTCCCATTCCCTATCCCAATATGAGTCAGCCTCCTTATATCAAAGAATACAAATTGGAATTTGGTTTTTTGGGATTGGCTACCTTCACTTAGCATTATTTTCTCTAACTCCATCCATTTACCTGTAAATGCCATGACTTTATTCTCTTTCATTACTCAGCAATAAAAATTGTTTCTTTATAGTTGTGGTTTTCTCTACTTTATTTGCCTTTTGTACACACGTGGGTCTAATAGAAAATAAATTCCTCAAAATATCAGGGTTCATTTGCTTATTGAAATGGAACTTCAACATCTGTGTGCAGTTACTTATAATTCAACTTGAAAGATAAAGGTTTTCTATCTCAACAACATGGAGAAAAATAAACATGAAGCCAGTGGCGCACACCTATAATCCTAGGGACTCAGCAGATTGAGGCAAAAGGATTGCAAGTTCTATACCTGCCTCAGCAATTTAGCAATGCCCTAAGCAATTTAGTGAGACCCTGTCTCAAAATAAAAAGTATAAAGGGCTGGGAATGTAGCTCATTGGTAAAGTGTCCCTATGTTCAATCCCTAGTACAAAAACAAAAACAGGAAAAAAATTACCATTTTTTTTTCCTTTTAATCTTATTATGACTCAGACCAATATGGAAACAATGAAAATAAAGACTTCAAAAGAGGACAACTTGAATTCTATGTTCCTTCCCAATACTAGATTAAATATGTTTATGTTAATTGTAAAGAAGATATGCAAAGGAAATGATGCTAACAAAACTCTAAGGTTATCAAAACGGATTATCAAAGGAGCCAAAAAGGATTGCAGAAAGAAGAGACCTGTTTCTTTGAAGTACCTAATTGAAATTATCTAGGAAGAATATTAAGAAAAACTTCATTTTGTGGGTGTGCTTTATTTCATTTTCTATCAGTGTTAGCTCTTAATTCATTGTTTTTACTTTCCTACTAGTGAGATTTCAAATCTTTTCTATCTCATCCTTGAGAATTAATCTGAATATGCAAAGGAGTTCAGACAGTTTAGTTTCCATGAAATGCTAATTCTACTCCTGTTTACTTCTTGGAACAGTAACAAAACTTGATATGTGAAAAGATACTCTTAACTACACAGACAGATTTCTCTGAGAGCACTTTACTAAAAACACTTGATAATAGCATCAGACAAGTAGACACACAAGTGAGAAACAGAAATTTAGAGAATGAAGGAAATTTTAAGTTTAAGCTGTGTTTGGGAGTCTCCAAACACAAATTTCTTGACAAATTTAGTATTATATTATTATAGTGCTTTATCTTTTTTCTTAGTTCTTAGCAATAAATACAATAGTATATTAGTCATCAGAATGAATGTAAGTTTGATGTAAACAAATCCTTATATCAAAGACATTACGTGAATATCAACTAATGCCACTGCCTCAACAAATACTAAAATTGGAAGGGATTAGTAGAGCCATGATATGATTTAAAAATAGCTACAATATGACTTAGATAACTTTATATAAGCACATGTAACTTTACTTTGCATATGTATATTGCATCCTTATCCTTTCAAATAAAAAAGTGGTTCCACAGATGGCATTTATGAGGCTATGTTTAAAAGCAGATGTTTGACCTACAGTCATTTCTGCCATACATATGGTCTATCTCATGGTTAATTTCTCTGTCCATTGTGGATGAATTTGTCCAGGCAGTGTTCAACTAATACAGGTGAAATTAATGCAACTCAGGCTTTGTTTTTTGTTTTTTGCTTTTTGTTTTGTTTTTGTATAAAGGACAAACTATTGTTTCCTAATTGTCAGCACATAATCTACTGTTTGAAACATAAATTCTAGATTCCCAAAACAAATCATATTACAGCAAGAAGATAAGATCATTCTGGTATTCAGATACCTTTAAATTCTATTCCTGTTCCTGAAGCAGACTTCCTTGATGCTCTTACAAAAAGAATTTACCACCTTGAAACTTTCCTTATTGATACAATGGGTATAATACTTTTTTTTCCCATATTCCCTAAGGATATTATAAATGCGAAATATGAAATATTTCAGGAATACCTTGAAAATTGTGCTATAGAACAGAATATGGCTATCATTAAATTTATTGGATTACTTTTGCCTAGTATTATCTATATTTATTGTTTACAAAATAGATATTTTACCAGGATCATTCTTTTTTACAAATAAAGTGAAAAATATTACTGCTTGGGTTTTAAAAATATACACAGTGATTTTTACTTGATGTCTTTCTTTTCTATATGCTACCCACATTAACTTTAAATTTCTTTTTCCTCATTATCATTTACCCACTTCTCAAACAAAGGAGGAAAAGGGGAGAAAAAAAGAGCAAAGGGAAATTACCCTAATAAATATAGTCTTATAGAAGAAAATCCAGCACTATGGAAAAGTTCTTCAATAATTACTGCTTTAAAACAATGCCAATAGAAGAATTCCAGGGTCAATCCGGAGAGGACATGGGGACTCATCTTTCTAGAACCTGGGCCTCATCTCATCAATAGATCTGAGTGGACTGGCGTAAGAAGAATCATTGGCACTGATCTAGTTAACTAGATACCTTATCAAAATCCAAATTTACAAATTAAAATATATATATAACTAACAAATATCAAACATAAATACACCATGTTTTTATAGAACCTCAATAGTGACAGAAAAAAAAAGAGCTTCATGGAAATCTCTCTAAAATCAGTCTGTCTTTAGGTAAATATATATATATATATATATATATATATATATATATATATATATATATATATATATATATTTTCAAGCCACCTGGTCAAAATTCTCTTTTACTTTTGTATTCTACAGTCACATTCTAAATTCTGTCCCTCATACCAATGATTTTGCTTTTGTAATCCTTTGCTTCTTGTTTTTCCTCTGGCATGTTGCTTGTTAATATCATAACCAGGCTATCACTTATGGTCTTTATTTATTTTTTGATAGTTTATTCTATCAGAAAGCATTTGTAATCTTTGATTTTTTTGGTTGTGAATACAAATAAAAGGCTAGGAAATTTATGACCAATCGATTCTACTCTTTCCTATCCTCACCTTGCATTTCCCTTTGTCTAATTCAATACATTTGTATTATTTCCCTAATCAACCTCTCTTGTTTTGGATTAGCATCCCCAAATAAGATAAAACATTTGGCCTTTGTATTTTGGGGGGATTGGCTTATTTCACTTAGCATGATATTTTCCATTTCCATCCATTTAATGGCAAATGCTATTATTTCATTCTTCTTTATGTCTAATATCACATTGTGTATATATACAACATTTTATTTTTCCATTCATCCACTGAAGGATACCTGGGTTGTTTCCATAGTTTGGCTATTGTGAGTTGAGCTCCTATAAACATGGATGTGGCTGCATCACTGTAGTATACTGTTTTTAAGTCCTTTAGATTATAGACCAAGGAGTGGAAAAACTGGGTTAAATAGTGGTTCCATTCCAAGTTTTCTGAGGAATCTTCATACTGCTTTCCATAGTGGTTGCACCAATTTTTCAGTCCAAACAACAATGTATGAGAGTACCTTTCTCCCTATATCCTTAATATATTTACTCCCCATATTCAATGCCCACCTTTCTGCCTAACTTTAGGAATCTGGTAAAGATAATAAAAGTTACAAAATCTTAAGTATGATTATATGGTGCTTTGCCCAATCCCTGTACATAAAAGATGTTATACTCAATGCTAAGAAGTGTGATTTAAACTGGACCTTCTAAATGAAATATTTCATATTAATCTCTTGAAAAAAACAAGCCAAACCTATAAATGTTCCTATACTTATATATAGGTGCATAGGTGCTTTTTCTGTGCCTCCTATGTATTCTGTTGGTTGACATACTGAACTATGTTTTCTGATCTTCCAAAGAGAGCTAAAGATTGTGACAAAGTTAAGGAAACCACTGCTAAGTATTTAATACTTAACGATGTACAGATGTCACTCTGGAAAAATTTGGGTCATACAGCATTGTAGAAGGATAGTGAAATTACTTGATACTTGTACTAGTGAAGGAGTAAAAATAATTTAGAAAATTATATATACTCTGAAGCATTTTTCTTAGTACATGCAAAAGTATGGGTACTAGAGAACTACTGAAAAGTATTTCCTATTTATCCATACAAAAGTTTAAGATGACTTTCCCACCACTTCAATATCAAAGAGAATATTTTAGCAAATCCAAGAATTTACACATTCCAGCTCCCTTCATATGTGGTTATATCTGCGTTATTAATGGCATCTCTCCTTTAAGTGTTGTATAATATCTTCTAAATGGTGAAAAAAGAGCAATAATAGACAACATAGAATTTGACAGAAGGTATCAGCAGTTTTCTCTCTGCCTCAGTAATACGTGTGAAGTCATATATTTGCACTATAGTTACATTTGAAAAGTAGTCAGTAAAGCATAAAATTATATGATAAATATGAACTTATTCTACACAGGCGCATATCTCAGAAGTAGTTTTGAATAGAAATTTTGTTTAAAGTATTGAAGGAACACTTCAATGTATCTGTAAACAAATGTGCACAGATACTGTGCTTCCTTAATATGCACAGATATTGTGGGACTTTCTGAATGATTTACTGCTTTGTCTCAAATGGGCAAGTGTGAAATGAGTTCCTCTCTGTCAGTGAGTAAAAAGTCATTCCTCTGAAAGTGTCAAAAACCAAGTCACTTTTTAAAATGAGTGTCATCACCTACACTTACAGGTTACTCAGGATTTTTACAACACATACGATGACCCACTCATGGCACAATTGAGATATATGTAACATAACTCTTATCCTAGGAGTAAAAGGAATGCATCTTTTAATGAGGCTTTCTTTCTTCAAAACTTATGTATCCCCAAACTAGTGTAGTAATTTAGTATAGAGGTAAAAACAGACTGGAAAGGAATTATATGGAATGGGAATAGAGATACCCATGAGCCCTGAGTAGAATAGGCCTGTAATGTGATTCATGGAAGTAGATAATCTACATGTACAGCAATCTCAATGGCCTAAGTCTAACCTGAAGACTACATATCATTCAAATGGTTTATGTGAAATTGTTCACCAGTGTAGGTACTTGAAATAGAAAACAAATTCATATAAAGAGAACTCTTAAAAACTGAAGTCTCTTGTACATCTTTGTCAACACAAAACCATATTTACTCTGATATATCTATTCATTTAAGAGACCCAGTAAATGTTAGACACTATTCTAAAGAGATGAGAATACTGTGAGGGAGTATGGCAGAGGTAATTAGAGCTCATAAAGTTTTTAAAATAGTGAATTAGGAAAAACATAACTGCAATTTGGTAAACATAGAAATACATTTAAAAGTATAGCTCTGACATGGATGTACCTCTATAAAACCTTTAAGACTTTGCAAACTTTAGGCTTATTAGATATATCATTTGTTCACTTGTTGCTGAAACTTTGTCCTAAAGTTTTCTCTGCTACATCTTCACTTTGGGTCGTAGATCGCTTACCCGTCCTTGATACATACACTTTAATGACTGTAATTTGACCTAGTAGTGTTCAGTGCACTTAGACTTTATATGAACTTATTTTCTATTTCAAGTTACATTAAAACATTAAATCTCAGAAAGTCTTAGGCAAGACTTAATATTTTCATTTCTTTCTTTTTTAATTTTTGGTACTGGGGAATGAACTCAGAGGCACTGGACCACCTGAGGCACATCCCCAGCCCTATTTTGTATTTTACTTAGAGACAGGGCCTCACTGAGTTGCTTAGCACCTCACTTTTGCTGAGACTGGCTTTGAACTTGAGATCCTTCTGCCTCAGCCTCCTGAGTGGCTGGGATAACACCATGCCCAGCTAATATTTTCACTTCTGATAAGCTACTTGTGATGCTGCTGCTGGTGGTTTTGATTCTATTTTGAGTAGAAAATATCTGCCCAGAATAGCAATAAAAGTCAAAGTGAAAACTTGAATTTTCTGCTTCTCATGGCGGTTGAAAAAAAATAGTATTCTTTATCAAATCTACATTAACTTCTATAGTAGGAGTTATGTCCAGGGTACTGGAGAGTAACCTTTTAGGTAATCAAGTACTTCACCTTCACTCTGGTATTTGATCACCCATAAGTGCCATTTTATTGGCTCACTGGCTTTTTTACAAACATTACTCTCATAAAAACTCAACCTAAACTAGAAAAAAAAGGAAACAGTCTGTGTTACTTGATTGTAAGTTTTCCTCCCACAAATGTGTTTCCAACTGTGAAAGATTTAATGTTTCATAACATTATTCTTTTATGTAGGTGGAACATTTAGTTTTATCCTTTTTACTTTTTTCCCTTAGCAATATTTTAAAAAATCAGAGTGAAGGTGAGTTAGACTTTGGGGTTCCAGAAAATTAAGATGCAAATTTTATTGATTAATCCCTATAACAATAATTCATCTTTCCACAATATTTGGAGGTTTAATATTACATAATATCTATTATGTATAATATCTAGAAAGCAATGCGAAAGTTATTCTAACATTCAAATTGAAACTATAATGTCCAATTGATGACTCATATCCAATTAACTGATATGCAAATTGATAATTCATATTCACCTGATAAATGTTCAGATATCAGTGGTTATACACATCTGATTTATTTCTAAATAATGCTATGATGGAAGCTGCTGTATCACACAGGTAGTGATTTTTCTGTTCCTTTTAATATTAATAAGTTCTCCAATATTTGGTAAAATATGAATCTTATAAAATATGCTCTTAAATTAAAAATACTTTCAGTTGTCAAGATTTTTTAAGAGAAATCTGTACTTACAATCAAAGAAGAATATCAATTATGAATGGTATGAATATTATAAATAAGTTGAAAGATCAAATAGGAATGAAATGGAACAACAATTTTTGACCCCAGAAATGCAACATGGAGAAGAAAATAAAAACAACAAATGGGTGAAACAAATAGAAACTAAATATTAATGTCATATAAGAAAATAGCAAATACTAACCATAGTATATAGGTAATTAACTGTAAGCAGTCTATAAATTTAGATTAAAAGACGAGGATAATCAGATGGGACAAAGAAAACACTTCAGGACACTCTGTTTCTAAGAAACACTTGTATTCAAGAATTTTAAAAATCTGAGTAAAAGAGGCTGAAATATATATGTATGTTTGTATATATACACATATACAAAATTTGTAAATATAAAGAGAAATATTCTGTAATGTACACTATCAGGCAAGAAGCATAGTTTCAAAAATTAGATAATGTTAAAGATGCAGGGCTAATTCTTGCAGAAGACAAAAGAATCCAGAATATATACTTATCTAATAGCAAAAGCACAAATATAGAAATCAAAAATTGATGGAAATGAAAAAAGAATTAGAAAAATCCATGATTGCTGATAGAACAAGTCAAGAACTGAGGAAGGTCTAAGATTTTACTATACTTACAGGCTAAGTTAGCTTATCACAGATAGCTTCTGGCAGAGAACACTAAACTTGTGAGAGATAAGAGATTATTATCATAACAATAAGAGTGCCCAGAATTTCAGCATTTCCTTGCACCAGTTTTAGGAATCCCATTTCCTACAGTGTGATGTGAAAGAGATGCACTTAATAATTGAGTATCAGTAGGTTTTATTTTTACAATATAGCATCTCTGACTACGGAAAACTTAATCTTTAATAATAGTCAATAAGCATACCTTTCCTTTGCCCCAGATAACTATTTCCCAAACTTCTTTACCTCAAAAACTTCCTTGCAAAGATAGTTCAGATTAAAGGCAAATGATATCACTGCTCAGAAGACATACAGAAATCTGAGAGACACATTGAGAATTATCTCCCAATATCAGCTGCTCTTCATTTCTGATATCTTGGCTTCAGGAGAATTTCCCCTTGAGTACCCTGTCAAGTCAACCAGTCAAATTAAAATTAATGGAAGACACTGACATCAACTCTGTTAAATTGGTGCTATGTAGAATTCAGTGAAGGCCAAAAGCCACAGAACTCCAAGCAGAAGGATGTCAACCTGCAGAACTGATATCTACTCAACCTTTAGGGGCCCAGGCTTAGCCAGCTGAACAAAGTTTCTTAAACCTTTCAACCTTGGACAACTAGGTAATATTGTGCTTAAATGATATGTTTGAATGGCAGAAAGTATATGCTTAGCAGTAGGTAGAATCTATACCATTTATTTGTGATTAGTCTCCATCACACCACATCCCTCTGATTTCTGGTGAGTTACCAGTCTGTATTTCTTCACCTAGATATTATGGATAATATTTAGGGATTGTTGGAGGAATGTCAGGTAACAGGGTAGAAACATATTTTTAAGATATTAAACTAGATAATGTTGATTTTCTCCATGTATTTTTTCTTTATTTAATTCAATCAGTTTATATTTTAAGACTTCTAGGAAAGATGACCAGAGTAAAACCAGAAAATATTCTGATATGCTGGGATTTTTCTGATATAAAATAAGAAAACAAGAAGAGAAAATATGCTGACTATTCCCATCTGTAAAACCTGGAAAAAATATGAGTAAGGAAATAAATTTAGCTTTTGCCATGTCAAGGGCAACAATGGCAGAACAAAAGTTATGTTCCAATTGCACCTGAGACCAGTGAATGAAATTCATAGCTGAAACATATTTAGGGTGCCAAGCGGGGGGATTCTGAACAACAGTAGGTGTGCTTGTGTTGACAGATTTCATCAGAAATATCTTCACAAAATTGATTTGTGCAATCATAAATATTAAGAAAAACATATTGTATACTAGGTTATATATGTAATATAGCATCATCCTGATAAGTTCTTTAACTGCTATTTATAAATGTTCTACATTTGAATACTTAAAGCCTTGCTGAATAATGAATGTCACTAGTACAAAAAACTAAATTGCAAAATAAGAGTGAGGAAGTAGTTTTTCAAGAAGGAAAACATTTTACAGTCTCTCAATAAAACAAGTTGTGCCTAAGGCATTAGGTATTAAAAATCTCAAAGAATAGATGTTACTTTAAAAAGAAAAATAAAATTTGACTGTGAGGATTCTATCCTGTTCTCTAACATACATCACTGACTTTTTTAGAAAAGGATCCATGCTGGCACCAGAAAATAGCTGGCTATACTTTTTTTATTGTTGCTGTTTTTTCTTTCCCGCTGATATTGCTGCAGTGCACTGAATATTAGATTTCATGACCAAGACAAATGTTTATGGGAAAATAACTAAAATGTGTGTGTGTGTATACATACACATATATGGATATGTGTGTGTGTGTACGGTGTGTGTGCGTGCGTGCGTGTGTACATAAAATACATAAAATACAAGGGGGCATAGATTGTACCTAAAATAAAAGTTAACAGGATTCTCAGTTACTCTTTATTAAATAGTTATAATTTTCAAGACAAATAAATGTGGGATTTTCTTTCTTTCTATACATTTATGTTTTTAAATCTCAGGAATTTTGTAGGCTATTTAAAAAGTCATGACAAATTTAAACAAATAATAAAAGAGATTGGCAACAATTTACAGAAGGTCTGTATGAATTTGAAAGGTGATTAAAGTGATTTTTAACTTGTATTCTTAAATTTTATTTCAAGTTTATATTTCTTTTGCCTATTTCTTTATATACATAAACACTAGAAATAACATATATTAGATATATATTAAGCTCCACTCTCTTTTAAAAAATAACATATGGTTTGAAATAATCATATAACAAAATTCTCACCATTTCAAAGTGCATAAGTCAGTGGTTTTTAATGTATTCAGAGAAATGTCACTGCTAATTTAACAATATTTTCCTCAGCATATTTTATAAAATAAATAGTATAGATTTTAGTTTTTTCAGATTTTCTAGTTTAGTGGGTGGTGTAGCAAGTAATGATGAATCATTCTTTTTGATTACTAAATAACATCCCATAGTATAAAATACCAAGACTTTTTTTAATCCTGTCATTTTTGAATAAATACTTGTATTGTTACTGCTTTAGGGTTCTATTGATGAAAAGTTCTACTATGAACTTCATGTTCAAAAATTTTACTTGGAATCCCATTTTAAATTTTGTTGGATTTATACTTATGAGATGTATATATATCTTGATATATATCTTTCTGCTTACAAGTTTATTTTTTGTTTCAGACTTTCAACAACATGACAATGAGTTGTCTAGTTGCATTTCTCCTTGGTTTTATTCTACTTGGATGTGATAATCTAAAACAAAGTTCAAGGAACTTAATAAGATTCAACCACTTTTCTTGAATAAACACTCCTTAGTTTGTTGCAAATCTGTGATTAATATTCAAAATCCTGAAAAAAAAATTATTTTGACAAATTTTCTCAGTGTTATTGATACTTTCATAAAGAGTAGATTTCTGGAAGTACCATTTATTCATGACATCTTGATTTGTTTGTCTACATTGTCAAAATATTTACTTTGACAATTTTTACCAGTGTTTTATTGTTTTATGAGAGAAAGATTCCTGGAAAAACCATTTATTGATAATATCTTGATTTGATTTACTACCTTGATTTGTTATCGCCCTTTTCTGGAAACAGTTTCTTAATGAATTTATTAGCACCATATGATTTCTATGCCTTCTGTTATTAATATAACTAAATTTAAATGATAGCAGTTACATGGGGAGAATTGTCTGCATGATTTTCTTATATTAATAATTACCAACATAATTAAATATTATAAAACCTGTAATAAAAATTGTATGCTTGTAAATGATAGGAGTTTTATTGAGGTAGATCATATTATTTTCTGACTTGAATCTGACTAGGTAAGAGATTGAGTAAACAAATACGGCAGAACCAGATTTTAAAGATAAAAACACTTAAGAACATTTCAATGACTCTCAGGAAGCACTTATGGAATACATGCCAGGTATCTATCCAACTTATTCTTTTGACATCAACTGGACTTGTGAAACAGCTCGCTTTTAAAAGTGAAGTATTAAATTGTTCTTCTGAAGTTCTTCTGAACTTCAGGAATGGTGTTGTACATCTTGAAAATAGAAACATAGCATAATTTATCTATCTCATATGTACCATCTTGCAAAGATAAGTAATTTAGATTAAAATGAATGTTAATTTTTAAATGTTAAAACCCCTATTATTTATGTCTACAAATGGACAAAATAAATTGTTAACCATAATTATTTTAAACTTATATGATATTCAAGAAGTATTAAATTCTTTTGAAAACAGCTTACTTGTTTTTCTTAAAAATCTGAAATTCATGTCCCTATCCCTTTATTCCCCTTTGTCTAATCCACAGAACTTCTATTCTCCCCACCCCCATACCCTTTATTGTGGGTTAGTATCCACATGTCAGACAGAACATTCGACTTTTGATTTTTGGGGAATGGGATTACTTCATTTAGCATAATAGTCTTCAGATCCAAAGACTGTGGAATGAATCTGACATAACTTTCCTATGTGTGAATAGGAGTATACTATAGGGAATCTTAACATCATGTATATCCACAAGACTGGGATCCTAATTAGAATAAGATATATTCCATGTTTTTATAAATATATAAAAATAGATTTTACTGATAAGTAAAACTAAAAAGAACAAATAAAAATTAAGAAAAATTGAAGTCGCAACTACTGAAAATGTTAGTTTAACAAAAGAGTTTTTAGGGAAAAATGATCAATTTGTTCATATTATATATTAAGGTATACTCTATGAAAATAAAATTTAGTTCACTTAAAAACAAAGAGAGTTACATTCTTGCATGTAGAAATTTTGTGGCTATTATACTGAGAATGACTTGTTCTCAGGTTAGAGTGTGGCTATCTAGAGAAAATGCAAAAACATCCAGGAAGTATATAGTACTGATGGAGGGGGAAAAATCATTTCACAATTATCAGATTTTGTGGAGGATTAGATGTTATCTTAAACATTTTGGATTTAATTTTGAAACAATAAGGTAGTTACTGATTGTTTAAACTAACTATGGCATGAATGGATTTGCATTTTAAAAAGATCTCAATAGACACAAAGTGGAGATTAGATTTAAATGAAGTTCTCTGTGTTTAGGGATCAGGGCAGGGGGACCTGGGATCAAACAGACCAGTGTCTGATGGGGAAAATATAGTCAAGTGCAGATAATAAATTCAAAAGCTTTCTAGGATGTAGATAGAAACAGTGAATTAGATATGCAGATGAAGAACATGAAAGTGTCAAAAGGACCTGTCAAATATAAAAATGTAATCGTCTTATTTACTAGGATATAGTCCACTAGAAGCATAATATTTGCTTACAGCATCATAGCAAAATAGCAAAAATGAAGCAATTGGTTAATCCAGTGGGGCAAACAGCCAAGTCAGAATTGAACACTGAAAAAATAAATAAAACAGAAATGTAACAAGTTTAAGAAGGTATTGAAAACTGTACCACAATTAGAATAATTATTAGGTAGAAATCAAACTAACCAATAAAAACATTATTTATGGTAGATTACATGAAGAATGAATATATTGTCTCTTCATGCTTTGTTTATTATAAGTTATTTAGTATCATTATATACAAAATGTGAGTAAGAATCAATAATGAGGACTGGGGTTATAGATCAGTGGTAGAGCCCTTGCCTAGTATATGTGAGGCACTGGATTCCATCCCCAGCACCACAAAAAAGTAAATAAATAAATAAAGGTATTGCATCTATATACAACTAAAAAACTATTTCAAAAAATATCAATAATGAATTAGAAATGTCTCTAACCTTTTGGAATCTGATGCATTTATAAGCATATAGAAGAATAAAAACATTTTTTTCATAACCAATGTCACTAATTCATTGAACATCATAGGTAATTCATTGAACCCTGATTATGATAATGGAGAGACAAAGAGAGGCAGTAGAAAGCATAAATCATACTATAGATGTAGGCAAATTTAAGGGTGGATTTTAATTAACTGCATTAGTTGACTTTTTCCAAACCTCTACTATAGAAGGTGGCTTCAACCTCAAATTGGCTTTACAGTCAGTGTTAAGTCAAAAAGAAATGGTATGAGATATGAAATTTTTCATGATGCTCACTTATTCATTTTTAGAGGAAGGATAGGAAAATAAAAATAAAATTAATATAAATTTCCTTATTAGGGAGAAAAGGATCTTCTTATATGTAATCTTTTAAAGTAAAAGATATTCCTCAATTTGTATTTGCTTTAGAATCTCCATGAGGCATTGGAATTTTCCATCTTTAGTAGTAAGTTAAATAATGTATTACCTAAATACTAGTTTTAAAAAGCTGGTATCCCAAAGTACTTCTCTCATGGAGTCTGCTAGGTACACATATCAGAAAATTAAAAGATTAAAATACTTCAATTTTAGTGACCTCATTTTCCCATGATCTAACCATTGCCTCAATTCACTTAATAGTTTTCATAACTTTATGTAAAAATTAAAAGTAAATTTTATACCTTCTCCTCAAAACTTTTATTGATTTAAAGATATGTTTGTAAAATTCAAAAATAATCTGTTCAAATACTCCAGAGAAATCAGATGTCTAATCTGCACTCCCTATGATACTCAAATTTTACAGTTAAAATTTTCACTGATATCATAAAGTACAATTAGCTATCTTTATATGTTTTATACTGTTGCTATTGAGATAAAAAGGTTCTTAAACATTAAGTCAACTTATCTCTGACTCTATTCACTTGTCAAAATCAATAATCTTTAGTTTCTCCCTGATGGAATCAATAACCATAACTATAAACCAATGTCTGGAACACTGGTTTTCAAAGCAAGTGTCATTTCTAAAGAAACCTCTGACAATGCTATCTATCACTAGTAAGAAATGATGATCCACAAAGGAGTAACAATTCTCTCTCTCTCCATAGTATTTGCAAGTGCACATACTTTTGAAATATCAACTTAGTTCTTTTTTTATCTCTTACTAAAATAGTGAGACGATTTTCACCTTCCTTTCCTTTTTCTACAATCTTCATTCAAAAAGCTTTCAATTATCTCTATTATTTACATATTTTACAACTAACTCAAACTCAGTAGAGCAAAGGGGAAAATACTTTTTAATCTCTTCATTTTTTTCTAATTTTTATGACTTTCTGTATTATGACTAAACCAATGTTATTGTTTATATTTATATCAAAATTTAGGAAAAAATTCGGACAGAAAATTGCTATATTTTGAAAGCCATCTTTTGTTAAAATATTAAGCCCCTTCCTGAAAATAATCAGCAGCACATGAATATAACTTAAATATAAAAATGTCATGAGTGATGTGACAAAGCAAACTAAGGAAGATCAGTGCTTGAAGTTGACACTAGCTCCCTAGATCACATCAAGAGATAACATAATGAAAGCTCCCAGTAGTAATGAATCAATGCAAACAAGTAAATAGAGATGATGAAAGGCCTTCTTAAGAATGATGGCATGAGAAACAAATGTTCTGCTTTAGGAGACTAAAATCTATCTCATAAATAGAGCACAGTATACTACAGTACGTATACACACACACACACACACACACACACACACACACACACACACACACACATATATATATATATATATATATATATATATATATATATACATGCTAAAAGCCCAGAGTGTAATTCTAGGTAGGTAGTACATCAATGCACAGGTTGAAGTTTGAAAATGTTGGAAAAGGTTGAAAAAATTTGAAACCAGAACTCAGATTGATCCTAGAGTGATACCCCTCATAGTTTAGTTGCCTTGGCCCAGAAATTGCCTGAGAACATCAGGAAATGAGAGCTAACAAAACCAATTAATATTCCTGATGTAAAAAAGATATTTTTTCTTATGATTCTATGTCAAATTTATCTTTCTGCAGCATCACCCATCCACTGTATTTATTTCTGGTATGAGGACTACAACTGATATTCCTGCTATGCTAGTTTATGTACCACTGCCTTTCATTCTGGAATGTAGTTATAATACTTTATCTGCAGATATAATTCTTTAGCTCTTTGATTCCTTCCTGACACCGACATGACCAGTTCCTCTACAATTAGATCACGCCGTTCCATATACTTCACCTAGTTTAGACCTGCAAATATCTAAACTGACATTACTATTCAGAATATGATATTCTATTTAATATCCTTTGTGTGACCTGATTATCCATATCTTACTTGATGTCCTGCTAAACATTTTCCAAAGTGGCTGCAAAGCAGTAACCTGATTCTTACTTTTGTGTTGCCTTTTTTTACCCTGTAGCTACCATTTAGGATGACACACTTAAAATTTCTTGATGTTACCCAATATTCATCTTAAGATGCACTCTTTCACCAGTCTTCCACAGCTATTTCATCTTTTGAAAGGGAGTTTGGCATGTTCAATAATACCTTTCATGTTTACTTTTAAAGTTCATAGGAATTAATATATGCAGGGCATTTTTGATGCCATTTAGCTAAGTCTTATGTTTTTATATCAGAAATTGAGAAATATATTTAACTTTATCAATATCATGAAAATTATTAGGAGAAGGGTTTCTAGTAATCAAACAACTTGGGTTTTGACCCTTAACTATTTTGTCAATTTCCTAACAAAGTGTATATCTTATCATTCACTTCTTGCCCTGTGAATTTTTTAAATGTTTGTGAATTTTGGGTGGTCTTTCTCTTTGATTTCATTGCTCAGAATTTATATATATATATATATGAGATCTTAAGTGTTAATAAATTATTCTTTCCTTGAAATTTGACTAGAAAACTGAGAGAATCTGCTAACTCTAACCTGTGTCCCCATTTTCATCTAACAATACAATAAAATGGCTGAAAGCTATTTCTCATCACTCCGCCCTTTTAGAACTTTCTGAAAGCACCTAGTTCACATCTGATGAATAAAGTTTAAACATCAGCAGCATTTTATAACCCTTTAAACAACAACAACAAAAAATTAAGTAACATAACATTATGAAAACTTTATATACATGCATTGCAAATATTCACAGGGTACACCTACTCTCAGGACTCCATCATTCACCACAAATTTTATTAAGGTTCCATAAGATGGCTTATAATATTTGAACACTACATATAAATTCCCATCATTTGTGAATATTGTTATCAGAAACTTCTATTCACAGGAGACTAATGATCCATTAGTTTCTGCAACATGTCCCATTAACATAAAAATGAATTTGACCATGGAAAAGGCTATTAAATTCCACCAAGAGTTTAGAACATGAATTTTGATATTTCCTTACAGTATTAAATAATGAAGCTAATATTCTGGATAAAAAGGGAGAGTTATAATTGAACTTTTACATGACTAAAATGAAGACAAATTTCCTCATTTCTCTTTAAATAAAATATGTAAAAATAAAAATGGTGTGAAAATCCTAAGGATTCTACTATCTGAAAATTTCAGGTTATTTAAATCTTATATTTCACATTGTACTTGTTTCTAGTAATGCACAATAATGAAGTCATCACAGATCACCTTTGGCATTTATTTATCCAAATATGCATTCAACAATAATTCATTACATTCAGGTGAATGAAAGTGTTATATACTTGGGAAAAATGATTATTTCAAGAAGATTGGATTCTTAAAGGCAAGTGGAAGAATGGGAGATGATATTGAAAGGGTAAGGACATTTTCTTATCTTTCTATTCATGTATAGTCATGCATTCATTTAAGAGTGTCATTAAGATTTATTTTAAAAGATTTGAATGAGTGTCCCAAATGAGGAGCAACAATATTGTCTTAGACTACAAAAAAGCAAAAAAATGAAAATATTTTAACTCTTTCATTACAATGGGAAAGAGAACTGACCAAGATATTGAGACCAGGTTCTGAATTCCAGCTCTGTGACTTATGGGCAAGAATGACTTCTCCCAATGCTTGATCTCTGATTCTTCATTTTTTTTAAGTTTGATTGTTTTGTTGTAAGGATATAAAACAGAGAATGTTTAATGCCCTGGAAATTAAAAACAGCATATGTGATAATATTTCTATGAACACATTTTGATGATGATAAAGAGCTAAAACATAAGATTTTGTAGGAAAAAAAAATGATGAAGCAACTCTTATTTTCCTTTTTTTTGGTTTTGTGTAATTTATAACAAGCTGAAAAAGTTGCAAGTATAAACGTTATTCTAAAATATAAATGTTGGTGTTCCTTCACCAACTAGAACAATTATCCTTACTATTGGTTAAAGTAGAAATCATTACTTTAGAAAATGAAAATAATAGAATCACCATACTTAGTCCTGCTAAAAGAGGAGGCTCTAAAATTCAAAATCAGAATAATATTCTAAATCCTTCGTAACTATTGAAATTACTCAGAATTTAAAGCTAAAAATACACAGATTTTATAAATTTAAAAAGTGTTCACATCTAATATTTCCCTGTGTGTTTCCTAAAAATTTTAAATGCAAGAGTATATGACAGCTAGGGTATGAATTTACAGTGTATCAGGTTAAATGTCTTGATTTGATATTTTAGCATTTATTTTATAGTATGTTGATAATTAGTTTAAAGGATAAAATGAAGTAATTAATTTATGTATAACCTGTCATTACTTAAACCTCCAAAACTTTGTCTAACATAATTATTTTAGTTAATATGATAATTATATCAGAAGATGTACTTATCCACATGAAGAAAAATGCACTACATGACTTTCTACTGTCTCTTAGAGAATCTAGGGAAAAGTGATTTTTAAGAGAAGCAATTGCAGGAAGAAACAAGAAACAGAACTTTTGATACTTGGTTTGTTGCTAGAAATAAGTTTAAAATAGGTTTATGCTCAGGAAAAGTCAGTGGAGAGTATAATACAAATCCAAACCATTTTTTTTTCTTGGTACTGGGGATTGAATTCAGGCACTCTACCACTGAGCCACCTCCCAAGCAGTATTTTGTATTTTATTGAGAGACAGAGTCTCAATGAGTTGCTTAGTGCTTCATTTCTTCATTAGTGCTTCATTTCTTCATTCTTTGAACTGGAGATCCTCCTGTTTCAGTCTCCCAAACCAGTGGGATTACAGGTGTGTACCACCATACCCATCTCAAAGCATTTGTTTTTAAAATGAATATTACACTTAAGGGGTATAAAAACAAAAAGCAGTACTGCTTTTTAAATTTTGCTGATTTTCTATAGTTACAAATTTGAATTGGTTATAAGATTGTATATGTATATTATATATATATATATATATATATATATATATATATATATATAATTTCATTCTCAGCACCAATAATCCTCATTATTTCCCTAGATCAACAACTAATGGCAGTTACAAAATTGATTAATGGTATCATACTATTTGAAGCTGGCATAATAGGTTCATTTTACAATGTGCTCACTAGAAACTAGTGTTCATAGCTTTATAATAGTATTTGTAGAAGTCAACAATTAGAAATATGAAGAACTTTATGATTTTTGAGAATGGCATTATTTCTTAATAATTACTTTTGAGACTGATGAGTGGAGTGAAAAACCCCATTTGAGCTGATTTTTATTGCTAACTATGAAGAGTGATTAATGTCAACTTCAGCCATGTTATGTGAGGAAAAATAGGATGGTTTAGATCAAATAAATTCCTGTTCTTATTGAAACCACAAAAAAATGTGGCTTAGTGATGAATTTTTAGAATAACTTAACAAGCATTAAGAATTTTAAAACAAAATATAAAAGATGTTTGTATCAATTGGTTTGTGGTGCTTGGGATAGCAGAATTGGTATCAGCTGGGATTCAGTTAGAAATGCAGGAACTTGAACAACATTCTCCATGTGCACTTTTTGGCAAGATCACCAGGTGTTTCTTATGAACATTTGTGTAGAAAGACCTGTTAACACTAATGTAAGAGAAAGAAGTGCAGAAGGCAGAGAGCAAGACCTCAGTTTCAGTCAGCCTTCAATTTACTCCCTTGGACTTGTAGATGTGTAACAGCTAGCTCTCTGGAAAAAAACAAAAAGCAGTACTGCTTTTTAAATTTTGCTGATTTCTATAGTGTAAATATTCCTAACATAGTTGATTTTAAGGTGTCAACATATAGTCTCTAAATGTATTTGGAAAGAAGACAAAGTGCACAATTTGCTCTTCTGCTCTTCTCTGAGCTGGCTCCAGCACACTGCCATCTGTAAGTAATTCAATTATGCTGTTTTTATTTTTTATCTGAAAATCAAAAGAATAATATTCATCTTATATAATTATTTTGTGTCAACCTAAAGATGATATGAAATATACCCGTAAGCTGTTAGGATATTAGTTGCTTTTGTTTGTTTTCTGCACCAAATCATATATATCTGAGATTTATTTAAGATTTGCTAACACAAAGTGCCATGGTAAATGCTTAATACTTATTTTGGATTGCATTAACAAATAGACAAGATTGTGTTTCATGCCATTTTTGTTGTTACAATCAAAGTGTTTTTATAAAAGTATGTTGAGCAAGAATATGTGCTATTTCTCATTCTGACACAATGACAAACTGCTTGTTTTTCTCTATTAGCCTCTATGTCTTTAATTCACAATAAAAAATTTTTTAGCTGGGTGCATTAACCTCCAGAATAAAGATTATATTCTCAGTACCTAGTGTAGCCCAGCTTGGTGTGATTATACTTTGGCTAGTGTGTGTGTGTGTGTGTGTGTGTGTGTGTGTGTGTGTGTGTATTTATACCTACACACACACACACACATACACACACATACTAGGGAATGAATCCAGCTGTGCTTAATCACTGAAACATCCCTAGTTATTTCTTTCTTCTTTCTTTCTTTAATTATTATCTTGAAACAGGGTCTTGCTCAGTTTTTTAAGGCCTTGCTAAGTTGCTGAGGCTGGCTTTGAACTTGCAAGCCTTCTGCTTCAGCCTCCAGAGCTGGAGCCAGTGGAATTACAGGCATGTGCCACCATGCCCAGCAAGCAGAAATATCTTGACACAGCATCTTGAAAATGTTCCTGGGAGACCATTTGCTCATCTTCCTTCCTTTTATTTATTCTGCTGCTTGGAACACTTATTGATACATAAAAAAATTGAATTAGGAGGATAAAGATCACATCCTGGAGATGGAAGATCAAATATTTGAACTGAATTTTAAGTCTATAAGGATTTAAAGAGGTAGAGAAGTTAAAAAGTTTTGAGAGAATTTTACTTTTTCCTTAAGGCTGAATAGTATTATTTTGCGTGTGTGTGTGTGTGTGTGTGTGTGTAAATAATTTTGTATTCTTTCATTTGATGATAGACACCTAGGATGTTTCCATATCTTTTTGTGAATAATGCTGAAATGAACATCAAATGCAGATATCTTTTCAATACATTGATTTCAGTTTCTTTGGATATATACCATAAAGTGGGATTAGTAGATCATATGATAATTTAATTTTTATTTTCCTGAGGAATCTCCATAGTGCTTTCCATACTGTTTTCCATAATGGCTGTACTAACTTCATTTCAACTGAGTGCATAGAGTTCCATTTTGTCCACACCTCTACTGACACTTATCTTTTGTCTTTTTGATAGTGATTCCAATGGGCATAGGGTGACTTCTCACTGTGGTTTTCATTTGCATTTTCCTAATGGTTAGTGATGTTGAACTTTTTTTTTATAAATATTTTGGCTAATAGTATGTCTTCTTTCAAGAAATGTCTATTTAGGTCCATTTTGTAATTGGACCATTGTTTTCTTGCTAATGATTTGAGGATTTGAAAAAGTGTCCTTTTTAAAAAAAAATTCCTTATGCTTCCACCTCTTCTGTGCACATGAGAATATGCTTATGCTTAAAATATCTAGCTAGCATATAAGAAGTTTGAGAACCGCCAAACTACCTCAGTTTTAACAAAAAGGCTGATCAGATTAGTCTACACTCAGAAACATCAGTGAATCCAGCCAAGATCACAGAATGACTCATCCAACACCCTCAGAAGCTTGAACAATTAAGATGTTTTGAATGACTGTGAGGTTTTGTGATGATTTGTCTTATAAGAATAGCTAAATGAATAGATTTTCCCAGTGTATCAAGGATGTTTAACAAATGTTGGTGCAGATTGGCCCATGTGGATGGAGCATGAGTGCATATAGAGATGAGGCCCCATGAGCATTGTGCTAGTCAAATTTATAGATATTAAAAACAGGAAAACCTAACTAAGGGGGCTAAAGAAAAATTGTATATCAGAGGTGAATAAATAAAAAAAAGCATCCTGGGAAGCAAGAAAAAAGAAAATTCATTAAGATGAGATGAAAGAATACCTTAACTTTCTAGGAGAGGAAAAGTAATTTGAGAATTGATGTGGAGATGGTATTACCATTGGTGACCTTGAAAATAACTAAGTGGTAGTGGCAAAGTTCTAATGAAAATATAATCAAGGAGGTGAGATTAGAAATGAAAAGAGATGGCCACAGAAAATATAGATCACTTGTTGAGGACTTTTTATAAAAGGGGCACCAAGAGGGATGGAACAACAACTAGAGGTAATGAGGGGTCAGGAGAGATTTTGTTGTCATTGTTGTTGTTATTGTTTTGTGTTTGCCCTAACAGAGGTAATACAACATGCTTTATGGGAAATAATGGGTAAGATTTTTTTTAAAATAAATTGACCCTACACAAAATTGCAGAAACAATGTTACAGATCAAATAAATAAACTTCCACCTTAAAATTTAGTTCACAAGTACTGGGTTTGACCTGCCCTAGTGTGTATCACATTTCTAATTTCATATATATAAATAGCTATATACTCCAAGGTAGGATTCTGAATTGGATCAGAATCATTCCCTTCAATCCTGGAACCCTAAAAAAATTGTAATCTAATAGTCTCTCAGGTTAATTCCTTAACAAATTATGTGCTTACCTATATAATATTGCTAACTGATTAGTTATAACAATAAAATGTATTATTTTCTAGTCATTTGGTCAATTCACGTCGTAGTATTATTTCTAAAATACATAATAAATATTTCTAATAGACAGAACTAATTTTATAATAAACAAGATTAACATTTTCCAAATAGTGATATTTTCCTTTTATACTTTTGATGTAATGTTGTCTGATATGTAATCCTTTAATATAATTGAAGGCTTATTGGTTTATTTATATTGTAAACATTTCCCCTAAAATGCTTCTGAAACCTTTAAGGGTCATAATAGTCATTCAAATCTCTAGAAAGATTAGATCCAACAATAGCAAATTAATATTATAAAGATTTCTTAATACAGTAGTACTACAACATGCATAAAAAGTGAGGATTTTTTTTCAGGCAGCAACAATAATGTAAATTAAGCAACATAACTATTCAATAAATACATTATCAGAAAAATTAAAATAGGTGTTAAATATTAAAAATTCATGTGGATATTTAGAATATTTAGAATTTTTTTAAAAACCATGTTGCTATAATTTTTGGACATACCTTTTTAAACACAGAAGGAAGCAAACTATCACTGAGTTGTATACAGGAGTTTTTATCCAATCTTGTACTATGGTGAATTTTATTTACCAATTTCAGATAGACATTGGTATCTTAATGATAATTTTTGATGGAACAAAGAAAAATACCATATTATAATATTTGGTAATTTAGTTCATCTGACCTATTTAGTAACTTAGTTCATGTGATGACTGTGATTTATAATGCCTTATGAATAGCTACTGGTGAAATGATATATATGGTTTACTGGAAAAATGTAAGATTTGAGTTAATAATATTGTTAGCATAGTTTCCACTCTATAAAATCCTATCAGGTAGAATCAAGACAGCAAATTGAAATAATATAGAGTCATAATTAAAAAAAATTTAAAGATAATGTTGTAGGGACAAAGGAGGCAAGGCACTGAAGATAGCAGGAAATAGTTTTATTTGGCTGCTGCCAGGTTCAGAGGGCAGAGCCTTTGCTGTAATCAATCAATCCCCTGAACCCCATGTTCAGGTAGCTTCAGAGTTTTATCCCCAGCATGAAAGGGAAGGGGCTCAGAAGTTCAAAGTCTGCAGAATTTTACATAAAAGCAGCTTTTTCTTTCACTGTTCTGGGTAAGTTAACCCTTCAAGGTCAACACCTGAGAAGGGGAGAGCAGCTTCTGCCCTTGGTTTCCTCCCTCTGCCAGCTGTTACAATGAGCCCAATTGGAAACTCCTCTTATCTTAGAAATGTAGACATCTCTGTGAAGCCCAAGCTCAAGGCCAGAGGCCTTATTTATATATTTTTACAAACTACTATAAGTTTGTGAGAAACTAGTAAGGGGGTGTCCAGCCAGTGGCCAAGTAAAACAGGGCAACATGAAAATAGGAAGTTTATCTATATTAAACTCTTTTGCAGAGACTCTTTAGCTGATAGTCCCCAAATCAGCCATGGTGAAGATTTCTAGAGAAGCCCAGTTAAGACTTTTCTGTGGAGAAAGGGGGTGCCACTACAATAACTGAAATATAATCTGACTGTCTTTCAGGTTAATTCTTTAAATTAATGTGAAGCCTTTGAAGTAACACACAGATGGACTGCTTTAAAAATTATGGAAAAATAAAGCAACAAGTTTACATGGAAAAAATGGAAATTCTGATTTACATTATTAAAAGGTTATGATTTATTCAATATAAATCAAAATATAACATCTGTTGTTTTCATATTTTCAATTTTCTCTAACTCATAAGAAAATGTATAGATAAATAGATAAATTCTCTTCTCACTTTAATCAACACCTATCCAAAAATCTTTGTTGATAAATCCATCATCTGAACACTTATCCTTTTTAATTGCCTTGATCTAATCTCATTTCTTCATTATGTGAACTAAATTTAAGAAAATCAATTTATTAACTGCCCTTATCCATAAACTAACAATATTTCTAAGCATAATGATATGAGTAATGATACAGTTCTTGTGTGATAGTCTTTTCTTCATATATTCTTGGTCTCTTTAGTTTCTTAGTAAATTTTCAATTTGTATCAACCTTTAAATCAGAGGCAATAGTGGTGTGTGTGTGTGTGTGTGTGTGTGTATTCTGTCCCATAGATTGCAAATATTAAATGTTCATTTTCTTTTCCTTTTAAGTATGAGAATAATTTTTAAATTATGTTATGCAGATTTCACACTTTAGTTTACCAATTTATTCTTTTTATAAAATATTTTTTTAGTTGAAGATTGGCACAGTATCTTTATTTATTTTTATGTGGAGCTGAGGATCAAACACAGTGCCTCACACATGCAAGGGAGGCCCTCTATCACTGAGCTACAGCCCCAGTCCTATTAATCTATTCTTTAGTGACATATTTTCCTTTGCGCTTTTGCTGTTATAATGTTTTTGTCTCCCATGATCTGATAATATTCTGTTATGTTTCTTTGTGAATTACATACTTCCATTTTTTTATATTCATCTGGAATTTATGCTGTGATAAATACTACTCCTCTCATCATATTATCTAATATTACCCCGCTATAAAACCACACACACACACAAAGAGAGAAAAACAGTGCAGGAAGATAAAAGGAGAGACTAGCTTAGTAGTAAATGTATATAGAGAAATCCTATGAAATCATGATGAAGTAAGCATATTCCACATTATAGAAAGAAAGTTCAGCATATCCAAAATTATAAAAGATAGGATGAAGGAACAATGACACTCATTATTTTTAAATGATATTTTCTAAGTTATTCAAATGTGTATGTAAAATACTATTGCACTTTAAGTGCTTTTTTAAACAGTAGTAAATATGACCGCTAAAATCTTGAAATTTTTAGATAACATTTATTCATTTGAAAAATCTTCCTTTAATAATATCTAAAGGAATCTTTAATTTGGCATTATCAAAGATTATTGAAAATTGTGTAAGATACATCAAATCCAGGTGCTGTTGTGGTAGAACACGATACACATATATTGGGAAACCATTCTCTATATATCTCTCATGTTTTCAAATCTTGTAAGCAGAGATGCTGACTCCCTTTGTTCAGTGACAATAAAGAAATATTATGTCTGTCCCGACCAAAGGGCAAGTGTGTTTACTTTTTAATATAAAAGATTCTGGTTCTCTAAGCTCAGAATTGCTCTCTCCCATTACAGCCTACCATGTTGGGGAATCTTACTTGGCCCTCTTTTCACTGCTTGTGGGAATTGAGGCTTTGAAAACACAATTTTTGGTACTCTGGCTATTTCTGTTGGTGTAAGTAAAAAAGTCCTTTAAGCATGATTAAATATAGTTTTGTGTATTATGTCTTCTGCCATAGAACTAAAGCAGATTGGTTTGTTAACTTTGAAGCAGAAAAAAAAATCTCAGAAACTTCACAGTTCTTAACAATATGTACGTATAGAAAATATAAAGTATATACACACAGGTAAATGATTTCTGATATTTCTTTGTCTCTCTGAAATTAATAATTGTATTTTCTCAAAATTACTGAAATAATACTTGATATAGTTTGGCACAAATTGTTATCTTTTGTTTTTTGTTCTTACCTTTTCTTACCAAAATGTCTGTATAAAGATGTTTGTACTTTGATCCAGGGACCTTATAATTATCAAGAAAATGCTTATGAATTTTTCTTTGTGCATTTGCTTAAAGTATTCCCTATAACAAATAGTTTTCAATTAATTTCTACACAACACTTGGTGTTCTTTCATTGTGCCCTCTTTTCAAGTGAACTGGAACAACTGCCTTGTGTTTTTGTCCTGTCTCTCAACCTCTATGAGGGTTTTGACTTTAGTACCAGAAGAACAAAGTGCACATGTGAAAAGTGTCATTTCTTTCCTTATTGCCAATTGAAAGTGGATTACCTGACAGATAGCATTAGAATTACTATATTTGGTAGGGAACAGAGATAAAGAAATTTGCAAAACAATTTTAAACCAAACTCTAGTATACTTTTCTTTTAAACCCCTAATTGTGTACTATCAATTATAATAGCCATCATAACATACGAGCTTTGTGTGAAAACAGCAAAATATCTTTGACATATAATTAGAGTTTTAAATTAATCAATTCCTCAATTAACTACATTCTAGCACTCATATCAAAATTACAACTCATATTGGTTGGCACACATGCCATGCTTAAAAACATACATAAAAGAAGAAAATTCAAAGGAAATGGAATTATCATTTTGTTTTGTTTAATCATTCTATTCTGAAGAATAAAAGAAAACCTTTAATGTGATCTCATCTTCGCCATATGAAGACACAGATTAAGTGAACCAGGGCTTTGCAATTTCTTATTTGTCACTTTTATTTTTTATGGGCATTTTTAATTTTTAAATTGCTTCATAAATAAACTAATCTATGAAAAAGATTATAAGCAAATAATATATTTATAGAAGTATAAATAATATGTATGTATCACTTATGGATTTTAAAAACTAAACAATATTTTTTTCTAAAGTTTTTAACTATTTAATGTAATAATCTATGCATATTACAAATTTGAAGTTATTAAATATATCCCATGTCTTCTGTTTAAGACATTCACTGGGGTTTTAATCCTTTTAAAGTTGAGTTTTAACAAGCATTTCGTAAGTGTTTCTAGTATGCCAGGAATGTGCTAAAATAGGAGGCATGTATACAAAATGAAGAAGTCGTATTTAATACTTTCAGTGTTCTCAACAGCTTAATATGAGGCAAAAATCTAAAATGAAGAAGTATTGTGTGGCAAGGTGTAGACACATCTGAGTACACAGAGAAAGATCTTTTAGTAATGAGACCAATTTTGGATTCCATAAATGACTTTCTACAGGGGATTAAGGTTTGCACAAGATCTGGAAGGATAAGTAATCAAGCCATAAAAGAAGTGTGCACAGGGTGTCCTGAATACAAGAGAGAGACTGAATTAAGTTTAAGGCAGTTTAGAATTTGATACCGTAGCTAGAAACAAGACTAGAGTAATTACTTACTACAGTAAGTAATTAAAAGCATGTAATAGATGTATAACTACTTGAAAATTAATAAATTCTTCTGTACATACAACCAAATCCACATGTTCATTATAATATGGTGTCTTTTAACAGAAGATCTTTACAGAACAGATAAATTTGTCTCATTCTCTGAACTTGGATTTTTTAATACTTCCAACTGCTTAAAAGAGAGAGCAAACATACACATTACCAAAGGTCACATTAGTATTAAAATGTTTCAATAGATAACCAGGTTGACTATGGAACCCTAAAGACAAATTGTTTTAATTTGTCAAGAGGTCAAAGACAAAGTCTTTGCATGTATGGTAGTTCCTTGTGTTGTGTTTCTGAAATATGAAATCTCATTTATTTTTAAAGTATTTAAGAATCTATATTCATTAACTTATTTTATGAACCTATCCTCCCTTTATTGCTATAAACAATGTGATATATATAATTTTATAACATAAGCATCTTGCTGCAACTCAATTGTTTTGCTAGAAGCATAATTGACTTGATTCTAAGTTGTAAGCTCTCTATTAAATTTCATGGTACTGTAGTTAAAATTTTAAAGCATAGGAGTTGAAAATTACTCCTAAAATTAAAAAGCTCATTTTATGTTCTTAGGGATAATTTTTTAACAAACATGTGACCAATAACTAAATAGAATAGCATATAGTATAATTATTATTTTCTGTGTCTAATATTTTAAAAGGATATAGAATATATAGGTGACCTGAAATATCTGCACGAATATATATTTAACTTCTTTGCTTCATATTTTAATATATATTATGATTATTCTTATTTTAGCAATACCTTTTTGTACTAATATACTTGATTAGAATTTTTCATGTAAAAAGGGAATCATAGGTTATACTTAGATCTGAAATAAGTCTCCCAAATGTATATAGGCTATAACTCCAGGACATTTAAATAAAAATTTCAAACTCAGGTAACTACTTTTTAAAAATTCTTGGTTATTACAATTTTTATATAATTTTCTAGTTTGAGAGAGTGTATGTGAAATCACTGTGATTAGTATATACCAAAAAAGTATTATGTAATAGTAGCATTATTAGCCAAATTTTTGTTTCTGAGTTAAATGTGAAAATAATATCTTAATAGCAAATTTTTTGAAGGTGAGAATTTTGTTATTACTATGTTATATGTCATAAGCATTGCTTAATGGCACATGCAACAATCACTATGATACAATTGCTATGTGTTTCAAGTGATTTTTAAGACTATGTTCTTATTTATTTCAAGTCTGTTCCTATTAATTAAATTGCTTAACTGATATATACTGGAATTATACATTATATCAGGCATAAGATAATCATTTTGTATAGTATATAATAATTACAATATAGTCCAAGTATTTTGTACTTTATTTCCACAATAAGTGATTCCTAAATTAGTAAGAAAAAATCCCCAGGGGTTATCAATATACTGATATTTGCTATCAATAAATATTATGTGGAATTTCACATAAAAATACCTGAAAAGAGAACTTTATTGCATAATGGGGTACACAGAAAAGTAATTTAAAACAATATTGTGAATTGCTCTTTTTTGTCTTACAAAAATAGAAAATATATGGTTCATTATGGATAACTTAATCATTTAAGGAGGGAAATGTAAGAACTGGTACATGGATCAATGTGCTTATGTGAAAAATTTCTTACTGGTACACTATGAAATAACAATAGAAATCAAGAGTAAACATGTAAAAACTTAAGCAAATTGACATTGGTACAATATTTAATTGCATTATTTTGTACTTTATAAAAGTATTGATTTGCAATTGGAATACACAGTGGTGTTTCGTCATAGTGCTGACAGCAAATAAGTACAAGCAGATTCTTAGTTTTCCTGTTCTTCTGCAAGTTTAATTAACTTCAGTTTATGAAGTTATCTTTAAATCAAAGATTCAATAGAATTTACAGCACAGGACCTTAAGTGAGACTAACATATTTTTCTCAAAGACTTGTCATATTTGAAACATTAAATCATTAATCATATGCAGAAATACACACATACACACACTAAGTAAGGAGAGTTATTACTTCAATATTGTAGATGAGAAAATGAAGTTTAGTTAAATTAAATATTTTGTCCATAATAAATATCTTTATAGTGATACTGATTCAATAGATATTTTCTTAGTTATCTTCTTTGTATAACAGATTGGTTGGGTTTGTCTTAATCTCTTCTAAGGATAGAAGATAGCTACATAGAACTTATACTTTTCGGAAACCTAAGAATCAGCAGTTTCTTATTATGATGCATAGTTCTGGGTTGTACTATAGGATTGGATTCAGGATACATAAGAAATCTATTGTCTACTTTTCAGTATATTCTTCAGATGAATATGATACATGCAGTCCAATGTTGGAATTTGAGAAATCATAACATCACTGATAAATAGAAACCTCATGTATTCTAATACCCAAGGATAAAGCCTTAGTAAGTGTGTAGTTACTTCTGCTGGAAATTTTTATATAGATTTGCACATGATGCAGTAGGCCAATGACAACCCTTCTCCTGAGCCAAAAAAAAAAAAAAAAGATCATTTATGGAACTTATGTCAACTTACATTGAAAAAGAGATTTTGCAGATATAATTAAGGTTGAAAACTTTAAGATAGGAAGATTAACCTCTATTATTTAGATGGGGCCATGCTCAACACATGGATCCTTAAAACCAACAGATCTCTACCTGGAGTTAGAGGTGTGGGAAGAAGGAAGAAAGTGCTTGAAGTACAGATGCATTACAAAGAAAAATCAGAGATATCATTCTCAGAAGGACCAACTAGTTGCTGGTTCTCAGATATTCAGGGATCATGGACACAGAAGAGACCTGTAGAAGCTATGGGTGGGCTCCAGGTGATAGATAGCAGGAAAGAAGGATGTCAGTACTATATATGCGAAGAGCTAGATGCTGCCAACTACCAGAATGAGCTAGGAAATAGGATATATAAGCATTCTGATAAGGGCTTACACTATTGACATTTTTATTATAACTTTATGAGACACTGATAAAATAATCCAGCAGAAACAACTAAGATTTTCACTTACAGAATTATGATATATGTTGTATATCTTGAACTTTTTTTCTTTTTGTATCACAGATTGAACCCAATGGTGCTTAACCACTGAACCATATCTCCAGCCCCTAGCCCCCCACCTTTTTTTTGAGACAGAGTGTCCCTTAGTTGCTTAGGGCCTCACTAAGTCACTGAGGCTGGCTTTGAACTTATAAACATGCTGCTTCAGCCTCCTGAGCAGGTGAAATTACAGGTGTGTGCTACCATGCCTGATGAGCTTCTAAATTTGGGGTAGTTTTTTTTTTGCAGCAACGTAAACCTAATATACATGATAAAATATATACATCAGAACCCGATATCTTATAATTCTGTGGCATGCTAAGCCAATTCCTCAATAGCTGAGTGGCTAGTATCCTATATTTAAAGCTAGGACATCCCAAACATACATTTAAATTTTAGGAAAATATATAAAACATTTCCCCTAAAGCAAAATGGATGGGCACACATTTAATATTGTTTATGTTAGTAACAATAGGGAGCTACAAAAATATGTTTGAATATGAACTCATGAAACATGACAACCAAACCAGAAAACATGCCAACATCATGATTCATATGCCATGTTACTAAATTTTCAATATACTTAGTGCTTTCCAAATGAATAAACTAGCCTAAATTATCTTTATATTTTAATGAATACAAGTTTTCTACTTAAAGAGCACTTAGTAGAAAATTATTAAATTACTAACTTCTTCAGTATTGCCAAAATTACACTTAAACCTTTGTGGTTATAGTAATGAGTATGTATGAATTAAGTTGCCAACCTTAAAATAATTACTCAACAATTGTGAAAACACCTTAGAAAATTAAGTCATTATTATCATAATGGAGAAAGTAACTCAGAACAATCCTCCCCTTGTAGACTAAATTATACATGTACTAGGCACAAAATAGCATTCAAAACTACTGTCCATGACATTATTTTTAATGTTAAATTGAGAAATATTTTTCTGCAATTATTTAGGAAAGTGTGTATTTTCTAATGAGAAATATATTACTACATAAAATGAGACTTAGTTTGTAACTGTCCCCAGATGCACAATGTTAAAATTTACACTGTATCATTTATATTTTATTTATGATTATTTTCGAATATGACCATTAAATGGACTGTATTTTAAATTATGTGCTTTAAGTAACTGCTCCTGAGTGGGGGCACTTTAATCCTCAGCATACCAAATAAAGGGGAAAACAAAAAATTAAGAAAGTTACTAAGTAACTGCACCTTCCATTATATTTGTATGTCTCTTTATGGCAATGTTAGGTTTGGTGACGTGAATTTTGATTATATGGTCCTGGAGAGATGAGTGGAAATTTGATATAATATTACTGGGATTAAGCAAGGATTTTTTCCTAAATTAAAAGTAAAATTTATCAGTAAATCACATACAGAAAAAAATTAAAAGTCCATTTCTATCTGAAGCCTTCAGGAACATATTTTTTTTGCCATTAGAATTTTCCACATATAAAAAGTTGTAGATTCTGTATATTTTAACACCCTCAGCACAGCCTGGGACACCACTCCATCATCAAATGTTATTTCCATAATGAAACATGTCAGTGTCTATATTAAGAGACATAAATAAAGACTATAAATGGGTTTCAATCAGTTCAGGTCAAGTTTCAATGCCAAAGAAGCTTGTATTAAACTTCCAGGGGAAAAGGATAAAAAACAACTTTAGTTTTATGAGCTTAGTTTTATGAGAGACACAGCACAGCAAAGAATAAGGTAATCTCTAGAATACCTGGATCACAAATCAGGCCTAAGTTCTTTCACTTTCACATTCCATTCCTTTCTGTTACTGCCTAACCCTGTAGTAATTCATGGTCTCATAGCTCAAGAAAATTCAAGGTCAAGATGTTCCTATGTTTAGACACAGTGAGTGATATGAAACAGCAAAGTCCACTAACTATATTTAGCATTAATGAAAGTGAATCTTGTGACAATATTAGAGATAACCATATGAATTCTTTCTCCTTCATGTTGATTCTTCTTCCACTGATACTCTTGAAGAGTTCTGGTTTTGTCTACATTACACTGGGAAGTGGTTCTTTTTATATTTTCATCACTTACCTTCATAATATACTTTAAACCCATGTGCGCTAACCGCAAAATCACTGGTCAAACGTAGTGAGAACACAGATTTGGTACTTGTCACTGGTGGTGGCAGATGGAATCCTGTTAACCTAAAAACAAAATTGAATTAATTGTCAGTGACATAGGCATTTTATCTAATAGAATGTAAGGAGAATTAACAGTCATGTTATTAAACACTTAAGCTTTATGCAAAAATACATGGGTGTGTTTATTACATTTAGAAGACACTCATCAAAAGTAATCACTGTAATTATATATGAAAATACATTAATTTATGTACTCATGTGTGTGTTGATATTTAAAATATCTATCACATATATCATCTATATGAAATCTTGATTAATTCAAAATTGGAAATGAGGAATTATGAGAATATATGATCGTATTTTATGTCATTAATTTTAACAACACAGCATTTATAAGAAATTTTTGTCAAGTGAATTATTCTGATGGTTTAAAATTATATTAATTGCTATATATCTATTTATCTATGTATGTATCTATATATGGAGAGAAAGAAGGGAGATGGAAAATATTTAAATTTTAGAATGAAGGAAGATATGACCTAAATATAAAATCTTGAAACTGAAATACTTGCAAATAAAAAGGGATTTGCTTTTATCACTTTTTCCTAAAATTAAAGTAAGTGCTATTTAAGTGAATAGCTGAAAATTAGACATTGGTTAATATTTCACATATTTATATAACAAATATTCTCATTATATTTTTGCCTCTAGTGTTACCTATTTTCCTAATAATTTATTGCATATAGATACAAGTTTGAATGATATGAAAAGTGCTTTACAATTGAAAGTTTTTATAGTGTTCAACAGAAATATTAAAAGAAAAATGTATATACATGAGATCTAAATTTTCTGAAAGCTAATAAAAATAAAACTTTTGACTTTTACATGAATTGCATTTTGATTTTTTTAACATTTTTTAAATTTCTAATTGTTATATTATTTTACTTATTAAAATGTATAAAAATTACATACTATGAAATTATACTATTTTTAACATATTTGCTTTTTTACCTAATACTGTATAGGTAGGATGAATTCATACTGAAATTACTATATATTTTAATTGCTGTATTTTTTTTCCTCAAGTTTCTTTTTCTGAGGTCTTCTTACATTCTAAAAAATTATTGATAACCCCAAAGAAATTTTATAGACTATCAACATTACCCTATTAAATTCAAAGCAGAAAAAAATGAGTGTAAATTTATTGCTTAATTTGTAAATATCCAGAATAAGTCCATTACATGTTGAAGTAAATGATATTTTAATAAGAAATAACTATGTCAAAAACAAAAGTGAGAAGAAAGCATTGAATTTTTGTGATTCTAATATCTGGCTTAATAGAAAACACTCAGATTCTCATATTTACGTCGTTCAATATTTTGCAATATCCAATTTTAGTTGATAAATATGAACATTATCTGGACTCACATAGATACATAATTGGAAGAAGAAGTCTTTTAATACCTTTGCAAATAAAAGTGGATACTCTTTCTCAGTTCTATGCAAAAGCATCACAAGTTAATTGAATGTAGACTTCAAAATCCTATCAATGAATACTTTGTAACATTAAAATCCATTGGTTCATTTTGCCATTGTAATATATTTTTTTAACTTTTGCATTTTTTAACCATTATACATCAGTCATTGAAAATGATGGTTCCCCAAGTTATAGAGCTTTTCCAAATGTAGATTATATTTCATGACACAATATTTTTTTTAAAAAAATCACTGTTTTTTTTTTTTCAGTTTTTTGAATTGACCCCTGGGGTCAATACCACAAAGCTATATTCCCAACCCTTTTTTATCTTAAGAAAGAGTCTTGCTAAGTTACTCAGGTACATTTATTTGTATTGCTACTGATCTCTTCAGAAATATTTAAATGTGAGGAAGCTGTAAAGGTTAAGTGGTAGACTGATGTTGGACTAAAATTTTCCATCTTATTTTTTCTCCAAAGTTTAGATTTGTTATTGACAATAAATCATAACTTGACATGTCAAACTAGGGCTTTATTTTTATTGGAGAAAATACAATGTGAGAAAATATGTATCAAATACCCAAGTGCAAATTACTACAGCTTACTTCTCAGTCTTTATTTTGGGTAAAAATTGTGTTCTCTGAAAATAGTGGCTATTTTGCTGACAATTTAAACAATTGTGTAACTGTTTCTCCTTTAGACAACAATCATGTTTTGAGAGTTTTATGACTATTTCCTGTTTAGTCACACTAGTCATTAAAGAGTACTATAAAGATTTAATGAAATAAATAATTGCTCACACTTCAACAAGTATATTTTTAAGTACAACTGGATGTTTTTTTTTCTTTTCTGTACTGTGTGTAGAATAAAAAATATGACTAATGACTAGGTGTAGTTTGAAGCTGCTATATGGGTTTTGCTCATGCATAACCAACCAGTTTTACCCTTCATTATTTTTGTACCTTGAAGATAAATGTCAATACAGTGGAAAAGGCAAATGATATTTCAGTATTGTATGAAAATGGTTTGGCCTTATAGACCACTTAAAGATGTCTTAGGACATTCAGGGATCTATGGACCATATTTTGAGGATAACTGCTGTGTAAGAATCCATTGTGTATGTGTATCCACACACACACACACACACACACACACACACACACACTACCATTTGTTAATTCAGTCTACTGATAATGCACATTTTTCTTATTTATAATGTGTTTCCATCAACATCCTTGTAATATACCCCTCTTAACACATTTCTCTTACATATTTTTGTATCAGTTTCTCTAGACTGTAGTATACATAAGCATTTAAAATTTTTAATTTTCTTTTTCTTGCTACACAAACTACATCCTCCAAGGTACATAATAAAATCATTTTCCAAATTTATTTGTAACTTTTCTGGCCCATGGTGAGAGGTATAGCTCTTAAATTATGAGCATATGGTTATCTATATTTATATTTTGTTACCAATGCACATCTTATTTGCATTATAGTAAGATAACGTATTTCTTAGCATTAATTTAATATTTGAAATTTATAGAAAGTTGTTTTATGGGCCAGATATTGTAAATTTTTATTATGTACCTGATTCTCTTATAAATAATTGTTGTATTATTTTTTTTATTTCTGGCCCAAGTTACTGCAAACTTAACATTCGTTATTACCTCACCGTTATGTAATTGTAGGAAGAACATAACTTAGCTGATTCTCTGATTAGAGTCTCACAGGGCTAAAATTAAAGGGTTGAATTGCTTGCTATAGGCTCTGGCTATGTCTTCAAAGCTTATGAGACTGGTGTCAGAATTCAGTTTCATGCAATTGTAGGATTAAAGTCTCTTTCTTCTTGCTGCCCATTGAATTGAAATTATTTTTGCCTTCTAGAGATTGCCTGCATTTATTCCTCCATCTTCAGAGTCAGCAAGGGAAGTTATTTTTATTCTTCAAATATCTCTGTCCTCTCTTTTTGCCTCATCTCTATCCTGTTGATTCTGCAATTTCTGCCTCCAAGTGAAGAAATATTTCTGCTTTTAAGTGCTCAAGCAATTATATTATGCCTAAATGGATAATTCAAATACCTCTGTATTTTAGCATCTATAACCTTCATTTCACCTGCAGAGTTCCTTATACCAGGTGATAGACAGATTCAGAAGGACTGGGGGGACCATTACTCTAAGACCATTATTCTACCACTCATAATGACTATTTGGATTGTTTAGGCATGGTGTTCAACATACCCTTAAGATAAACTGATTATATTCAAATAGTTTCTAAGCTGACTGTACTTTTGACTCTGATTTTCCTCTACTGAAAAGAATGTGAAAAAAAATCTCAACATAATTTTGAATTTTTTATCTTTTTCCTTATACTTATATCCATCTAAAAATGTTTTGGGGCTACATTATTAGGTGCATAAAAGTTTAAATTATAATTCCTTATAATTTAAAAATTCAAAAAATTATTTGTAATAATGATATCACCTTAATCTTTATCTTGTAAGAAGGTTATCTCTCTCTCTCTCTCTCTCTCTCTCTCTCTCTCTCTATATATATATATATATATATATATATATATATATATATATCCTCAACATTTATTTATTAGAATTGGGATGACACATCTCTTTATCTTCAAATTTTGGTATCCTCAGTTTTTAGATATGTTACTTATAACCAGAATATACTTGGGTTATATTATATTTATCTAGTGTATATGTGTGTGTGAATAACATATAGATTTATAATCTTATTTTATAAACTTTGTCTTTTGTTGTTAATATGTTCAATGAACTATAACATCCGTACAAATGTTTAAATGAATAAAAAAGTTTAAAGACTGGTGAATTACCACAAACTGAACATGTTTCAGGTCAAGAAATAAAACATTGCCTGTAATACTAAAGGCCTGTTTAGTTACCCTTGTTCATTACTATCCTACTCCTCCTTAAAGAGGACCACAACTCTGACTCATTGCCCTATGCGATTCCATTTTCTGAATATACTTCTATTCACTATATGTGTTGGGGAAACGTTTTACTTTGGATTTTTTATAAATAATACTGCTATAACATGTTTGCGGGTTTTGTAAGTATATGCGTATAGTTAAATACACACACATACACACATGCACATTTCACCTGTATTTACATTTTCTAAATTGAAATTCATAATATTTTATGGTTGATATTTCCCATTTGTCATTTTTACTTATTCAGATATTGGTGAATTTTGTGTTTTGTGTCTATGGTGATATTGTTACAATATTCATTCTTTTTCTTTTACACTTATGCATGATGAAATTGCACAGTGGATGGCATTTTGTTTCTTTGAAAAGTGTACAAGAGTGCAACCACATTTTCTCTTACTTGCAGTTGAACTGACAGCTCAAGTGACCAGTAAATTGTTCAAATTGATATAGCTGGTAGGCAGTGAAGCAAAAATACAAACCCATAACTTCCAACTCCAATCTATTTCTTTTCTCAGTGTGATTACAAGAGGGAGATGATTTTTCTATGGAAACCAAATGCACTTCTAATTCACCTTTATTTCTACATAAACTCAGAAGTTTCTTGACAAATGTTTACAATAGTTAAGAACATCATTTTACCCACCACCTAACTTTAAGTAGTTGAGAATAACAAAGACTGGATCATGATTATATAGTCATGCAATTAAAGATGAAGAAGGTAAAGGGGAACCATTGTCTGAATGCGTTTATTGATACCTTTAAAAAATATCAGTAATTAGCACAGATATTTCACCCTAGCTAAAATATATCAGGTATGCCCTAGAGTAAAGAAATATAAATTTCCTGCACATATTAGTTTCTATTAAAGGTTTAAAATTGAGTGGGAAGAAATCAGCTAAAAAGGGTTGCGATGCATTCTTTTTGCTAAGCAGAAACTTTGTTTTGTGTAGTTGTAACAATCACAAATTTATTTAACCAGAAAATTGGCTTTTGAAAATGCACATAAAATGAGATTAAAGGATAATTCACCTACCTTCATGAAAAATTCATAGCATTTCCTTTATTTTTCATATTTCCTTTTTTTCGTGAATATTTTGTCATGGACCAGGTCTAGTCTAAGGCTATTCTTCCAGAATACTACCTCATCTGACAAGTTGGTACAATGTGTTGGATTATTCTTTTCATCTTTTATTTAATAGTTTCTAGCTGATAATGTATATTTTTCCTTCTCTTTATTTGGACATACATACCCAACTTTATCTTTGCATTTTATGTTTTACTGGGGAAGAGACTCATCAAAAGCTCTTTGTTATATGTATCCACAATCAAACATTTAGAGGATGCAATTTTAATAGTTGTTATTCTTATTTTTGCATGAAAATATCTTTGTACAATTTTTCTTATAAATATTTAAAATTATTAATAATGTCCCTACTGTAATAAGTAACTACTTATAAGAAGAATTAAACAATTGACTTTATATCAATTATGAATATGAAAAGTACTAAAATAAGTATTTGGCAATTAATACACAATTGACAGAAATTGAAATCACAAGAAAGCCATTTAAAATGTCAGTGCATATGGTCCTTAAATAATAGATTGTTCATTAAAAAATTTCTCTAATTCATAAGAGTTAATATGCCATACTATAGCTTAATGTGATATGAAACCTTAAATTATCAGTATTGATAAATAAGAATGATACCTGTTTACTTAAATATGTTTATTTGATTTTCACTGTAAGATGTAAATTCTGTAAGACTTGAGAATCAAGAAAGACTTGGTCTATATTATCTCTAACAGGCTAATCAAAGAACTTTTAAATATATATATGTATATATAATATATGTAATGCTTATGCATGAATATAGATACATATGTATAATAAATGTATTGTAATATATCTATCAGGTGATTACAATTTTTAAATTTTCTCAAGGAAAAAGAATGACTATAAAAAACAGTCTTAAATTTAAATTTCATAGCATACTACTGTTTGTAATGACATGAGAGAAAAATAGAAGTGGAGGGAAAACGAAAAAGGAAGAGAGAGAAGGGGGAAAATGAGGAAGAAAGTGAGTAAGGAAGAGTGAGAGGAGTGTTTGATGTTAACATAAAAGTGGAGGGGCTGGGTTTGTGACTCAGTGGTAACATGCTTGCCTAGCATGTGTGAGGCACTGGGTTCTATTCTCAGCACCACATACAAATAAATAAAATGAAGGTCCATCAACAACTAAAAAAATAAAAAATAAAAAAGTAGAAATATTACCAAAATTCCAAGCTTTTATGAATATTAAATAAAAAATTATGTTACATAGCCTTATGTAATTTCTAGACCCCCCCAAATAGTCATTAAATGTTAGATTATTAGTGCTATGACTAAAAATCCATTCCTTTTTCCTCTACATTCTGTGGCATGCTAGTACTAAAATAAATTGTATTATAACACCAGCATTCTCACAGTGATTGCTCATTATTCACAGTAAGATTTTTGCATATGTATTATCTTATTGTACTTTAGTTTGACAGCTCTTAAAAATTAAGGTAGGGATTTACAAGGAATTCTCTGCTGAAACACAACATTAACTTATTTAATTTCAAACTGAATGGGAAAATCATGGGAAGAAGCTGTTATGTAAAGTATTGTTTATCTACAGAGAATAAATCATGCATACCTATTAATACATGAGAGCATGAAGTACACTATAATAATTCATGGTTATGTCAAGGTATCAGGAGTAGTAGTATCAAGGAAAATATGGCTATTGTAATATTTGAATAATTATACATGTTATTTGTTGAGAAAAAGTGATCTTGAGCTGAAGATTCTATAAAATAAAACAATGAGCCACATAATGACATTTTGGTTAAGATAGACAGCTATATAACAGTGGTCCTATAAAATTATAATGGCTCTAAAAAGTTTATATTGCCTAGTGATATTACTGTGTTATAGTTGCCTACAATATTTAGTATGTTAACAGACTATAAACCAGTAGCCTGATGTAGAGTAGGCTTACCATCCAAGTTTCTCGAAGTACTACTCTATGATGTTTACATAATGACAAAATCACATATCGATGCATTTCTAGACTTGTCAAGAAGTGATGCATGATTATGAAATCCCAGAAAAAGCATCTTGTTTGGGAAAGGTGAGTTCATCATATTAGAAACATGTGCTGGGTATAGATGTTGATATAAAAGTGGAGGTATAGAAGTGGATTTTGATAGATATTGGGGTAGATAGCTTTATTATAAATAAAGATAGAAAGGTAGGCAACCAGTATTCATTTCCACTCCTTTCTCCATATAGTGTTGAAGCTTCTTTTGCCAAAATAACTCTCATTACCAACAGTATTCCCCATTAGATTATACCAATGAAGACACTTTCATAACTTTTAGGATGTGAATACAAGTATAAGCCATTGGTATGTCTTCATGACTAGGTGCATGGGCTTTTTCAGGGTTAAAGCTGATTTTTTTCCCATTTGATTACCAGATATTTTATTCAAAACCACCATTTTGGTTATGCAAACAAATGAGCTCATTAGTGGTGTTTTTTTTTTTTCTTCCCAATTCCTTCAAACTCCTGATTTCCTGAAAATTAGAGAAGGTTCTCCCTAAACTTCATGTCCTAGTCTTAAGCTTAGAATTTTTTAATTAAATATGTTCCTATTTGAAATATTTCCTTTCTTCCTTCCCTCACTCACTCCCTGTTTCTGTCCTTCCTTCCTTCCATAGACTATAAATCCATTATGCCATGGAGAAAACCTTTCCTTATTTTAAAAACAGAAATTGAAAATAGCCTTATCTCACTATATCTAGAGGTACCCTGCTATCATAAATCATTCTTTCCAGTCATTGGTTTTTGGTTTTCAAGGTTAACATTATATCTGGATCTATGAAATATAGAGCCAAACAATTTGTTCAAAAAGAAAGCATTTCAATACCTTGACTTTCTTCTGTGAATTCTTCAAAACCACTTTAATGTCTCATTTTCCTTTCTTTCTTCTTTTTTTATTCATGGAGTAATTTATCTTTAAGAATACAAGTGACCATAATTTTCAGTAGTTGAACTTCTGAGGACACTCAAAATAAGGGAAGTTATACTGGGCAATTAATTAATTGTCAGACATTTGAACCTGTTTTTAAGTGACCTCACCTTGCATTTACACCTGTTAATAAACATCTTTCTAATGTTTGAAGATTTTGAGAGACAGTTATGTTGAAAACCATGACCTTGTATCCTGGCATATATAATTGTAAAAACTGTTATTACTTACTTAATAGGAATTTGACATTGGGCAAGTGGTGACTTCATCATAATAAACTAGGAATAAGACAAGTTGATAGTAGGAATTATCTCAGAGTCCTTTTAGAGTATTATTTGAAATAATGCTTGTATAAATGTAGCACATTTTGTTTTATTTAATCTATTCATTTAAAATGTGTATACACTAGAAGTGTGAATTTTGGTCATTTTTTCCAAACATTAAAGGATTTACCCATACAACCTATGTCATTACATAATTCATAATGTATCTACTGTATTTGAGGCAGACTAATTATGAAATGTAATATTTAAACTAAAAAATATAGAAAGGTTTTGAGATTCTATGCTACTCACCAGATTTGTATACTTAGATATGTAAAATATGAATTAAGAAGTATTATATTGCATAAAAACAGAGCATAGATTTTTTGTTCTCATTTCACACTATGTAAGAATAAACTATTTTTACAATTTCTATACTATTCTCCTTCAGTGCAATTATATAGGCCCCATAAGAAATTGAGGATAATTATAATATAAAAAATATAAAAAATTTTTAAGTGAAAATAATAATACAATACCTAGACCACAAGAACAGTAATAAGGTAAAGAAATGCTAATTACTAAACCTGCTGTATATTTTGCCTAAAAGATTGTGTTATTATTTTATTATTGATTTTAATTACTTATACATAATGGTAGAATGCCTTTGGACACATCATACATGTATGGACTATCACTTCTCATTCTTCTGGTTTTACATGATATGGAATTACACCAGTCTGACTCATTCTATTATCTTTCCTATCCCTGTATCTCCTCCCTTCCCCTCCCTTTATATGCAAAAAATCCAATCAATAAATGGGCAAAGGAACTGAACAGAAACTTCACAGAAGAAGAAGAAGAAATACAATTGATCAACAAATATATGAATAATGTTCAACATCTCTAGCAATTGGAGAAATGCAAATCAAAACAAAGATTCCATCTCACTCCAGGAAGAATGGCAATGATCAAGTAATGATAAATGTTGACAAAGAAATGGAGGAAAAGGTAACAGTCTTATATTGCTAGTGGAACTGAAAATTGGTGCAATCACTCTGGAAAACAGTATGGAGATTCCTCAGAAGCTTGGAATGGAACCACCATTTGACTCAGCTATCCCACACCTCAGTTTTTACTGAAAGGACTTAAAATCAGCATACTATAGTGTCAGAGCCACATCAATGTTTATAGCAGCTCAATATGTAATAGCCAAACTACGAAAAGAACCTAGATATCCTTTAACATATGAATGGATAAAGAAAATGTGGTATACATACACAATGAAATATTACTCAGCCTTAAAGAAGAAAGAAATCATGGCAATTGCAGGTAAATGGTGAAATATCATACTAAGTGAAATAAGTCTATCTCAAAAAACCAAAAGCCAAATGTTTTCTTTGGATTATGCTATCATTTTAACTTTGTTCATGACATATACGTAGAAACACCTTAAAAATGATAATGTAAATAAGTATCTTTTAAAATTTTCACTACAAATAGTCATTGGCATTGGTCTATTGGTAATTATTTGCTTTAGATTTTTCACATTAGAATAAATACTTATTGCTAAAATAAATTACTTTGAATCAAGCTTTATGTTTGATTTTTTTTTCCTAACAGGGATTTTAGAGACAGGGTCTCACTAAGTTGCTTTAAGGCCTTGCTTAGTTGCTGAGACTAGCTTTCAATTTATGATCCTCCTGTCTCTGCCTCCTGAGCCACTGGGATTACAGGAGTGTGCTACCACACCTGGCAATGACAAAAGATTTTTCATGAGGATACCATACACTTTCATATAGACACACTAAAATTTCTGAGTGATGATTATAATTTTCCAGATGTTTTTTTCTTCTAGTAGAAACCCAGAGCCCTACACATACTACTATTGAGCTACATCCTCAGTTCCAGAATACTTTTTATTCTATTTTAAGTCAATATTTTGTTTTCAAAATTATCAGATAGATGTAATTGAGGGCATTATAATTATGCTTACAAGATACACAATACACTAGTTATATTCATTGTTCAGATACCACTTCCTTATAAGATTATCATTACTGCCATTTGAAATGATTAGTTGTGTGTGTGCACACTTATGTGTGCACAGATGCTTCTCTTCCTACAACTGGTATATGTTATAGCATCTCAACCTCTTTTCTTAGCATTTTAGTTTAAATTAAATTATGATCTTTCTTAAGTACATTATAAAAATTTTTAATATGACAGTGCAGTGACATAAAACATGTACAGCCATCTATCTATTTGATTGGTGAATCTAGACAATGTTTATGAATTAGTGTTATCAACTGATCATTTTTTTCTGTAAAATTCAAACTCATTCATTTAATCTGTTTTAGAATAATAATTATAGGTCATATTCAAATAATTTTAAATTGGACAACTTGATAAAAAATAAATTACTTGTTATGATAATATGAATTCTTTTACTATATTTGAGGTATTTTTAAAAAATTAAACTTTTATACAATTTAGAAGAAATGATTGTAAAGTTTTCCACCTCACAATATTGATGATGATTAAGTTCAAAAAACATTGGCATATTAATTATGTTATGATGTAAAATATTTTATTTTAGTGGTATGGTCTTCACATAATTTGAAGTTACATTTTTTAACATTCCTATAAATGCTTTTGAGATATTTGCTAACATGTAAAATGCCATTTCAATGGTGTTTTAATGAACTATAACATATACATTTTAATTTCATAAAACATAGATATAGAATTTGACATTTCACAATGTTGTACTATGTCTTTTTATCTGCTTTAAACATGAAAATCTCCTGTAGTACATCTCTATGTGCTGGTATTATTTACTAGCATTGAAATGCTTAGAATAAAGCAATTCCCCATCAGAATAATTCAATTTACTTAAAATTTCCAGAGCTATGATAAAAACACAGAAGTAGAATTAATGCCAATTTTATTTTCATCATTGAAGTGAAGAAAGGTCATTTAAGAATCCTGTACTTCTTTAATAAATTCATGAAATTTCCATGTGAAAAAAACACTATATAGAAAAAATAAAAAGTACTTGATACTTTCTGTAAGGCAAATGGATAGTCATATGTCTGTATTTTTCTTCTTTTACTAATTTGGGAATCTGTTGAAAATATTTAGTTAAAATGCTGGGAAAACAAACAAAAACATAAAATGGCCCTGAGAGCCAAAGATATCTATGCCTTTCCTAATAGCCACCAAAGGATCAGATACTATAAGGTACAACAGAAAAAATGAATCATCTGTACCCAATGTGTTGTACCATCATCTCTAAAGCAAGAACTGAGTAAATTTTGTTTGCAGTAAGTGTTTCTTCTAATGTGAAAAATCTAAATCAAATAAAATAAATACAAATAGACAGATGTAAATGACTATTTATAGTGAAATTTAAGAAATAATAATAAACTACTTATTTACATTCTCATTTTTCAAGGTGTTTCTACTTACATGTCAACAACAAAGTTCAAATGATAGAGCATAATCTTTTAAGCAAAATATTCAGCTGGTTTAGTAATTAGCATTTCTTTATTTATTAATATTCATGTGTACTAGAAATTAATTAATATTTTCATAAAAAGGGTTTTTATATTTTTTACATTATAATGTAATAATCCTTTCTATTTCTTTTGGGGATATACAATTCTGAAATTTGGATATAGTTTTGCACCCAAATAGAATAACATAAAATTCATAGAAATGGTTTATTCTTATATAGAGTGAAATGAGAAACAAAGAAAAACCAGTGAATTTATAAGCCCTTGGATTCCCCAAAGAAAAGACACTGGCAAGCATTTTAAACAATTAGTTTCATAAATACAAAAATAATTGAAATTATATCAGTATTCGTTTCTAAATGTTGAGAAAAATTCAATAGTATAATTTTTAATAATATTTTTGTAGTTGTAAATGGACACAATATCTTCATTTTTATTTATTTATTCTTATGTGGTGCTGAGGATGGAACCCAGTGCCTTACGCATGTGAGGCAAGTGCTCTTCCATTGAGCCACAACCCCAGCCCCAATAGTATAATGTTTTTTATTAGATTAACAACAGTATAAATGAAACAAAAAGCAAAAGCATGTTCATAAATTTTAAGCTGATGGGCATATTTGGCAACTAAATACCATGAATAAATATTGTAAATTTTTGGACAAACATGAGAAACTTCAGTCAATTACTTTCATTAATCCTCAAGAATAGCTAAAAGAATGAACTTCATATATACACTTAGTTATTAACTGCTTTTGTCGTTTTGGATTGGAATATGCTTGTGAAAGTGAAAAAAATGTACTTTGAGGTACGGTATGAATTTTCATGGTGTTAAATATAATAATTGTATTAATGGCAGTCAGACATTATACTTACGTAAATTTGAGGAAATTTAAAATGAACTACTGCTTAGATTAGTAGAAAAAGAAGAAAACATAAAGAGGGGATGTGGGAAATAAGGAGATAATAAATGAGTAAAAAAAAAAAAGGCTTTAGTTTTTATAATGGCCAAACATAAAAGTAAAAATCTGTTCCAGCAGAAGTTGTGCTTTTATGTCTTGTTGAAAATTTTCTGGAGGTGGTTGAAATTATTCCCCCATAGGAGGGCATGTGCTTAGCCATATGTGAGATCTTGAGTTCAATCTACAACCACACACACACACACACACACACACACACACACACACACATGCATACTTATCCTTGAAAACACTTGTCATCCTTTTGTTCCAATGATAGATCTTTACAACTCTGTGTCACCTTCCCTCTACCTGGATACTTTAAATGAACATATAAGTGCACGCGGACAGAGATAGGAGTTCACTATTTCAACTAAGAAATATAATTCTTAATATCATAATAGCTATCACCCAAATGGTGAAATGTTTAATCCTATCCGACCCCACACCTGTCTACCGGATCATTATTTGATACCATTACTTCAATGCCTGATCAGCATTACAAACACACCCAAAACCTAAACTGAAAGATCAGAAATCGAAGAGTAGTGAGAAGTCGTTACTCTTTCTTTATCTTCATTTGCTGCTGGCAACTGTGGAGTGACTGCTTGACTTTGTTGATTCCTGCTTTGGTGGAAGCAGTCTTTCCTTGATGGTTCTAATAGTAGCTACATAGTTACTCCCTGTGTGATCAGCATCTGCCACGGGTGGGCAGCCACATAAGTCCCAGTTTCTGGTAGGTGCCACCCACTTGCATGTTAATAAGATGGTGTGTGGCACAGAAGTCAATGTATTCTATACTTTGGGACAACCCTTTGTCTTTTTCACTGGTCTTTTTTTCCTTTCTGATATAAGTAACATCTAGATTTCTTCTTCTTCCTCTTTTGCATGTTTTTATCTCTAATGCTTCCTACATTAAATTTCATTTATTTGTTTTTCTAGTTGTATCCTGAATAAACAATCAAGGAAGGTGACTACTTATAGAAAGCGATTTTCTCATCTTTTCCCACAAAAGTATAGGAAGAAAATATGAAAAATTAAACTAAATTAAATTAATAGACAAATATATATTACTCTAATTTTCAGTTAACTGGGCACTTATCTTGTAGATCATAAAATATGATTAGTTTAAAAGTTATTTTTCTTAGGTAAATATATATTTTCCAAATATGGTATGCTGTCTTCATTAAATTAATTCTTTTTTTCCCCCTTGGAACTGGGGATTTAATCCTGGGGCACTTTACCACTTAGCCACATTTCCAGCTCTTGTTTTTATTATTATTATTTTTATTTTGAGACAGGGTCTCAATAAGTTGCTTAATGCCTCACTAAATTGCTGAGGCTGACCTCAAATTTGTAATCCTCCTGTCTCAGCCTTCTGAACTGCTGGAATTACAGGCATGCACCACCATGTCAGACTCATTGAAACTATAGTTATATGTATATAGTCCTTATATTATTGCTGAATAATGTTTAGATATAAGCTCATGGTACTCTGAGCCATTAGATACTTCTTCTTACTATAATTAATTAAGTATGTTATTTTACATATATATGGATTAATGTAATTTTAGTGAGCAAGGGCAGTCAAACTACTTAAAACAGAAAATTAACCATGATTTCAAAATTAAAATATTTTTATAAAGGAAGTTATTTTTGACAGTTTTGATGTGAAATAAGAAAAACTATTTTAGCTAATGAAATGATGTTAAATGTTAACAGTTACTAAGTGTCTAGTGTGAATTAAATGTTTAACATACATTCTCATTATTTCCCATGACCTGTATGACTACTTGTGACTTTGTTTTTATTATCCCATTTTTAAAATGAAGAAACCAAAGGCCTGAGAAGATAAATTTCTTGTTAAAAACCATATCATTAGTAAATAACAAAGTCAGAAAGTAAAGCCATGTTCCTTTTGCTCTTCAGTGAGGACTCTCAATTAGTATGGCTAAATTTTTAATGAGTTCACCAGTTTATCCAAATTATTCTGACATTGGAAGTGTATGTGAGAGCTTAAAAACCAATCCATGGATCAGAAAATTAAAAGATCACCTTGCCCTGAGTAGCTTCAATGAGATGGTAAGTTAAATTTTAGTGATTATTATAAGAAAAATTAAAAGAGAAAATATAGAAAACCTGTATTGCCAATAATTTTAAGAAAACAATATGAACTATAATGTGATTGACATTCACCTTGACAAAGGGCAATTCTTATTATAGGCTGTGGAAAAAGAAAATGAAGTACTGAAAAATACTATAAGTATTAATGCAGGATAATAGAAGCCAAGATTTTTAAATTATCACCATTAATGGTTATGTAAAACTTTTTCTGTGCTATGCATTAATATTTTATACATTTAATGTTCAAAAATACTCTGAAGATGTATGTTCTTACTTTTATATTCCTACTTCCCACAAAGTTTAGAGTGGTTAAATGATTTGTTCCCTGCATTCTCTTTATTTAATCAGATAATTAGAATTCAATAGAGGTTTTTTCTGACTTCAAAAGACATGTTCTGCTGGTATAGACTATTACCACCACAACTGAGATATAAGATGAAGGTGAAGAAGAGTGGTATTTAGAATTAGGTATTAAAAGAGTAAAATGTCTTCCTATCAAAGACACTAACACAAAAGCAATGCTATTCAAAAATAAATTTTCTACAGGCAAATTGAAAATAAGTATATAAATAAAAATGATAAAACAGTGCAATTTAGTATCTGGGAAAAAATATGTGTGTTGACGTGGAAGAGAGAAGAACTAATAAAGTTTAACTTAATTTTTGAATAAAACATGTTATTGATAGCATTGAAAATAGATGTGTAACCAGATTTGAGAAGGAATGTCCATATGTACAAAATAATTGATCATTAAAGAATAAGGCTAACATTACTGCCTATCAACCTCCCCCCACCTATAAAATTCTTACTTTATGGATTGTGTCCCATGAACGCTCTGCTATCAGAAACACATAATATCAAAAAGTGGGCTGAGACGATCTTCCTGTTTCTTTGATAAGAAATATAAGATCCATGGGACCATAAAACCAGCCAACATATATCAAAGGGAAAACCCCTGACAACACCTAGATATGAAATTGGGGGCTCTTGATGCTTCCTGGGGGACACAATCCAAAAAGTAAGAATTTTATAGATGAGGGGAGGTTGATAGGCAGTAATGTTAGCCTTATTCTCAAATGATATTAATTGTAAAGTCATTTATACTTGTGCTTCTATGCAGTGATAAGGAAAGTATATCAATGTTTGACAAGATTAAAAAACAATTTAGTATTATATTAACTATGATATTTGTATATTTTAGTTAAATTATGTTTTATTAGCTTCATATATTAATTTGGAAAAAAGAATTTCCATGTAGCTATTACTGAATTTAGGAACTTAAATGCTACAAAATTAGAGAAGATACATGCTTAGCTGTCAAGACTTATTGTAAGACTCTACCAGTTTAGTCCATGTTGTAGTTCAAGGTAAACATAAACATACAAACCAGAATCTGGTCACACATTTATTTTTTATGTATATTTTCAGTTATATGACTGAAAATATTTTATTTGGAAGTCAAAGTAAGCTCTGGAATTTCATATTAGAATTAATTCATAGAACTATGAAAACTAAAATGTGAAAAAATTACCTACCAATTTGATGCTGTAATAAATCAAATATGAAAGGTATATTAGTCTATTAAGTCATCCCAAGGATGGTTTAAGTTTAATTTACATAAATTAAGAAAATGAAAATATTATTTTATTCACCCTAATAGACATCTGACCTAAGGCAAATATTACTGAATATATACATTATATTATTATGTTGAGTATATTCTTAAGACACTTATTTTAAATAGATTAAAATTTTTCTAGAATTAGAAGTCTTCAATGTAAAAACAGTGGGATTCACTTTATGCCATTTTATAAACCCTTCAGATATAAATTTATATGATCATTTTGAAAAATTTTATTTTCACTGTTGAGCTAAATAAAATTAATGAAGAAGAAGAACCAGATCAGAATATTAAATTAGTTTTATCATCAAAAATTGATTATATATTTTCCATCAACAAGCTTTATATTGAGTATATATTATGAATTACTCAAGAATTTTTATAGTAACTACTCACTATCTAATGAAAAACCTTAATATTTTCATATTCTGTTGTCTGTCCAATGACTGAAGGAGAGAACTACAAAGAAGATGAAATTCTTGTTTGGCCCCTCGCTTTTGTGGACAGCATGGATTAAGCAAAGTGGGGAATGATGGAGGAGAGCATAGAGATTAGGGAACAAGTTTAGTAAAATCCCAGGGGACAGTAAAGGTAAAAAATGTATAAAGAAGTGTTCAAGTTTTGGCTGTAAACAAGGATTTCAGAGAAGAGAGTGAAGAGACTGAAAAATGAGAAGATAAGAAATAGAAATTTACCTAGAGAAAATATGTGCACTCACTGCCTATATCAAAAGGTCATTTCCTTGGCTCATTACTTATACTCAACTTGTTGAAGGAAAATAGGAGTGAAAAGAACACTTTTTTGGCAAATATTTTCTCATTGTGTTCATATTAACTGCTACAATCTATAAAAAGCAGGAAACCTTTTTCATTTAGAAAACAATTCACATGACCTTCTGGCTGACAGTCAACCAGTACTGCTAAAAACAGAAGCCAAAATCATACTTAATACATATTTTGGGAGAGTATCTGTGTATTTGATGAATAAGTGATGCACAATGACTAACTGAATTTTAATAAATCGTCTCAGAAATGACTTGTGAATTTGGTCTGCATTCTTGCTTACATCTTATTTTTAATCTAGAATATTTTATAATTTTTAATTATTATGGTAGACTTAAAGTTGGAATTCTGTTTGCTCCTCCTGCTTATTTGAAAAATATTTGCGGTATAACTATTTATTACACTATAATAACAAAAGCAAAAAATGTGTTGCAGTGGTTTTGTAGTCAAACAATTGATGTTATTAAAACATATCATTGGTAGAAATATGAGGATGAATTTTGGTCTGGCACAGCATTGTTTAAAGCATATTATTATTTTCTGTAGTAATTTTGAAGGTGTATGACAAAACTATTGAACCTTTACTTCAAGAGAAAGTGCCAAAAAATATCAGAATGTTACTAAGCAGGCAAAATATTGTCTGCCTTTAGAAATATATTACAATATACTTATTTAAAAATACAATATAATATAAAAATTTATTACAAATCAAACTTCAAGCCCGAAATGTGATTTCTTATTTCCTATCCAATAAATATAATATGTAAAATAAACACATAACTTCTGTCAGTTCCATATTTCCCTCTAGATTATATCTCCATTTTAGTAGTTCTACATCAAAAGTTCTTTCAACAATAGTCAATACTCAGAGTTTCCATTTTGTTTTCTCCTACTCTTTCCTGAACCTATCCACTTTAATCTGACTCTTTACCCCAGTGCTGCTGGAAAAATGACTTATAAAACTTTCAAATGACCTCTATGTTGTTAAATGCAGTGGGCATTGAACGTGAAGAACCTTTGGCTTCAGCATTTGTCATAGGAACTCATGCCTCTTTGCTTTCTTCACTTTCCTCTCAGGATATTTACTTTATTCACTTGGTTTTCTCTTACCTTTCTGGCCTCTGCTTTACACTTAGGAAAACATTTAACAATATGCAAATATGATTAAATTTTAATAATTGTATCTTCTATATATACTCAGTCAGCCTTCTACTCTGACATTTAGAGAATCTCTTGCACTTTGTATTTGAAAATATGTACAGATTTATGCCTAGTACCTTACTTTTCTTTTTAAAATATATTTATTTTTAAGTGGTGCTGAGGATCGAACCCAGTGCCTCACACATGTGAGACAGGCTCTCTACCACTGAACTAGAGCCCCAGCCCTAGTACCTTCCTTTGTAATAACAATATAAAAAACACTATAAGTGTCTATGTGTTAAAAATAGAATATAAAGTACATTGTATTCATTATGAAGGTGTTGTATGAATGAGTGGATAACCATGAATGAATCATACCAATATGCCAAAACATGGATGACTTTTAGAAATATGTTAAGTCAAAAAACAAGTCCCTGAAAACATTCTTAACTTAAAAATTAAATATTATGATGCTTTGAGATAAGTTTATGTATGATTATAGTTTTAGAAAAATAATGAATAGGGGTAATTACAGTCACAACATAGGGATGCTTGTTCCTGTGCTGCTATGGTTTTGATAATTATCCTCCAAAGATCCACGGTGTTAAACACTTAGTCCCAAATATGGTATTTTCGGAGGTGGTAGGATCTTTTGGAGGTGGGACCATACACCCCTTAAGTAATTGCGGATATACTCTTGAGGGAGATTGTGGGATCCCTACTTTTGCTCTCTCTCTCTTTGGTTTCTGGCTTACAAAGTCAGCAGTTTGCTCTAGGTGCCTCATCCCTTCCATCTGATACTCCTACCAAAGATCTAAAGCAATGGGTCCATACCATCTTGTACTGGAACCTCCAAAACTGTGAGACAAATAAACCTCTCCTCTCTTTCTTTCTTTAATTGTAGTGCTATTAATCAAGCACTGGATCTCACTTATGCAAGTCAAATGGTTTCTACTCTACCACTGAGTTTATATTCCCATCCCTGAAATAAACCTATTCCTATTATAAGTTTATGATCACATATATTTAATTATAGTGACAGAAAGCGGACTCATATACTAATACAGTAAAGTCAGAGTGAGAATATGGAAACTCAGAGGAATGGAATTGATTCCCATTTTATTCTGCTGCATTTTGTGTATAAAACTTAATAATTATTATATATACAATGTATTTCAAAAGAGAATGTGAGGGAATATAGGAAATTCATGTAAAAATATATTTGAATGCATTTAGTTAATACTAGTATTCCAACAAATGCGGTATGACTATTTGTTGTTTTACATATTAATTTTTTTTTGGTTGAGTATTTTTCAATGATTACATTTCACCCAGAAATAATTTCACTTTTTCAATTTGAAAATACTATCTGAAAGTACATTAAATAAGATTGCTGTGTTGGGATCATGCAATTTTTAATATAACCATAATTTTAGATTATTTTATATATACATAAATGTGTATATATAATATAGTTATTTATATATGTGTATATATATACACATATATACATATATGTGTGTATATATATTTCTATATAAGGCTATTACATATATATCAATCAAATAGGCATTTTGATGATGCCATTTTACAGAACAGATAGTGAAAGTTTACAAAGTGTAACTGACTTTATATGAAATATTTCTAATCAATTATTATACTATGTACATTTTGCTTTCAGAAAGTCAGTACTCTTTTACTAAAAGCAGGCAAATAGAAATAAATCTTTTCACAGATTTGATGTGAAAGACTGAATAAATATAATCCATGGAAAAAAGTTAAAACTTGCTTATTTTCATTTCTTGTTCTATGTTTTAACCCCAACCCTAATGGTTTAATTTAGTCTGTTTGTGGTTTTTTTTTTTCACCCAAAACAGCCTTAATTCTTTTGTCAACTTGCCTAGTATAAACAATAGATAGTTGTGTATACTATTGAATCCTTGCCTTCCTCAGATTTGAAAGAGCCTTTTATGTTCACAAAAAAGTTTTAGAAATCGGGTCTGTCCTTGAGATCTATCCACTCATTAACGTGGATACTCCAAAGTGAGTGATGATATCTAAAGAGAAGACTCATTAACTGCCTAAGGTGCATCAAAATTTAATTGACTTTTTTCTTAATTCACTTGTGTACGCAATGGCAACCCACTAAGTCTTCAGTAGATTAGAAGGTTGAGGATGGGGATACTAACCACAATAGAACATCTTTCAAAACTTATCTGCAAGAAAACAAAATTTTCTATATTCCATTTCTGTTTTCTGGGCTCTTTTCTATATAAGGCTATTACCAAAATCATAGTTGAAAAATATTCATATTACAGAAACATAAGGAAAACATAATATTGCTTCACTTTATTTACTGAATAAATAGTTGTTTATATCACATATGCAATTTCTGCAGACAACTATACACACAAACCATCTATCAGGCAGCCAAGCCTCTGAATTTCCCTGACATTTTGTTGTGCAAGAAAGATAATTAGGATATAAGGACTGCTTCCAGCTCCAAAGGGAGAAATCTACAGAGCCAGCAAATTGGATTGAGTTCTATCATTCTCAATCTAACCTTTATGACAGCCTAGAGACAGGGACAGGAGAAGAAATATCATCAAGGAGAGTTAAATCACCAGAGTGCACTGCCATAAAATATACCCTGTGGTTGTTTGTTTCTATGATCTAATTAGCCATTTAGATATTTTCTAATAATTTTCATGGGGAAGATGTTCTCTACCTTATTATACCTACAGGAAAGGAGATGGATGATTGCATGTCATTGAAAAGAGCAGAAAGTAGGAAGAGGAAAATTTGTATCATGAGTGTTAAAAACTTGGATGGGAAATTCATGAAGCCAAAGAAAAAAAGAAGGAGACATAAGATAAATTATGTAAGAAAAGAACTATACTGACCTTGCAGGAACATTGAGGGGACACTGCCAATATTTCTGAAGGAAGGTCTAAACCTTACATATATGGGAATTAAAGCTAAAGATTGCTGCTTATTCATTCATTACTATCCCTAGTTTACATCCTTTAGGTTTGTGAATTCTATGGTTATGTCAAGAATCAAGCAAGTTTGTATAACAAATAAGAAATTGTGACAAATTATTTCATATTTATCCCTCACTTAATGGCGAAAATGCTGGTTAATTGCTATTCAACAGAGTGATCAAAACAAAAGTTCAGAAAATTTAACCATAACCATGGTAATAATGTATATTCTATAATTATTGTCAAAAATGTATAAAAATACATCATGAATAGTCACATAGTAAAGGATGGGTGCAGATATTTTATTATAGAACCAAAGAGAAAGAATAGCATTTTCTCTAACTTGAACAAGTACTCATTTTTTAAAAAAATTATTGAAAGATGCTTAATTATAATTATGCCCAAAGGCATCCAGCTGGGACAGATGTCATTTCTAGGACTCCTTAAAATATATAAAATCTAGTTTTTAATACCTTTAAGGGAACAAAATGAGCCTAATCTCCTTCATACCTGACAAAGTGTAGGCCTAATTATAAAGGCTAACACTCAAACTTCAGAAGAAAATACAGTAGAATTTTTTTCATCTTTGGGTAAACAAATATTTATCATATGACATATAAAGCACTCACTAAATGAGTTATTAATTAATTGTACTTTGTTAAAAACTTTGACTCATCAAAAATAATATAAGGAAGTAAACAAGAATGTTACAGATGCAATAATAAAGTTGCACAGTATGTATCTGTCAAAGATATGAGCTAAAGATAGACTTATGATTCAATAATATCCAGCCTAATCAATCAATGTAATTAAAAATAGGCAAAATTATTTCAATGGACACTTCATAAGGGTATATAAGTAAGTGGTCAAGAAACACATGATCAATATAACAATTACCACAAAAATACAAACTACAAATCTAAAATAAAGGTTGCAATTTCAAATGGCAGGAGAGATATGGAGCAAACCAAACTCTCATACAACAATAGAGTATAAAATAAGAAAAACAGCTTTGGAAAAATTTTTGGCAGTTTTTTATGCAATTAAATCTAGATCTATCCAATGACCAAACAATTCTGTTCCTGGCATTTATATTTCTTCATTAATGTTCTTGAGTCTTTATTCAGAATAGCTCATACTTCAAATAATGCAAATATTCATTATTTAATGTTATTGAGGAACAAAGAGGAACAAGTTGCTGATACACATAACAATGAAAAGGAATCTCAAAAATATTATGCTAAGTGAAAAAGAACCAGACACAAGACTGCCTATTATATCAATGAAATTCCATGACTGTTAGAAAGAATTAAAGTAATTCACACAAAACAAATAAGTACAGTGGTTATTTTGGGAGATACCTATTACTGGAAAGAGATAAAATAAAATTTTCTGGGAGGATAAAAATGTTCATATATTAAGTAGTTTGCATGCTACATGAGTTTATATATATTTTGTATATAACAGTTAAGTAAAAAAAACATTTACTTAACTGTGCATTTAAGATTTGAATATTGATTTATTGAAAAATATGTGCCTCAATTTAAAAAATTATATTTTAATAATGAATTTTTGTTGCTTCAAAATGAAACTCAATTGTTTTTATTTTAATCATCAGTGAAAACAAGATGTCTATGAATAATCATATCTTCCAAAGATTTGAACCTACTGACTTAGGGTTTTCTGTGAGCCATAAGAGAAAAAAATTGTTGAGAAAATAAAATAAGGTAGGACAACGCTATATAATCATTTACACATCCTATTTACAACTGTACAAAGTAATCTCAATTCTCAGGATTTATTTTCATTATTATTAAAGTATATAGGCTGAGATTATAAATTTAAAGTTAGAAAATAACTTCATACTATAGTTTTGATTTATTTGAAGGTCTAAACTATTTATAATAGATTTAGTCACAGCTCATTTTTATGATATTCATATTTTCAAGTTTGAATTTTAAATTACACCAATTAATAATAAATATATGATAGGAAGAGAGGTAAGGAATCTAGACTGCTATTTTTTAATGTCACTGGTTATTCAAAGTAAAAATCTCAGGAATCAAAGAGTAGCATAAAAAGGAATCACCCTGATGTAACTGTCATGGTTTAGATATGAGATGTCCACCAAATGTTCATTTGTGAGACAATGCAAGAAAGTTTAGAGGTAAAATGGTGGGCATATGTGAACCTTAACACAATTAATGCAATAATCCACCTGAATTGATTAGCTAGGTGATAACTATAGGCTGGTATCTTGTGGCTGGTAGAGATAGATCACTGGGTTCACTGGAGTATTGCCTTTGAGGTAGATATTTTCCTCTGATGAGCAAAGCTCTCTCCCCTTCTGGATTGCCATGTTATGAGCTTCTTGCCTCTGTAACACCCTGGTGATATAATATTCTGATTCATCTTAGGTCCAGAGCAATGGAGTTGGCTATCTATGGAAAGAGACATCTGAACTGTGATCCAAATAAACTTTTCCTCTACATTGCTCTTCTCAGGTCTTTTGGTCACAATAACAAAAAAAACTGACCAAAACAGAAATTGGTAATGAGAAGCAGCATCATTGCTGTGACTAAATTAACCATGTGGTTCAGAAGTTTTGGAGCCAATTTGTTGGGGTAAGAATTTTGAAAAGTCTAGAAATACAAGCTGGAAAGGATTTAGGATGTTGCACTCAAAACTTACTGGGTGATACTGGTGGGAATTCAGATGACTAGAATGCTCACAGGACAGTGGACAGTAAAGACAGGGCTCAAGAGGTTATTAGCAGGAGAACTCTCCTGTAAATTGGACTAGTAGCTGTTTATGTTACACCCTGTCAAAAATGTTGTCTTCATTTTGCTCATGTCCTGAGACTTAGTAAGGCTGAATTTAAAAGTGATGTGCTAATTAATCTGGCAGAGGAAATTTCAAGATAGCACAGCATTTGAGTAGTAGCCTGGATATTGCTGGCAATTTTTGGCCATGTTTACTGTAATAATCAGGAGCTAAACACAGAGGAGAAAGACTGAAAAACTTGAATTTTTGTCAGAAAAGTATGAGTAAAACCGGGACCAAGGAAGGTGTGACCAAGAGTATAGCTACTAAAGAGATGGAAATACTTTACTCAGAAATGACAGGACACCTTGAGGTCATCTCAAGAATTGACAAGACCTTTAAGAGACCCTGAAAACAACCTGCTTTCACACAGGGGACTAGGAAATTATTTTACTATGTTCAGCCATACAGGTGCTCAAAGGCTCCTGTAATCAGAGTCCCAGCATGTTTGCAATTGCTTCAGGTGACAGCAGACCTTAGTATCAACCACGTGGTGCTGATTCTGCAGGATTTTAGGATGCTATAGTTAACAGGTCTTGAAGGTTTTCACCAAGATTTCAAAAGAATACCTGGGAGGCAGAATCTTTTTGGCTGTCCCTGAGAGGGTGATGTATAAAAAGGTAAAACAGAAAAGCTGAAGTGGAGACCCTTGAAATTAAGAGATGCCAGTAACCTGAGACATCTATTGAGAAAAGCTTCAGGAATAGAACAGAAACAAGCCAAGAAAGGAGACCATATGGGCTTCAATCAGCAAGGCCATAGAGGCAGAGCCACACAAACGTTTGGACCAAAAAATATGATACTATATGGCCTAGATGCTGGCTATGGAGCTATAGAACTTGTTTGCCCAGCCAGATTTTGGTCTTGCTTTAGATTAATCAATTCTTTCAACATCCCCATTTCTACTTTGTTGAATGGAAATGTTTACTCTGTGCCATTATATATTGGATATATGTAACTTGCTTTTGATTTTTATAGGACTCACATTAAAAGTCCACCTTGGATCTCAGGAGACTTAGGACATGGACTTTTGGGAAATACTAAAACTATTAAGACTGTGGGTACTCTTGGAAATGCACTAAATGTATTTTGCATAGTGATGTGGTCATGAGCTTTTTAGTGCCAGGGGGCAGGATATTGTAGTTTAGATATGAAATGTCCTTCAAAAGTTCATGTGTGAGACAATGCAAGAAAATTTAGAGGTAAAATGTTAAGTTATGAAGGGCCTTAAATTAAATAGTGCGTTATTGAATGGATGAACTTGATAATGGTAAGTAGGATGCACCTGGAGGGGGTAAGTCACTGAAGGCATGCCTTTGGGTATATATTTTTGTCTCTGGTGAGCAGAGCTCCCTGCATCCTGATTGTCATGTTCTGAGTTGCCTGCCTCTGCCATGATGTTCTGATCCTGCTTTCCAATAGAGTCAGCTGTCTATGTATTAAAGATCTTGGAAATCATGAGACCACATAACCTTTTTTCTTCTCTAATAATATTGTGAGGTCTTTTGGTCACAGAAATGAAAAATTTGACTAAAAAGTAAGTATGGTTGAGATTTAGATACAAACATCTTAGATAAAAATGCACAAATGTACACAGACACAAATGTACAAGCTATCATATTATATGATTTTATAGATGCTTTGCAGACTGCTTTTTTTATTTTAGCCAGTAATATGTTGTGAGTCACTTTCCTGCCCATAAAATATTAAGATATATTTTCTAATTAATGTATTGTCTTTATTTGTTAGTAACCACTTTCTCCTTTTAAACATTCTTGATTTTTCTATTTTACAAAATTATAAATAAAAATAGTAAAACAGCAAAGAAAAGCTATGCCTAAGCCAGGAGTGGTGAAGCATGCCTGTAATGCCAGCAGCTTCAGAGGCTGAGACAGGAGGATCATGAGTTCAAGGCCAGCCTTAGCAAAAGTTAGACACAAAGAAACTCAGTGAGACAGTTTATAAATAAAATACAAAATTGGGCTGGGGATGTGGCTCAGTGGTGAATGCACTTGTGCTCAATCCCTGGTACAATTAATCAATCAATCAATCAATCAATAAAAATCTATGCCTAATTTGGAGAAGGGAATATTTTATTTTATTTTTTTATTCTTTTTTTATTGGTTGTTCAAAACATTACAAAGCTCTTGACATATCATATTTCATACATTAGATTCAAGTGGGTTATGAACTCTCATTTTTACCCCAAATACAGATTGCAGAATCACATCGGTTACACATCCACATTTTTACATAATGCCATATTAGTGACTGTTGTATTCTGCCACCTTTCCTATCCTCAACTATCCCCCCTCCCCTTCCCTTCCATCTTCTCTCTCAAGAAGGGAATATTTTAAATATTTTATTTATAATAAATTCCTAGCATATGTTTAAACAATGTTTGACACTTTATGCAATTATCCTTCAGAAATCATGAATAAACTGGTATTCCCATTCCTTTTTTAAAAAATAACTTTATTTTATTTATTTATTTTTTTATTTTTATATGGTGATGAGGATCAAATCCAAGGCCTTGCATGTGCAAGGCAAGCATTATACTCCTGAGCCATAACCCCAGCCCCTGGTATTCCTATTTCTTATGTGACAAAATAACTAAATATCTTTATCAAAATGCAGTGTTTTCAGTGTTTATAATAGTTTTGGTAAATTTTATATTTGAAAATGTTACTTTTGTTTGCTTTTTTCTGATAATGACATCTGTTTTTACTGTTTTCTTATTGTATATTAGAATTTTAGCATTTTTTGTGCATTCTTCTCTGCATATGATTATATTTCTCATGTTATTTTTTAAAAGTTATTTATATTAATTATATCAAGCCTTGGTATTTTATACATTTTATAAGTAATTTCTTCTTGTTAGTTACTTAGAATTTTATTTTGCTTGAAGTCTAATTTGATCATTAAACTCTCAATTGGGTGTTGTGGCACAAACCTGTAATTCCAGCAACTCTGGATACTGAGGCAGGAGGAGGATCACATGTTCAAGTTCAGCCTTGGCAATTTAATGAGACTTAATCTCACAAAGTGGGGAGGGTGCTGAGGATGTGGCTCAATGAATAAAGCACCCAAGGCTTTAACCCTAGTACTCCCCACCCCTATCAAAAATTGTTTGAATTCTCTACTATTAGAGAACATGGACTAGTGGGGAGGGGAAGATGAGGGAATTGGAAAAACTGGGCAATTGCAATTAGCTAAATTATGTTATATTGTGTGCATGCATTTATGTGTAACAAAAAATTGTACCCCTTTGTACAATTATAATATACCATAAAAATATTTTAAAAATAAGTAAACTCTCTACTCTTGCATTTAATTATTTTCCTGGTTGTTATGTTGTGATGGGATGGTTCAATGAATAATTATATCATTTTTTTTCAAGTAACCCAAAATATATTAAGAGATTTGAACAGAATCTCTACAGTTTCAAAAGTTGAGATATTTACAAATATAGTCATTTTACTCATAAACACAGTGTGGTTCTCTGCTTTTCATCTCTATGTCATTAGGCACTAATTTTTTATTATAACATCTGTAGGATACTTATGGAGTTTATTTTTAACTGTTTTGCTATACTAACTTGGGGTCTATTTGTGGTAGAATATATATATTTTTTATTTTTCCATATGATGGTTGATGTGATACTGACACTGGTCAACACTCCAACTTTTTTTTAATCCTATAGATTTCCAGTAAATTATCTAATCTATAATCAAAATTTGGTATAGTTTTAAATATTTGGAACTAATGTTTCTATGTCTACATCATTTTAGTTTCTATAATTCATTCATTTTAGTTAATTGTATGATAGCTCCTGTTTCCTTGCTCTGCTTCAAATTTTAATGAAATAGAAATTATAATTATATTGTACTAAATTAACATAAGTGAAACTGACCATCCATAGCCTCTATTTAAATAAAAGCTAAAGTTAGCCTTATTGTTATTTAGTTTAAGAGATTAAAAGATATTCTTTACCATATTTTGGAATTACATCTCTAGTTTTATTGTAGGAATATTATAAAGAATGTATAGTCAAAATTTTCAAATGATTTTGTGACATCAATTTAGCTGTTTTTACGATCTGAATTGGTAAAATTAAATAAAAATACACACATGTATATATGTATATGCATATATACAATAAAATGTTATTAAATCAGTGTTACATTCTTTTTTTTGCAAATTGGGTCTTAATATGATGTCTGGGATTATGGTTTTGAGGTGAGGTATCCCTCAAACTCTCATGTGTGAGACAATGCAAGAAGGTTTGGAGGAAAAATGATTTGGTTTCAGCCTTAACCTCATCAGTAAATTGATCCCTAATGGGATTAACTGAGTGGTACTGGTGCTAGGTGGGGTGTATGTATTTTTGTATCTGGCAAGTAGAGACCACTCTCTCTGCTCTCTGATCATCATGTGAGCTGCTTAGCTCTGCTGTACTCTTCAGCCATGATATCTTGCCTCATCTTGAGTCCCAAGGTATGGAGCCTGCTATCTATGGACTAAGACCTCTGAAACCATAAGTCCCAAAATATACTTCCTCCCCTAAAATTGTTCTGGTCAGAGCTTTTTGTCACAGTTGGCAAAAGCTGACTAAATCATCCAGGATGCATTTGAACTCCTGGGCTCAAGCCATCTTCCTGCCTTAACCTTCTAACTAAGTGGGACTTACAGATATATGTCACCTTACTCCCTCAGTGTTATAATGATGATACATTATTCTTGTATTATAATTTGTTTTGTTTGTTGATGCATTTGTCTTTAAAAGGAGCTAATAGAAACAGATTATACTCATAAGAAATATGAATGTCAACAGGGATAAGGAAAATTTTAACACTGATAATTTCCCATTTTTCAAGAATTTAAAAATAAAAAAAAAATATTTACTCCAGTATGTTTCTGAGAAGTTATACTATTAGGCGTTCTATTTTCCTTACTTTTATCATATTTGTAGTCTCTACTTCCTTTAAATAGTTTAAATTTTTGTATAAAGTGTCTTCTTAAAATATAAAACCAGAATTTTATATAATGGTATTGACTTTATATAATGTTATTGACTTTATATAATGACATTGAATTTTATATAATGATATACTATGTAATTCTTGATATTTTCCCCATATCAACTTATCTCACAAAATTCATAATATCAATAAATTACAACTTGTTGTTGGAATTGACAGAACCTGTTCTTCAGGCAGCTTAAATGACCCTTTGAGATTATAACAGGGTCATGAATTGTGAAAATTAGAAAACTGTGCCCCCACTAGTGGGAGGAATTGAAGAAAAGATCCCTGTTTGTGAATGTATTACATAAAAGTTCTCCTTTCCCCTGTCTGACTCAGGCACAGTACTTCTCCACTGACACAGTACTCAGAGGCACATACAGCAGAGGCTGGAATGCTCAGCCCAGGCCTGGCAACCCTGTGAGGTGTGGGTGACTCCCCTTAACAGGGTTGGCAGTGGCCCAAGTTTTATCACATTTCCACTGGAAAGCTTTTGAAACTCACTGATGAAACCCAGTTTTAGGGCTGGGGTTGTGGCTCAGTGGTAGAATGCTTGCCTCACATATGTGAGGCACTGGTTTCAATTCTCAGCACCACATATAAATAAACAAAATAAAGGTTCATCAACAACTAAAAAAAAAAGAGAAAGAAAGAAAAAAAAAAAAAGAAACTCAGTCTTTACAGAGGTCACCAGACCTTGGTCTATTATACCACTTGTCTGCCTTCCTTATTTACATATTTTCACATGTGGGCTACAGAACTACAATCTTTGCACAGGTTGCTCCTTTCTCTTAGAAATCTCTTGTTACTATCATGTATTCCAAGATTTCCCTGATTCTCTTGTCTCTTGTGACATATTTAAAATAGAAAACTTTCTTCACCTCAACCAGCTAAATTATTTCTGTACAGCAGGTTCTTTATGGTTTAATATTGTCTGCCTCTGCCAATAAGATTTTTGTTATGTTTACATTTACATTTAATTTTCATTTTCTATCTTTACCTACTTCTTTACTTGAAACATTATTAATTCATATATATTTTTATAATTCAAGAACATAAACTTTATTCAGTAATTATGATACTTTGACCATGAATTTGTGAGCTATCTTCTTTTTCAATGACAAATTTAGGAGTAATTTATTTAGAAGATCAAGCATTCTTTAAAACGTAACTTTGATTTTTAACAGTAAAATAAGAAGTATGAATGGGACTATTATGATACAGTGATTGATTTTTGTCAGTCTGGCCTTGGCCTTCACATTGCAATTAGCATAGATGATGGTAAAAATGGAATGGTCTTTATCCAGAATACTTCTCACTAAAGGTATGCAAGACTTTGGGGAAAGTTTTGGCTTTCTTGGGTAGTTACACATTAATAGAGTCATTATTACCTGAGAGAAACAAACCCACTTTTGCTTAAGCCACAGTAGGTCAGTTTTTCTATTACAACCAAATATGGTCCACAATATGCCCTATCCAAATAGGAGTGAGGAGCCTACAGTAACATTCAAGAGACATAACAAAGGAAAGTCTTTCTAGTTAACTTTGTGAAAATATACTGCTGCCTTGGTTTTATTAGTAAAATAATCATTATCTTCTACAGAAAGAGATTAAAAAATATATTTTATGAGTTTTCAAATGCATTTGAGTTACACATGTAAACATTAAAAAAATTAAGCAGTAAAAAAAAATCTGGCTTGATGGCTTTCTAAAATTAAAAGATATGGAAAGAATCTCTAAACAGTGTACCTCATTATAAACAATTTTAAAATTCTTTAACTACTTGGGTAGAAAAGAATAACCAAGATTTTATAAGACATAAATAAGTGGGGAAATGTTTTTATCACAAGACAAATATTTATATATTCAATATGAATAAATTATACAAGACATCAAGAAAGACAGTGGCATATAGACACAAGGAATTAATAGAGCAAAATAAGTGTAGTTTCAAAAAACATGGGAAAATGTTAGAACCTATAATAATTAAATATATGAAAATAAGGTAATTAAACTGAGAATGAAAGACATAAGACTGCTAAGACTAAATGCAAATAGAGTATACTCATCTACTCACAATAGTACTCATTAACATAAGCTTTTGGAAAGCAGAGTAGTAATATGAAAAATATTACTTTTGGCTTTTCAAATATTTATCCTGTTCCTAAGGAACTAATCTAAGATATAGAAAGTATTTACTTTTGAAGATGCTGATATCTGAACTAATTATGACAAAAACCCAAAATATCTTACAACAGAATAATTAAATGACTTATAGTATACTTATGCAAATTGATGCTTCTAAAAATTCTAATCATATCTGATATACATATAATATGGACATAAATTACATATATAGGATGATTCTAACTACTTGAATATGTCCATCTCTACCTCATGATATAGGTGTTTGTTTGTTTGTTTTTAGTTCATGGTATACTTTTCTTATTGAGGATATGCTATTGGTATAAACAAAGTAAACAAATTGTATAATACTTTGTGCATAAAAACAGACAAATGCTGTTTTAAATACACAAACATTCATTCTATGCTAAAGTTATTACCAAGAAAGGAATGTAATGGTGCCTTGCTGAAAGCATTCATTCAATTACCAATGTCAATTTTATTTACTAAATTAAAAATGTATAGGAAATAAGCAGGATATAAGAAGTTTAGAAGTATAGAACTGGTTACAAATCCCAATGTGTCTCTGTATTTATAAAGATGACATCTTTTCTGCATTATGGCAAAGCAACTACAGCAAGCTGTTTTTACAAAACCTTGGAACTCGTGAGAAGTAACAAAAAATAAGTTTCAATTTCTGGAAGAAAGAGAACAGCAGACCTACCATAAGGACATGCATTAAGTGAGAATGTGATCCCATGTGAGAGAAACAAAAAGCTGGAAAACAGTGAGTCAAAGAAACAGATGCAAACATGAATCTAACTCTGCCAGCAGCAGTTTCAACTTCTAATCAAACAGTAGATTTTGCATGTAAATACAGTCTGGTAGAGGCTGAAGGTTACACATTGGATTTTTTTCCCCAGTTGTGCTAACTAAAATAAGCTATATCATTAGCAACTGTATTTCTTTAAGCACAAAGAGCAACAGATAGATGCATTAAACATCTTACAGTGAACAGAATGTTTTAAAAGTACATATTAGAACACAGTCTATAAAACAAATAGCAAGAATATATTTGTAGATTATCTTTCCATTATTTTATATTTTATTGTATTTGAAAATAAATATTTAATGTTTAAATATTTAATAAATAAATATTTAAGATAAATAAGTATTTTCAAATACATGTAATACTTATATTTTCAAATACATATAATATCATTTTCATGATTTATCTTATCAAATTTTATGAAATGAAGCAAAGAAAAATATTTTAATTTTACATATATTTTGAGGATTACAAATAATTAGTTATAACTAAAGTTAAGAGCATAAAATCTGAATTGAGCTAAATTTGTTTTGTTTTGATGGCCCTGCTTCATGCTACTTTCAACAATACTAACCTTGGGCAAGTAGTTAAAGCCTCATTTTCCCAGTTGTAAAATGATGAGAATGATAACAGTAATTATTTCACACCATTTGGGAAGAGAAGAAGTTAAATACTGTGTTTAATACAAAACATCTAGTAGTGTCGGGTACAGAGAAATCACTAAATAATTGCCAAGAGTTAGATTTATTGAGCTTTATTACACCGTAATCCTCATAAAATCTCTGTAAATTAAATGCTACTTTTTCCAATTTACATATTAGCAAGCAAAGAATGAGAACAATAGTTATCTCAATCTCTCAAAGTCTTTCAACATTCCAGAGGCCACAACTGTTTTTTTTAATGCAGAGATAAAATAATAATCTTCTCTAATTTGTAAGGTGACCTAGAGAGAATAGATATAACAATGCTATCAGCAATTTTATAGGAACTAGCAGATAATGTTAAGGGGATTACTTCATTTTTAGATTTATACCAATTATAGGGCATGAATTGCTGGTGTAAAGAAAATACATAATAGTCTGTGTGCTTTTTATGTGCATCCTTTTAGATGTCTCAATATTTTAGAATGTACCTTCTCTTTTTTTTTATGGCCTATAGTCTGACTGGTTATACACAGGTGTGTATAGGTAAAGAAATCAAAGGGAGATAGAAGTGAGGTGCAGAGGCAAAATGGCTAAATGGCAAAATGGCTGCTGGTCTGAGCTGCTGACTTTAATTATACCAGATTACATTCGGTTACAATGTAAAATGTTTTGCTTATGATTAGACATATGTTCTGGCCATGCAAGCAGTGGTTATCTTAAGAGTGCCTGGGAAAGACTGCAAAATATTCCAACCATGGGAAACAGGGTTCCTGTTACTCCCTGGGAGTTTGCTCACCAGAGGAGCTCTGTCCTGTATATTCCCATGGTCAGAACCCTTACATGGAAAGACCTCCCTCCCCGCCCCACACACATATGCTACTGAAGGTAAGCATGCATGCATATGTGCTTCTAGGATTTCTGTCTTGATTTAATGCTGTCATTGGCAAAAGTGGGCCAGCATTTGATAATATTTGAGATGATTTTTAACATGAGCATAAGTATATGCCATACAGGATACTTTTTTTACACAGAAGGAATTTACAGTGTAAGAGGAAGAAGAAATCAGAAATTACCAGTAAGTTAACAAACAGAAAAATAATGAATGAAAATAGACCTTACATATAATCAAGATAGTGAACATTTATTTGCATTATTTGAAATCACAACTCAAGCATTTTTAACTATCGTCCTGACAGGAAGCAGTTCACATGTGTACTAATAGGATCTTATATTCATGTGGTTGTTTCACACATGATTTCTCTATGATTGTTAAAAAAGAGTACAGTGACATGTATACATCCCCCTAGTATCACCATCTCCCAGTTTAAGCAGAGATGGCATGGAGTGCTCAAACAGCTGGTGAACAACAAACCTCACACTCTGATGTAAATCTCACCTGTGGGCCCATCATTTTCTGCACTGTATTATCTTTTTCACTACTAAAACTGGAAGAATAATAAACAAAATTTGTTTAAAATTCAAAAAATGCAAATTAATACGGAAAGCTGATGAATGTATAAAATATTAACATTGATAATCTGCCTCTTGGAAAACAGGGAAGCAAGAAAACAATATAATTGTTAGATATAAAGACAGACTCACAGAATCATAATTCAAATATAGCCAAGTATTCTTTAGTAAAAAGTCATTAATTCCTACATATTATCTGCTAAGAATGTTTTAAATTGCAAGTTGAAAACATTTACTAAAAAATAAATATCTAATTACAGGTATATTAATCGAGGACTAAAATATGTAATGCCTGATATTTTAAATTTTGGTGGAATTATAGTTGATTCATGTTTAAATTGAGTGTTTGTATAAGACACCAAAAAGTGCTTTATGTTTTTGAGATTAACTAGGTGTCAAGAAAAAATTGTGAAGAACCACTTTAATAAGAGGATACGAGCTAATTTTTACATGTTTTATGAACTAGATTAAAATTTAATGTTTTCATTTGCAGGGGCAGACACATGAATGTCCCAGTTTGTGACATAAAAGGATAAGCCATTCATATATGTGCACACATTATCTAAAATCAATGTATTTTGCCAATGTATGACTAATGTATTCATGATATTTTGTAATTGTATTTTGTATATTGTTATATATTTGCATTAGAATTGGATATATACCACTAAAAGAAACATTATATAATATGCTTTCATTTTACCAAGAGTTATTCCCATAATGAATGAAGTTTGGAGATAATAATTTTAAATCCCAAAATATGTCTAACCACTCTAAAGTGTTCACAATTCAACTTGCATTCATCTTTTTGAGAGGTAGTGATAATGTGCTAGTATTAGAAGATGAGAGATATGGAGATAATTTTTATGGAATGATGTCTTTCTAAATGAATAATAATTGGATGATCAATATGACTTTATTATAACTATATAATATGTAAAATAATTTTACCCATAAAATACATTTCTTCTCTTCTTTTATTCAAAATACACTAACCTTGTCCTAAAGTTTGTAGGATGAGGATGTCCATCATATAAGGATAAGTAGTCATATTCTTCTTCTAGTGCAAATGACTGAAAAACAATTTGTATTCTATTTCGTTCTTCTGCTATTATTACCCATGTACAGTTTGCACCATTTGGATATCCATATGGAAAACCGGGGCTTTCTATGGTGCCATTAAGTCCTTTTAACGTTCCACCACATGTATAAATAAATCCTGCAACAGAAGACAAATAAACAGATATTAATAGCATATAAAACAAAAAATAATTTAGGGGAAATACTATTTCAAAAAGTTTTTTTATATTAACAATTTTCTAAATGACATTATCAGATTTAAAAATACATATGTAACAAAATATTAGAATTATTTATCATGTTGAGGTTAATAATTATAAACCAATTGACAAAATGAAATCACCCAACATATCTGATTAATTATACATTGCATATTACAACACAACACAATTCTATCTTTAAATAGTTTACAATCTAATTGTGGAAATTTACAGAATTGAAAATTGAATGACCATAGGATATATATTTATTTTCAACAAATTAATTTTACCTTTTCTTGGCAAAGCATGATCACTTTTATGGCAGGCCGACATCTCTACCATGTAACTCATATTTATTTTTAAAAAGTGGACCCATGTCTGAACCCACCTTGATTATAAAAAAGGGATTTTTTAAATGTCTATTATGATTTTTCTAATTTTGATCAAAGCATTTGGTGCCCTTAGGGCATAATCAGATTAATTGCATCAGAATGAATCCTGAAGTTGGGGGGAAATGTATTGAACATATGGATCCTGGGCAACTGACAACAGAAGTCTTGAGTTCTACACTAACTGACTTTATGGGAGGTCTAAAAGTGATTGCAAGTGTGACTCCTGGAGATATCTAGAACACTTACTCTATTTCTTGAGGAATTAGTTTATTTAAATGTATAATATCCTATATCCTATGGTGTAATATAAAAACCCGAAGATTAATACAATGGTCAGAAAAGATAGTCCCAGGGTTTATAGAGAATACATGCTAATAAAGCTTAGACCTAGAGGCAGGTAATCAGGATCAGAAATTCTGTTCAGAACTCTTCACCCAGATATTATAAACCACATCTCTGAGTCCCATATTAACCTTAAATTCCAGGAAACTGGAACTTACAGATACCAAGCAAATTTGAGGAAAAGAACACCACATTACCCAAAACATCAGTTTTAGGAACTTGTTGTAGAAATGCAAGAAATTTAGGATTCCTTTTTGGGGGAAGAAATGAAGACATTTTATATAAGTATAGATCTTTTTGAAAAGAAACTGTGCCAGAATTTTAGAGGTCAGTTTGGTACATTGTGGCAGGTAGAAGTTCATTTTGGATGTCACACATTCATTCCTTCCTCTCTTCACAGCAGGATCTCCTGTTTGTATGGTAGTCAGATCTCCACTAAGCAGTCATATTGTCTGGTGTAACTGACTCTTGATTCTAGTGGTAAGGATTGTGGCTCAGTGCTGGATGAATAAATATAAATCCACACTCTGAGCTGTATTTAGTTCTGGGATCTACTCCTATTATCTCCATATATGGCAAAGTACTAAGCTTAAGATATGAAACATAGTTCTTGTTATTCTATTGCCAGTTTAAAATGTTACCAAGAAGTTGGATCAGGTGAAAGTTTTTTTAAAACATCAAATATCTGTATATATTCATATATTTTTGCTCATGCACCAAAAGTCAAATAGGGCATTTTATGATTTTCATAAATAAATAAATAAATAAATAAATAAATAAATAAAAGGTTCCTTTTAAATTGCTTCTTGCAGAGCAATTACTTTGAAGCCTTAGGTTAATTAGCTATCACCCATTTCTATTAGATTTCTGCCTGAACAGCTTCCAATTTGAACTTCATAACAAAATGCGAGCATGAATCCCTTTAGCTACAATCTGATCTATGGTCTGTTTTATATATTCTCAAGCCCCATAACCCTGATGGATTTGGAAAAGGGCATATGTCCTAAAATAACATGTGTGGCTTTGTCCAGTAATTTTTTTAAGGGCCTGCTGATTTATGTATTTCAAGTCCTTTTTCTTCCTTTTTACTTCTTTAAGCAAATTAGGAATCATACCTCTTTTAAGCTTTCCTATCCATCATATTTAAATTAAATATGACATTATTCATAATAATGTACATTTTTCCAACAGTAGTCTTAAAATTTGCACTAAAAAGTTATGAAAGATCAGAAATAGAGTTTTTAAAAGAGTATTAAAAAAAAAAACTTATGCCTCATAGGGTTTGTCCTTTTTATCAGTTCAATGTTTCCCTTTCTAGGCTTTTTCTAGGTACATGCACACATAACTATATTTCTGTGCATTTGAATTTTTTTCCAAATTAACTCAGTCATAATGTGTATATTTTTCTGAATCTTTATATTTATTTTTAAAATATCAGTGATATTCTCTGGTTTAGATATATACTTGTACTACATTTTTCCCCCAGTTCTGAGGACAGAACCTAGGACCTTGTGCATGCTAAGTAAGCAGTCTAACATTGAGCTATTTCATTTGCTCTACTGCATTGTTTCTTAATGACTACATAGCTACTTAGATATTGTATGCCTGTAGTATAATTTATTTTATTAATCCTTTGATACCTTTATTTTTATGCTTACAACAGCATTAAAAACCAACAGTGGAACCATATCCTTGTGTACTTATATAATATATCTTTAAGATGGAATCCAAGATATGGGACTGCTGAATTTAGATAGCTACAGCCAAGTTAATCTTAATAAATGCAATTTTTTATATGCTAATACCATAGTATGAAGTGTTTCCCACTTGCAGCCCCAATTCTGGCAACATGAGATTTGTTAAAAGGCAATTTTTACAAGGCAAATATGCTATTTTATTATTTTATTTTCCATTTATCAGATTACTTTTGATATATTTGCCACATTCTTTTCATCACTTCATAATTCTTCCCTAAGAATTGCCTGTTTAAATCATTTCCAAATTTTCAAAGGATACCTTTCCTTTTTCACCACTTTTTTAGTAAACACTTAGGTTTGTGATGATTCATTGATAATTTGTATTTGCCTTCATATGGTCACTTCTAAGTAAAACAAGTTTGCTCATTCTTTATTGCTCATTGCTCTCATAAAATCCCAACCTGTTATTGCTCTTTATTGTACATGTGGGTCATCATCTCCTTTTCTACTTATCTCCTCTGACAGTTCTTATTCCATATCCATTCATCCATTCATTACATATATTGTTAAGGTTTTGATATGAGGTGACCCCAAAAGCTCATGTGTGAGACAATGCAAGAATGTTAAGACATGAAATGACTAGAATATGAGAAAAGTAGCATATCAGTGGATTAATCCACTGATGTGGATTAACTGAGTGGTAACTATAGGCAGATAGACAAAAGACAGTAAGTTACTGGGTGTGAGCCTTTGGGAGTTCAGCTCTGTGGTGAGTGGAACTTGCTCTTGCTGACTGGTTGCCCTGTTCTGAGCTGATTTGCTATGCCACACTCTTTCACCAGGAGGTTCTGCCTCCCCTCAGACCAAAAGCAATGGAGTTGGCTGATAATTGACTGAATTTCTGAAACTGTGAGCCAAAATAACCTTTTCTTCTTGTAAGTTATTCTTGTAAAGTCTTTTGGTCACAGTGAAAAACAGCATATTAAAATATATATCATGCCTTGGGAGTAAAATGATACAAAAGACATTGTCCTAAGCTTTCTCCTGGGACCTGATGAACTAAAATGTGAGACAACAGGAATATTTAAGCTATTATTGCAGAGTAAGTTATAGTCTATGATCTGAGTAGGCACATTTTGCTAAAAGAACACATGGGAGCAAATGTTAATTTAGACAAGTTACTGAGATTTATGGAAAAATCATTTCTAAAAACTGGCAATGTAGCTTTTCACAGATTTAATCTTTGACAATTTCTGGTGCCTTATATTTTTCAAATTTTGATTATTAATTTTCACTTAAAAGAGTTGATTTATACTTTAATTATAACTAAAATTTTTATTACCAGATTTCTTGGTCAATGGGAGTTTATTTAACAATATGGGTTTTTAATTTTTTCCTTATTTCAAGCCTTTATTTTATCTTTCCTATATGTATAAAACAAAGTAGTGGCTATTTTATAAATTTTGATGGTATTTTAAAATTTATTTATTTATATATTTGGGGGGCTACCCAAGGTTGAGGACACAGTAATATTCACATTTTTGTTCACTGTCTTTAACCATTTTTAAAAACTACTGCTATTGGACTTCTATGTTCAATTGTGTTGACATGATTATTGCAAAAATTACTTGTGACCTTCTTATTATCAAAATCAGTTCATTTTTATCCTTTTTGTTGTCTTCATGCATTTGAAACTGCTGACCATTTTTTTTTCCATCTTGGAAATCTCTTCTAATTGCTTGCATGATGATATCTTCTTCCCTGATATCATAGACTTCTATTTATTTATTTATTTACTTACTTACTTACTTACTTACTTACTTATTTGAAACAGGGATTGAACCCAGGACCTCACACATTACCTCACTTTACTACTGAGCTACATTCCCACCTTTTTCATGGATTTCTAAAAGCATCCCTTTACTAGGTTTCTATCTACTACTTTGTACAGTTCTCTTGACAACCATACACATAACTTTTGACTAGGTACAGTGTAGAGTTTATGATTATAAACTATGAAAAAATACACATCTTCAATTTTATATTGCCATTTTTCTTCTAATCTGTATGCAGATGTAACATACCATTTCAAAGACTAGTCTTCATATCCTCTAGGATTCTTCTTATTCTCTAATTTCATCAGTACATTCTTTAAACTCTCTCACATCTATCTCTCATCCTTCTTTGTTTTTCTATTTCAAATCCTTTGGCTTTCATTCAGTTGTTCCTCATATGCTGCCTGGAGCATTTTAGCAGTATCTAATCCACCCTGCTGGTCTTTGTGAGCTCCAGTATCCACATTGATGCTAAAGTCATCTCAAGGAAACACAAACCGAATCCTGTCACTTCCTTATTTAACAGTATTCTTTGACTAATCCTCATTGTCCAAACATCCATACTCTCTCTGTGTGCCTTACATCTCAGCTTAAACACACCCCCCCTTTTACTGAGCTATGATCCATCTTTAATTTTTCACCCATGAACCAGATTTTTTAAATTCTTATAGGTGATTTGGGATCTACAAAGTTGACTCACCACTCTTTCCTCCAGGCAGAGCACATGTATTTAGCTGTTCATCAGGTCCTTAGTATAAAAATCACTTATTAGACATTGAAGTAAAGTATCATTTTCCATTTAATCTATTGCTTTTCTCATGGATATTTCTAGTTTTAATGTTTATCACTTATGATGTATTTTTTATACAACTGCTTCTCTTAAGTCTTTCAAAAATTTGTTTAAATACCATGGTAGCAAGAGACAGAAACTAAGCATTTAGTAGAAATTCAGTAAGTTTTTTCAATACTTCCTGATATTTTTACTTTAGCAAAAACATCGCACATTTCCATACTGAGAAAACAGATACAAATAACATAGTATTTTATTTTTTGATCAATTTTTGAATAACAGACATCTTAAAAGGTGGTAGTATGTGCATTTATATTTTTGCTCTATTATTAGTAGAAGTACATATTATAAATTCTTTATAAGAACGAATATCACTCATTGTGAAACAATATTCTTTTCTAGTATGCCAAAAACTTTCAGGAAATTGTAATATGTTATATGAAAAATCTCAAAAGATATTAATTCAAGAAGGGCTTTTTTGTTTTAAGGTATTGTTATTATAAGAACACTAGATATATAAAAAGTGCACCAAGTAAATGGATATATATGGAAAACTTAATTAAAAATAGAAACTCATGTTACTAGTAAGTATATCAAGAAATAAAACTAGGGCTGGGAATGTGGCTCAGGCGGTAGCGCGCTCGTCTGGCATGCGTGCGGCCTGGGTTCGATCCTCAGCACCACATACCAACAAAGATGTTGTGTCTGCCGAGAACTAAAAAATAAATATTAAAAATTCTCTCTCTCCTCTCTCGCTCTCTTTAAAAAAAAAAAAGAAAAAAAAGAAATAAAACTATTACTCTTTAGAATGCTTTTGTTATTTGTTTTAATCACAATATCTTTATTCTTCTTAAATTAACCATCATCCTCAGGTTTATGTGACTTTCTAAACTTTTATTCAAAAGTTTATATGTGTGCATTTCTATATTTATTCACAATTAAATTATCCTATTCTAAGTTTTTATCCATTTTGTATCATATTCAGATCTAAAATCAAACTTTTTTTGTAGGTGAAACAGGGATGGGATTAATTTATTTAATTAAATTAATATACAAATCACTTAGCTCCATTTATGTATAAGGCCACACTTTCCTACAGTTGGTTGTCAATAAATATGAAATTTTGTGTAGTCCTGTTTCTGTATACTGGTTCCATTGGTCTGTACCACATTATCCAAGTAAGTTAATTACTGTGTTTGGTCATGCAAGTTCTTCATCATTATTTTTCTTCTTCAAGATAGCCTTGATTTTTTTAAACATTTCCTAAACACTTTAGAATCAATTTATCAATGTATAAAAAAGGAGTAGCTTAGATTTGAGATTAGGATGACTTTGAATCTACAAATAAACTTGGAACAATTATGATGTTTCCACATTGATACTTTCAATTCATTATAATAAAATATTAATTTATGCTGGCCCTTTTAAACTTAGAGAAATCTTTTTGACCATCTTCCCCCATTTTAGTAACTATCACTTTACTCTGATTCAAATTTTGAACCATTAATCACTGTCTGAAATTATTAGTTTATTTATTTGTCATCAGTTTTATTTTTCCACTAGAATGTCAGTTCCAGCCATTTGCTTCTTGTTATAGCTTAAAAGTCTATAGATGGTGGACAGATTTAACTGAAGCAATGAATTAATTGATAAATGTAAAATAAAATATTAAAATGCCTCACATTATTCAATTGTTATTCAAGTTATTTTCTTTTACTACTAGCAAAAATATTAATAATCAATATTTGATTATCTAGTAATATAACTAGTTCAGCCTGTTTGAAGCCCAAAATTAACTTAAAGCTCAACCTGATTTAGTTTCTTTTAGCATCAGGTTCAATGTGAGTTTTGATTAACTAAAGGACACTAGCATGTATTTTGCCTAAGGTTTCAAAATAATCTTCCTTGCATTATTCATAAATTTACAACATAAATGTAGACATAAGAATTATATAATACATATAAATATATAATTTATACACAGAGTATAAATGTATTCTCTCTCTCTCTATATATATATATATAAATATACAGACACACACATATATATGTATATAATTTTTTATTTTTTGTACTGGATATTAAACCCAGGAGCACTTTACTATTAAGCAACATCCCTGATCCTTTTTTAATTTTGAGACAGGGTCTCACTAACTTGTTTTGTGCCTCATTAAATTGTTGACACTGGCATCCAACTTTTGAAATTAATGCCTTAGTCTCTTGAATTGCTGAGATTAAAGGCATGTGCCATCACACCTTGCTTATAAGAATTATAGCTCTTACTAAATGAAAAATGCTTTTCAGCGGCAAGAGAAATAATATAAAAATCAATTTAAATTTTATTGCTGTGTTCTTTCATAAATATGTATTATTTAAACTACTTTTATTTCAGCAGTGAAAAAATACATAAGTATTGAATGTTAATTTGAATTAATCTCTGTCCGATATTTATTTTCTGTTACTAATAAATAATATAAGATAGCCTACTTTTTCTTTGTGGAATTTACATATGCTTTTCCAAAGAACATGTCAGATCACTTTGCTTCTTGATTACTTTAACAAATATATCTACTTTTTCCCAAATATGTCTGATGAATATAATACCTTCTCATTAGTTAGAGGGAGTTAGCCAGTTTCAAAATCATCTCTCAGTACCTTGCTCATCCCAGAGCTCCCTGATGATGAAAGATGGAAAAGAGTTTTATGTGCAATCCTTAGAGAGAAAGTATTAGACTATGTGTCACAAAGGTTTGTTTAGAGCTTAAGCTACATTTGCTGTCTCCTAAAATGTTCTTCTGGTCCCAGAAAATTTCCTAAGTGAACATTTCATAATTCAAAATCCAGATCTTAGTCTCAGATTATCAGAAAATTGAATAAGCAACAGGTAAGTAGTCTGTTCATCAGAACTAGACTTAAAATAGGTAATTGCATAGAGTCTGAGGTAAACAACTACACAGAAGGTATTTCCTTCTAGTAACATAGTTTTCTCTCTCTGTCACAAGGTCAATAAGACTATTAAGTCACAGGATAGGGCTGGGGATGCGGCTCAAGCCATAGCATGCTCGCCTGGCATGCGTGTGGCCTGGGTTCGATCTTCAGCAACATATACAAACAAAAGATGTTGTGTCTGCCGAAAACTGAAAAAATAAATATTAAAAAATTCTCTTTCTCTCTTTAAAAAAAAAGTTACAGGATATGTGTAATTAATTTAGATAAATTAATTAAAATGCATCTATTCAGAGTAAGAGGCATTACGTTTATCTTTCAAATGTTTAATATAGTACCTAATTTGCTAGTTGTTTATACTTACCTCCAGAACACATTTGCTTCTTGGGTAAATACTATAATAAATAATGCTAATGTTCACTTCTAATATCTCATCTTATTTTTTTGGTACAAAACTTACATAAACACCCTTCTCTCTGGCAATTATTTTTTTAAATATGTTGATAGAATTTGTTTGATCATAAATACTGTTGGCTCAGACGCCATTTGGCCTTTATGGGAAGCACTTTGATCTTTTTTTATCAAAAATGTGTTGATTTATTAGTTTAATTCTAAAGAAAAAAAATCTGATTGTCATTATTTGTTTTTCTAGTGATCTTCACCATAACATCCACAAAGAAGGAAACATAAAACACTGAAAGCTTCCACTAAAATATTAATTTACTGAGATTTCTATTTTCTAGGAACATATATTGTCTAATTTAATCTTCTCAATAACCTTGTTAGATCACATATGCTTACAGTGCACATTTTACAGCTGATGAAACATGTATGAGTTTTACCTATTAAACTTATTAGTGTATATCTCATCCTTTGGATCTCTGAATTATTAACTTATTCAAATTATCTTGTGCTATTAAATAAACTCTACTGCACATATTTATGTTATTGAGTTTTGCTGAATCTGTGTTTTCAGATCCTTATCCCCAGAGGAAATAAAATCTACAAACTTCAGACCATTAATTCTGTAATGTTTAAATCCATTTCAAATTTATGGCCATGACATTTCAAGCTCTTTGCCCACAAAGCTTTTAATATTTGAATCAGTTTACCCTTACATATTTTATGAAAAATCTAAGAGGAACATATTAAATTTATCTCATTAATGGCACAAATACAAATAAATGTCAAAAAAATAGAAATCATTTCCTTAGGTCGTACCTAAATTTGGAAGTTTGAGAGAGGCTCTAATGATTGTCCAAAAAAAAAAATGAACAGCTTCCAAAACTCTAAGTAACACTGGATTCTCTATCAAAAACTTACATTAAAAAAAAACTTAAAAAAAGTTTTAAAAGGATAATTTAAGTAGATAGTATTTTCTATGAATTTATTTAATTTTAATTAGGCAGATGGCATATTGCCCTTATGAAGACTGTATCAATATTCTTTCTTCCATTATGAGAACAAATTCAAAATGAAAAATGTTCACCTCACTAACATCATCAGTGGCATAGTAGCTCAAACTACAACTGCTTGTCTTCCCAGTAGTAAGCTTGAAAACTAGCAGCCTTACAACCATGGCAGCTGTGAAATACAGCAGCATTACAGCAAGTGGAGGATAAACCAGGTTCAGAGCTACATAACAAATTCCTTTCTCACCCAGAATGTTGTCACAATTTAATCTATCCTGCTGCTACCTGGAAAACTATTCACAGATGTACTTATATGATCTGACATGGAGGTCACCCCGTGATTAAAGCCCTATTCCCAGAGAATTAAAAAAAAAAAAAAAGTTTAACACTGCAACTGCCTATAGCTGCTAAATTGGAATAAATGAGAATCAGGCCAAAACTTAAAAGAAAGATCTGGAGAAAGAGATTCCATAGCAGACTTTAAAAAGTTCTAATATACTCTTAAGGATATGAGTATGTGAAGGCTTATGTGCATATTGAGAAAAGACCAGAGAGGATTCTAAGTCATTTAATGAATGACTTGAGCCGCTGCCTGAAGAATTGAAAGCCTAGACAGATTTGTAAACTTTTTAATGTTGTATATAGGCATGAACACTTAGAAATCCCTTGGAACAGGGAGGAAGATGTGCTTGTTCAGAACATTTGAGAAAATATCTGGTCTATAATATGCTGTTTTCAAACTGAGCAAATGCTTGAGTAGTCATGTACTAGAAGTACTACAGGTTTTACAGAATTATCCTGAAAGTGTCAATGCATGAACAAATGGCAAAACAGAATACATATACAGCAACAAGGCTTGGATAACAGGGGATATAATTTTGCTGGATGATACAGTCTAGTATTTAAAAACACTCTGTTTTCAACCAAAATTATGTCATGTGCTAAGAAACAGAAAAGTATGGCTCATGTACAAGAAAAAAAAAACAGTGAACATTAGCTGTGCTTGAAGAAGCTCAGACAGTGGCTTTAAGTTATTTATTATAAATATGTTTAAATAACAAAGGAAATCATGACTAAGAGTTAGTTGAAAGTACAAAAATGATGTCTCACCAATGGACAATACTGAAAAAGAAATTATTTTAAAACCGTCTGAAATTGTTGGAAATTATAGTAATTGAAATGAAAAATTCACTAAGGGCATTCAAAAACAGATTTGAACTTGGAAAGAACAATCAGTAAACTGAAAGATAAGTCAACTGAGATTGACAATCCTTTCTGAGAAACATAAGGAAAAAAGAATGAAGATAAGTAAACACTGCCTCAGAGACCTTTGGGACATCATTATATGTACCCACATATGCATAACAAAGTTCCAAGAAGAAGAGGAAAGAAACCAGGAGGCAATCAAGAACATTTTAAAAACAGTAGCTAAATTCTTCCAAAACACAAATTTAAAATATTAATCTCCACATCTAGGAAAACAAATGTTTCATTAGAAATTCACACTAAGACACAAACTGTTGAAATAAAAATAGTGAAAATAGCAATAGGGAAAAATGACTAATCATAATAGTATCAGAGTAAGATTGATAGCTGATTTATCATTAAAAATTATTGATATCAGAAAGTAATGATATTATCTGTTTAAAGTGCTGAAAAAATTAAAATTTAATAAGAAAATCTATATGAGAAGATATTTTCAAAAATAAAGGAGAAATTATGACACTTCCAGAAAAAGAAAATCTACAAATATGTTTCACTAACAGACTGTCTTTTAAAAAAAAGCTCAAATGAGTCTTTTGGGATAAAATGAAAGACTATTAGGCAGTAATTTAAATCCATATGAAGAAATAAAGAGCACTAGTGGGGAAACTGTAGATAAACAAAGAAGCATAACTGTATATTAGTAACTTCTTTATTCTAAATAAAATTTTTAAGTTACAAATCCTTATAAAACTATGTTGAACATCTTACATAGAGAGAGATTTCGTTTGAGACTAATGATATTGAAAAGGAATAATATGGAGGTATATCAGAGCAAATGTTATGAATACTGTAGAAGTTAAGTTAGTATTCAATTAGAAAGCTGAATTTAGATGCTGGTTGTAATTTCTCAAGATAAATAAAAATATCTTTAAAATATATTAAAAATTACCAAAAAAAATAATTAAAACTGTACATTAGATAGTACTTAACAACAACAAGAAGGCAGGAATCCATTGATAGAGGAACAAATGTGTAAAGCATATAGAAAGCAAATAACAAAATGGCATTCATAAAACCTACCTTAGCAACAAGGACATCAAATATATATGGAAAAGACATTGCAGTTAAAAGCAGATATCAGCAGATGGATCAAAAAATTCAGACACACTTTCGTTATCAAGACACAGAAAAAGTTGAAAAATTAAATGAAGGAAAAACATATAACATGCAAATGATTATGGAAATTGAGCCCTAATGGTTATGATAATATCATGAAAATGACTTCAAGTCCAAAACATGTGAGAGTATCTAATGCAGTACTTACAGGTAAATATATAATAGTAAGAACTAATATTTTAAAAAAATGTAAATGTCAAAATGTAAATTAAATGAATGTAAATGTAATTGAAATGTAAACTTCTACCTTAAGGCACTAGTAAAAGAAAAGCAAATGAAAAGGAATCAAAATGGCAGCACAAACGTAAGAACATAGAGAAATGAAATGGAATTTGTAATAGATAATAAAATCAGCAAAACCAAATATTTGGTCTTTGATAAGATTAATGTATTAGCACCTTTATGAAGACTGACCAAGAGAAAAAAGACTACTAAAAACAGGAGTAAATGAGGGGAAATCACTACTCGTATTAACGAAGATCATAATGCCATGAACAAAATCAATAGATCTTTAACTGAAATGACTCATACTGTCAAAACTGTCTAAAGAAGAAATAGAAAATCTGTATCAGAACCTGTCAACATTATTATTATTTTTTGCCTGTGCATGTGCAATTGATCCATCCACATTTGCCTAAAAATCTGTCTTTCCTTAAAATGTTTCTGTACCTTTGTTGAAATCAGCTTGTAATATTTTAAAGTCCTTCTCTGAGTTCTCTCTTCAGTTCCACTGGTATATATGTTTACCCCTTTGCTAGTGCCACATAGTCCTGATTACTGATATCACGTATACTTAACTCTTCCCATATTATTTTTTTTCAAAATTATTGAGCTATTTTGGTTCCTTTACATTCAAACTAATTTTAGAATTATCTTGTCTATGTCTATGTATCTTGCTGAGATTTTTGGAAAGAATAACATTAAACTTGCATATCAATTTAGGGAGAATGATATATTTACTGTGTTTAGATTACTAGGCCATAAACACTGTGTCTCCATTTATTAACATATTCTTTGTTATGGTTATCATACTTGTATATTTTTTTCAGAATAGAAGTCCTGGACATGTTTTTTTAGTTAAAATCTAAGTATTTCATATTTCTAAGAACTATAACTGTACAATATACCTATGTTCATTATTATTATATATTAACAATAACAATTTAATATTTATTTTATGTTAATATCTATGACATCACTAGGCTTACTTATTAAATTTATGAGTCTGTTTGTAAATCTATAGGACTTTCTACAAGGCTTCTACAGTTTTCTGGTTAAAGACTTCCCAAGAGACTATGTGTTAAAGGCTTGGGCCATAGGGTGGTAATTTGGGGAGATTATGGAACGTTCAGGAGGTATAGTGGGAGATTCTTAGATCAATGATAACATCCCCTTGAAGGCACTTTTGGGACACTGACCTTTTCCTCTTTTGCTTCTGGGTCATGAGGTAGGCAGTTTGCTCCACCACGCTTTTCCTATGATTGACATCAAGCATCCACACCAGAGGTCTAATGCTATGGGTTTGCCTGACCTTGGACTGGAGTCTCCAGAACTGTGAGCTAAATAAACATTTTCTCTTATAAGTTAATTATTTCATTTATTTTGATATTGTAACAGAAAGCTGACTTACAAAATCACCAATTATAACAACTGCAACTAGGAAGAGTTGTATTTTCCTCCTTCCTCTGTACTGTTTTTATATTATTTTCTTACATTAGAATTGTGTGATCTTTCTTTTTTAATATCTCAAAGTGAAGGATTACATTGATTATTTTTAAAAATATAGAACCACTCTTTATTTTTGTAGTAAATGTTAATTGGTCATAAGATACAACTATTTTTTATATGTTGCTGATATATAAAAGGGGTTACAAGATTTTTGCCTTTATGTTTATTTGGAGAATTAATATTTGGTTTTATGTAATGTGTTTATTTATTTATTTTTTGGCATCAATGGTGTATTTGTTTACCTGCTTCATAAAGTGAATGTGAAGTTTTTCTCCTCTTCTAATGTTAAATAATTTGTGCTCTATATTCTTAAACATTTGATAAGATTTCCCAGCGAAATAATCTGGGCCAGGGTTTTCTTTATTCTTTTCTTTCTTTCTTTTTATTTATTTATTTATTTATTTATTTATTTATCTATCTATCTATCTATCTATTTATTTATTTTTGCAATTGCAAATTCTATTTCCTTAAAAGTTATAGGAATATGCACAATAGAGTTTCATATCAGAGAAATTGTGAAATTTTTATAAGTTGGCACATTTACCTAAGATGTCAAATTGATGTCTACAAAACTGTTAATAGTATGCCTTTCTTATATCTGTGATGTATGTAGGACTGTAATTCTTCTCTCTCATTCTTAACATTGGTATTTGTATGCATGCATTTAATCCTATAAAACACAAATCTTATTGAATTAGCTGTATCTTTCTCATTTTGATATGTTGAATTTTCATTTTCATTCATATTGTTACATTTTAAAATTTTCTTTTGAAAGTTCCTTTTTGACCCATGGTTATTATAGAAGTGAGTTGTTCAGTTTCCAATTATGTGATTTCTCCCTTAACTTTCTGTTACTTATTTTTAGCTTAATACCATTGTGCTCAAACAACACATTCTATACCATCTTAATTCTTTTAAAAATGTATACGTTTTATTACCCAGGATATTGTCCAACTTGGTATATGTTCCTTGAATGCTCGAAAGTAATGATACTACAATGTTGTGAATACAGTTTTCTATAAAAAGTTAAATGTTTGCTGTATCCTATTGATTGATGGCTTTGTTGAGTTCTAGATCCTTGGTAATTTTTTCTTAGGGGGATGTCATCCTTTTTGTTTGCTCCTTGTAAGACTTTTCTCTCTCCTTGTTAGTTGTTTTTTTTTTTTTTTTGGTCTTTAGTTTTCAATTTAATTATGATGATATGCATGGCTTGGATTCTTAGTATTTATCTGGTTTGGAGTTTACTCAGCTCTTCAAATCAGTAGGTCTGTCTCTTGAGAAATTTACTGTTTTTTTTCTTTATTGCTTTGAGTACCTTTTTAGCTCTGCTCTCTTTCTTCTTTCCTGACTTCATGACAAGAATGCTAGTTACTTTGTTCGGTCCTAGAGGTTCTTGATGTTTATTGTTGATACTGTTTATTCTCTCCCTGTTGTTTAGATTGCGTAATTTCTATCCATTGATTGTTTTGTCTGTTTCTTCCATTCTACTGCTGAGCACATTCATTGAGATCTTCATTTTTTGTTATTTTACTTCTCATGTCTAACCTTTTTAATGCACTTCTTCTTTAGGTGTAATATTTCTTTCACGAGAGCTTTGGTTTAATTTCTGATACCAGATTTATTGAAAATTTTAGTTTAAGTATATTTGTTTCTTGAGTCTGCTTTAAAATAATTGTTAAAAGAAAAAATAAAATAGATAAATGGAATTTCATCAGAATTAGAAACTTTAGGTTGCAAAAGTTATCATTAAGAAGTGAAATATGAGGAAAAGTGGTTGGGTAGATATTGATAGATGGATACAAAATTTCTGTTAGGTAGGATGAATACTTTTAGTGTGTCTATGGTTTAACATGGTGACTATACTTAATAGAAATGTATTCTATGCTTGAAATTTGTTAATATCATAGGTATTAAGTGTTCTTTAATGTATTTCATATGTCAATGATCTTGATTTAGCTTTTTCATATATTTAAAATATTTTGAAAATATTTTAAAAATATAAAATATTTTTAATATGTGATTAAACAGAATTTTTATTTGTAAATAAATAATTAGAAAGTGAAAAAACCTCACAATGGGAAGAATTATGGAAATTTATGTCTGATAAAGCACTTATATTCAAAATATATAAATAAGCCTTAAAACTGCAATAAAAGACAACAAAGTGAAAAAGATAAAACATTTAATGGGCATTTTTCTGATACATTTATACAAATAAGCATATCAAAACATGCTCAGAATTAATAGTTACCAGGGAAATACAAACTAATAGCTACTACTACATAAACACTAGAATAGCATTAATTGTTGTCAATAATATAGAGAAATTAGAAACATCATAGATTGCTGGTAGAAGTGTAAAATGATACACCTATGTTGGAAAATAATTTGGCAATTCCTTAATACATTTCATACAAAGTACTTTATGATCCATAAATTCCATTCCTTGGCATTCACCTGAGAAAAAAGGAAAACCTATATTTACAGTACACTTGTATGTGAATGTTCATAGCAGCATTTTTATGATAGATAAAAAGTGGAAATAGATTAAATATCCATTGATTAATAAGTGGGTAAACAAAATATGGCATAGCCATAAAATATATAGAATATTATTTAACCAAAAAAAAGTGAAGTCTTGATACGTGTGACAACATGGATGGATTTAAGAAATTCATAAGTTAACTTAGTCAATAAAATATAATGCATATTCAATGATTCCAGTCATATGAAATGTCCAAAATAGGCAAATTTATAGACAAAAAATGATTAATGGTTACTTAGAGCTAGACAGGGATAAGTGATTGGGTGGGATAGAATATGACTGATGAAATAGAGGATTTTTTTAAAATGTTGATATTTGCACAAAAACTTCTGAATTGTATACTTTAAAGGAATTAATTGTATCTGAATGAATTTTCAATGAAGTTATTAAATATGCAATTTAAATGTCTCCTATAAGTAATTGAGTACATGTCATTTTTAAAAAGTTTTATTAACACATTCTCTCTTTTTAAGTTTTACTCTCGCTTGAAAAAACTATTTTTGAGCTTCTCATTTTCTCATAAGTATTTCTTGGAGATAAATGAGAGGATGGTTATTTTTTTTTATTAATGTTGCCCTATTATTCAATATATAGAACTCTTGAATACTACTATTTTGGTTTGTATCTATTCATGGCTTACATTTATAAATGCATCTTCCTTGGTTTTATATAATTTATGGGTAATTCATTGGTGATGAAGCCAGTGTATATTTTTATTTTTACTGAAAATATCTACATAGGCAAAAGTAAAGACACTTTCAAGTGAACTAAAATTTTTTATTGACTTAGAGAAAATGGGAGAAATAATTACTGAAGGGATAAGTCGATAATCACAATGATGGCTCTAAATTGTCTGCATTCTTCCAAAATCTTATTTTTAAACCCATAATTTTCAGCAGATGACTTTTTTTTACTTAATTATTTATTAAAAACTTTTAGATCATAGCTAAAACCTATTCCTTTGTACCATAAAGTTGCTCTGCATCGTGGTATTTTTTACATAGTTCTTCCTTTTATCTTAGAAAGGAACTCTTTTTTTAATATAAATTATACTTCCAAATTCATTAAGTATTGGATTCCTTTCAAGGAAGGTGACATTACAAAGATGACTGTTCTTGGCATACTTTCCTTCACAACAAAGGACCAAAACAAGTACAAAAAAACAGAACAAAATAGCTATTTCATGGGAGTGTTTGAGACACAGCTTTGTAGTGTTATGGGAATATAGTAAAGTCATTTCAGATCATGGAGAAATATGGTTACCTTTTAAAGAAGGAAACTCAGCACACAACATCAATTGTTCCATCTCTTGAGATCAACACTGAATAGAGACATCATTTAGCAGGGAAAGAGTAAGCAGGAGGTCCCTGGAAAAACCTACTTATGTCATAGCCACATGAACTATATTCTGCCAGAGAACTGTGCCGCCTTCGAAGCCCTGAGGCCACTTTGAGGAGTTGCTGGTTTCCATACCACTTCATTGCCCACTTAGGTCTTTCTCTACTCTGTGTCCTTGCTACAAAGAGCCATCTAGATATTCCACTCTCCTAAGATAGATGTGCTCCCACACCAGCTCCATGGACACATAGAGTAAGTATACAAAAAATACCGTGAAGACAATCAAATTCTATCAGTACAGAAAAATCACTAAACCATAAAGATGAACAAGAGAGGAAGAAAGGAATAAAACATAAAAAAGAACCATCAACATTAATATGAATGATAGGATTATGTATCTACTTACCATTAATAACCTTGAATGTGAATGAATTTAAATATATAGACTGGCTGATTTTGAAAAGGAAAAAAAATCTTAACAAAGTGATATGTTGCCTATAAGAAACTCACTTCACCAGGAAAGACACATGACACATGTAGACTAAAAGTTAAGGGATGGCAAAATATGTATGATGCAAACGGAAACCAAAAATAAGGTGCAGTAGCTAGCGATTCTTATATTAGATAAAGTAGACTTTACATCAAAAACAAAGAGATCCTCCCAAAGAAGGTCAGTATATAATGATAAAGGACTCAATTCAACAAGGGGAAATAATGATTTTGAATATGTGTACATCCAACACTAGAATAAGAAATTATGTAAAGCAAATGTTAGATCCAAAAAGAGAGGTAGACTCTTAACACAGTCATAGTTGGGGACTTTGATACTCTGCTGTCATCAATTTGTCATGATCAATGCAAAAAAGAATCAACAAAAAAACGTCAGCTTTATACTGGAGACCAAATGAACCTATTATAGACATTTATAGGCCATTTCATCCAAAAGCTGCAGAATGCACATTCTTCTCTTCAACACCTGAAACATCCTCTGGGATAGGCCACAAAATAAATGTCAATAATTTTTAAAAAAATAAATCATAACATGTACTTTCTTTGACCACTTGGATAAAACTATAAATCAACAATAAGAGGAGCTTTAGAATCTTCACATATTCAATGAATTTAAACAACATTCTTAGACCAATGGATCAAAAGAAAAATTTAAAAAATATATATATTAGAACTAATAAAAATGAAAATACAACTTACAAAACCTATGAGTTGCAGCAAAGCAGTAAAAGAAGAGGGAAGTTTATAGCAATGAGCATCTACATCAAAGAAAATAATTAGATTTCATATAAATGCCTTAATGGTGCAACTGCAGAAAGTAGAAAACTGAGAAGAAACCAAACCTCAAATGAGTAGAAGGAAAGACAGCAAAAATCAGAGCAGAAATAAATGAAATAGAAACTTAAAAACAGTAAAAAAGATCAATGAAATGAAGAGTTGGTTTCTGAAAAGATTAGCAAAATTGACAAAACTTTAGCTAGTCTAAACAAGAATTAAATAGAGAAGATCTAAATAGATAAAATCAGCATTGAAAAGGAGGACATTACAACTGACACCACAGATATATGAAGAATCATCAGAGATTAGTATGAACAACTAATTGATAATGTAGAAGAAACGGGCAGATTCCTGGAAATATACATCTTACCAATATTGAATCATGAAGAAATAGAAAACCTGAACCAAAAATAATGAGCAGCAAGATTCAATAAATAATAAATATTTTCCAACAAATAAAATACCAGGAACAGATAGCTTCACTGCAGAGTTTTTCTAAACTTTTAAAGAATTGATGTCATTTATCTCAAACTATTCCAAAGTATAAAAAGGGATGGGGGTGCTGGGGATGTGGCTCAAGCTATAGCGTGCTCGCCTGGCATGCATGCAGCCCGGGTTCCATCCTCAGCACCACATACAAAGATGTTGTGTCCGCTGAAAACTAAAAAAATAAATATTAAAATTCTCAAAAAAAAAAAGGGATGGGACCCTTCTGAATTCATTCTATGATGTCAGCAATACCCTAATGCCAAACTGGATAAGGATACAATGACAACAACAAAACAATTAATAAAATTACAGATAACTGAATATAGCCAATGAACAGAGATGCAGAAATTCTCAACAAAGCACTAGCAAATCAAGCCCAGCACATTGAGGGTTGGGTCTTCTCCCTAGAGAGAGAATTGGAGACAGAGTTTAATCACATGCCCAAAGCCCAATGTTTAGATCAATTATGCCTACAAAATGAAATTTCACATAAAAGTCTGGATGCTAAAGCTTAGGAGAGCTTCCTCCTTTATTAATGCAATGGGAAGGTGATCTACTCTGATTCCAAAGGGAGATGAAATATAAACTATTCATTTAGGATCATCTTCCTCCAGCACATAATATATTTTCATTCTCTCTCTCTCTCTCTCTCTCACACACACACACACACACACACACACACACACACACACTATATCAAGTAGGATTTATCCCAGAAATATAAGAATGATTCAAAATATGCAAATCAATAAATGTACTACATTTTATCCATTTTAATTTCATATTATGTTGGTGGTAACCATAAGGAGTGAATCATGCATTCTTCATTATTACTAAAAAAACTTAGTTCTTATCATCTCTTGAGAAAAGCAGAGATATTATAACTTCACACCATCCTTGATGTTTACTCTATAATTTTTGTTCCCTTCCATTATATATATTTTATAATCACCCAAAAGACACTATAAATATGTTTTGACTTCTCAATATAAATTTATATTATCTACCTACATATTTACTCTTTTGTCATTTTAGCCTTTCTATCCAGGTTTATTTTTCTTCTGCCTGAAAAAATTCCTCCAGTATTTATTTTAATTTAGTTTTGGAAACAAATACATTTTTGCCTCATTTTATTAAAAACTTTTGATTCCATCCATCATTTTGATGGAAGAATTTGTTCAATATAAACTATCATGTCAGAGACATAGCAGAAATTGTCCTGTATTTTTTTAAATCTTTATTCCTTGCACATCAACCAACCTCTCCACATCCTCTTCAAGTAATCTAATTTTTAATTCTAAGAACTTATATCTAAACTAGAGTACATGAGCAGCTGAAATAATCTTTCAAGCAAAAACAACTCCCAGAGGACTTGACAGTTCAAGTTTATTGAGCAGGGGTGAGGTGCATTTTAATGCCTGAGCTTGAGAAACTAGTGGTAGGAGCACATATAAACAAATAATTATAAACACATATGATAAGTTATTACAGAAGTCTGTGAAAGGCTATCTAACAATATTGGGTAAGTTTCCCAAAATAATGCAAGTGTCTGCTATTTACAGGCTCCTTAGATAACACCTGAGATTATGCAAATGAATGATTCATAGTGGACCAGTAAAGAACAACTGTGTGATTAGAAGGTTGGGCCTTTTAGCTAATCTCACCTCTAGGGAAAAGAGAGATGGAGACTAAGTTTAATCACATGGCCAATAATTCAATTATACCTATAAATGAAATTACACATAAAAGTCTTGAACTGAAATTCTGGAGAGCTTCCTCCTTGATGAACACATTGATGTGATGGGAAGGTGATCTACCCTGATTCCATAGGAAAAGAAAACAGGAACTATGAATTTAGAGTGCTCCTAGACTTCACCCTCGGAGTCTCTTCATTTGATTGTTCCTGATTTGTGATTTTTACAATAAAACTATCATTGTAGCTATAGAAATAAATAAATAAATAAATAAGGTAAGAAAAATAAAGAAACATCAAAACTTGAGCTGATACTTCAAATTATCTCACATTTCATTTTCACTGTGGTTTTGGATGTATCAGATGAATGTCTTTTTAGATGTAAGGTGAAAGACATGATTGTCCAAGTGGTATTTTCTTAAATGCATCAATCATACTGGTTCACTGTCATGTTCCAGACTGACCTCATATTTCCATCCTTGCTACTCATATAATTTTGCAGGGTGAAAATATCTATTCCTGTGCTTCTTGATGGTGAGAAAGAAAGATCCAATTTTACTTTCCTGAGTTCACTAGGATCTTTATAATGCACCTTCCATGTGTTGATAGTCCATTTAGTCTGATATTCACTGTTTTCCATAATAAAGTACTAGAATTGTAGAACATTTTTTTCACATTTCTAGTAGTATTTTAAAATTCTAAAATAAAAATAGTAAGAAGAAGTAGAAATAATTAAGCAACAGAGGAAAGCCTTTTAATCAGGCAAATGAAACTGAAACAAATGTTATTAAATCCTTGTAAATATTAGCCTCTTGACAAAGGGAAAGATTAGAAGGTTTCCTGTTGCTTTTTGCCTTGAAAACATGATTTGCTAGTGCATTTTCAGAAGCATAAAATTACTATTGTAAATTAGTGAATAGTCTAGCTGAAAATCAAGAAAACTGAATTGTTTTTATAAACCTGTAGATTTATAAAGAGTTCATCAGGACAATAGTATAAAGGTAAGATTACAAAAATAGAATAAATTTATAATATAAATGACTTAAATTGATCTGATTAACATAAAAGAAATGTTCAACTGCAAGTGTAACTTATTTGGTTATTAAAATTGTAGCCAAATAAAATATCATGTTGATTAAGATATATTAGCATTGCGATTTTAATCTTTCACAAGTTGTTTTACCAGACAAGCACCACAGACCTCACATTTTATCACAAAGCCATATGAATTAAATATTTTCCCTTGAACTAAAGGAATGTTTTTTAATGTAATCCATTAATAGTGATTGTCATCATATTTTCCTGTTACTAATACCTTAATTTTATTCTGACCTTTGGCCACTAAAGTGAATGTTAATTATAACTAATTATATCCCATGAAACTTATGTGCCCACAACTTAATGCCATTGGCACAATTCCAGTGTCTTTGGAAGAATAATCTAAAAATGCCTTAAAGCCCATTCTTCTCCCCAGACTGTTACATATGTATTCTGAATAAGTTTTAATATTGATTTTGAGTTTATATCATTCAGTTCCTCTTTAAGTAAAATATTGTGTACTTATATGTATTGTCTTATCAACTTTAGTATTTTTTATACTCAATAACTTTGGATTTTTATAGAACTGGTCTTTGTCCCTTAACAGCTATGTGAAAACTGGGGAATATAATTAGCCTTTCTGAGACACTCTAATCTTGTAAGTCAACACCTAACTTTGAGAGTTCTTGTGAAAAATAGCAATAATGCTTGTGAATCCTAGAAACTTTGAAATGTAACAATTTATCTTCTAAAAATTATGCCAGTTATGCATATCTGGATTTGAATCTTCCTTACTTCTGTATCTTTAAGTTTATTTAAGTGCTAAAATATTTCTAAGAGTTTCTATTTTTCTCAAAGAAATTGAGCTAATTTATATGCATATGGTGTTACAGTTCAAGGTAATAATCTAGATTTTGCAGGGGAGTATCAGGGATTGAACTCAGGGACACTCAACCACTAAACCACATCCCCAGCCATATTTTGTGTTTTATTTAGAGATAGGGTCTTACTGAGTTGCTTAGCTCCTCACTTTTGCTAAGGCTGGCTTTGAACTCAAGATCCTCTTGTCTCAGCCTCCAAAATTGCTGGGATTTCAGGTATGTGCCACCATGCCTGGATCAAGGTAATAAACTAGATTTTTATATTTAATTTTCATAGTGACTTGGTTACATATATGATTTATTGCCCTAAGCTCAGAAATATCTGTATGCTAGTTATTCATTTTCCACACCCAAATTTCTATCCTTCTTCCCATACCATTTTTCCTCCTCAGAGACCAACCTATGACTATGTCTCTCAGGCTTTGCTCTCTGGCCTGCCAGCTTCCATGTAAGTTTGGTCAGTTTGAGACAGAGCAGGAGATAAAGATTCAGGAGGAAATAAAAGTCTTTTCCCTTAATATAATTGAGATACTAAGTATTATGTTTGAATGTTGGTTCACTGCTAAATTCCAACAAGCAAAGGATCTGAACAGAAAAAACTAAGCACATGTTCCAACAATGCAGAGTGGTAACCCAGTAAAGAAAGTCCTGTTGTATGTTTTACTGAATTTACATCTAGTCATGTTTTACTCTATTTGGATTATTCAAAGTATTATTTACTATTGAATTTACATGCCCTTATAAAAGAAGACAAATACCTATTCCGGAAATTTACCTCTATTTATTTAGGCACTTTACCTATGATAATTCATTTTTTTCTCAACAGCTCTGTGAGGTAGTCCTAAATCTATCTCAATTTTCAGTGGAAGAAACTTGCACAAAAAGAAAGAGTAGCTGAGAGTATGTGACCAGATCATAGTTATCACATGGTGACGTAGGGATTTGAACTCACATATACTAGCTCCAGAACTTTGCTCTTCATGCTTGTGCTACTCTCTTTTTTAACATTTCATTTTCAGTAAGTCCTCCTGTTATATGCTGCACTTCTACTGATCTCTCACTTTTGTCCTAGGATGACTCCAATTTCTCATATCCTACCCTTACTTTAATTTCTGAGATTTAAAATAATTTTGTATATACATTTTTAAATTTTCCATAATTTGGTTAATAACCTCCCCTAATAGATTATCATTCTGAGTTTTCAACCCAATTCTCCTTTAAATTTCTTATCTCATAAGAAATATAAACATAAACAAACAAACAAACAAAACCCACAAACGTGAGGAAAATAAACTTGAAAATTCATTCTGGAGCTACAACTGAAAAGGCAGTTAAGAACTGAGGAATAAGGAAACCTCCTCTGATTCTAAAGTCACAATTCAAATAGATATTTGCTTTTCTGATTGTCATACAAGCATCTGACAAGTGCTAAGAAATATAGATTGTAAAAAAATTCTCTGATTATAGGCAAGGCAGCTTTTTTCATCATAGAAGTGACTTATGATCTATTTTTAAAAATATTTTTAGTTGTAGATGGACATAATTACTTTATTTTATTCATTTATTTTTATGTGGTGCTGAGGATGGAACCCAGTGCCTCACACGTGCCAGGCAAGGACTTTACCACTGGGCCAAAATCTCAACTCTAATCTCTATATTTTTCCTGGGTCATACTATAATATTATACCTTTCAACTCAGATATTACTCAATATCCTTTTTTTATGTCAAGGACTAAAATAAGAAAATGCCTGGAGTACATAAAAAAATAACAACAAATCAAAAAATTATAACATGATTTATAGTAATGTGACAGTGAACCTTACTTTCTTCATTTGATGATTTGTTAGAGTTAAGGATAAATACAAGTATTCCTTTCTCTATCCTTTAGAGAGACTTTGGGGTACCAGAGGAGAAAACACTGAAATTTTGTGGTGTCTGACATTTAGCTTGCTTTCTATCCATTCTTTACAAAAAATAAAAAATAAAAATAAAGGTGCTCTAGGCAGTGGAATTTATTTGGAGTACTATATTGGGGGTATTCTGAGTTCAAGCACCCTTTCCCCTACAATTAACAAAATCCAGGGGTTTATACAGCACTCCACATATGAGCAGCCTGTCATGTGTTACTTCCTGAACACTTTCTTTAAATATAAAGAAATAAATCTTTTCAAGAAAGCACTGAACTGGAAAAAGCAGAAAAAAATATTTCTATATCAATAACGTAACTGAAAGGCTTTCATGATTGTATTTTCCAACTTATCTTTCTTTTGACACATATTTTTCTTCACTGTGGCAGCAGTAATGTAATTTTTTTCTTCTTATTGTTACTCTACACATCTTAACCTAGTGCTAATAATAACTGTTCTGGTTATTATCTCCTTCCACACCTCTGTGACTCTTCCTTTAGGCCTGGAGTCACTGTTTACTTTAGAAGGAATGAAAGACATGTAAAGGTTAAATTCAGGCTTTTTATAATTCCAAAACGTAGAGGTTAGAGCCTTTGGCACATCAGCAAACAAATCACAAGGACTTCTAAATTCCCTTGCAGGCTTTCTTTCATGCAAGGTTTGGAAAGCAAGAGTATGAGTGACAGGTGAGATGATATTACCATTTGGGGGACACAATTCTGTAGGTGACGCTGTGCAGGGGAATAAAGAAGGTGAAAGATAAATTGACTTTGAATTGGTTTTCACACCACTGAAAGTGTATTTCAGTTTAATAGTAGTGACAGTCCAGTTCCAACCTGCTGACAGATGGCTGCTAGCAAGAAGATATATTTGAGACTTACTGTCAAGATATAAGCTTTCATGTTAACCAAACAACATTTTTAAAAAGAGTAATTCAAAGAATGATAAAAATAAAAAGAAATGATATTTTGATATTTAACCCATACATCATATTAAGAGTACCAAGAGTCCAAAGCAGGGCTAATGATGGCAAAGGGGAGATAAGTATGTGTCCCAGGGATGAATACCGCCAAGAAAAATAAACCCTTATAAAGGAGTGTTAGTGTGTTGCTTAGGTTTTGTATGTATACTAGTGGTCAGTAAAAACAACAAAGATTCCAGATAAGTATGGTTGAGGAAGACAGTCAGCTGTGGCTCTCTAATCAGAATAGAAAAAAGGAAAAGTGTGGTAGTTTTAATATGCCAATGACCAAAAAGTGCCTTTAGTGTACTTCTGATATTGCCACTGAAATATTGACTAATCATCAATGAGGTTGAAGACCATTTTAAATTAATACATATGTGGGTTCTCTTCTAAAGTGTTTAGAAACCTAATAGTAGATGTTGAGGGACAAATAGTTGTTATCCTCATTTTACAGAAGAAGAAATGAAGGTACAGAAAGTTTGTATAATTTCTCAAGATAACACAGTTTTATATATGGTAATAGAACCATGTGTCAACCAGAGGCATTCTAAACCCATAGCATTTGCTGATAAACATTTAATGCAGCTTCTTTAAAAAAAATGTGAATCCATTCTAAATGTTAAGATGGTTCTCTTTATCAAGCACATGGCTTTGAGAACAGAAAAGATGAAAAGAAATACATTGATTACTCAATAGTAACAAAATCAACCCTGGAGATCAAGTTATCTATTTTTTTTAACTGAAGAAGCTTTAAAAAGGGTTTATTTTTGCCAATGCAGAAGGTATTGAACTGAACAAAAAGAATTGGACAAGAAATGCTCATGGAGACAGTTTTTCTTTGTGGGTTTTATTTTTTCATCTGCTTGTTTTTGATTCTATCAGGGTTTTGCTTCACTAAAATCCAACCTCTTCAATTTGAGGCTTACATGTGTCATATAGAATTTTCCATGAGTTTATCAATTCAAAAGCTTTTATTTTAGGACCCTTAAATAATATGCAATAAACTACATAATTCTGCCTCTTTCAAATATGTGCCTTTCTGTTCAATTAATAAATCTTTAATGTCAGCTCCTGAATAGTGTTGCTAGTTTGTTAGTGCTTCTATGCTTCTGTATTCCTTTCTGTGAAATGATGATAACAACAGTAGGTATCTCAAAGTGCTATGATGTATATTAAGCCCTTCAGAGGAACACTCACATAGTTAATAGTGGCATCTATAGACCCTGTCCACCGAGCCTCACAGCTATACATTTCTGTCTATAGTAGGGAGGTTTTCTTACTGATCTTGAAAAATTTATGATTCTATTTTCAGCATTTGTTTTATCTATTCAATCTACCAGTTTCTAACTTTGATCAGCATATGCCAAAGGGACTTATAAATGACTCTTTTTAATGTTTGTAACTGTAAAATGCTATACTATCAGGAGATTTTTCTTCCTGCATGGAATGGTTATAAAATTTGTCTTATAGCAAAGAATTGTCAGCTCATGAAATTTTATTATCACTATTAAAAGTGAAGAAGATGCACTAAATGATATAGATGCCTAATGCATTCGTAGAGATATTTAATCCATGTGTCTCAGAATGCCTTACAGGAATATACAAAGAAAACATTAAAAGTTCCTGATACACCTATATTAAATTGTCATTCTGACAAATAACCTGTTATGTAAGCATTGCATGTTATCATATGCCCATGAATTGTTATTATTTATTTCAAAGGAGATAAGTATTAGAGAAAAAAATTATCTACTCTCACAGATGATCTGAAAAATAGGTCAGCTCCAAAATGCAATATAGTAAATCATCTCAAAATATTTTCTCTCATTTCTGCCAGTCCTCCACTAAGAGGTGAAAACTACATCACCTCCTTTATTTTGGGCAGACTATATTACTTGTTCTTTCCAGTATAAGGCAACAGAAGTAAATGTGAGTCAGTTCTTGGCTTATCTCTGACAGAAATCTAACTACCTATCAAAGAAAGACACAGTCAACCACAACCATTGTAGCTCCCTAGAAGAGATCCAGAACTCTTGAGTTTAGCTTTGGATGCTGGGGTCCCAGCAGAGGTCCCAGGTGAAGGCAACCTCATGAGTTACCCTAGACAACATTGAATGGGGGAGATCAAACAACATGAGCCCAGATATTCCAGAGAATGGTGAGAAATAGTATTTCATTGGCATTGCATTTGGGGGATAATTTCCCACTGAGCAATTGAGAACTGAAACATACAGGAAATAAAGACAGTAGTTGAATCTAAAGAATAACTTCAAACTCTCTTCAGGGATTCCAGACCTGAAAATAAAGATATTTTATTCAAAGGCAACATGATCAAAACCATTACGGTAAATTAGGTAGAGCTGTGTTTAGAGAACAAATAGGTACTGATCAAATAAACTTAAGCATGTCTCTTAAATTCATTGATTTCATATACTGGATGCCTATTAATTTAATTATGTCTCTTAAAGCCATTTCCTTCTTTTCAACTTCACTGATAGGTAAAGATCAAAGAAACCCTTCTGATGTTTCTCAAGGATTACCAAACAGCCCCTGCCTCCTTGACCTCTGGTGTGTGTCATCTTCAGTTTATTTCCAACTTCTAATGTGCTGTTTCTAAAATAGAGATGGAATCATGTCCCAGAGTAACCAATAATCTTCAGTGGCTTTCCATTAGCTTAAAAATTAAGTCCATGTCCCACAGCATGACTTTCCAGACCTCTATGATTCTTGTTTTCCCCTCATCTTTAATTCACTCCATGCCCTTCATTCAAACCCAGACTCCAAACTATATTGAACTTAGTACCTTCACACTTCTTCTTCCCTCATTCCTAATTTCTTTGTACTCTAAAAGGAACAAACACTTTCAGTACCCTTTGACTCACAATACCCTGAACAAAAGTCTGAACCATTTATCTCCCTTCAGGTCACCGCAGCACTAGCATCTGCACCCATAGTAGCACATACCACACTCCATTAGTGTACTCCCTAAGTAATGGGGGCTATTAGTTCTTTATTGCAACATACAGCTTAGTGCAAGGAATATTAGCAAATGTAGTACCTGTTGGTTGAGTGAGGGAATTATAGATGGAATAGAAAATGCATGTGAAAGAACTTTATAAAGTTTGAAGTGCTTTACAAATATTATTTTGATGATTTCTCTAAATCGGCTGAAACCCAAAACAATTAAATGAATATATCTAGAGGAAAAGGGGAAGTGATTACATGTATATACAATATAAATAGGCCTCAGTAATAATTTTATACTATTATTTATAAACCCTATGAAATAAAACAAGAATTAAATTATTTACAATTTTATCACAATATTCTTAAAAGTTATCTAGGAAAAACAAAAAAAATAATATAAGAGGGCCAATTTAAATCATATCAAGCAATGTTTTTGTGTGTGTGTCATAGAATTGAATTCACCATTAAAATGAAAAAATACTGAGATGCAGTGGTTGAGTGTTTCTTATATACCAAATATTACACTAAGTGCTTTACAGACATTATCTAGTTTCACTGTTAGAAAAACTTTAGAGACAAAGATTACTCTCTTCCTTTAAAAAATTAGATGATAAAATTTGTCCATGTTGACACAGTTACTAACTAGCAGAGCCATTGCTGTATCTATAGTTGAAATGCCTGCTTTCTTGACAGGAATGAAAATGAAAAACAAAATAAAACTATGGAATTTCCTGCAAACAAGAATATTTTATAAAAGAACAAAACTCTTTCCCTTCAAATACTTAATGATTTTTATTATTAAAGCAACACCAAACCTGTTAGCACTGTGGGTTGACTTTAGCTCAAGTTTCCGTGAATGCCTGCCATATTCTAAAGCTCATTCACAAGAAATAAAATATGTTCCGAACATATTTCAGGGTGTTTTCTGACATTAAATTACCAGAAAATGTCATCCTGCAGTAGGTTGAGTTGTATTGAGTTGTACTAGGCACTTCCAAATGTGTTCTTACTAGATATTATTCTGTTTAAAAATTATTTCTAATAATTTCTTATTGGATATTATTTAATTAAGTTAAGGATCTTGAGAAGAAATCTTTCTCAGTTAGAGTAGGTCCTAAATTCAACACTGAAGATCCAGAAATGGAGAAGACACATTGAGACACAAGGGAAACAGATATGTTAAGATGGAGGCACAGTGGAATTATTTTGTCATAAACCAAAGACCACCTGATACCACCAGAAGCTGGAAAAGGTAAAACCTACATTCTTCCAAAGGAACATGGCCTTGCTGACATCTTTATTTCAGACTTCGGGTCTTGGTAATTTGTTACCTTAGGTAACAACCTATTTCCTGTTTCCACATACCTGCCATGAGCAGTGGCATAAACAGGGTAAAGAAGCAAGTGAATTCCTCACTTATTTAGATAGTTACTGAAACCCCCTTTGAAAAAGTGATACTTCTGACTAGACCAGGAGTGTGTCAAGCAGAGGGGGAAAAGACAATAATATGACTAGAAGGTTTTCCAGATTTCTCTTTCAGCTGACTTGTCATTGGTGTATAGGAACACAGCTGATTTATGGGTGTTAATTTTATATCCTACGACTTTGCTAAATTCCTTTATGCATTCTAGAAGCTTTCTGGTGGAGTTTTTTGGGTCTTCTAAATATAGAATCATGTCCTTCGCAAATAGGAATAGTTTGAGCTCTTCTTTTCCAATTTGTGTCTCTTTAATTTCTTTCTTTTGTCTAATTGCTCTGGCTAGAGTCTCAAGGAATATGTTGAATAGAGGTGATGAAAGAGGGCATCCTTATCTTGTTCCAGTTTTTAGAGGAAATGCTTTCAATTTTTCTCCATTTAGAATGATGTTGACCTTGGATTTAGCATATGTAGCTTTTCAATGTTTGGAAAAGCCAATGAAGTTAGCTCAGCCAATTGTACAAATCCTATGAATATATTAATTCTATGAATTAATTAATTCCTTAGTCATTTTTTTCTTATTTATTATTTAACTAATCTGTAAAAACATTAAAAACTCTCTACATATCTGAGGGGTACCATATAATGTTTTGATACCTATGTACTTTATATAATGTTAAAATAAAGTTAAGCGGAATTATGCCTGAAAAAAAATAAAATAGCATTGAAAAAAATAACTAGAAGGAATTCATGACATGAAGACTAGAAAAAACTTAAAATGAATGTTTGTAGGACGGAAAGTTAGCCAGTGAAGTTAAAGAGCTATAGGTGGTAGAGAATAGGTAGTAGGAAGTTCATAGGGAAATAAAATGAACCTCATGTAGGTTTTATGCAGCTGGTTAAGGTCTTTGGATGGCATTTTCAATTTAATGGAAAGCATTAAATTATGTAATATTTGGTACTAGATGTGTAGGATAGACAAGGTCAGAAGAATATATGGTCTCAATTCATGTTTGAAAGAGGTGAGATTAATTACTGCACTGGGGGAAAACACTGGAAGCTAAAATGCTTGAAGTAGGAGACAGAAAACAGGCCTTTGCAATTATTGAGGAGAGGATTTAGTGCCAGTGGTGATGGAGAAATGTCTTATGAGTAATCTTATAGAGGTGATAATTGTCTTGTCTTGCTGATGGACTGGATGTGAAGAGGGTAGGAATGTATGACATCAAATCTCTGCAAAAGATCCTGGAGGACATAGGGGAAATACAAAAAGGGAGTAACTTGGAGTGAGAGAATTAAGAAATGTTGCTCAGAGAAAGATTTTTTTCATACAAGAATAATAATGGCCTACTCATAATCTTTTAAATTTTGCATATGAATGTTGGGAACAAGAGGCTGTAGGGAGAATGGTAGATAAAGGGTTTTTGTACTAAATACTCTTCTAAAAAAACCAATTTGCAGTTGAGCTGTTTATATCCCTTTGACTATAAAGAGCAGTAATTATATACAACACTGAAACACTAAATTATTCAATTGCCTCAAATTTGTTAACCTCACATTCTTTTTACTCTGTGCCTGTTTTAGGTCCATTCTCTGCATAGACATTTTTAGACTTGTTTTAAATCTGGAATTATTTTATTCAAAGGCAATTTATTCAAAACTATTTCTACTCCATTGTGGGAAATGTTTTTGCCTTTCTCACTAGTTCTACACAATGAGTTTATTTCTTATCAGTTTTTCACACTTACTAGAGAGGGCATATTTTTTCTCCTCAAATCATGTAATGGTTTACTCTATAAATAATATTTCATGATTATGAAGCTTAACCAAATACTATTTTAGGAAAATGACTGACTAGAATATATCTTTTAAGAATTATTTCACTTTTAAAATGATATTTGCACATTTTCTGTTGTCTCATTGACCTACTTGGCTTTTTAAAGCTATGAACTTACTCCTCTTATTGCTTATCTTTTTCATATTATTTGTTTTCCTTTTAGCAAAAATTGTTTTCACTATCATTAATCATGAATAAAAAGTTATAAATATACATAGATTGTTCTTGCAAATTTGTGAATCACAATGTATGAAAGACCACTGTATATAAGTGAAAGCAGAGCCCAGGTAAAATCAGAATTCATAGTGTCAAAGAGAAAGAGAATGTCCCCTTGACTTTTAATTTTTATATAATACTCTCGTTCCTAGAGCATAAAATTATTTTAACAGATCCTTTTTTCAAAATTTGTCAACTTAGTTTTGCATTCTCTAATTTGAATGCTTGAATTAAGAACTCTAAAAGTATTATAATGTGAGTTAGAAGTAGGATAATTTCAGTGTGAATTTCTTCCTCTATCTAGGGGAACCTCCTTGAAGTTTTAAAAAAAAATTGGTAAGGCATATAAATAATGGATCCCAAAATTATTTTTTTTAAGAAGTACAATTGTCCCTGGATATATATGGGAAATTGGTTCTGGATCCCCAACAAACACCAAAATAAATGGTTGCTTAAGTCCCTTATATAAAATTGTGTAGTATTTGCATATAACTTAGACACATTTTCTAATATGCTTTAAATCATCTCTAGTTTACTTGGAAGGCATCATACAATGTAAATATTATGTGAATAGTTGTTATGTGATAATGGTTAGGAAATATGACAATAAAAAATCTGTACATATTGAGTACAGATATAATTTTTTTCAAATATTTTTGATCCATGTTGGTTGAATCCATGCATGTGGAATCAGTTATGGAGGGTCAACTGTACAAACTAAGAATGGAATCAAATAATGAAAGGCTTATATAAGTTAGTGATCGATAGAGGATTTTCCTATTAAACATGGATATTTGAAGGAAAATCTCTATTTGGTGTGTGTGTGAGGGGATGGGGATGGGGTATTTAACAATGTAAATTTGGTATTCCCAATGTAACATAGAACAAAAAAATCTTAATATTCCCCATTTTACTCCTAATCCAAAGTAAATACCTTATCAAGTTTCTCCATGGCAATATTACTGTTAAGTGGCAATATTACTCTTAAAGTCTTAAATATGTGTATAATTTTAATTACTTAATTCCACCTGTATTTCTAATAACGTGTCTTTGTGTGTACTTTGGGTGACATATTTTTAATCAGTTCTGTGATTTATAAAAAATATCATTGTAATGGATGACTTAAACAATAAATATTTAGATGGCTCTAGAGGCTTTAAGTCCAAGATTAAGGTATCGAGATACCACCACATTGAGTATTTGGTAAAGGACCTTCCTCCTGGTTTCCTCTTTCTTTCTTCTCTCATCTTTCAGAAAAAAATCTCTCTCTCTCTCTCTCTCTCTCTCTCTCTCTCTCTCTCTCTCTCTCTCTCTCCTCTCTCTGGCATTAATCCCACCACAAAGTCCCTATCCTCATGACTTAACATAATACTAATTCTGTCCCAAAGGCCTTACATTTTTATATAGTAATATTGGGAATTAGAGATTCAGTACATGAACATGGGAAAGACACAGACATTTAATCCATAACACATTTATGTATGGCTGTTATGCATTCATCTATAAGTATCTGTCAGTCATTATGTGTACAGTTTTTTAATGAGGAAATGTGAGATACTGTTTAATGAATATAAGCTTATAGTTGGGCATTTATATCAGTAGTCCATAAGTATTAGTTAAATCTGAATTGAAGTAGAATCATACTTAAAAATAAATAATACGAAGAAAGCTTACAATCATTTTAGGATTATAAGTCTAAAAAGAAATGTCTTTATTCTAAAATTTAAAAAATAATAGTTTTACCAGATTTTTTTCCTCAAATGATATTTTCTTCAATGATGCTATTATCTCTTGATATATTAATAGAATTTTCAGAAAAATTATCATAAACAGTGTTGGAAAAATTCATCTTAAATAAATTATAAGGTTTTTGTTATATAGAATTTCTCATTTTTTGTAATTTGTTATTTATTTAGTTTCCTTGGGAACATGTGAATATGAAAAATAAGTAATGATTTTTAACAGTATTTTTAACAGTACTTACCTCTTTTACTCTGGACATTTTACTTGCTCAAAATAATAAAAATCAATTATTTTCAATTTGGCTGACTTCTCAGGTCCAAGAGATTCAATATATCTCTACACAATTGAAAATATATTCTCTTCTGAGAACTCTTTATTTACATGTTTGTTTCCATAGAACCTTTCTTTTCTTTTTTAAAATTATTAAGTACTTTATTTAAGTATGGCATATTTGCCAAGTCAGGACAGCAGTAGGATTTACTTTACACATTCTTCCATTCCAAAAGCTTGGAAAAATATATCAGTAATGTAAGATATAACTCTTGAATATCCAGAATAGTCTTTTGGATAATGCAAGCATAAATAAGTTATCTTTCTCACTTAATAGGTGCTAATATGCTTAATAACTAGTCAAGAGATATAATATGTCATGGGTTTTTATCATATTTGATCATGGAAAATTTTTGATTCCTATAAAATCATACTCAAGTAAAAATAATCATTATGAATTTAAAACTCTTTTCTATTGTTCAGAATATTTGAATTTCAGCAACTGGAAAATGGATATATTCAAGAAGAATATTTTCAACATCTGTCATTTGTGTCATTCTTCCACATGTCATCCAATCATCTTCACCTGTTTTATGTTTGCTGTCTAGCATATGTTATTTTAGAAGCTGTGTAATATATTTATACACACACACACATACATACACACACGTATGTATATGACATGTTTTTCTTCATCAAAATATAGACATCATGAGACTTATATATTCTAACACTGATGTATCTGCAGATTTAGGAAAAGATCGGACATACAATAGACACTTAGAAGTCTGTCAAATGACTGAATAAAATGACCAAGGAAGTGTAAAAAACAGGCAATTTTCTTTTTCACAGAGATAAAAAAAAAGACATAGGTCATTTCTGAGCTACAGAGAGAAAAATCTACATTTAGCCTTCTTATTTATAACGTAGAAAAATCTACGTTTAGCCTTCTTCTTTTGAGATATGAATCTCAAAAAAATGAGATAGATTTCCAATATTTCAGGAAAACCAGAAACAGTCAAATGATTCTTATTTACATTCTCCCTTCCCAAGATTTTATAAGAAAATGTAAGCACTCAATAAAAATGTATTAAATAAATGGAAAAATGAATACTTTAATGAACAAACTACATAGGATATACTCTCACTAAGAGAACTAATGTCAGAAAATGAAAATGAAAATCTAATAAAATCATTTGGCATACTAAGTTTGACTCTGTCACACATATTGAATAAATTTGGTGGTACTCTACCACTCAGAATATTTCTAAATCAGACCTTGCTACAGGAAGTTAATGACATCTAAACTTCAGTTATCTAAAAGATGCAGTTATTTCTATGAACATTCTAGAATGCAACCAAAAGAAATAACCTATTTGTTCCTTGATGTAATATATAGAATCTACAACATAAAAATATTTTTTCAGAGAATAAAGGTTATCATGTTAGCTGTATAGCTCACTTAATAAAACTAAGATAATTTTAACAAACATGGGTAAATTTATTTTTGGATTTAAAAAATAAGTGTGAATACATTTTAAACTTTAAACAAATCCTGCCTATATAGAATCAAGTGGAAATACAAAAGGTAGATCTGTAAGCAGAATAGCTCAACCTAAAGAGAGGTTAGGGAGGATTGTGAGAGATTGTTAGAAGGCATGAAACAAGTTTCTCAGAGACTAGTGGTGGTAATTTATTGCCATAAAACACAGTGAAAAAGCTATTGTATTAAAATTTATATGATAATATATGAATAAAATTAAGAGACACATTTCAACAAATTCATAGTAAGTTTGATAAGTACTTTCCTTTCAATAATCAAAAAAGAATCTGTGTATGCAGTTACCTGATATCAGGATTAAATAAGAAAAACCAATGTTTTCAATAATTCTGAATGGTCTCTAAACTTGTTCCTGAGGCCAGGTATGACAATTACTTGATATACTGACCCAATAAATCAAATGTTACATTATATTTTTAGTTCTCACCTTACAGGTGAAATCACTTTTTTTTTAAAGCAGAAAAACACAAGCCATAGATTTGTGCCTTGACCCAGATGTAATCATTAGCTCCCAAGTGTTTGTCAAGTTGTTCATCTGTAAAATACTCAAGATTCTCTGGAGATGTTTCTAAAATCATAGGAAAGCTAGTGAGTAGTGTCATTATCTAGTGAAACAAGAATTAAGTGCAATTTTTCTCTGGAGTGCTTAAAAGCCCACCTGAACTCTGATGAGGGAACTGAATGAGGACAGGTTATGGACATAGATCAGATGGAAGGGGAAATGGATTGGTCCTTTGGGAGTCTGAGGCAGTTAAAGCCTCAGCTCATGCAGGATTGGCAATTCAGAAAAAGGACAGGAAGAATATAACAGGAAAGTTTATCTAGCTATTGGCAGTATCCAAATGAGAGAAGGCAGTTAATATCTTTCTAGGCTCTGCTTCTGGGACAGCCATTTATTTTAATCCATAGTGATGTTACAAGCAATGATTTCCCCTAATTGTAAAGGCTTATGTACTTCAAAATAATTGAAAGTCTTTAGCCTCATATTCTTTATTCTACAGTGGACTGTGGCTTACTATGTAGACCCTAAATGGAGGGAAAAAATTGGGAATACAACTCACTTGTATATGAAAAGAGGGTTCAGATTTATGATTCTGCATTCAAAAAAGTGTAGCTTCAAAATGTGATAGGCTGTTTGGGGTTAGCTGAGATATATACCCCAATTCTAGGAAAAGTTAAGTTCCTAAGAACAGGCAAAAGGCACAAGGGAGATGTTTATTTGTAAGTCAAGTAGAGGGTTTTATATTGAGGTTTGTAGGTTTGCCTACAACCTGCCCTAGGAATTAATTCTTTGTGTTATTCTTAACAGCTTTGCTGCATATATTGGATGTTTTATTTTATTTATTTATTTATTTATTTATTTATTTATTTAATATTAATTGAGTACCAGTGATTGAACTCAGGGGCACTCACCACTGAGCCATGTCCCCAGCTCTATTTTGTATTTTATTTAGAGACAAGGTCTCACTGAGTTGCCTAGCACCTCCCTGTTGCTGAAGTTGGCTCTGAACTTGTGATTCTCCTGCCTCAGCCTCTCTAGCCACTGGGATTACAGGAGTATGTCACCACACCTGACTTGGAGGTTTTATTTTCACAATATATTTAATACTTCTAAAATAGCATTTTGGGGGACTCCAGAATAGTGAAGATAGTAGTGAGATGGTATAGAGATTGCCAAAAATTGTATAGAGGCAATCTAATGTCAATGATGAGTAGTGTAGTCCCTCATTGTCTGAGGGAATATGTTCCATGACACCCAGGGGATGCCTGAAGCTGTAGACAATACTAAGCCCAGAATATACTATGTTTTTTCTTATACATACCTGCTTATTAGAGCTTGATTTATAAATTAGGTACAATAAGAGATTAATAATAGTAAACTATAATAAATAGAATGATTCTAAAAATATACAGCAAAAAGAGTGATGTGGATACAGTTTCTGTCTCTATCTTATTTCTGTACTTACCCTTCTTATCATGTTGAGATGGTGAGGTGAATGACATAGGTATTGTGATGTAGCATTAGGCTATTATTGACCTGCAGATCATATCTCGGAAAGGAGGATCATAAAGCCATAATAATGCCAATTAATACAAAGTAATGAAATCACAGAAAGTAAAATGGAAGACAAAGGAAGAATTGCTGTAGTAGTTCTAGATTCAGACAGACTAGAGTTAACATGACATTTTAACATCTTATCACTATATAATTTTGAGCCTATTCTATGGCATCTAAAATTCTGTTTCTCTCAAATATAAGAAAGGAAATATAATTATAATCATCATCATCATCACTTTTAGATAAATTAGGGCACAACAAATTTGTTCAGAGTTCACACTCATTGATTTATTTAGGTTAAGTCCATATGGTAGAATACCATATCCATCCTGGCTTAAAGTGATATGTCAGTAAACACTAGGACACGTGAACAATTAATCACATTACAAATATTCATTACCTAAGTATCAAAGTACCAAGTGGTTTCAGTCTCAATGAGATTTCGTTTTCTAATGAGCAATGTGTTAACTGACAGACTCACAGAAATTAAAGCATACATAATAAAACTATATCAGTTTTAAATATTTCACTAAGAATAATTAACTTGTTAAGTAGTGAATGAATATTCTTAATAAAAAACCAAATATTTAAGAAGTTTCTAAATTCCCTGTATTTTATTTTTAATGGCAGCCTTAACTAAAGATTATATAACAATAACTGAAAAGCTCCATCTACTGGATTTTGATTTCACTGCAAATCTGTTGTAATCATAGTTTTTCTGATTTGATCCCCCCCCATAGTAACTGTAAATGTAACTGTTTCTTCATCACTAAAATCTTTGCATGCAATGAACAAAATGACTAACAAAGAAAGATTTGTAACATGATGTATACACATATTTTGAAGCCACAGAATTCTTATGCTGGGAATTAAAGCACTGAAATTAATTATGTTAATGACAAAAGACACAAGGATGTAGAAATAACCCTAAAGGTTCTTAACAAGAATATTTTTTACAATGTTCACTGAATACCTTCATTATATTTGAATAATTTAGGCTTTCTTTGGCAGAAATAAAATTTGCTATGTAATGCTTGCTTTATTAAAATTCTTTGTTTTATATAAATTCTCATAAAAAGGTAAGACAACCTTTTTCTTCTATCACGTGGCTTTTGAAATAATTAAAAACTAATGTAGTCTTAGTAACACCATAGGTCACTCAGACTTAAACATGTGAAACAGTAATTTAAGCAACTAAGAAGGATATATAGTCTTAGAGATAATCGTACTGCTTCATTGACCAATTTAAGCACTGCTCAGTGTTATATTCAATTTTACATGTGCATGTATATTAAGAATTATAGTGATCTCAAAAGGAAATGGATATTATTTTCATAAAAATATAAGCTCCATTTGTCCACCATTCATATAAATACACTATCAAAAAAAGTGTCTCTCTCTAAAGCATCCATTCAAATGGCATTTGAGTCAAAGACTTGAAAAGGATGCAATTGAAGTTAAACTGCAGTTAAACATATAAGTCCAGTAAGCTAAATATTTTTTTAAAGAGAGAGTGAGAGAGGAGAGAGAGAGATAGAGAGAGAGAATTTTTTTAATATTCATTTTTTTTAGTTCTCGGCGGACACAACATCTTTGTTGGTATGTGGTGCTGAGGATCCAACCCGGGCTGCACGCATGCCAGGCGAGCGCACTACCACTTGAGCCACATCCCCAGCCCCAAGCTAAATATTTTGATTCAAAAATAATTATTAGACACAAACTGTGTTCTAGGTACTCTGTTAGTACTGAAACATATAAAAAATACAATACACAAATTCAACAGCCTTAGGCTTTTTTTCCCCTAAAGAGGGACAAAAAGGAAAATAGGATTTTATAATTATAGGAATAGAAGATGGCATTCAGTGATATAGTCCACAGAGAAGAATCAGAGAAGAAAATTGAAAATATTTCCCATTAGGTAAACTTCATGATCAAAAGTAAGTGTATTTGATCTTCAAATGACACTTTCTGGCACACTTCTCTGTAATAAAAAATATTTGCTTAAAAGTTGAGAACATTTCCCTCATAGCGAGAAAGTCACCATCCTTGGTGCCCTGTGGGTAACAGGACTATCATAGTGTGAAACAGTATCATTTACTATTTTAATGAGAACTTTTAAGCCCAAGGCAAATTATATAGGTAGACATAACAGCTTTCTCTCTTGCCACTTAGCATTTTCACCTTTCCCCCTTTTTAAGTATTATGGGAGGCACTTCTTTACTCTTGAGAGTTTTTGTTCTGTATGATATTTGTTCATTACTTTAATGTAATATGCCTGTCCTCTCTGAATGCCCCACTCCCCAGTTCTAATGAGAAAAATCACTTAACCTGATTCATGTATATGGAAAGAAACTGAATATATATAACAAGTTTTTCCTCTCATCTACTTAGAAGTTAGCTGCTCATTTCTATGTGATTTAATTTTTTAAGGCAGCATTTTCCTCTATAATCCAGCAATCCTGAAGGTTTTTGTGGTGTTAAGGTTGAATCCCAACATAAAGAAGATGGAGATGTTGAATTCTCTCTTCCTTAAAAATATTGTTCAAACCAGTCACAATATTGACCTATTGTTATTATCTTCCACCTGGATAATTTCTGTCTTATTCAGTTCTTTGAAAGTGGTTTTGATTTCTATTAAGCCACAAAATATTACTCCTAAAATATCAGTCACTTGCAACTTTGTGGTTTGTTTTGCATATTTGATCCACCTATTCAAGAAATGAGTAATTGTATTAAAAGTCCAATTGAATAGTTAAATTCCTAATTCAATTGCATATCTCAACACAAAAATAAGTTAAAATATTGGAAAATATATGTGTGATATTGCTTCATTTTCTTTTTGGAGTGGGAGGACTATCCTTTTTCAGGAGGATCAGAACAAAAGCTGCTTTAGAGTGTCTGAGCCTACAACCCATCACACTTTTAATCACTTATGTGAACATGCAAAAGTTCTTTCTAATTATGATCTCTCAGCTGGAAAATCTGGATGTTAACATAACTACCTCTTATGAACAGTATGAAGATTAAATAATGATTTAGGGAGGATCAAGTGAGATAATATAGACAAAAGATTTAGCTTTGGCACAGGTGTTAAATACCAAAATATACTGTGTACTTTAGTCAAAGGAAAAGGAGAATGCACAAATTATTGGAGTTTTAGCTTTTTATTTTGTCTTCTTTTAGTTTATCATTTCATAGAAATGTTCAGAGATAATTTTTCCTGTTTATATTTCTCCTGATATCATAAATATCATTTAGCAAATCATAAAGTGTTTTTAAAACTTCCTTCATGCTTTTGTTATTTGTTTCAATCTGCTATTTTTTCCCTTAAATCATGGCCTTCCTTTTTACTTAAAATTTGGAGTTCTCATTAAAAGAGGAAAGTCTATGCTTGCACAATAGCTATGCAAAATTATCTGTCATTTTTTCAGAAAATCTGGGTATAATAAACATTTTCTCAAATAATAGTTTAAATTTTGTCATAAAAATATGTAACAAAAATAATACAAAATGATGAAAAATATTTGTAACATATTTTAAGCAAAAGAATACCTTATATACACTGATGGTTTATATGCCAGTGAGAAATAAAAACAGAACATACATAAGAACACACTCAAAATGTATACAGTGTCATTGGAGCCATGACATTATCATTTAATATGTAGGGAATATAATCAATAAGATATTTGGGGGTGGAGAGTAATGAAAATTATCAGAAGTTTATAATCTCTAACTACAGTTCCATATCTAGGAATTTGAGAAAAGCTGTTATTTTTACAACAGATAACTACAGAGAAATATATTATTATAACTTATATAAAGTGACCTTAAAGAGAAAGATAGTTATATTATAATGAATTTAAGTGTTGGAAAATAATATATCATTTTCAAATTATGATTGCTTTTCCATGTTCTGACCTAGTAATTAAGAGAGGAAAAGATGATTTGTATGAAAAGTTTCAAAGTATAAACTGATATTAATTGAAAATTATACTAGCTAGCAACAATAATGATAAAAAGGGAAAGATTCTGAGTTGGGGTTGTAGCTCAGTGGTAAAGCACTTGCCTAGCTTGTATAAGGCACTAAAAAATGAAAAAAAGCAAGAATCTATAGTAAAGATATATATGTAAGAAATATGGAATGAAAAAAATTTCTTACATATGTATATATGTAAGAAATATGAAATTAAAAAAAATAAGTCCTTATTGTCCCTAAGGAGTGGTGAGATAGTAAGTTGGACATTGTAAAGAGAGACTTACTTCTAAGTTTATATCTCCTAAAATTCAAAAGAACCCTCATTGTTATACAAAATTACATATAAGAGGATGTGAGGGGAAAGGGAAAAAAACAAGGGAGAGAAATGAATTACAGTAGATGGGGTAGAGAGAGAAGATGGGAGGGGAGGGGAGGGGGGATAGTAGAGGATAGGAAAGGTAGCAGAATACAACCATCACTAGTATGGCAATGTGTAAAAATGTGGATGTGTAACTGATGTGATTCTGCAATCTGTATACGGGGTAAAAATAGGAGTTCATAACCCACTTGAATCAAATGTATGAAATATGATATGTCAAGAGCTTTGTAATGTTTTGAACAACCAATAATAAAAAATAATAAAAATAAATAAATTATAAAAATCTATGAGGTTCAAAACATACCCACTATTCCAAGATGTGTTTAGCCAATGCTTCTTACACTGTGGGTCATGACACATGTGGACTGAGAAATCAGTTTCTTGAGTTGTGACCACATGTTTTTAATAAATTATGGTAATCTAGAACAGAAACTATCATCATGTAATCATGTGTAATAAAGATTAATATTTTTGAAAAAAAAGAAATAATCCATTGTGTATGATGAATATGTGAAATTTTTTTAAAAAGGAGGGAGAAGCTGACTAAATGAATGAATATGAAAATAAACAAAAGAAAGGAATAAACACAAATGACAAATAACAGTCAAAGTCCCTTGCCATTTTTATTAATGGAAAGGAATACAAGCCCTAAAGACACTATTCATAATATTCTACTTAACCTCTTATTCTATCATGCCTTCAGTAAAGTACATTAACAAAAAATGTAAGCAAGTTATTTTATAAAATGATTTTTAACACGAGTAGTAGATACATACTAGTGTGTTGCATCCTTCTAAAACCAGGCTGGGAGAGTTTCTCCTCATTTCAAGGAACCCAGCACCATAATTTCTGATGTGCCTTGCTAGAAAAGAGATTACAGAGTAGTGTGGTGCTATTATCTCAAGTTCTTGACCTCATAATCCTTCCTCTCCCTGTATAATTAAGTCATTATTAAAGGACATCATTTTAGGTGAATCATATTTCATGAGGATGTATATATGACTTTAAGGATGAACTCATTTGCCAGGGTTCTTTAGGATTTGGATACTGGATCTCCTTTAAATACATTTCATCATTTGAGAAGAGCCAGCTTCCAGAGAGTTTACTGGCCAAGACACTTGCAGCTGCTTAGGGTCTGCATACTTCAATCACACCTGCAGAGTGGCTTTTATGTGCTTATGCTTGCCCAAAATAGGTACACAAAATGTTCAGGTGCAGTGATGAAGATCCATCCAGTTATGTTCTCTGATTCTAACTTCCCAATAGAGAGAGCCCCCATATTAATTTTGTACCTCTAATGCACAACTCATCTACACAGAAGTAACATTTGTGATTCATGAGACGCTAAATTTGTTCAATTGATTTTCGTGGGGAGAAGTAATTAACTTTTTATCTTATTCCTAATAGCACATTATATGAATAAATGTAATTGAAATATTCATACAAAAAATCCTCTCATAACTTAAGTGAAACCCTTTAGTGGTATAACAGGAAGTTTTTAAACTATTTTTGCCTAGCAGCTAGTGCTACCATAAAATAGAATCCCTAGAAAAGGTCAAATCCATAGACTAGACTACTTATGAAGAGTGTCCACTTAAAGTTGAAATTCACAGGCAAATTGTTTTCTGAATTTGATTTATGAAAATATGTGGGAAAATAATATATAATTGAACATTGTAAAGTAATATTCATAGTTTTCAAGTAAAATAATAGTATTGAAAATTTAGTGTATACTAGTACTGTGTTAAAAATTTTTATGTATTTGAATTTAACACTATTATATTTCTCTATTTGCAACTGCAAAGCTAAAGTTTATACAAGTTCAGTAATTTGTAAAATTAGTCATAACTAATGAGTGGTATATCAATATAACCCCAGGTGTATCTGGATTTTGAGTTTGGTCACTTTGCCATTAAGTTAATAAGGTTAATTGACAATTCTTACATAATAGTGCATGGATCTCAGTTTTTGATTTTGAAGTTCCCTATAAAATTATACAAAATAGTTTATTGGATGTGTAATTAATTAACATATTTCATATCTAATTGATTCCTTATATCAATCTTCATATATTTCAATACAAGTCCCTCATCACATAAGGATTTTGAAAAGACATTTTCCCATTCCTTGATTTGTTTTATTCTCTTAGTATCTTCCACAGAGGGTCATAGTTTTTGCTTGTCACTGTTAACAAATTATAATAAACTTGATGGCTTAAAACAACAAAACTGTCATTCCCAGATCTAGAGTCCAGAAAATCAGCATCCATTTCACTGGGAAACATGTTTCAGAAGGACATTATTATATGCATTTTAAAGTGGGAATTTATAATACATTAGATTTCTCAAGGTAAGTGTCCTTGGAACCCTTTTTCCCTGGAACACCTCTCAGAATCTCTCAGGGGATCAGTGTTTTATGGAATGTAGTTTTGTTGTTGTTGTTTGTTTGAGTTTAGGTTTTGAGTGCCAAGGCTTCTGGCATACATACATGCTAGGCAAAGCTCTACCACTGAGGCACACCCCATCCCTGCAAAACATGTTTATATGAAATGTTGAATGTAACTGTGCTGTAAGTAAGGGCCTCGGAAGCTTTCCTTAATGGAAATGAAGAAAGTTTTTTTACTTTTCATATTAATTAGAGTGAAGGTAAACAGAAGGTAATTTTAAATAACCTTTTAATTTTAAATAACTTGTTTTAACAAGGAAGAAAACAACCAGCCCCAAAGTGCTGAAAACTAAGATGCTTTTAAGGATAATATCAGATTCTAGTTTTTTAATAGACTCTAGTTTTTGAGAAAATACTTTAGATCATGAAGTTGATATATCCAAAATAATATATTTTAATAATTCAGGAGTAACAATAAATTTAAAGTATTATTACCATGAAATGAATTTATAACTCAGTGAAAGGAAGAAATACATAAGTCCTTGGAGCTGGAGCTTTACACCAAAGTTTCAATTTTAGCTAATTCCTTGTTAACTTTAGTCAGAATGTTTGGTCAAGAAATTTGTAGAACTAAAACTAATACAAAGGATTTCTGTAAGACTTTAAATTTAAAAAGTAGCTGCTGTACATTTTTTCATTTGGTATTCACAAACCATTGTTAAGATGTTTTCATTATGGTGATTTCACACACACACACACACACACACACACATACACACACACACACACACACACACACAAAATGTTCAATGTCAGAAAACAAAAACCAGATTTTAATATGAATTTTCCCTCTTGAACCTGTGCATCCTTTCCACCACAGCACAATGATGCAGATGATTCATCTATGATGAATAATCATTCATTATTATAAAATAATGTGAATGTTTTTCTTTTATGGCCCTTAATCATTAATTAATGAGTCAGGATCATATTTCCCTCAATTCATATAATATATAATTTTAACATGCATCATTTTTATTGTTTTATAGTTTAATACTTAAAATTGACTGAAACAACAAAGAAATTGACAAAAAGTATCTAATTATACATACTTTCTTTAGAACCTTTAACATTTTCAGTTTAATCAATGGCATTTTTTTTACATTGTCAAGAATACTATAATCCACATGCTATATAGTTGGTATATTCCCCACACCAACTATTTCTAAGACTGAACTTATAATTTCATCCAAAAAATATAAAATAAAACACAACATGATAATGATCTGGAATTTGATACCAAAATATATTATTCCAAGTAATGGTGTCTTGTCTATGTCCTTAACAATCCATTTGCCTCAGGTTTTCTTTGCATTGTTTGCTGCTATTTTTTCAGATGTTAGAAACTATTTATGCAGCTTTGGTCTTGCTTTTCATACCCCACCAAAGAGCTTCCTGAAAATTTATTTTTGGAAACATTGTTTAGGAGACACAATGATGAATCTGAAATAGAAACACTGATTGTTAAAGTATTAATTTCATTTTTATAAAGAGACATTGAGGAATGCCTCTTCCCTGGAAGTTTCTCAATTATAAAGAAAAATACCTGGCAATACTATGGGGAAAAGAAAACCAAAAAACTTATTAGGGACTAAATTTGCTCTCAAATATTGTTTTTTAAAACTATCTTGATCTCTAATGTGAATGTTCCTTCATCCTCCCACTTCCCATTTAATAATTTAAAAATGCAAATTTTCTCCTTTTCAGCTTAGATCAGAATTGAAAAACAGCTAATAATAATTTTCTGTGCATATTTGAATATATTTCTTTGTTTCCAAAATGATTTCTTGAGAAAACCAAAAGATATTCATATCTGCCATGTATGTTTATGACCCTGACAAAATTTGCAGATTTACATGTTTTACGATTTAGAAGATTTGTATAAACTCTGCTAAATATAATCTATTATATGTTAATTATCTACCATATTTTAGGGTATTGTGCTAGCCATGATGTAATTATGTTTATAGAGTGAATGTACTAGAAAGAGGCAGAGTGATGTAAACAATTGGTGTTAAAGTAAAGGGGTTCTTTTTTCTCTAAAAGAATTTAAATATACAATCAAAATTATACTTTTAGCCTGGCACAGTGGCATACACCTGTAATCCCAGGGGGCTCGGGAGGGTGAGACAGGAGGATCTTGAGTTCAAAGCCAGCCTCAGCAAAAGTGAGGCGCTGAGCAACTCAGTGAGACTCTGTCTCTCAATAAAATACAAAATAGGGCTGGGGATGTGGCTCAGTGGTTGAGTGCACCTGAGTTCAATCCCTAGTACCAAAAATAAACAAAAAAGAATGCTTTTTGAAATAACATCATTTTTTTCAAGCTAAGATTTCAAAATATATTGTTTTGAATAGTTTCTAAGGCCAGAGCTAAGATATTCAAGTTCAATGTGTAATTGACTCAATTAAATTAGATTTGTAATACACATTCAGAGAAGAATGAGTCTAGTTGGTATTTCTCTAAATTGAGTATATGCTTGTGTGTTAATTCTTCAGCATTGTAACCAAAACACCTGAGTACCCAGAGAAAAAATAAATTAACTTTAGATGTGGTGGCCAGGGAAGGCTATTTTATAATAATATGGTTTAGGTTGAGACTTGAATTATGAAAAGAAGACAGTAATACAATGTTCAAGAGATTATAGTATTCCAGATATAAGAAAATAACACATTATCTCAATGCATCAGGATCATATTTAGAGCAGGAAAAGTTTATTTGGGGCTCATGGTTTCAGAGGTTCAGTCCAAGGTCAACTGACTACATTGCTGTAGGTCTGAGATGAGGCAGAACATCATCCTAGAAGGGCATCATAGAGAGTAGCTGTTCAACTCATGTCAATCAGAAAATCAGAGAAAGAGGGAACAGCCAAGGACAAGACATAGTGTCTAAAGGCATGCCCTTAGTGGCCTACCTCCTTCAGCCATGCCCCACTTGCCCTTAGTTACCATCCAGTAGTCCATTCACATTGGTAATCCATCTGCATATATAGATAATGTAATACATAATATATTATAAAATACATATGTAATAAATACATCATGTAATAAATGATGTAATACACCAAAGCCATAAGCACTGATGAAGTTATAGCTTTAGTAATCTAGTCATTTCACCTCTAGACATTGCTAGAGTGCCTAAAAGGTAAGTTCTTTGGTGAACATTTTTAGATCCAAACCATATAGCTTTTTTTGTTGTTGTTAGATTATACTTATTGTATAAAATAAATACAACAAATAAAATCTTTTTAAACAAATATCCCTGTTTAAAAACAACAGCATATTATCTGGGTTTTCTTTGTTATTATTATTTTATTCAGCATGGATTCTAGTGTTAGTATAATTGTAGGTATCTTTCTTCGCCCCACACCCACTTTATGAATACTGTTCTTATTCCCAAGAAATAAAAAACTACCCCAGGATAAAACCTACCAGCCTAGAGTCCTGCTGGTCTCTCCCTGTTCTCTCATTGAGAGATAGGAAACAACTTGCCGGCCCCTGAGATGGGGAGGTACTGGTTTCCATGTTCTCTCCTTGAGAAGATAAAGGGACTTGCCAGTTTTCTTGTCCTCCCTCTGAGAGACAGGAAAACTGCCTCTCCCTGTTGCCAAGAAACAAACTTGCCTTCCATAAGATCAGGGGATGCTTACTATGTCAGTCAACACTAAACTCTTGAGGGAGAGTTGCTGCCTCTCTCTCTCTCTGCACAGATCAGCCTTGTCAGTCTCCTGAGGATAAACCCACTTCTAATCCCAGGTGTCTGTTTGATCAGTTCTGTGCCACTTTTCTTTCATCTGGTAGAGGGCTTTTGCAATTTTTTAAGTTCTTCATGAAGTTTTTCAGTCAATTTCAGAGACAATAAAACAAATATCCATCAGGATTTTGATATGTTTTCTTTACTTTTTAGTATTTTAAGTATTTTAAATAATAGATTTCTCCATTTGCATTCTCTCTAAGCTCAGACATCGCTTGGGCAATGTCTTATACGTAATTTTAACTGTTATAATTTAAATCACAATTATTTTTCCAGACTTCGAAGCTCTCTTTTTGGAATTCAAATAAAATCTAAACTCTTTATATGCCTAAAAAGGCATTCCATAAATTGCTCCTTACTTATTACTGTAACTTAATTTTAAACCTGTTCTTTATGTTCTTTGTACCTGACTTCCCTTATATTTCTTTGAAAAACCAATATCTTTCATTCAGAAACTTTGCAATAGTTATTTTCTCATGTAAGGAATAATATAAAACCTGAACATTGTATAACTATTTTCTTTTCATACTTGAAGTCTCAACCTAAACCATATTTTCACAGAACGGCCTTCCCTGGCCATGATATCTAAAGTGGATTTGGTCCTTCTCTGGGCTCTATCACAGACCTCTTTTATTTTCTTAATTGTAATTATTACTATTTTATTTATTCATTTACATTCTTATTCTTCATTCCCAACAATGAAGGGACATGCCTTTAGACACTATATCTTGTCCTTGGCTGTTCCCTCTTTCTCTGCTTTTCTGATAGACTCTGTGGAATTGAGTCCTCTTGCTACCTATGATTTGCTACTGTAACAATATTGGGGGATGCATAAATATTTTTGGAATAAAATAATGAAATAATTACTTATATTTCCTATCTTTTTCTCCTCAAGAAATCAAATATAAATTTACCTTCCTGACATATTTTTGTCATCAAAATAATATAATTTGGTTGATTTCCAGACTAGCAAGCATCTAAGACAACATTCCTCCCTTTGGATTAATATTATTTTTAACTTTTCCAAGTATCATTATAAAAGAAACTTTTCACTTAAGGTCACATATGAAAGCAAAATTAGTAGAAAATATTTCAATACCAAAGCCAGAATTCCATTTCCAAGAAAAAAAAATAGGTTTTGTCCTGGATCATCTTGAATCACTAGCCTCATCATTGGCCTTTAATTACCCCAGTTTTATATTTAGCATCACTAAGTGCTATTGTAATGTTTAAGTATTTATTTTGTTTATTTATTCCTACTTTGATTCTCCTTTAATATTTATAGATCTCCAGTGTTTCCTAATACAGATAATATTTCCTAGGAAAAAGTACACTGAGATTGCCATGGTAGAAAAAGCACTATTAGAAATCACCAACTTCAGGGATGCAGTTCTATACACCTATAATCCCAGCTACTTATGAGGCTGAGGCAGGAGAATAGCAAGTTCAAGATTACCCTCATCAACTTAGTGAGACCCTGTTTCAAAACAAAAAAAGAAATTAAAAGGGCTGGAGATAAGGCTTAATGATAGAGTATCCCTGGATTCAATCCCTGGTACCCCCACCCTACACACACAAAAATCACCAAGGAATAATTGCTTTACTTCTCCAAAAGATCATATTCTGGGTCAAATATGTCCATAGCAGTACATCTTAATGCAAAATGACCCACCAAAGTTATTCATAGACAGAATTTACTGTGCCTATTGGTGGCAAATGAGACAAAATATTTTTTCAATTTCATTCCAGTGTTAATTGTGTTTGTATAGTAAATATCCATTTATTCTTTAACATGGTTTAAATAATGTTTCAAGTAGAAAATTATTAACTTTCATCATTGTTAATCAATGTATTGCAGCTTCAGAGACTCTGTGTTCTGGTATTGATTATGGTTTTGAACAACATGAAATGGAATTTTGGGATCCAAATTCTTAGATAACTCTAGCTACTAACATTTATCTTGAATCCACTTGGTATCTATGAGAAAGAAGTTTCTTCTCTGATAATATATCAAAGGATTCTTGACAAAAGATAAAAGGCATCCCCCAAAGAGTGGGAAACATTTACAAGCAAGCATGGAATAGTATGACACATTAGTGTGGCTAGTAGTTGAACATAGTCATATGACCACATTTCTACCTCCAGCCATTCCTTCAAAAACTAGGGTTTAAATGATGGTCAAATCTTACTTAAGTGTTTGATTCTATTGTCCATCATGGAATTGTTACAACACTTACCTTCACAAAAGTATATGATATAAAAGTCATCATAAATCATTTATTGAATACATGTATGAATTTTCACAAACTTTTATTTCTTTCCCTATTAGAACTTAATCTCCAAGTGTGGCATACAAGCCATTCACAAACCCATGCATCCTACTGTTCAAGATGGCTTGCATATGCTTTCTTTGTCTAGCTCATTAGTTCTGTCCTAAAAATATTATTCATTCACTTCTCAATGGTTTCACTATACTCTTATGGCAAAATGTCTCTTGTACAACTCCCATCTCTGTTGATATATTCTCAACCTGATACCCCAAAATGCAGTATTTATTGACCTATCTCCAAATCTCCATGGAATTTATGCTTTGCCTTTGATTTTGTTTTTCTACAGCTCTAAAGTGTCTGGCTTCATTATGAAATTAGAGAGTAGAAAGTCATTTTGAAATGAATAATGGATTGATTTTATTCTAGGTATTTATCTCAGAATAACCTATAGGAGGGAAAAAAATGAAATAAGTTTGGCCATGAGGTGACAATTGTTTAACCTAGGTTTTTGATACCTGGAGGTTAATTATATTACACTCTCTAATTTTGTTTAAGTTTGAAAGTTTCTACAATTATCTGAAGAGGAATCTTCACAAAATTTGTGTTATTTCACATCAATTACATAGTATGCCATTTTCTGTCATAGTTTTTTATGTATTTATCTTCTCAGCCATACCTCTCATATATATTTTTCTGAGAATAAAGCCAATTTTTTAAAACTTTTTTTCAAATAGCTACTGAAGAAAATTTGATTAAATTGAATGGAATACTGACATATTTAATATGTTTCATACATTCAGCTTTTGTCCTATGTATCTGTAAATTATAAAACAGAAATATTAAATACATATATATTTCAGTATCTGCCTCATAAGGCACAGTCTGAGTTGCTCTAACAATTCCAGTAATGATAACAGAGGTAGGTTCACTTCTATTTTCCCTTTCAACTATATATTCCATTAAAATCAAGCATAATCTTATTGTTTGCTTTTAGTTTTGGATGATAGTTGCTCTAAAACTAAGTGATAGTGCTCATAAGCTTAATGTAAGTCAATGATAGTAGAAGGTTATCACAACAAAGGAGAGTAGGATTCAGGAATTCCGATCAGATCAACTACATCTAAGAATTATAAAGTGAATCTTCAAGCAGGGAAGGAATGTGTCAGCTACTGAATTTGGGATGGGAAATAAACATTCTCAAGAGATTTCAAAGACATCAACAAAAGTATTACAGGATTGTGAAATACGCTCTGTGAGGAATGGTTGAATGAATTGTGGTTATTAGCTGGTAAAGTAAAAAGCTAAAAAGGAACTTAACACTTTTCAGATAGAAAGGAAATTTCTCATGTGGGAGAATTCAAATGAAAACAAAATTCCAACAAGTAGGTAGAAAAAGAATGTGAATTATTTTAGACTCACATGAGTATAGGGAAAAGGTTGGTGATAGTCTATAGTCCTATACTAGTTAAATAAAATTAAAGTGAGGGCAAGATAATGAAGTACACCGACTCACTATTCACTAAAAATTTGTGATTAAGCAAGGTCAATTGCAATTTTCTCTTGATAATGTAAATACTTGAGAAGACAATTTTAAATGTAAAATAACAGGCTATTTCCTCAAAGGATCTTGTAATTTAAAAATTCTATGAAGTATCATAGAAATTTTATTTTGAATATACTCACATTAGCACACAGATCCATTGTTAGTATTATTTGTTCTCTTACTGTTTGAGCAGTTAACTTATTATTTGTAAACTCATTTGACCCCATAACTTAGATGTTTGTGGAGATAGGGGGTGAATACAAGAATTAATCTATTAATGTCTTGATCCTTAATTTCATCACACTTAATATGAGGAGCTGGATTGAATTATTTCAACTTATTCTCCTGCTAAATCTTTAGATATTCATAAGTGTTTTACATTCTGATTTGAATGCAAATAGAACAGGCATATAGCCAGTAGGGGGAGTCCCCATCTTATCCCCAGAAATACAGCAGCTCATAGATTTTGGCACACAATCATAGAAATCTGATTGCTTTATTTTCTACCATTCTAAAAACATGGGAAAATATATTTATCCCCAGATTTTTAAATGCAAAAATATACAAGTGTATTATGATGTAAAATTGGTCTGAGGATATAATAGAATTTTTACTGTTTAAAATTAGCATTTACATTTTATCTTCATCAGGATTAGCCACTAGTCCCAACAACCACTAAGAAGCAGAATCAAATCCTCTAATATTTCAATAACAGGGAAGGAAAAGATTTTGGCAGGAATTAGACATATACAGATGGTATTCCTATGTTCTAGCCTTCATACATAACACCTGTTTTAAATTTTGCTCAAAATCACTAGGGAAAAATAAAATTTTTTCTATATTGATTCAATTGGAAAATTATTTTTCTACTGATCTAGTAGAAAATATAATAATTGCTGAAGTTATCTTTGACTTTTATGGTCAATTTTTTTTTTTAATTTTTATCTCTTATTTCTTTATTTATGCCTGTATGTCTTCTCTCTCCCAACACTTTTTAGTTTCAGTTTTATATATGGATTTGAACCTGCTTAAACATGTATTTACATGGAAATGTATATGTCCTAATGTGTTCTGCTTGTTAAGTACACACATGTGTATATGTCCATATAAAGCAAAATTTTTATTGACTTTGCTATTATTTTGAAATATCAACTTTTTGTTTTAAAATCTTCTCTCAATATTAACAGCATCACAAAACTGAAAAGGGGCAAGCAGAAAAAATCAAAGTGATAGAGTGCCAGGGATCCCAGCAGCCTGCAGCAGGGCCCGGAGAGCCAGGCCAACTGATTCGCATGGCCTGCCCTGCGGCTACAGAAGGCGTGGCGCCTCAGTGAAGCCATTAATTGGCAAGCAGGGAGGTTAGGGAAGGCCATTAGGTGGAATCCCACCAGCCAAGCCCACACAGACCCTTGGGCCGAGCACGGGTTCTCAGAAGGGGAAGGAAGCGGTACAGTCCCATCCCCCACAGCGGACACTCCGCCGAGGCAGTCAGCGGCCACCATCCGGGAAAGCTGAAGGATACACCGCCACTCTCCTTCAGAGTGCGACATCAAAACAGGTCGGTGTCATTCAGCTCACCCCCCAGACAGCGGGAATTCGCATAAAATCTCTCCTAGGCTTGCCGGGAGAGGGAGTATCAAGCTGAACCTCCATACAGGCTAGGGGGAAACCAGAGACACCTGACCTCCAACCCCTCCTCCCAGTAGCAGCCAAAAGGAAACCTGGCTAGCCAGCGCTGGGGGAGGGGCAAGCAGAAAAAATCAAAGTGATAGAGTGCCAGGGATCCCAGCAGCCTGCAGCAGGGCCCCGGAGATCCAGGCCAACTGATTCGCATGGCCTGCCCTGCGGCTACAGAAGGCGTGGCGCCTCAGTGAAGCCATTAATTGGCAAGCAGGGAGGTTAGGGAAGGCCATTAGGTGGAATCCCACCAGCCAAGCCCACACGGACCCTTGGGCCGAGCACGGGTTCTCAGAAGGGGAAGGAAGCGGTACAGTCCCATCCCCCACAGCGGACACTCCACCGAGGCAGTCAGCGGCCACCATCCGGGAAAGCTGAAGGATACACCGCCACTCTCCTTCAGAGTGCAACATCAAAACAGTGGACACTCCATCCAGGCAGTCAGTGGACACCATCCGGGAAAGCTGAAGAATACACCACCACTCTCCAACAGCTTGCAACATCAAAACAGCCAGCAGCAGGACCCCGGAGATCCAGGCCAACTGATTCGCGCGGCCTGCCCCGCAGCTACAGAAGGCGTGGCGCCTCAGAGAAGCCATTAATTAGCAAGCAGGGAGGTTAGGGACTGCCATTAGGTGGAATCCCGCCAGCCAAGCCCACCGCCCACGCCCGGAACAGGCCCAGCGATCTGCCAGCATTGTAGTCACGACACCCCAATTGGAATAGGGACAGAGCAGAGCCGCCTTCCACTCCCGGAACAGGCCCAGAGAGCCGCCAGCGTGGTAGACACGTCACCCCAATTGGAGTAGGGGCACAGCCGCCGCCCGCACCTGCAAGGGAGACTTTTCAAGTATACAAGAGCAACATAAATAAATAGGGGGTAAATTTCAAAACACAACAGTTGCACCAAGCAGAAAGAAACGCGAGCAGTATGAAAAGACAAGGAAAGAAAGGTCCACAAGCAATGCAGGTCAACTCAACTTTAGAAGAGGTAATAGCTGCAACAGATGGAATATCAGATAAAGAGTTCAGGATATATATGCTTCAGATGATCTGGAGTCTCAAGGAAGACATGAGACAGCAAAATCAGACAATGAAAGATCACATTGACAAACAAATCCAGGAAGTAAAAGATCAATTTCACAGGGAGATAGAGGTAATAAAAAACAAACAAATTGAAATTCTAGAAATGCAGGAAACAATAAACCAACTTAAAAACTCAATTGAGAATACTACCAGCAGAGTAGATCACTTAGAAGAGAGAACATCAGACAATGAAGACAAAGTATTTCAACTGGAAAAGAACATAGACAGCTCAGCAAGTCTGCTAAGAAACCATGAGCAGAACATCCAAGAATTATGGGACAATATCAAAAGACCAAATTTAAGAGTCATTGGGATACAGGAAGGCACAGAGCTCCATTCCAAAGGAATAAACAGTCTATTCAGTGAAATAATACGAGAAAACTTCCCAGAATTGAAGATTGAGACAGAATCCCAAATCCTAGAAGCCTACAGGACGCCGAACGTGCAAAATCATAAGAGATCCACACCTAGACACATTATAATGAAGATGTCCAACATACAGAATAAGGAGAGAATTTTAAAAGCTGCAAGAGAAAGAAAGCAGATTACATTTAGGGGTAAACCAATCAGGATAACAGCTGATCTCTCAACACAGACTCTGAAAGCTAGAAGATCCTGGAATAACATATTTCAAACACTGAAAGACAATGGGCTCCAACCAAGAATCGTGTATCCGGCGAAATTAAGCTTCAGGTTAGAAGATGAAATTAAAACCTTCCACAATAAACAAAAGTTAAAAGAATTCGCAGCTAGAAAACCATCTCTTCAAAAAATCCTTGGCAAAACATTATAGGAAGAGGAAATGGAAAACAACATTGAAAACCAACAATGGGAGGTAGGACAGTAAAGGGGGGAAAGTAGTCAAAGAGGATAACAAATCAGGTTTAGTAACATCAATAAACAAATATGGATAGAAGAACAAACCATATCTCAATAATAACCCTAAATGTTAATGGCTTAAACTCACCAATTAAGAGACACAGGCTAGTAGAATGGATCAAAAAACAAGACCCAACAATATGCTGTCTACAGGAGACGCATTTGATAGGAAAAGATATACATAGACTGAAGGTGAAAGGTTGGGAAAAATCATATCACTCATATGGACCGCGGAAACAAGCAGGAGTGTCCATACTCATATCTAATAAAATAGATTTCAAGCCAAAGCTAATCAAAAGGGATATAGAAGGACACTTCATACTGCTCAAGGGAACCATACACCAACAAGACATAACAATCATAAATATATATGCCCCCAATAATGGTGCAGCTGTATTCATCAAGCAAACTCTTCTCAAGTTCAAGAGTCTAATAGACCAACATACAATAATCATGGGAGACTTCAACACACCTCTCTCACCACTGGACAGATCTTCCAAACAAAAGTTAAATAAGGAAACTATAGAACTCAATAACACAATTAACAACCTAGACTTAATTGACATATATAGACTATACCACCCAACATCAAGTAGCTACACTTTTTTCTCAGCAGCACATGGAACCTTCTCAAAAATAGACCATATACTATGTCACAGGGCAACTCTTAGACAATACAAAGGGGTAGAGATAATACCATGCATCTTATCTGATCATAATGGAATGAAACTGAAAATCAATGATAAAAGAAGAAAGGAAAAAGCAAGCATCACCTGGAGAATGAACAATAGGTTGCTGAGTGATCAATGGGTTTTAGAAGACATCAAGGAGGAAATTAAAAAATTCCTAGAGTTAAATGAAAACACAGACACAACATATCGGAATCTATGGGACACATTGAAAGCAGTTCTAAGAGGAAAATTCATTGCTTGGAGTTCATTCCTCAAAAAAAGAAAAAACCAACAAATAAATGATCTCATACTTCATCTCAAAATCCTAGAAAAAGAAGAGCAAAACAACAGCAAAAGAAGTAGAAGGCAAGAAATAATTAAAATCAGAGCTGAAATTAATGAAATTGAAACAAAAGAAACAATTGAAAAAATTGACAAAACTAAAAGCTGGTTCTTTGAAAAAATAAATAAAATTGACAGACCCTTAGCCATGCTAACGAAGAGAAGAAGAGAGAGAACCCAAATTACTAGCATACGGGATGAAAAAGACAATATCACAACAGACACTTCAGAAATACAGAAGATAATCAGAAATTACTTTGAATCCTTATACTCCAATAAAATAGAAGATAGTGAAGGCATAGATAAATTCCTTGAGTCCTATGATCTGCCCAGATTGAGCCAGGAGGATATAGACAACCTAAACAGACCAATAACAATAGAGGAAATAGAAGAAACCATCAAAAGACTACCAACTAAGAAAAGCCCAGGACCGGATGGGTATACAGCAGAGTTTTACAAAACCTTTAAAGAGGAACTAACACCAATACTTTTCAAGCTATTTCAGGAAATAGAAAAAGAGGGAGAACTTCCAAATTCATTCTACGAGGCCAACATCACCCTGATTCCGAAACCAGACAAAGACACATCAAAGAAGGAAAACTACAGACCAATATCTCTAATGAACCTTGACGCAAAAATCCTCAATAAAATTCTGGCGAATCGGATTCAAATACATATCAAAAAAATTATACATCATGATCAAGTAGGATTCATCCCTGGGATGCAAGGCTGGTTTAATATACGGAAATCAATAAATGTTATTCACCACATCAATAGACTTAAAAATAAGAACCATATGATCATCTCAATAGATGCAGAAAAAGCATTCGACAAAGTACAGCATCCCTTTATGTTCAAAACGCTAGAAAAATTAGGGATAACAGGATCATACCTCAACATTGTAAAAGCAATCTATGATAAGCCACAGGCCAGCATCATTCTGAATGGAGAAAAATTGAAGGCATTCCCTCTAAGATCTGGTACAAGACAGGGATGCCCTCTCTCACCACTTCTGTTCAACATAGTCCTCGAAACACTGGCCAGAGCAATTAGACAGTCAAAAGAAATTAAAGGCATAAAAATAGGAAAAGAAGAACTTAAATTATCACTATTTGCAGATGATATGATTCTATACCTAGCAGACCCAAAAGGGTCTACAAAGAAGCTATTAGAGCTAATAAATGAATTCAGCAAAGTGGCAGGATATAAGATCAACACGCATAAATCAAAGGCGTTCCTGTATATGAGCGACAAATCCTCTGAAACGGAAATGAGGACAACTACTCCATTCACAATATCCCCCCCAAAAATAAAATACTTGGGAATCAACCTAACAAAAGAGGTGAAAGATTTATACAATGAAAATTACAGAACCCTAAAGAAAGACATAGAAGAAGACCTTAGAAGATGGAAAAACATACCCTGCTCATGGATAGGCAGAACTAACATCATCAAAATGGCGATATTACCAAAAGTTCTCTATAAGTTCAATGCAATGCCAATCAAAATCCCAACAGCATATCTTGTAGAAATAGATAAAAGAATCATGAAATTCATATGGAATAATAAAAGACCCAGAATAGCAAAAACAATACTAAGCAGGAAGTGTGAATCAGGCGGTATAGCGATACCAGACTTCAAACTATACTACAGAGCAATAGTAACAAAAACAGCATGGTACTGGTACCAAAACAGGCGGGTGGACCAATGGTACAGAATAGAGGACACAGTAACCAATCCACAAAACTACAACTATCTTATTTTTGATAAAGGGGCTAAAAGCATGCAATGGAGGAAGGATAGCATCTTCAACAAATGGTGCTGGGAAAACTGGAAATCCATTTGCACCAAAATGAATCTGAATCCCTATCTCTCGCTGTGCACAAAAGTTAACTCAAAATGGATCAAGGAGCTTGATATTAAATCAGAGACACGGCATCTGATAGAAGAAAAAGTTGGTTATGATCTACACGCGGTGGGATCGGGCTCCAAATTCCTCAATAGGACACCCATAGCGCTAGAGTTAACAAATAGAATCAACAAATGGGACTTACTCAAACTAAAAAGTTTTTTCTCAGCAAAAGAAACAATAAGAGAGATAAATAGGGAGCCTACATCCTGGGAACAAATCTTTACTCCACACACTTCAGATAGAGCCCTAATAACCAGAATATACAAAGAACTCAAAAAATTAGACAATAAGATAACAAATAACCCAATCAATAAATGGGCCAAGGACCTGAACAGACACTTCTCAGAGGAGGACATACAATCAATCAACAAGTACATGAAAAAATGCTCACCATCGCTAGCAGTCAGAGAAATGCAAATCAAAACTACCCTAAGATACCATCTCACTCCAGTAAGACTGGCAGCCATTAGGAAGTCAAACAACAATAAGTGCTGGAGAGGATGCGGGGAAAAGGGCACTCTTGTTCATTGCTGGTGGGACTGCAAATTGGTGCAGCCAATTTGGAAAGCAGTATGGAGATTTCTCGGAAAGCTGGGAATGGAACCACCATTTGACCCAGCTATTCCCCTTCTCGGTCTATTCCCTAAAGCCCTAACAAGAGCATGCTACAGGGACACTGCTACATCGATGTTCATAGCAGCTCAATTCACGATAGCAAGACTGTGGAACCAGCCTAGATGCCCTTCAATAGATGAATGGATAAAAAAAATGTGGCATTTATACACTATGGAGTATTACTCTGCATTAAAAAATGACAAAATTATAGAATTTGGAGGGAAATGGATGGCATTAGAGCAGATTATGCTAAGTGAAGCTAGTCAATCTTTAAAAAACAAATACCAAATGACTCCTTTGATATAAGGGGTGTAAACAAGGACAGGGTAGGGATGAAGAGCTTGAGAAGAATATTTACAGTAAACAGGGATGAGAGGTGGGAGGGAAAGGGAGTGAGAAGGGAAATTGCATGGAAATGGAAGGCGATCCTCAGGGTTATACAAAATGTCATATAAGAGGTAAGGAGGGGTAAGTCAAGAGAATACAAATGGAAGACATGATTTACAGTAGAAGGGGTAGAGAGAGAAAAGGGGAGGGGAGGGGAGGGGAGGGGAGGGAGGATAGTAGACAATAGGACAGACAGCAGAATACATCAGACACTAGAAAGGCAATATGTCAATCAATGGAAGGGTAACTGATGTGATACAGCAAGTTGTATACGGGGTAAAAGCGGGAGTTCATAATCCACTTGAATCAAACCGTGTAATATGATGTATTAAGAACTATGTAATGTTATGAACGACCAATAAAAAAAAAAATAAAAAAAAAAAAAACTGAAAAGGACCTTGGAGTTGCTTCTTTTTAATTGAGTTATTAACAAAGATAAGAAAGTCCAGAGCATTTATCACTTATCTGAGGTACCACATAAAGTTGCTGATTGACCTGAAACTATGCCTAGCTCATCTGACTAACATACCAGTGGATAGCCACTATGATACATTGTTACCTGTAATCTGTCTTGCCCTTTTTACAAGAGTCATCCTTATTTTCTGTGTATCAGCTTCACCAAATGCATATGAAGGAAGAAACACTTTGCATCTCATTTCTGTGAAGTCACAATGGGAGTTAATGAATTAACATTTAACTAATTATGTCCATAAAATTCATATCTAATCTAATATTTCTCTCTTAGGACTATCCCAATCTCTCTCTCTACATATGTTTATGTACATACCTGTGAATATCTGTATCAGTATCCATCCATATTTACTTTTATATAGAAATGCACTTATGCAAATAGTATTTCTGTAACAGAACAATTACATATATACACAATCAAATGTGTATACATTGCAAAACACATACCAACAATGTATTTGAAAACATTTACTATCTGATAGACTAAAAAAGATATTAGGCAAAGAATAAATGTCAATGTAAATCAAGATTTGAAATAAAACATTAAATCCTATATGAAGAATGCATTGTCATTCCTTGTCTTTAAATAAACACTGTTTGATGATGAGACAGTTTGAAATTTTATTTGGATCTTGGTAATCCTACCCCCAGCTTCATGCCACTCTCACATACCCACTATACCTTCAGTCTATTTTCATTGGCCTATTACAATTTAAATGTTATATTTGATTATTATTGGACTTACTCTACAAAGACAGTTTATTGACCTCTGATAAGTAAATCATCATTATGTGTTTCAGGTGAATATTTAATGTCTCCTTCATAATTTTATATTCTAAAAGAAAATCTGAAAGACATATAGCAACTCAAAGGCATAATCCTTTTCATAAACTACTATTCAATAAATACGAATAAAGGGATTAAAAGTAGGAATTGCAAGTAAGAAGAACTAGTAAATCATGTAGTTTTTGAGTAGAACATTTTCATACTGTTTTTCCAATCCAATACCTATATTACCTATTAACATTTTGAGCCCAGCAGTGGAGGAATTGAGGGTATTTGAAGCTTTTCTAATAAAACTCAGCAGGAGTTGGTGATTTCATCATTTTATTCTTATTCTGATCCAACTACTTAATTCTTCTTTGGGCACACTCCCATATGTGCTTTTTTGCTAAAAAGTGAAAAACATTCAACAAAAGAACCATCACAATACAAGAAGGATTTAGCAAGAGGGTTGGTTTAATGCTGCTTACATCCTTATTCATGCCTGGAAGTCAATAACCGAGCTCACAGTTGGAAGACAGTAGTCTACAGTATTGACACATAAAACAATATTTAATTGGAAATTGTGAAATCTCATTTTATTATACACAATGAATGAATGGGAGTTTATGTTATATGTAGAATTCTATCAAAAAATTATATGGATTAACCTCACTTACAAAATGCAAAATGATGCTATTCCACAATTGCATATTGGAAACAAATAGCATCTATTCTTCATGTGTCTTTCAAATCACTGCTTATATGGACTGCAAAATAAATAGTTGTTCTATCAGAAGAGGAAATTAATAACATATAGTCGTGTCCATGTTGCTGTCAATCAGTCAACAAATATATACTAATATTGACTGAATACTAGAAGTTACTAAGAGCATATATGCAATATGTAAAATTTCACTTTGAATTTAGAAAATAATCTGGAAGCTATTTTCTACTCCCCTTTCTATAGAAGGGAACTGTCAGAGTTCAGAGGCAGCTAGCAGAAAGCATTCTAAAACATTAAAAACTAAAGATCAGCACACACACATATGTACACACATCATGCCCAGGAAAGTGATAAACTGCCAATACTTTGCAAAGAGTATCAAAAAAGTAAATTGCCATAGCAACAGAACAAAGAGAAACAGTAAACAAAGATTATTACTGAGAACAATTAGTTGCTGAATATTCCATATAGAATATATCTCTATGTAGAATATATTTCTATGTAGGATATAGATAATACTCTCACCTTTTCTCTGTCTATATGCATGTATATATAATATTAAGAGTTGATTTTAAAAGTTACTAACATAAAATAGGTGTTGCTTATGTAAGAATATAATGCATAATAGGAGTGACTTACTTAAGAATGAAAATATCCTGGGGAAGAAATAAAAGCAAATCCGATTAAACTGGAACTACTAGGACAAAGGTCTTTATTGATTAATTAGCAAAAAGAAACTTTAAATAAGTAGCAAAGTCATACATAGTTAATTTTTGTTATAAAGGGGTTTTCAACCAAAATTTAGAAATAAGGCAGAAGATGGTAGTGTATCTCTTTAAAAAACAGTTAGTTTTTAGTTGTACCTGGACACAATACCTTCACTTTATTTATTTCTATGTGGTGCCCAAGGCCTCGCATGTGCTAGGCAAATGCTTTACCACTGAGCCACAACCCCAGCCTCTAGTGTGTCAAAAAGCCTCACAAAAGGTTCTTTAATTCTGTAAATAGAACTTTTATTTTCTCAGTTAACAAATGATTAAAGAGCACATCCTATGAAATTATTTGTTAAAATAGTTATTTTATCTGTAAAGAAATAGATAATTTTATTGTTTAAAAAATAATCTCAGGTGATTGTCTTATTGAAGTATAATAATCACTTTTGTAATAAGTTTTGCAATTTATTTCAATACATTTTTTCCTCAGCACTAATAAATTATTAGCATCAAAAAGGCTATTTGAACTAATTTTATCATTGTGCCTGTTTCCTCTCGAGTTAGATAACAGTTGGAGATGTGTATGTTCTATACTTGTACACAGTGTCAAGTCGTGTTTAGGTTGAAACTTGCTTATGTTCATATGGCAAAAACTTCAAAGACCCTTCTAAATGTGGTTGTAGTATGTGCTTTGGCTTTAGCCCTAATGATTCCAGTCAGACTGCAGTGTAAACACACCTAAGCAATACCTCATAAGTAGTGGGTAAGATGTAAATTTTACCTCAATGTTCTTCATTTTTATAGCATTATAATTTGTTATTAAAGTGAAAATAAGATTTTAAAATGTATTATACACACATAAGAGCATTTACGCTTATTTAACACTGGCTTGAAAATAAATCAAATATAGTTTTAAAATATAAATAATGCCTGTTTGCTGTAGCGACATATATTTAATGTGATTAATTCATAAGATTACTCAATGCCTTTCATAAATAGACATTTACAAAAGTGTTCAATTGAACTTAGAAGATGATATTAAATTATGTATATACATATATATGTATATATATCAAAAAGTTAGATTTCTGAGGAACAGAAATATACTTCCAAACAGCCTTTGAATCATAAGTGTTATTTGATTTAATATACAAATTTCTAGTTGGGCATGGTGGCACATGCTTATAATCACACCAGTTTTAGAGGCTGAAGTAGGAGGATTACAAGTTCAAAGCCAGCCTCAGCAACTTAGCTTGAGCCTAAGCAATTTAGCAAGAACTTCTCTCAAAATAAAACATAAAAAAGGCTGGGGATGTGGCTCAATGGTTAAGTGCCTTTGGGTTCAATCCCTGCTACCAAAAAATAAATGAATGAATGAATGAATGAATAAATAAATAAATAAATAAATAAATAAATGTGTGTGTGTATATATATATATGTATATACACACAAAAAAATTTATATAAATATATATATACACACATACAAATTTCTAGTTTTCAAAAGAACTAAAAATATAAAGTACTAAAGAAATATTAATAATTTGATGTATTTTTCTCACATGAATACGGATATTGAAGAATAAGTACATATTCAAAAATTATTTTTAGCAACTCATATTTGATTGAAATATTACTAACAAATAGATGCATTTTGTACCAAATCTTTGATTTTAAATATTCAACAAACTGAGAGAAACATGTATAATAAACAAAAATAGTAAGTGGCAAATTCTGTTCTCCTATGTTACTTTTGGTTTTATGTCCAAAACCAATTAAGTCATAGAAAATAGAAATTTGAAAAAAAACAATTTTAAAAAACTCATTAAAAGAAAGTCTACTATACTTTCCTTTTAAAATATAGGAACAAATTTACTCAGTATATATAATAAATAAGTCATTCCATCTATGAAATGTTACCTATATAAGTAACTTTTAGATTTTATTTTATTTTTTATGAGATATGGATAAGTCCAAAATGAAATTTATAGAACCAACATCACAATGTATATTAGTGAATTTGATAGAATTTCAACTTCTGGAACAGCTGAGAGCTGAAGTTTAGTTTGTTTGGATTATGAGATTTTTTTCCCCAGATGAAGCACATATTTTATTTTTTCTACTTGAATTTACCATATATAAATTTTATAAAACATATATATATATATATGTATATATATATATATATATTATAAGAAATAGAAATTATTATTTGGAAAAACATCAGGCTGAACTGCCCCATCTGCAATTCAGTTCAATCATGCTAACCAGCTTTGAGATGTAGGCAAAAAGAGAAAACAACTATACATCAGTTCAATTCAGTTTCTTTATGCATAAATGAACTTCTGACAAAATTATAACAAATTATATTGAACAATGATTTATTCACTAAATTTATTTATTTACTACTTTCAAAGTATTATTTGAGAGTTTCAAAACAGATATTGTCTAAAGAGTAAACCTGACCTCAGAATAAAATAATGAACCAAACAGACCAAATAGTGAACCAAACTGAAATCCTTTTTGAGGATATAATCTTGTGGAAAAGTCATATATTAAATACACAAATATTTTAATTATATATTGTAGTAAATTACATGAAGAAAAAGAGTGTGTTTATTCTGACAGAATAAATATAAATAATAGTCCTAGATTAGGGTGGACAATAATGGAAATTATATTGAACAATGATTTTATTCACTAAATTTATTTATTTACTACTTTCAAAGTATTATTTGAGTTTCAAAACAGATATTGTCTAAAGAGTAAACCTGATCTCAGAATAAAATAATGAACCAAACTGACCAAATAATGAACCAAAATGAAATCCTTTTTGAGAATAAAATAAAATAAGAGATGTTTTTATGAGATAAAGGAGAAGGACCAGCCATCCATAGACTCTAATGAAAGAGATTGCTTTTAGAGGAAACTCCCTTATGATTGTCCAGATGCAAGAATGTTTGCTGCTTTAAAGCAGAAGATCTCAATCAGAGAAGATATTACCCTCCAGGTCACATTTGACAATGATTGAATACATTTTTAGTTGTCACAATTGAGTGTATGAAGTGTGTGTGTAGTGGGTAAGTGTGTGTGTGTGGGGGTGTGGGTGTGTAGAAAGAGAGAGACAGAGAGACAGAGACTGAGAGAGATTAACACTGTAGTCCAGTGGGTAGAGAATAGGAATACTATAAAATATCTTAGAATGCACAGAAAGACTCTTGTAGGAAGCTAAGCTTGAGAAACTCTAAAGAATGAAAGAGCAAGCTACCCCAAATTGCAGTGCTACATAGAATGAAACTGTAGAGATAGACAAAGAAAAGATTATGAAGAGGTCAGGGACAAAGAGTTTGCGTCTCGTTTTATTAAAAAAGGAAAAGTGAACTGGCACTAGGTTTAAAGTAGATAATAACATTTCATTTACACTTTAAAAAAACCATCACTCTGTAAAATATAAATCAATAAATTTTTTTCTGTTTTTTTTAAATAGAAGGATTATGTAAATATATTCTTAAGGGGAACAAGCAAGTTATAATAATATGAACCCATTTGGGCAAATATACCATGTCATTATCTTCTTTTACATGAAATTAAGAAAATTACCAATCTGCAAATCCCCTTTCTATGTAAAGGTTTTTCTGAGAATTAAAATATATACATATATTTTGAATATTTTATGTATGATAAAATAATTATAGATAAAACCAAATTTAGAATCCCAGCATAGATATTATATTAGTCCAGGTGGAATATAAATAATACAGGTTTGGTCTGGGAAGGAGGCAATAACAATTGAGTGAACTGGGGGTATTCAAGACAGTGCAGGTATAAATTGAGCATTAGGTAATGGGGTGACTGAGTAGAATGAGGAAAAGTAGCTGGTTAGAGGACAGCAGAATAAATTAGACATTATTATTGCTGTATGTATATACATGACTGTAGGACCAATATGATTCTGCAACCAGTACACTCAGAAAAATGAGAAATTATACCCCATCTGATTCAAATGTATGAATCGTCAAGATCATTATACTGTCATGTGTAACTAATTAAAACAAATTTTTAAAAAAGAAATACCTAATAGCACCTAAGTGGGTCATATGCCAGTAATGAAGTAAAGATTGTGCTTATAAAACTATTTCATATTGGATCTGCATCCTTAAATGTTCCAGCCCTATTTGTAATTCACTAGCATTTGAATTTTATTGAAAAGTACTCTAATAATATTATTTTTATGTGTTTTATAGTCTTGTATGAATTTATATTTATCTTATAGCCACAAAACAGAAAAAAAAAAAAACTCTACTTGTCCTTACATGTGTAGGGGAAATTTGTGTGTCAATGTAAAATTATTATACACTAGAATATATCCCTCCAGTTTAATCAACTTACAGTTTTATGGAAACCAATTTACAATTCTGCAATTGTAAAAAATTATATAAATTATAGAAAACTGCCATAGCAAAGCAAAATAATTCCTGTCAATGGGCTTGCAACTTCAGTCTTGTCTGTAGATGTTAAATTCACTTCCCACCCACTTTGTGGAAAAAGCCAATCATGCCTTCATGTGAGTAACCATTTCAATATTCCTGGTTTATGTCTCTTCTTTGAAGGATTATCTTTTTAACTGATTTAATATCTGCTCCATTCCCTCATTGACTAAAAAGTAAATATAATACTTATCATGTGTTTATTTTGATATTTCCATTAGAGTTGTAGTTTTGCCTGTGTTGAGAAAAAACTATCTTTTCACATATTGACTTTATTATATTTTAATTTAACAATGTACTTTTTCCCCCAGGCAAATTTAAGTTATTTGCCATCATATCCTTATATTTCTCAAACTAAGTCAAGGATAAAATATAGTTGAAAATACTGTCTCTGAGCTATTTTTCCCTAAAAAAATTATCATTGAAAAATTTACACAAAAGAAATGAATGTATGCTTTTTAATTTGGAAAGTATAAATAATTTTTTTAAAATAGGTTTTATCATAAATGTCTTTTGTTGAAATGGATTTGAATACAAGCCTTGCTGAATACAAAATAACTGCTGCCGGTTTCCTAGTTTGGGAATGAGAATCAAACACAATTTACTAACACATCCAACTTTAAAAACAAAATGTCCCCATTAATAACCTTCATAGAAGTACAAAAGAAAAAAAGTCTGAAATCATTTCTGTTTCTGTGACTCAAGCAAATTGGTGTATGAAGCAATTGCATTTAGCTTATTAATAAGTCACCAAAGGAAAGTTCCATCTTGCCCAAGGAATGCTTTATATTCCCATGTTGTCTTTGATGTGTGCTACTAGGAGACAAAATGCTTTGTAGAATTGGAAATGTAACCAGAAAACAGTGTCTTGACATTCTCTAGTCTATTGGAAAACAAATAAGTCAGAAAAGGAAAAAAAAAGGAGAGAATGGGGGAAAAAAAAAAAAGGCAAACCTCAGAAGGCTGCTTCTCATTTCTTCCCTCAGGCCTTTTCCAGGCAGTTAGCTCTCCAGGCTAGGAATAGATCCAGATTCATTCCCGCATATGAATGCCAAGCTCACACAATGATTCTTGACTTCAAAAATAGATGTTTCTTTTCAACAAAGTTGTCAAATTATTTTAGGATATTTTCTCCTTATTTGCACAACTGATATTAATTTATTATCATAGGTAAACTAAAATAGTTTCTTACATGCTAGTGGAAAGAGGAACACAATTAAATGGTTTTCATAGAATAATTAAGGTAAGTTGGGGGAAGTCAGTTTATATAGGACACTTGGGAATTACAGAGGGTCCTCTGAAGTAAAACATTAACATATGAAAGAGAAAAAATAGAAAAAAATGGAAATAAAAAATATTCAAGGAGCAGAGAGAGATCCAGGTATTTAAAGGCTCTGAAGCTTATTCTGCTTGGGGTCCCACTTGAAGAAGGAAAACTGTTGTAAGCATGGTCTAATCATATATTTATTAAAGGGATATTTAAAGCACCTTAATGTCCTTCACATGTTAGTTTCTGGTGACACAGTGATGAATAAAAAAGAAAATGGATGTTTCTTACAGTCTTGGTCAGGGAGGGCAAGAAACACATTCATTAAATAGTCAAATGGCTGCTTCACTAGAGGAAATAAGATGCAATTTTATGAAGGATGATATATCTGAAAAATTCAGGAAATACACAAAGGCATTATGCAAAAGCAAACCTTACAATCTCACCACACAGTAATAAACTATGACAATAACTTTGAAATAGCCTATCCTATTTTGTTTTGTCATCCACAAATATATGATTTTGATAGTCTTATGATCATACCATATATTCAGATTTATATCTATTCATTTTAATTACATTAGTGTCTAAAATTACTTAATGTGTTTTACATATCTAACTATAGTTGAGTATAAAACAAAAAACATTTGTTATCATCCTATTACTGGAGAATTTTTGTTTTAAAATTTTGTTGTAAATATTTCCATAGCAAACATCTTTGTGTATCTAAGCATCTACTTGGAATTCTAAATGAAGAATTACTTGTACAAAATTGGTTGATAGGATTTGTAAATAATTAATATTTTCTAATAAAAATATTATGGTTTTGCTATATCTAATCTTAATTTATTTAACTTTTATGCTTTTCAGCTTTTTCTGTTTCTTAAATAACTTTTCCATTTGAATTCTATATCACTTGGAGTGGGTGAGGACTTTAGTGTTTCTCTTCATTATTTTTGTGATATTTTCTATAAAAACAAATGGATAACAGCATAATTAAGGCATTTTAAACAAAAATTTAAAAAAGACATTAGTAATCTTTTTTAAATACTAATACCACATACTAAAATGAAGAATTATGACTGATTTTAGAATAAAAATCCTGCATCTACACTGGAAGTCTCATATACCCAGACATTCTATTCAACATATATTTGTCAGGCACTTCTACACACACAAAAAAATGAAATAGTTGCTAAACAGTCTAGACTCTCAGAGAATGCAATCTGACATTAATATTGACAGAAAAAATGTGTAGAAGCATGGGTTAGAATAAAAAGGAAGAATGGTCACTCCATAGAGAGGAAATTGCATTTAGGCACATGGATAAAAGGAAGAATACCGGTGTTAAGAAATGTAAATAGTTGCAGGGTGACAAAGTATAGGGAAAGTAGAAAAGTTGGCGAATGAAAGTAGAGAGATGGGCCAAGATCAGCTTAAATGACTGAAGCATTAAACAAAGTGGTCACCTGTGCAAATTTCTGTTATAAAAAGATACATTTTCAAGGATCAAAGGAGATATTTCACAAAAACCAAGGGAAACAATCAGAAGTCTACTAAAATGATCCCTCCTACAATTGTGGGGAAGGCTTAATGCAGGTAACCCCCAGGAGGAAGGGAAATGGAGGAATACACACTTGATTGAGACAGAAATGTGTCCTGCTGCTTTATTGCATGATCCACCCTTAAAGGTAAACTATGCATCTATTGTCATAATCTATAATAATCATTGGCTTCTCTCTCTTCTAGTAGACTACAGTGTTCTGGATAAAAAAAAAATCATCATATACCTGACATTGAGAGGATGCTTAAAATATGTTTAATAAGTGAATCTGTTTCTTCTGAGAAAATGCATTATTTGTTTTTAAAGGTTTTGAATGAGAATCTCTGGATACAGTGTTATCAGTTGGGATCCAGTCGAGAACACAAAAACTATACTAGTTGTTTGAAGAGAAAGAATAGATGGGGCATTTGGTTAAATGGATGTTAAACAACAGATAAAGTGTAATCTTGAAGTATTATATAGGAAATGACAGCAAGTCCCATATCTAGACCTAGAAAAAGGAAGAGAAGAATTTGGCTATAATAGAACTCAGAAGCTCATTGAAGGGATTGAAAGACCTGGGAATTGAATCTTGTGGAAGAGAGCATCACTCTGCTGGCTCTAGGACATCTGACAAGGCATGATAAGGTTGCTTTTTGGGAAGTGATAAAAGAATCTAGAAGATGAAATGAAGTGCCATTCCTGAGGTCAATATATATACTCCACTACACTGCAAGGAAAAGGAGGAAAATGGGGAAACTCAAGGATCTGCTCTCCTCCTCTTTCCATTTGCTCTTCAGTACATTTTACTTGTAGAAAATAGAAGAAAGCCTGTTGAAGAGAGATAATTTTAGTTTGCATAATTCCAGCCTAGAAACCTGAAACAGAGCATGAATTTATTTGTTTTTTTATAATTGACAAAATGGATAAATTTGGAGCTTAGAGTACACCTAAACATTTACTCTAGGATCCTAATAAGTAAAAGAAATAAGCATTTGGGGGAAAAAAAACATACTCATTCAGAAAAAAAAGTAAAAGAAAGAAAATGATGACTTATCATTGTCCTAATATGCTAGCAACCGATTTTTTTTAATACCAAGACATTATGATGTAATGTATAATATAAACAAGCTCACTGAGTTCACCAAGGGTATGCCAGGTTTCAGTACAGAGAAGTAATACACTACCAAGAAGAGGATGGGGGGAAAGGGAGAAGGAGAGGAGGTGGTGGAGGAGAAAGAAAAAGCATGGAAGAAGAAGGACAAGGAGGAGAGGAGGAAGAAGAAGCAACTTAACACTTGGGTTGGGCTGGGGTGTAGCTCACTCAAAAAAGTATTTACCTAGCATGTTTGAGGCCCTGGGTTTGATACCCAAAAGCACAATCAAATACACCTTGAGTTGACTCATTCCGTGGCCTTGACTAACACTTTCTGGTTTTTGACTTTTCTTGTGGGGGGAAAATGTTAGATATAAGTCCACACTTCAGAGAAGATGGCAAGGTTGGGGACAGAATTTGTGGATTCTTCAACATTTTCTGGAAACCATGGGAGAGGATAAAATCTTCCAAGGAAACTGTACAGAACCGGATAAAGTGCCCCAAATGGTAGTTGAGAAGCAACAATATTTAGAGTGTTAGGCAGAGGCTGAAAAGAAAAAAAAAATTTGAAAAATACTAAAAGGTGCAATTCAAGAAAGATGAATACTGCTATCATATTGCCATTTTAATTTGTTTTTTATTAACATCGAATTGAATGGTTTTCTCATATTTAGATGTTTCAGTTTTTCTAAATAAAGTTATCTATTTATGTCTATTAAATTTTACTTGGGAGCTTTTATGTTGTTTTTAGACATCTTTATGAGTCTTTCAAGCTGATATAGTTCATAGAAAATCTCCAATGACATTGTTCTAACTGCTCCTCTGAAACAGCCTTAAATTTAGTAACAGCTTAAAAAATATTATGCCAAAAATGCAACATGTTTTGGAAAAATCCCAGGTATATGGAAATGCAACCCTAATTGTGCCAGTATTCTTTTTTCCTCTTTCTACCTCTCTCTGCCTTTTTATTCTGTAGGCAGAATCCAAACAGTGTTTAAGAATGGGGGGAGTGAATGTATATAAAGCAGACTTCTTTTATTTCAGTCTCATTTTGCCCATTTGTAAGCTTAACTCCTGTGCAAATCATGTATCTTCCCAATGACTCACTTTCCTTTTCTCTAAAATGAGGATAGCAATATGTGTCACTGAACAAGTTGGTTTTGAATGCAAATTGGATCGACATACAAAAACAATTTCTATCACTACCTACACATAGGAAACATCTAATAAATAATGGCATTTACATTTATTCTCTGTATTTCTTTTGATTACCATAATACTAGCACATACTATTGAGAGATATGTCTCTGTCCTTCTATATATACTTATTCGACAGTCCATGTTTTACAAATAAGAGAATTAAGGCTTGAAAGTCATGATGTTTTAGCCCCAAAAGCAACAATTGAGTTTTCAGTGTCAATCACAGCTATTAGACTACATTCACTAATCATTTTCAAAGTCAGAACCATAAACCACTGTCTCAGAATAAGCTTCATTGTTTGGTAAATGAGATTACTGAGCCCCACCCAGTTTTACTGAAAATAAGCTATTTGGATTAAGCCCATGCATTTTATTTTCAAGTATCACTTCAAATGCTTCTCAAGCACGCTAAATCAGAAACTCTTTGTGGAAAACAAAATAAGATCCAAAATGTATAAGAAAGAGAAGCATGAAGGAAAGGAAATTTTGGGGATGGCATGTTTTGAACACATACATTATGATGTATTTCAGATCATATTTTAAAACTAAAACTTGGAAAAAATTATCTCTTTGACCCAGAAAGGCAAAGACTATTTTAAACTGGAAGTATGCTTTTATATAAGAAGACCATTCTGTAGTATCTTCAGGAAAATTCAAAACAAATTGAGTGATGATTTGGATAACAAAATTCAAAGTTGTTTTTTTTTTTTCATTCATTAATTGGACACGTATTTGCTGACTTCATTACTATGGATCCAGCAATAAAGGGAAGAGGAAAGACAAAAATTTCTTCTTTCACTTGAGTGTAGTTACATTTTACCATCCCAGTAAGTGACCTCGTATCAATGAGACTGAAATGAGATAATGTCTGCAAAACTTTTTGCAAACTGTAAAATGTAATGAACTCGTAAATGACTTTTGTGAATACAGTAGTACCTCTACATCACTTGTCAATTTCATTCAAAACTTTAATATTCTACAGATATACAAGGAACCTACTATTTCAAGGACAACATGATGCATTGAAGCAACAAAAGTGAGCATGACAAAAATCTCAGCCATCAAATTGTTCATGATTAATTAAACAATCCCAACAAATATATCTTCCTGGGGAGAGTGAGGGAAGGTGAAACACTGAGGGAAAGCTGACAAGGAACTCAAAATATGAAAGTGACTGAGAGGTAGGGAGCAATATCATTCATAGAAAACCCAGAATCCTCTAACACTGAAGCACATTCAGAAAGCCAGTATGTGTAAGAGTGGATGAAGTGCTATGTTTGGGGGAGGGTCAACGTAGGCCTGGATAGGCCAATGGGAAGTGGAGTCACTCATTCAACCAATGTTTTTATATTTATATACTACGTAGGTAATATAGACTTAAAATGCAAGACTTAAGTTGAGGATATCTCATAATCATATTTTCATTTTATGTTCAGAGTTGAGGCCAAAGTCAAACATAATTGTTCTCATGGACAAGAATCCCAATATGATGGGAAGAGATGGCATAGGGATATAGTGGAGATGACGGATATTAATGAATTTGAGGTGGAACACGACAGAGAGAGACTGGATTTCTTGTTTGGATGAATGCATAAATAATCTGTGGTACCATTGCCTGAGAAAACCATTTTAAGTATAAAGTAATTAGTTTGCTTTTGTGCCTTCTGACCATCTGAGTTGGCATGTATCCCACTGAATTTTTTAGTATCTTCTCTAAACCATCTGACAAAGTTTGCTTAGGAAACTGACATTCTTAAACTTTTGATAATTTTCATATACCCCTCTTAAATGTCTGGCACAGAATGGGTATCCAAACATGGTTGTTATTTGAACTGAATATATATAATATGACCCACAAAATAGACTACCAAGCTAACAGAATTCCCAATGAGGAAATTCAATCTAAAGAGTAACATTTACATGATTACAGTTGTGAAAGTTCTGAATTTACCAGCATGAATTCCTTTCAGAAAAGGCATCTTCAGCTATCTGAATTGCTCTTTTCACAATTTTAGCTTCATTGACTTTCATTTCAGAGTTATTTTTAGCATACAGATATTAGCTACTGAGACATATTTGGTAATCAAATAAGATACCTGTTTATCATGCGTTTCTAAAGCACCATGGGAATAATTGCAGTGTGAATTTATAAGCCCTGGAAGTTTTTTGAGTTACAGCTGTCTTTGAGGACATAGTCACTCCTCTTCCTATTCCCCTTTTCTTTTTCAGCCTAATTACTGGGTGATGTTTGTGAAAATAAATCAGATGTAAAATGTCAACTTACCACATCAAAGTTGTTAACAAAATAGTGAAAGTCTATTGGGATTAATATTAAATTTGTATTGCTTGCTCTGTGGAGACCTCCCACTTGTTGCTAATTCCTACTGTTAACAGACTTAAATAGATTGAGAACATTTAATCAGGAAAAAATAAATACTTTCTTGTACTTTGAATGCACTATTTTTATCATAGATCTTATTATTCCTCTTAAATAAATCTATCCTTTGAAAGTTCTTCCTAAAGTAATGGAGTTACAGTCAATCATTAAAGCTAAAACAGCAGCAATAACAATAACCAACACAAAAGCCTCAATGAATTAGGCTCTTAGTTTATTCTTGGTTCTCCATCTTCAGTTTATTCTTTTATCTTTTCCACAGAATACTTATATGAAATAGTGCAGTTATGATAAAGTGGCTAACATGTTTTCAACAATTTTGTTGTACCACATATTGGCTGAAGCACATGTATGGCTTATATAATTTTATTTTCACCATGAAAACAGTCTATGAAGATGGAACTGATATTATCTTCACTGTGCCCTTGAAGAAACTAAATTGAAAACAGTTTAAGTAACTTTCCCAAGGACACACATGTTTTCAAAGTCATACAGTCTGAATTTAAATTCTGGCTTCACCATATGCTGGCTGTTTGATCCTGGGAGAATTGCTTAATCAATTGAAGACTGAAGATGCCAACTACCCCGATTTGCAAGGGACCGAGGGCTTTTCCATAATACATGATTTTTATGCTACAGTTCTGACAATCTTGGGACAACAGATCAACCTTCCCTATTTGAAAAATGAGCATAGTGAAAGTGCCCAACTCTAAGAATTTTGTTGACTGTTAATTGATAACATTTAGAGTACTTAGCATAATGACCAACACATAATGAGTATTCAATAACTGAATTCTTTTTGTCATTATTGTTCTTATTTTCTCCTTTATCCTCATTGTCTGAAACATCCTTGCTGTATTTCATTATGTGTGTTACTATGTAAGTTATTTTATAAAACCTACACTGATAATGCCACCCTCTTGCTAATAAACTGTGATGATTCCACATTATGTATTTAATAAAGCATCTATTATTTAATAAAAGATTCTTCCTTCTCTTTAGTGAATTTCTTTAGAAAGTATATGGGGCAGAAACAGGATAAGTACAATGGGCGGATATTCCAGGCTTTATATCCAGTTCTATACATTCTTAGCCTTGTGAACTATAGAAATTATTAGACTCTCACCACATTAGTTTATTCATTTTGAAATGGGGGTGCAATAATATTTATCTCATTAAATCTCTGTAAGCATTTTGTGAAGATATGATTGTAAATTATCTTGCCAATAAGAAATCCCACCAAAATTTATTTCACCATCTGAATTTTATATCTACCTTCCCTTTTAAATTTGTCAGTGCCCCTACATCTATACATTCATACAACAATAGGAAAAGAATTTCATATGTTATCTCACTTGTTCACAATGTTTCATTTCTGTGGAATTTTCCCTGGGAAATTCTTAATATGGAGAAATGTTATTATATTTTAGGACCCAGATAAAATATCTGTTGAATGTTTTCTAAAATTCCAAAATAATCATGCCACACTGTTTATCTTTTTTTTTTCACAGATATCATGTTCTAAGTGTAATAAAATAATTAAATTTGTGTTTCAACTTCATTTAACACCAGGCCATGATCTCCTTTAGAAGTTTACATGGCATTTTACAATTATAGAAAAAATACTCCTTTAATGATAAGTTAAATTCTTGGATAAACAAGGGAATGCCTTGTCTTTCTTTTATATTTGCACCTGTTCAACCAAGGATCTAGCACTTAAAAAATAGCTCACAATAATTGAACAATTAAAAAAATGAATTATGTATCAAGTAGCCATTATCTTTTGACATTGTCCTCTTATGAGTTTATATACTTATTCCAGTGACACTTTTACTACTCAAAATGTGTTGGAAAACTTTTTGAGGTCCTACTTACAGGTCCCAAAGCATAACAATTTTAGAAAGCAGCCTTATGACTACAAAGTAACATTTTTAAATGCTATCTAAATGTGAACATTTCATATCTGGAAAAACAAAGAAAAAATGTTACATGTTAGTAGCAGAATTAAAAAGGCAACTTGATTATTTTCAGTAGTTGATAATGCTGTATGCATAAGAAAAATAGGAACTGAAAGTGGTTGAAAAATACAAAGAAATACTGGCAAATTCTCAGACATTCTATTAAAATTATATAGACTGAGTTTAGTACATATATACTTACATAGACAGACTCAGCAAAAATATCTTCAAATATTAAGAAACTAAGCAGAAGATATCTATAGACAACTAAAGCAAAGTTGACCTAGAAGTAAAGGCTCACAGTAGGCACTGCTTATGCACTTTTCAAACATGACAATTGTTCCTCAAGTCAGTTTGTTATTATGAAGCATTGGAATAATTAGAAAAGCAAATATAATGTGTAAAAATGTTCTTGTTGGTTTCCCATTTGGTAACATGGGATAATTAACATTCCTTGCAGAGTTCCATGACTTTAGAACTTTATTTGTATTAAAATAGCAATGCTGTAACTGTGATAGTGCATGGCATTAAGAAATTATGGTAAATTATGCCTAGTTTTCACATATAAATACCACATTTTCATACATAATGCCACATATTCTGTATTTTCTAAATTGTGGAACAATTGACTACTTTGTTGTAAAAGTTTATGATGAAATCATATATTGGCATTCTTCAAAAGTATACATCTTTTCTCTCTAGGTTGGTAACAAGGCTTGTGTCCCATACATTACCACTGTTCACTATAAAATCTAAAGGGTATATGCTGTGCTTGATATATACTGTTGATAATTTGAAATTTTTGTTGAGCAGCTCTTTGAAAGCACGTTAGATAGGTCTTTTTATCTCCTAATCCATTTCACAACAACCAAAACTATTAAGGCTCATAGATTTTGCACTGAAAAAGAATTTCCAAGACATAAAAGAGACTTATCAGGGGGAAACTACTGATTTCAAAAAAAATCAACCCATTCTTTATACTGAAAGATGTATTTAACTTGAAAAGCAAGATCGAGCTGGAGAAACTTTGAATAATATGTTTCATAGTAAAGTACCTACTATTTATCTTTCAAAATACTAAGAAGTTGAAGTAATCTTGCCAAGGTTATAGTGGACAAATGATGCTACTTATAAATTATCAACTGTTGTTAAGTCATTAAGGAAGGAAAAAGAAACAGCCCCATACTAGTATCACAGTTGGTCAAATTTCATTAAGTTCCAAGGTTAAAAAATACAACTTGGAAGCTTGTGAACATTATGATAGATAACAAAAGCTATCAGATTCATCTTTATTACCTCTCCCATACATGAAATAGGGAAAGAAATCATGGTTTGAAAGTTTTTCAGATCAAGGAAGCTATCATTTTTTTTTGTTATTGAGTTTTTTAAAAATAAAATCTACCCACCAAAACCATTTGACTTTTGGAAAGCCTTTTCTCTGTATCTGTCTGAAAAAAAAAAAAGAAATATGTAGGATCACATTTATAAGAGCAAGTGAAGTATTATATCATCATATATTTTATTAAATACAAATGCTTTATGTTATAAAGTAAGGTTAACCATGCTAACAGATCCTTGCAGCTTTAAAGTATACTGCTATGGATTATGCACTTTAATAAAAATATTTACCTTTGAAAGTGATATTTTACTTTAGTGTATCAAAGGAAAATTGTAAACTAAATTCAGTAAGTTTTGATCTTAGGTAAATTGTGTGATTCAAGCAAATGAACATTTGTTTGCTTACTTGTGAAAGAAACTTTGCCAGATAATACATAAATGAAAGGCATAAATTCTGTCTTCAAGAAATTGAATATATTGGAAGAAACCACAAAAACATAACTAAATATGTTAATACTCAGAGTTAAAGTATAAACAAAGTGCTGAGAATTCTGGAAAGCTTTCCCAAAAGACTTGATTTTCAGGCTACATTTAAAGGATGACTTGCAATTGGAAGATTAAAAAGAGGAAGATTGGTGTAATATAATGAAAACAAATCCAAAGGAATGGAGGTATAAAATGTCATAATATATGTTCAAGAAATGGCAAAAATTACATAAGAGCCATATATATTTCTTTTTAATTCATCCAATGTGATACTGTTCAAGTGGCTATTTTATGAAATCATTAAATTGTTTGCAAATAAAGAACAAAATTTGACATCAAACAGAAGTTATTAATAGTTTACATTTTAAGAGGCTAAGTATTTATGAATCTTTCTCTTCCCACATTCAGTGATGGTTATCTGGATTGATTATCTTAAAAAAAAACACTTTGAAATGTAAATTTTAATGCAACGTGTGTGTGTGTGTGTGTGTTGGTGTGTGTGTGTGTGTGTGTGTGTGTATTTGCCTGCATGCATATGCAAGTACACATGCTGGAGATTGAACCCTTTCGCATACTAGAAAGGTGCTCTACCACTGAGCTGCATCCCCAGCCTAAAAATATGAAGTTTGAAAGTTAAAAATAAAATACAAAAGAAAATATGTGATTGTTTTAACAACTGGCTCTATGTAGCCATTACAGACTTATTGAATTTTCTGGCATTTAACTTGTTTCATTATTTAGTTTCACTCTATCACTATCACTCTTTGGTCTTGTACATAAATTTTACTTTCTCTTGTTTTATTTAAGCTACCTTTTAAATAGTAATGCTCTCTTTTAGGAATATTCCAATACTGTGAAGATTCTTTCATTTCTACTCAAATACAAAGGTAATTGAGTCCTGGAAGAAAAGCCAGCTTGGGTATCAGTTTCTTTTTTTTTTTTTTTTTTTTTGTCTCCTGCCAACAATAACAATTGATTTTCTTGCTTCTAACCCAAATTAAAATCATTGAGGAGAGCAGCTCCAAATGACAATTGGTGTCCACTCCACTAACCATGTCATAGTTAATTACATTAAATATGCTATATTTCCTCCTTTTAAAATAGTCTCAAAGGGATGACTATGAACAGGAATTTAATTATGCTTTAAATATACTTCGTTGTGCTCAAACTTTGTAGTGAAACAAGATCCCCTATTGGGAATCATTAATTAAGTTTTTACTCTATGTAATATTGTAGGACTATTAGATGAACTGGACCACACATTCTATATGAGAATTTTTACCCACACATTTGACTGAGTTGAGGATATGCTTAACCAGGAACTATTTGGGAGTTTAAGAGAACAATTTTAAAGCTGTAATAATGCACTCTGCTAGAAAATAACAAATCAGGGTATTTCTAAATTCAAAGACACCATTCCTAGCATATGGATATTGAGTTGTGACTTCCACTCTAGTATATAGAAAATAAAATTTATTCATCAAATATTCATTTGACATCTATCAAATTTAATTAGTGAATAAAATTACTGGTTAAAATTTTTGATATAGACTAAAATCTTCAGGTGCCAAAATAATTTGTATCTTTGTAACACTTGACACAAAATATTTTTTCTGAATAAATCATTTAATCAGTAGATAAACTATTACCAAATTATAATATTTGAAAGAATTGAATTGCCTTAAAGGAACACCAGAGAGGTCCTGTCTAATGTAAACTTTCTAACACATAAAACATAAAAAATACCATCATTCTCTGCAAAATCATACTTTGTATTTCTTTATAACATTTATCATTAGCAGATAATTTATTTCCCTACTTCTTTATTTGCCCATCTATTCAGCCTAAAATATAGACTGCACTAGAGTGATTTTGTATTTACTATTTTATTTTCAGCACATGGAATAGGTCTGGCACATAGTGTCTAATATTTATTGAAAGAATAAAGAAATGGATATTTCATTAAAGATAATGCCTATTTAAAATTTTGTAAGAACTGGAAAAATCAGCCTCTAGATGATTATCAATTTACACCATACCAATTCTATTGATAGTACACTCTATGCCTTACACAATATTCCAATTCTGGACCTTGTTTTGTCAATATGAGTATTAAAAGATATCACTTTTTAAACATATTTTTTAGTAAAATTAATTTTCCTATATTTTTTAGACATTTAAATTTGTTTCTTTTAAATCATTTCTCATATTCTTTACCCAATTTCCCGTTAGATTCTTGGTCTTTATCTTATATTGTTGCCTTTATCTTAGTAATGTATAGAACACTTTCCTATGTACTTGTGTGGTATAACTTGTGTGTGAGGGTTAAGTGATGTTTTAATTCTTGGAAATATTTTGGCACATAGAAAATGCTCTATAAACATTAGTAATTGTTATCTATGGATCTGAAGTTTTGATAAATTGGGTGAATCTTGTCATCCCAGGATTGCAAAATATTCTTCTTTACCTTCCTTTAGTAATTTTTCCAACTGTACTTGATAGAAGAGGCAATATGGACTTAAGATAACGTGGATGTCAAAAGGATTGGGAAAAGCCTAAGTTACAAAATAGCATGAACCAGGTAATACAACAACACATGATCATCAAGTGCATAGTAGCTTACAATAATAAAAATATATCGCTCACAAGTAATAAGTGTTCATCAAGGTAAAATACATTTTTTTCATCAGAGACTCTCAAAAATCATTTGGAGCAATGGCAATGACATTTTCAGAATAGGAATCTAAGATTTTTTTATTTCTTGTGTTAGCAATTAAATACTTGTAAACAGTGTCCCTCTGCCTGTCTCTCTCACCTCCACACACAGACACTGACACCATACTTAAATTTCTGCATTTAACCACTAAGAGATCAGGATATATGATATTTCCAGAGGCAGTGAGAACCAAAGCTATTTGGAAAATAGAACTAATTGTTACAAAACAAATAAGCAGAGGTAAGATATATGGAAGTAAATGGATATGAACAAGAACAAGAATAAATAGGAAAAGTTAAAGATAGTTTTAATCCTGAGTGACGAAAAGGAGGTAGCATCATTATTAAAACTATGAAAAAGCTATAGATTTAGGAAAGGAGGAAGAATTCTTATTTACATACCTTGAGTTCAAGAAAACTGGCAGGCCTCCAGAAAATAGCTTTGGAAATGTTAATATGACTGTAAGAAAACAGAGTGGAAAGGAAGGTAGAGACTGAGAGAGCCTAAAAAAAGAGGGAGAAAGTGAGGATGATGTGGAACCCATTTGAAAATGTAAAAAGGAATACCGTTATTAAAAGAAACAGCACAGGAGGAGGGGAAAAAAGATACAGACAGAACCTTAAATAGATACAGACAGAACCTTGGACAATCTTTTGTTAGTTCATGGCAGCATAAGGAAGAGGAGGAGCTACCAACAGTGTCCACAGAGAGAAGCTGCTCTGAAATTACTAAGGCTTTCAGCAAGTCCAACAGTTCAGGGACGTGGATACAACAGTTCCACCAAAGTTGTGAGACATGTAGACACGCAGCAATACAATGAGGAGCGACTGATGAGGAAACAAATTGAAAATAATTGGTCTCAGCCTTTCAAGAAGGTTAACAAAGTGGAAACAAGAATTATATGTTAGCTATTAAACAGAGTCGTAGAATCGAAGGCAAATATATTTGGTTGTGGCTCCAGCTCATACATATTCCAAAAAGGAGGCATTATTTAAAAGAGAAAAAAATGAAAGAAAGGAAAAATGAAAGTATATTATGAAAATATAAAAGAGAATTGTACGAAATAAAATAGGTTATTTAGCAATTGTAATATGAAAAAATTGACCGAATGTGTCAATAAATATATATATATATATATATATATATATATATATATATATATATATATTAATAACTAAATTTAAAGAACCACAAAAAACAAAAACTTGAAAGGGAATCAGAATACTAAATTATTTTCTTTTCACATGTCTCTTTCTAAACAAATAGGAATGATTATTACCATTTGTAGACAGTGGTAATAGTAGATGTGAAGATATGAGTATGGAAACAGTGACAATATTTGGGGGTTATATAAAATTAGATATAATTGGCAATTATTAATCAGTCAAAATATATTTCATGAAATAATAAGAAGGAAAATATTTTCAATAAATTGGACAGAAATATGTAATATTAGAAAGAAATATTTGGAAAAATCTAAGTTACATTGTTACCTGTTATACTTAAAATATATTCTCAAATCATTTAAACTATCATCACCTGTTATCTTCAACTCTTCCCCATATACAAATGTTAGCTTGTTGTTTGTTTAATTTTTGGTGTGTGTACATGCTATATCCCCAGTTAAAGACTTCATAGATCTTATTTAAGCCAATGTCAAAGCATTCATTGTCTTTACCTGTTGTCATTATTTCATCAGCATATTATTTCCAGGATGTCATCTATCATCTCAAAACCCAAATCATAACATGGCCCCTTTCAACTTTAAAACTTCTGATTTATCTTCCTTTCATGATAATAATATAAAAACTTAATACCATAGAACTCAAAAACCCTTCATGTATATAATCACACTATTATATACCTGAGGTAACAAGCATTACATGCTCCCAATGATAAGAGTGTTTCCAATTTCTAGGGCCTGAATACCAATTCCCTGGTAATATTTTCTCGGTGGTATTTTTCCAGTTTTCCAATAGGAATCCCACCCATTCCAATTAATTATTTAATTCCGTTTTATTTTAGTTGTCTTTCTCTTTCACCTTACCCTGAGCCTTAACCACAGGATATAATTTATCTTATCCTCTCCACAGGTTACAGAATATTATACATACTTGTAACATTGTCACTTGAAAAACCAAGTTCTAAAATCAAGATTAACATTATACTTTGTATATTATGGACATAAGATAATTTTACTTGCTTAAAGAAACTAAGCTTACCAAACTGATATACTCCTTAAATTTGTTTCAATGCAAAACATAGGAAAAAATTATAGCATATAATATGCAATAACTTTTATGTTGACAAAATTGTAAGGGAAATTTTGCTGACATGCCAAAGTTGCTGAAAATAACCAGTGTTATCCATCAGTTTATAATCATAATAAATTTAATGCTAAAAATTAGATCAAATTATTATAAACTTAGCTGAAGTAAACATTTTGGATTCACATTCTGAAAAAAATTTTACTTTTTATGGTGCTTTCCTTTCAAATAGCAAAACTGTTATCATAGTTTTAATTTTATTTGGCAGTGGCTTTTTAATTTAAGCAAATTAAAAAAAAAAAGTCTTATTGATAGGCCATATCCCTCCCATTTTTTCACCTATTCAGTAGTTTCATTGATTTCCATGATTAATTGGAATTAATTTACCTTTTTTTATTTTGTCCAAATGAGTTTACCAATCAGATTTTTTGGATTTTATATTAAAGAACCATTTCTTTCTAGAAACATTACTTAACTTTAGAGTCAAAATAGAACCTAAGAACTTAAATAGTACTCAGCAATAAAAGTAATTATTAAAATTCCCCAAATTTTTCTACCTACTTAATATGCTTATTATTTGTAAATAAAACATTAAAAGGAAAATAGAGCTATTATTTTCAAAGATATAAAAAAGTTAAGAAAATTTTATCTCTTAGCAAAGTTAGATTAATAATGTGCTTATCTTTTGTCCTGAAAATAATTTGGGAATATAAAAATTTTCTTGAAGAAAATAACAATTGGGTGAAAAAGCCTTTTATTCTCATTCATATACAAAGAAATGTGAATTAAATAGGATGTTATGATTAGCTCATCAAATTAGTATGCTCATCTTTTGATGCTAATATCTAATATTTGTGAAGTTCCAGAAATGTGGACTTCATACTCTGCCATTGAGAAATGAATACTGAGAGATTTAAAACTGGCTATTTGATTTATCCCATTCATTATCTCATTGAGATTTTTTGTCTAAGCAAAAACTCAGGGTTGCTGTTAAAGAGCTTATGTTCAAGATATTTTTGACATAATAGTTATTTATAGTAGTAAGAACAACCACTGAAGTATTCAACAAATAAAAGAATGTATAGAAAGACATAAAATTACATACATAGACATTATGTTTGTCCATCATGTAAAGTATATAACAGATACAATATGTAACATATGTAATATATACAAATATGTAACATAGATAACATAATGTATATATAACATAATATAAAACTGTTATAGTCCTTATACTAGGGTTTTCAAAGTACATTTACTCCTAATGAGAAATACTCAGGGTACATTATCAACGTATGTACAGATTTTATAGGAAAATAAGCATGGGTGTTCATGGTCTTTGACAAAATAATTAGCAAGATTTATAACTGAGGCCCTTGCTATTCAAATCCAAATCTTTACTGTGTTTATTTCTATAGCATAGTCTTATTGGTGACTTTCTTCTTTTTAAAGTACCTAAATTTATAAATTTTTCAAAAATGTTATTTTATTTTCAGGGAGGTATCTTTGCATATGTATTATATAAATGTGTACATATATTTCACCTTCTTGGAACAATTTTCAGTGATTTATTTTTATAAAAACTCACCATCTTCCTCAACTTCCTTAATAAGATTTCTCTAATGCAAGAATTAAAATCAAGAATCAATAAATGGGATGGATTCCATGTAAAAAGTTTCTTCTCAGCAAAAGAAACAATCAGTGAGGTGAATAGAAAGCCTACAACTTGGGAGCAAATTTTTACCCCTCACACATCAGATAGAGCACTAGTATCTAGTGTATATAAAGAACTCAAAAAGCTAAGCACCAAAAAAAACCCCAAATAATCCAATCAATAAATGGGCCAAGAACCTGAACAGATAATTCTCAGAAGACGATATACAGTCGATCAACAAATATATGAAAAAATATTTATCATCTCTAGCAATTAGAGAAATGCAAATCAAATACTCTAAGATTTCATCTCACTCCAGTCAGAATGGCAGATATTAAGAATACATACAACAATAAGTGTTGGTCAGGATGTGGGGAAAAAGGCACACTCATACCTTGCTTGTGGAACTGCAAATTGGTGCAGCCAACATGGAAAGCAGTATGGAGATTCCTTGAAAAACTTGGAATGGAACCACCATTTAACCAAGCTATCCCTCTCCTGGGTCTATACCCAAAGGACTTCAAAGTAGCATACTACAGGGACACAGCCACATCAATGTTTATAGCAACATAATTCACAATAGCTAAACTATGGAACCAACTAAGATGCCTTTCAGTAGATGAATGAATAAAGAAAATGTGTATATACACAATGGAATATTATTCAGCAATGAAAGAGAATAAAATCATGGCATTTGTAGGTAAATGGATGAAGTTGGAGAATATAATGCTTAGTGAAGTTAGCCAATCCCCCCAAAACAAATACCAAATGTTTTCTGTAATATAATGAGGCTGATTCATAGTGGGATTGGGAGGGGGAACCATGCAAAGATTAGACAAATTCTAGATAGGGCAAAGGGGTTGAATGGGAAGGGAGGAGGCATGGGGGTAGAAATGAAGGTGGAATGAGATGGACATCATTACCCTAAGGACATGTATGAAGAGACAAATGGTCTGAATATACTTTGTACACAACCAGACAGATAAAAAATTGTGCTTTATATGTGTGATATAAATTTAGTGCATTCTGCTGTTATATATAACAAATTAGAATTAAAAATTTTTTTAAAAACTCACCATCTTTCAGAAAAAAAGTTAAAATGCCCCTTCCTCTGATTTGTCTTGCTAAGGTATCTTGCTTTTGACAAATACTAATTTTCCCTTTTCATGTTCTATCATACTCTTAACCTTCAAAATACTTCTCAATGTTTGAGTAACATCCTTATATGGGGGCATATTTGTTAGATGTCTGACTTCCCCTCCAGTCTGTGTTTTGTCACAGTAAAGATCATACCTATTACATATCCATTGTTTCAGATTTAGTTAATGCTTAATTAATATTGGCATAATTAATTAATTCTGAATAAATAACATCTTACATAAGTTTCTACGGTGTGTATTTACTGATTCATTAAGAAAATTTGCACTTTATTCCTTAGTTCATACATAAATTATTTATTTTAAGTGAAGTATGAATTGTGCTGCATTAAACATGAATGTTCCATTTCTTGATGCACATGATGATTCCATTTCTTCTAGATATATACCCAGTAGTGGAATTAATGGATCATAAATATTCTACTGGCTAAAATTATCTAATTAGTTGTATTCAGATTTATAGAACTTTAGTGTTTTCATCACACATAATTCAGCTCAACCTCAATTTGGAATAAAATAGTTAAGCCAACTTTTTGTTTTTCTTTCACTTAATTTGCCATTTTTTGCTACCTTGAAATAATTAATGAAGATCTACTGCTAACATATCAACAGAGTTTGCATTTTATCTCTTCAGTAATGAGTGGCACATAATAATTAACATTAGTGTAGGAAGAGCATGTGTTTTCTTAATTTACAAATATTTATTTGTATGTTTTCCCCTAATTTTTAACAGTGAATTTATATGCTATAGAAATTGATTTTTAGAAGTAACAATGGAAAAAAGTTACAGAAAAAAAGGTTAAACAGATAACTTTGATACAGTGAAGAAGTTAAGAAGCTCAAGTTTCAAATAAGTGATTAATGGTCTACTTAAAATAAACTGCAACATGGCAGTTAAAATAGAAAGATACAACATTTTTCAGTGACTTCTGTCTGCTAAAAGGTAATGCACAAAAGATATATTGCCAAAAACCACAGAGATATGCAAAAATTATTAAAATCTTTGTCTCATAAAGTTAGATATTGAAATATCTTACTTTGAGAAAATATGAATGATGGTGAAAATTTAAGAAATGACATGAAAAATGTCTTTTGTTTCATATAAAATTTAATCTCTACTAAGCTCAAAACAAAAAGGCTGTTTCCTATATACATACAACAGGAAGGATAGGAGATCAATTGAATTAATGAAGATCAATTGCATTAAGGATCCAATTCTTTATTACTGCTTATATACACACTCCTTGATATATCACTGTTGTTCCTTTCATCTAAGGGATATGGTTTATTTTCCTTTGGTCTGATTCTGAATTTGGTAATGTGATTTGCTTTGACTATTATTATATTAATAGATGTGATATATATATATATATATATATATATATATAGAGAGAGAGAGAGAGAGAGAGAGAGAGAGAGAGAGAGAGAGAGAGATTTGAATGAGTACTCCCACGATTCCACTTCATCTTCTTTGCCTTGGCCATCACTATCACCACATGCCCATGTTTGCTTTTCTGAGAGTTCAGGCAGATGAATTAGTATCTAATTAGATGAATTAGGTTGAGTTATCCTAGTTTCAGTCACAGAGTGTAATTCCTGATCATGTGAGTAAAACCAGATAAGACCAAAAGAAAAAGTGAACTACCTTCCAGACTTGTGAGTTAAACAGGTGTATTTATATCAAGTCATTGGTATTTGGAGTCATTTCTTGCATAGCATCATTGTACAGTAGCATCTATTACATAAAGACATGAGCTTTATTAAATTTCAAATTCCTACTCTTGAAAGTTCAAAATATAAATTAGCCATTTCTTTTTATATATTTTTAGTTATAGATGGACACACTACCTTTATTTTGTTTATTTATTTATCTGGTCCTGAGGATCAAACTTAGTGCCTTACACATACTAGGCAAGTGCTCTACCACTGAGCCATAATCCCAGCCTTAAATTAGCCATTTCTTCACAGAGAAAACTAACTGTAGTTTACCAATGAAATCTGGTTAATCAGCATATATTCACCAACTTCTCATAATGTGTAATGAACTGTAGCATTTGCTATAGATATGCTGGTCAAAATCCTGGATAATCTAAGACTGTCTAGATTTTGATTTTAACAAGAAATCCATAGTGGCCATAAGATATTAAGGCAGAAAAATGAGGTAGTGTGAAATGGCTAAAAGTTTATACACACACGCGTGCGCATATACACACACAGACGCACAAATAAAACAAAATTTAAAAATCATCTAAGCAAAAAACAGAGAGAAGGGATGGGTAGACTAATATATAAAAGTGAAATAAAAACAGTTTTCATTCTCAGATGCTGTAATGGTTTAGATATGAGGTGTCCCCCAAAATCTCATGTGTGAGACAGTGAAAGAAAGTTCAGAGATTAAAATGATTAGATCATGAGAGCTTTAACCTAATAAGTGGATTAATCCACTAATATGGATTAAGTGGGTGGTAACTATAAGCAGGTAGGATGTCCCTGGGGGAGGTGAGTCACTGGGGTCATCTCTTTGGATTTTATATTTTGTCCCTGGTGAACAGAGCTCTCTTTCTTGCTTCCTATTGCCATGTCCTGAGCTACTTTCCTCCTTCATGCCCTTTTGCCATGATGTTCTGCTCACCTCAGGCTCAGAACTATGGAGTTTGCACTGAACCTCTGAAACCATGAGCCAAAATAAACTTTTCTTCTTCCTGGTTTTTCTTTTCAGGTCTTTTAGTCACAGCAACAAAAATCTGATTAAAGCATATAGTAAGTGACAGGAAGATTGAGATACCTAACTTGTCAGTGACAGGAAGATTGAGACATCTAACTTCTCAGCTAATAGGACATGACCTAGAAAATCATTCTAACATAGAAAATTAAACAAATATGTTTTGTGTCATTTGGTGAAACTGTTGTACTTATATTTCCTCACTTAACCCTCCAAGAAACCTATATTGTATTGCTTCATAAAAATGAAAATTGCCTTTCAGGGAATTTAGAAAGCCAGCCTCAAAATGCACAATTAGTAGTAGAAAGAAAGAACTTGTACCCATATAGAAAAAAAAATATTTTGTTTTGTTTTTTCCCCCAAGTCTTACAATCTTTCTTAGGAAAAGAAGAGTGAAATGATTGGTATATGAATCCTATGTGAAGCAGATAATAGCTCATAGATGAAATAGAAGTACATGTTAAAAGCATATTTTTGTTTTATTAGTATAATAATTGGACATATTTATGGGGTACAAGGTGATAAGTCAAAATCTGATGTCTACAATGTGTGATGATCAAATCAGTTTAATTAGCATTTCCATCTCCTTAAACATTTACTATTTATTTGTGTTTAGAGCCTTCAAACTCATCTATTTTAGTTCTTTACAAAATATAAAAAAGTTATTGTACACTATAGTTATCTACTGTGCTATAGAACATTAGTATTTATTCTTCCTTTCAAAACATATTTTGGTAGCTGTTATCCAACCTTCGTCTTTCTCTTTTCTCCCCACTTCTTAACCTCTAATGACCACTATTTTAATCTTCACTCCTATGAAGTGCACTTTTTATGGTTCTTTATATGAGCAAGTATATGCAGCATTTGTCTTTCTGTGCCTGGCTTATTTCGCTTAACACAGTTTCCTCCAGGTCTACCTATTTTGCCTCAAATGAGAAAATTTTATTCTGTATGTGACCAAATAATATTTCATTATGGAAATAACCACACATTATCCATTCATCTATTGATGAACACCTCCAAGATATGATTAACTCTATATTTTGGCTAAAGGGAACAGTGCTACAATAAACATGGAAGTGCAAGCAATCTTTGATATATTGATCTCATTCCTTTTTCTATGTACCAGTAGAGGGATAGCTGAATCATAATTCTATTTTTAGTTTTTGTGGGGAACAACTATGCTGTTTTCCATAAGGACTATACTAATTTACATTTCCTTTAATTATCAGTGTTCTCATTGCTCCATATTCTCATCAGCTATTTTTATTTTGTCTTTTGTGATATAGTTATTCCACATAGAGTGTAACAATATCTCATTTTGGTTCTGATTTGCATTTATCTGATGATTAGAGATGTTGAACTTTTTTACATACATTTGTTGGTCATTTGTATATGATCTTTTGAGAAACCTCTGAGGGTTTTTTGCCCATTTTATCATCAAATTTTTGTTGTTTTGCTATTGAGTTTTCATGATTTTTGATATTAGATCCTAGATTGAAAATGATTATTTTCTGTGCTGATAGTATCTAGAAAAATTAATTCAATCTTCTAAGTCTCCATTTATTCAAGAAGGGAAAATAATAATAGAATCTACTTCATAGGTGCATTTAGTGTATAACCTCAAATAGTGTTGGGATTCAGTGCTAGATCTGATTTGTGATGGTGGTAATTGTTTTAAGATAAAAAATTTTAGTGCATTGAACCACAGGAAAGGACATATGTTTGAAAACTACAAAAATAATTTGGAAATCAGGTCCCAACATGGACTATGTGACTTTTAGAATATGATGGGATCTCTCTAAGATTCAGTTACTACTTCTTCAAATAGTGCTAACATTTTAGAAGTAGGGATGCATGAGGTTTAGACAAAACAAATGTAAAGTGTCTGGTCCAGTACCTGACCCACAGGTGTCAAAAATGATAGCATGGGGGAGTAAGGTTGTGGCTCAGTGGTAGAGTGCTTGGCTAGCATGTGTGAGGCACTGGGTTCAATTCTCAGCACCACAAATAAATAATATAATTATCCATTGATAACTCAAAAAAAAAAAAAAGAAGAAGAATGGTAGCATGGGGCTGGGGATGTGGCTCAGTGATTTAGTATTTGCTAAATGTGTGTGGGGGGCCCTGGGTTTGATCCTTAGCACCACCAAAAATAATGATAATAAAATAAAGTAGCAATTAATGACATTTTAATCAATTATGTTTATTAATATCTAACATATATTAAGTGACTTATTAAAGTAACATTACAAAGTAGTCACATTAGTCCTGGTGAACAGCAAGAAGAGAAAACATTGGTTGGGTGTCCTCAACTACTTGTTCAGAGTTACAAGCATAGGACCCTAAGACTCTATGGAGATATGGAGGGATGTACAGCCACCCAGTGCTGGTTAGCATCATAACCTGTTGAATTTTAAGCTGAAAGGAAACTCGGAGGACACTTACATAAAATCTCCTTTATAGATGAAGAGTGAAGAATTTGTTATTTTACTGATGTCATTTAAACTGCAGTGATAATGTTTGGGGAAAAATGGGTTTTCTGATACTCATTTTGGATTCTGTTCAAAGAAAGAGCTCAATTCCAAAGCATCATCCAAGAAACTGGTAGTAAGGATATAATGTCCCAGGATTTAATAATCTACTAAGGGTACACATGAATACAAGTGAAAATTTCTGGCCTAATTTTATTTACTATCATCATTATCATTCTCAATATTGCTGGCTTCATCTCTGATAGTACAGCTTGAAGAAAATGTTTTCTTTAAAACCTGAGTTTTTTCACCTTTACTCTGAAAAACTTGAACATCTCTCAAATGCATGCATGCATACTGATATTAAAATAAAAGTAAATAATTTTAGAGATACTGATATTAAAATAAAAGTAAATAATTTTAGAGATAATCTGTAAGATACTCGTAGAAGGGTTAAATGTTTTACCTTACTAGTAAATTATTTATCAAAAAACAAAATAACAGCAGCATGCCATAGTGAAATACTTGTTTTAAGCAGGTGATTCATTTTTTATAGCTTACATTTTTTCAGGGAACCTGTTTTGGTTCTAAACATTAAGTTATAATCCAGGTGCACTATTGACTTCAAGACAGAATAGAATGACTATCCAAGCATTAAATACAATTGCACCCTCTGAATGAATGTAAAGACCAATTTTTCTGTCCTTACTCAGGCAAAACTATCTTTAGAATCAGTGGGAGTTCTTACTAAATTAGGAATGAATTGGATTTAATAAACTCACAGCTGTGTCCATTTTAGCATTGCTTTTTCTCTAGGATTCATCATAGTTTATTATTTTAACTAATGAAAAACTGTTTTGTATTACAAATATAATGAATAATTAAACAACCAATAGCTAATTTTGACAGCTCTATTTCTGAAAGTCTTCTTTAAAAGATAATGTCACAAGCATAATGCAGAACACTTGTGTAAAAAAACAAGCGTTTAATTCAAAAATCTAAGATCTTAAATTTTGTTTTCATTCTGTTTCTAGTGTATCATCTGAGAGGTGATTTTGAGTCAAGGAAAAAAAAGATACTTTAGTCTAAAAATATAAATTTCAAATCAATAAAAATCCATCAATTTAAAAAGGAAAAAATATAGAAAATCTAGCAATAGCACCAGCCTAAGTTTTGGAATCTTCCCATTTTCTAGTCTTCTTTCTCTTTTCAGAGTACATAGAAAAGAAAAAGCAGTAATAAGACATGATTGCTTCCTATGATTATGAAGTTCTAAAGGGAGAGCAATTTTTGTATTAATACTGTGAAAAATCCTTCTGAAACATCCAGTAACAGCTGTTTTAAAATTCATCCACAGCAAATGTAAAAGTAAATACTTCTTTTGAAATTATGATGATAAAGTTCCATCTCACCAGACACCAATTTTTCCTCTGCAAACATTTGCATGTGGCTGAAATTAGAGAGCACTTTCAAAGCCAAATGATGGAAACAATCACATTGGCTCCCACAGAGAAATGTAAGAATAGTTGATGTATCAAGGATAGTCCAAAAATGTCATATTTTTTTTCCCCAGGTACAGTTTTAGTTTCAGTGAGAAGGGAGTAAAAGACCAACCCCCAAAATAATTCCCAAAATCAATGCAAAGAAATAAACATGTGGATTTAAAACATTAATCACTTCCTTGAAATGTTACTTTCTGAAAATTTCTTGATCAAAACTATTTTCTGTAGAATCACTAAAATGATTCTAATAGACAACATATATATAGAAAGGTTAGATTATAAATCTGTTCTATACATTAAAAAATCTATATCCATATTTAAATGTTATGTACCCTTAGAAATTTAGGGAGACCCTGTACAAAATAAAAATTAAAAAGGCTAGGGATGGAGCTCAGTGTCCCTGGGTTCAATCCCTGATGAAAAAAAAATGTTATGCAAAAAATTTTTAAAAAAAGAAGGCCCAGGGCATGTAAATAGTAAGTTTATAAAAAAATAAAGACACACTATAATACATAATAATGAATTACTATTACCCTGGCTCAATATATAGTGGTCATGGATAAATTCAACAAGTTCTAAGTTTTTTAAAACAGCTTGATAAACATGCAATGAATAAACATGAACTTGAAAACACAACAATCAAAAATGAATAAACATAAACTTATACATAAACTATAGGAATTTTATACACATCACAGAAGAATTTGACATTAAATATCTCTAAGGGAAAATATGTTTCCTTATCTCTACCTAGCATCTAATTAAGTGACAGACATGATTTATTGAGTTCTCAATCCACATTTTGTGTTATCTATAGTGATCATATACAATAAAAGGGGAACAGCTATATTACAATTATAATAAGAAATGATGATATCTGTTGAAACAAGATATCTGGTAACCCATCATTTATTCAACAAACATTTTCATCCTTACTCACCCATCCCTGCAAATATATACCATATACACAGGAACACACTCCTGTGTACCTGCTAAAAAACATGTCTTAACCATTTGGGGTGGAGATAAAAGACAAAGGAACAAAAACTAAATGGCAAACTACTCATTGCTAGAGTAGTTAATTAACAAAGTTAACTAAGAAATCCTATTTCATTTAAAGGAAAAAATTGAAGAAACAGGGACTGAGACTAAAGCTCAGTGATAGAGCATGTGCATAGTAAGTCTGAGGCCCTTAGTGTTCAATCCCCAGCATCAAAAAGAACTATATATGCATATATGTAATTATAATGTACTAACTAAAATAATAAATAATAATTATATAATGGAGATCAGTAGAGTAAAGCAAGAAGATCAGGGAGAGGGAGGAAGGGATGAAAAAGAAAGATAATGGGAAATTAGATTTATCAAATTTTGTGTATGTACACACATGGCATAATGATTCCCACTCAGATGTATAATCATAATTTACCAATAAAAAATAAAGAATCAAATTCACAGCCATTTAGTACTTTACAAAAATATATGAATTATGTGGGTGTTATATGTAAGACAATAATTTAGGTCCTGGTTAAATAATTAAAATAAAAGTGATTTCTGTTCTAATGAATATTTTTATGGCTAATGAAGAACTTAAACTCTCTACATATGCTAGGATTTTCAATCTGAGCCACTGATGATAACGTAATACATTGCTGAAAATGTCTTCCCTTAGCAATTTCATAAATCAATAAAGGAGGCTTTCTTTGAATTTAATCTCAACAACCACGAAAGGAATGTTGAGTATTATCATACATGCATCATTACTTTTTTTTAAAAAGAGCTTGCATAAAATTAATGCAAAAATATGATATGATTCCAACATTTTCAATCAAATGTAGAATTTTGTATTCAGAAATGTATGAGTTTTCTCATGAAAATAATTAGATTTGTATCCATGCCTGCCATTTGAGAGGTATGCAGATTTGAACAAATTTCTTAGCAATATGTTACATTTTTTTCATCAATAAAACATGAATCCTATTGTCTGTCAGTCTAAACACTACATATAAATGAAAATACTTATAAACTGCAAAGTGATGTCATGTAATTTTATTCATTAAAAAGATGAAACAGAAGAGGTAGGTCCTATAATATATTTTTAAAATTTGAATATAATACTACATTGTTGGTATGATAGGAGAAAAAACTAAGTTTCCAAAGAAATTACATATAGCAGTTTATATAAAAATTGATTGAGGGGTCTGAAGAAAGTTATTGAGTAAAGACAAATGACACAGCTACATGATCAATATCAGACGGACCCCCTTTAATGATAATCTAAAGATTGTGAAGATTATAAGAGCAATGGTAACAACAGCCATAATAAAATTCCTTTTAGAAGTTATTTTCAAAATCCTGCATGAAGAAGCAAGGTTTCAGTGTGTGTTCTGGAATATACAATTATAATGTATATATATTTTTTTGCCTAATTAGAAAGGTGGTAGCATGGTCATGCCTAGAGACTTGATGCTTAGCATTAATAAGGGGATAACTTGGAGGACATCAAGCTGTTTTTAAAAGCTACTATATTTATAATAAAACCTGCAGATATAATCATACAATCATTATCTCCAGAGCCAATAGTACTTTATCCCTGGAACAACTCCATGATGAGACATTTTGCCACATGATCTAAGTTGCTTTAGTCCTATTTAGTAACAGTAAAGCAAGTCTTGGTTTGCTGTGTAGCTCGACTGTCAAGAAAGAGGCACTGTGAATTCTATAAGTATGTGTTGGTCAATACTAGGTATTCATGTCTAGTGCAGCTCTTGGCAAACAATAAAAACTAAAATTGTAACTATTTAATCAATGACACAGAGATAGCCACATTTCTTAATCTTCATGACATTGTTGGAATTAATAGAATTCTTTTTGTCAGCCTTAATCTTGAAGACATTCTGTTAGTAGTTTTTTTAAACCCCAAAAATCCATAATTATTTATTTTACATAAATAAATATCTTGTACATTTTGCTCTTTTTTAAATGACTCATTGCCTTTATCAATCATCATGGATGCTCACATGTTCTTTATATTCTATGCATGATTTATTCTCTTCACATACAAACAAATATGGACACTGTATGTATCATTAGTTCTAATTTGTTTATTGTTGTGTTTTTCTGTTTTGTGATTAGTATAATATATTTAAGATGTTATAACTACCAGGGCTTCTACAAGTCCTGTCCTGCTCACCCCTCCAATAACCTACATCAGAGGATCAGTAGAAAAGCTACCATTTTTATGTATATTTTCTACTACTATCTCTTTAATTTCTTTCGAATTGATTTAAGCTTCCACTACTCTTCTGAGACTGGTCATTAAAGAGTTTATTTATCAATGACCAAGTTTGATAATCTTTCCCAAGGCCTCTCTGTCCTTCAACCATTAAGTTTTCAGTGTTGTACACCTTGTCTTTCCTACAGTGAATCTTCATGGATTTCTTCCAACCTCTATCACTTGTTCTTCCTCTTCACCTAGTTGTCACTCTTAGAAAGAGCATATCCCCAAGTCCTGTCCTTGACACTTTAAATTTTTTGTATTACTTATTTTATAACTACTCATTATACTCAAGAATAATAATTATCACATGAGAAGTTACCCCAACACAAGATTGCTGTGAGGTAAATGAGTTAATGTGCAAAGAGCTTTGAAGTGTACCTACCCATTTAAAATATGGTAACTATTATGATCCTTCCCTAGACACCAAAACATACATTTTCTATTTTTCACTCAATATTGATGAAAATAAATCTCTCTAGCATTTCAAAAGGAATCTCTGAAAACCTAGTTGTCACTCCCAACAACCAATTCTTATTATTACTCTGGTCATTAGTTTCAGAATCCCTTTCACTTATTTTTTCATGTGTAAAATAATTTATACATGAAGAGTGGAGGTTAAGTATCCTTAACAAAACAAAGATAGCTATTTGAAGTAATACCTATATTAGTTAGCTAAGTTTAACTATATATATATATATATATATATATATATATCAAAACATATTGTACATTATAAATACTTAAAATTTTATCAGTCAACTTAAGAAAACATTGTTTTACAGAAGATATCATATGTCATAAAATGTTTTAATCTGTGGAGTATATATGATTACTAGGTACAATATATCAATCCCCATACACAACATATTTAAGTTATAAATAAACTTTAGCCATCCAGTCCAACTTCTTCATTTTCTAGAAAAGGCAAGTGGAGTCCAGAGTGTTTAAAAGATTGAGGTTAAGTGATCTGCAGATGTTCCTACAGGGGTTTCAGACAAAATCAGATTTGCACCTACAATCTAATAGTTTTTATGGGAAAATATATTTTTACTTTAAAAATATAAAAATAAAATTCTGCAAAGAGGAAAGAAAACTATTTGTCAAATAGCCTCTTAGAGGAGAACAGTACAGTGATTTCCTTCTAATAAAACATGTCAGAGGAAATTGTTTAAGCTTAAGAGAAATTGTTGATTATCAAGCATTTGTTTGTGTTCTCCTTCTGCCTCTGGGTACACCTGGTGTCAACTGATAGCCTACTAAAGGCTCAACCCTTGAGACACTGCAGCCAATTATAACCTTAGTAGGAAGGAAACTGTTAGGCTAGGACTTGGGTGAGTCCATGAAATCACCTGTGCCCCCAATCAAATAAATAGATCTTTAAAACTAAAAACACCCTCATTAAAAAAGAAAATTTTCTCTTTCTTTACTCCCATTAATAAAAATACATAGCATTAAATGTCTTAATTCTGAATTATGATTGGATTTTTTAAAGCTGTAAATTTATTAAGTAATTCACTTTGCCAAGATTGACTTACCTGAGCTAGAGTTTCTCAAAATTAGGACTCAGTACTTTTGAATACCTAAAACTAGAAAATGCATATTAATTCCTAGTGCTTATAGACTTTATAGCACCCTAAGCCAAAGGAAATATAAACCAAATTATATAACCAAATTAACCACATTAATTTAAACATCATGGATAATGTTGGACTGCTGAACTAATTCTTCACTAACAATAGGATAGAGCAAGAGTATTTGGGTTTAGTATGTAAGTTTTATGATGGAAAATCTTTTTTTTTTATTGTTGGTCGTTCAAAACATTACATAGTTCTTAATACATCATATTTCACTGTTTGATTCAAGTGGGTTATGAACTCCCAATTTTACCCCGTATACAGAATGCTGTATCACATCAATTACCCTTCCATTGATTGACATATTGCCTTTCTAGTGTCTGATGTATTCTGCTGTCTGTCCTATTCTCTACTATCCCCCCTCCCCTCCCCTCCCCTTCCCTTTTCTCTCTCTACCAGTAGGGACAAAGAGCTTGAGAAGAAGATTTACATTAACAGGGATGAGAGGTGGGAGGGAAAGGGAGTGAGAAGGGAAATCGCATGGAAATGGAAGGCGATCCTCAGGGTTATACAAAATGACATATAAGAGGAAAGGAGGGGTAAGACAAGATAATACAAATGGAAGAAATGATTTACAGTAGAAGGGGTAGAAAGAGAAATCATTTCTCTTTTTAAGAAAAATTCCAATTTTATAACTACAAAATGTTCTTATCTGCAACACAGTAGTTAGGACTATTATACTTAAAAGTTGTAAAAGTTGTCTAGGTTGAAATTTTTTACTACCAGTGGACTCAGTCAAGTTATAATGTCTCTGTGCCCCAATGTTTTTATTTATAATATAGGATAAAATACATATATCCACAGTGTTGCTGCTATGATTAAATGATCTTATGTAAGCACTGTAGACTGTTTGATGTTATAATACCTTTGTGCATTAGAGAACATATTACTTGGCAAAAATAAGTCAGTATCTGTGTGTTTTCATATTGTTCCCTTCCAGCACTAACCTTGAGGCATATTGATACTTACATGAGCATTAACTCAGACATTAAAATTTTGAAACAGTACCAATGGATAATAAGATGGGTTGCCTCTCAGAATCTTTTCTGTAATTCTGCCTTGTCTTTACTATATGAAACTAGTAATGGTTGAACTGGGTGGACTTGAAGAGTTGAGAAGTTGAAAAAGTTAAAGTTAGTTGACCTTTCCTCAAGAACAGGTTTGTTTGATTTTCAAAAGATGAAATAAACTCTTTGTTTGAAGCTTTACTAGTCTGTAAATTATCTGGACTCTCTTGCTGTTTTATAAATTGAAACATCCTAGCTCACAGGGAAGGAACTCATTGAATGATGAAAGGTGATATATTGACTTCATATTTAAATGTATGTACAGGGGGTATCATTCTTTCAAGTACAAGTGATTGTCTCCCATATGTATTAATTCACCTATTCTTACTTAAAACTACAGTATTAAAGTGTTTCATGATATTGTACCTATCTCCATGGCCACCCCTTCTTTCTTCCTTGCACAGATGTTCAATGTTACCAAACATTTTTGCCTTACATGAGTGCTGGGGATAAACCCAGGACCTTGTACATGTGAGGTAAGTATCCCACCACTGAACTACACCTACAGCCCCAGCCTGTTTTATCTCTCACATATGCACATAATCACACATGGGAGCCATCACAAACAGAAGTGAAGAAATAGCAATCCCTTTTGGATTATATATAATTAAACGGACAGATGAATTAACCACCTCCATCTGAATCAGTCATATCTACTTTGAAACTATATTTATTCAGTTTTCATGTTGATTTAATTACAAAATCGATCTTTGGTCTACTTTAGAGTCATCAATTAAATCATAATGATCCTGAAATACTTTACCATTACATAATGAGATCAGTTACTTAAAAATACTATTTGAAATATCGTTTTGTAAAGACACATAACCTACTTTTAACAAATGATATCTTTTTAAAAGTCTGCAGAATCTCAAACAATTTTGTCTTACTCGGCCTAATTTTTTAAGTTAATTTATTCTTAGCCAATACATAAAAACACGAAATTTACATGTTAATGGAGTAATATGTGATGTTTTGATAACTGTGTACGTGTTATTAGGTTAAACATATATATTGCCTAAAAGATTTATCATTTATTTCTTGTGAAACATTCAAATTCCTTTTGTCTAGCTTTTTGAAATATGCAACATAATTGCTATCTGTAGTGATCCTGCTGTACAAGAATACACTAGAACTTTAGCTGCACGTTAGAAGCTACTCATCAACCTTTCCTTTTCTTTATCCTTGAATGAGCTGATGGTCACTTAGGTTGTTTCTTGGCTATCATGACTAGTGTTGCAATGAACTCAGGAGTGCAGATGTCTTTTCTATTAGATACTATTTTATAATTATTTTACTTAACATATCTAACTCACTTCAAGATAAAAAAATGAAAGCAGAGTAAAAAATTTTTCTGTTAAATACAACTTTATTATTTTGATAACACTATATTTGATTTTGCTTCATAAAATAGCATGTAATTATAATAGCTTAGTTCATTGCTCAAAAGTGTGTGTAGCATTTTAAATGTTGTAGATAACATGATCTAAATGCCAGTGGATAAACGCAATTTAAATCCCCCCCCCCAGGAACCCTTATAAAATTTTAAGGTACTTGTCTGAATATTTTAGTAGGCAGAAAGCACAAATTAGATTGATGCCTATAAAAACTTCTCTTTGGTGATAAACTTAAAATATTAATTTTAGCATAATATTTTTGATTTGATAAATATTAGCATTTTTAAACTTAAAACAATAACAAATACAATGGCTCTGAAATTTATACACACACACACACACACGGACACACATGGACACACACACATTTTCAGTTACAAAATTCTGTTAGAAAAATATGTGGCAAAGACTAAAATCAACCATCTGCAAAAAAGTAAAGATTTTCACTGAAGTAAGCAAATAATTGCAGGTAGAACTCAAGAATTTCTAATATCAAATTTCAACTGATATGAAATTGGAAAAGTGACAAGTACTCTTCTATCTTAGAGGTAGCACAAAATATGAGACACTGCACAAATTGTAGTGAGATATATTTTGTTCAAAGGACATCCAAATTTATAAGGAAATATAAACTTGGCTATTTCATGAATTTGGTTATTTAGGGTATTTTTGAAATAAAATTTGTACCTTTCTAATAAAAAATGCAAAGTGATAAGATTTAATTTGTTTCTATCATGATAGATAGTTTTCTCCAATTATAGAATCTCAAATATCAGAATTTGTTAAAATTTTAAAACAAGAGTTAGTAGGTCATTCTGGTGTGATGGCTATCGTTGTTTTTTTTTTTTAAATTCAATATATGCATGTACAAGCTGTGAATCATTATTGGTTTATAAAACTATTGACAGCAAGAGAAGACAAAGAATTCAAAGATTTGTGTTTTTGCCAATTCTTGTTGAGGTGTGGATAAATTTTACAAATATTTATCATTATGTTTCAATTCAAAATTTTTTGAAACAAAAGGAATATTTGAAGAACTTACAATAATCAAAGACCAAAATCAATAGTGTAATTTATGTTTCCTCACTGATATCATAGAAAATATGTCTGAGCCAAATTTTAAGCATTACCTAAAGGAGAAGCTAACTTTCTAGCTTCCTAGAAAGAAATGAAAATTTCCATTGAAATGAATATTTTATGCTGCAAAGATATAATAATGATTTCACATATTTTGACTTGAATACAAAACCATAATATTTTTACTGTAGTTAGCAGTAATAAATAAATGGACTTCAAAATCTCTAATAAGAATATGAAGAATATTTTATTAATAGAAATAAATTTAGAATTACTTTCAATGTCCACAATAGCAATTTCAATGTAATGCCAATAGAACAGATGACATAAAAGTTAAATAATTTTCATATATTGGACATTAATTTTGAAATTAGTATAATTTTGATTTTAAGTCATGACAAATCAATTTCTTTAAAATTGATGAATAGATTTTGCCAATGTGAAAGATGACAACAAGAAAATACTTTGTCACAACCTATTTATTAGAATTTTTAAAAAGTTACCTTTGAAATAATTTGTTACAAAGTAGTGTTTGACCATGAAATTTTATGATATCTAAAAAAAGATCAAACAATTTTTACAAACTTTTAATATCTGAGGCATGTGCCATTTATCAGATATTAGATAAAAAAATATACACTTGACTTAAAATATTTTACAAGCATTAGTTCTGGTTTTCTATAGTAACGTATGGTAATTATTGGATAAAAGTATCTATATGATATATTTCACATATTGAGAAAGAATATGAAATGCCCAACACGTTAAAATGATGTTTGAGAGAACAGAAATCTTTATTATTCTGATTTGATTATTGTACATCATATACATGTTTTGAATTATTATAATGTGTCCTATAAAGATGTCCAAGTATTATGTCTCAATAAATAAATAAATGAATATTTTTAGGGAGCATCCCATTTTATATTGATTATATGAGAAATGAAAAAAATGGCATTCAAGAAAACAAAATAATAATTTATCATGTTTCTACTATTTAAAATTGCTACTAAAATTTTTGAGATTTCATAGATAGCTCTCATTAATTATATTGTTATTGTACAACCTTGAGTGCTGACACAGAGAAATACTGAATTTCCATTTTCTGTATTGGACAAGTGGCAGCATAATGAAAGTATACAATATTGGATGTAAATTCAGTATCCTGAATCATTAGAAATCACAAGTCATTAGAAATCACAAGTTACTTTTGTATTTAATGAGTTTCAAATGTCTTAAAGTCAATTTATTGAACAGTGAAATAGAGGCATGTGTGTGTGGAGCTAAATACAATCTTAAATTAAGACAAGAGTCTGGCCCTCCCCAGTGCTTTTACTTTCCTTATTGTGTGACTGAGGAAACCAGAATGGAATCAGGTTTCCACAATGTTTAAATACCATGCCTGTAAAATGGGGGCTCTCATAAAGTCTACAAAACATTAAGCATCAACATAAAAAAAAAAAACAGAAACCAGGATATTTTTGTTTTTCTGACAGAAAAAGCCTTCCAAGACTATGGACATTTTACTTAAAATTCGATTTTCAAATGCTATTGAAATACATGAATAAATTTCTACAAATGTTAATAGTTCTACATTGTAGAAATTCTGGATGTTCTGCAGATATCAAAAACCATTTTGATCTTGGTATATTTTCCAACAAAATTTTGACCTTAAGGCATGGCTAATGGCCAACAATTATATGAAAACATATTCAACATCTTTTGTATCAGTGAAGTGCAAATCAAAACTACATTGAGATCCCATGTATTTCCATTCAGAATGGCAATCATCAAAAATAGAAATAACTTGTGCTGGCAAGGATGCTGGGGCTAGGAAAAGAAACTCTTCAACTGTGGATGGGAACGTAAATTAATATAACCATATGGAAATCAGTATGGAGGATCCCAAAGAACTGAAAGTTGAACTACCACATGATTTGGCTATGCAACTCCTCATTATTTAGCCAAAAGAATTAAAGTAAGCAAAAGAAATATAGACACACCCATGTTTATTGTAGAATGATTCACAATAGCTGAATTATGGAATCAGTTTAGGTGTCAGTCAAGAGATGAATGGATAAGAAATGGATGAATGGATAAGAAAATGTGGTATATATAAAAATAGAGTTTTATTCAGCCATAATAAAGAATAAAATTATACCATTTGTAGGAAAATGGATAGATCTGGAGAGAAAATAAGCCAGACTCAGAAAGACAAGTGTGATATGTTTTTTCTCATATATGGAAGCCAAGGGACAAAAAGAAAACAGTGATGTTGTGAAAGTAGAAGGAATACTGTGGGGTAAAGGAAGGGGATATGCCAGAGAGAGAAGAGGTGGATAAGGAGAGTTACTGGAGGGGAAATTAATGAAATTATGCTGTATACACATGTGACTATGCCACAATAAAACTCACCACATTATAAATAATATATGCCAATAAAAAATCCTACATACTTTTTTAAAAATGTGATTTTGAAAAATATAATGATAAAAAATGATTCAAAACTTATTATACAATATCATTTTCATATTTTCATTTTGGCCTAGAGATGTCATTTTCTCTTATGAACAATTTTTCTCTTAATTTTAATATTAATTAAAAGTAATAGTAAATTTCTCCTTAAGATGCCAAAGGACATAATCAAAATCAGTTTTAAATTTTGAAGCAAAATATAAATGACCTATTAATACTTCTTTTAACTGTTCTATGCTGTGGGCCATTGAAGTTCTCCATTATAAACATGTATCCTAAAATAGCAGATATATCACATTTCACAGAATGAAAAAAAAAGTAAATCAAGCAGAAGATTTGTTTAAATTCTTTTGTTTTTTTAATTATGTCCTAAGTAGTTTTTGTTATATTAGAACATTGTGTGATATATAAATCAAATCATAGAATATTTCAATTTGTATGATTTAAACAAATCTTTTCACATCTAATTTTTCTGATAAAGCAAATAATGATCTGAATTTTAAAAGTAAGGATAAAAGTTAAAGCAAACTGTAAGATCTGAATTTTTTCTCTTCTCCATTTTGTTGTTGGTGGTGGTTGTTTTAGAAGAGTACAGAATTTTCTTCCTATAAGTCATAGTTTCACAGCTATTTTATGCTGCTTGCCAATAACATTAAAATGTAACAGTAGTTTTCACTAGGCCGTCTTATGCAATCCATTAAATTTTTAAACTTGAAAACTTGGCATTGAAAATTATTGCATCTCTAAAACAAAATGTCAGATTCATTCATGCTGTGGGAAACTTATAATTCCATTTCTATAAACTATGTCAGCCTTGAAAATAATCACTCACCTGTTGCATCCACCCAAGCTCCAAAGATTTGTTTTAAAATCTTAATATTCCCAGTGCTTCTGAAGCAACAGGAATAGAATACATTTGCTGAAATATACTACTTTCAACCCTTGATGCTTCCTTTCCACTTAACCAAGAAGTCAGTCACAACAGAGCAAAGACAAGGGCAAAGCACAGACTTACATTTAAGCATTTTCACGGATGTGATTGGTCTATCATCTGGTACCAGCAATGTTGCTTTACTAAAGCTATTTTTTTTTTTACAGCAAAATGAGTCAGTTTAAATGACTTAGCAAATACCTTTTTCGTACCCTGAATCAGGAATAAAGAGGGAAGCTAACAATCATAAACTGGCATCAAGTATCAAATAGGCAAACTTGGTGTTTATTGTATGTTTGTTTATGCATCTACTTACAAATATAAAACCATATTGCAGAATGATAAGCAGTGTTGATAATTATCATATATTATTGGCCGCTTAGAGACAAGATAAGAAGGAAAAGGATCTGGCTGTGGTCTAGCATGCCTATAAGCACAGCTACTCCAGAGACTGAGGAAGCAGGGCTATAAATTTGAGGGCAGCCAGGGAAATGGAAAGACCCTGTCCCAAAATAAAAATTAAAAAAAAGTGGAGAGATGGGAAAGTAGCTCAGTTATAGAGTGCTTGCCTAACACTCTATAAGTCCCTAGGTTTGATCCCCAGTACTGAAAAAAAAAAAAAAAGAGAGTAAGAAAAGTCAAAAAAAAAAAATCAGTAAACCAACAAATCAACTTCAGTCAGAAGTCATACAGGCAGTAATGCCTCTCAGGGTCAAGTATTTCATAACATTACCATTCCTCCAAAAAAATCCCATGTTCAGGGCTGGGGATGTGGCTCAAGCGGTAGTGCGCTCGCCTGGCATGCGAGCACCACATACAAACAAAGATGTTGTGTCCGCCAAAAACTAAAAAATAAATATTAAAAAAATCTCTCTCTCTCTCTCTCTCTCTCTAAAAAAAAATCCTATGTTCAAGAAAAAACATTGAAATGAGAAATATGATGATTTGTTTACACTTTACATTGAAAAAAAGAAAATAATTCATGAAGTAAATATTGCAAAAACAAAGTAAATGAACTATTTTGATGAGTCATACTATAATATACAGATGCAAAATTTTCAAAATGCACAGGATTTTAAATATGTATTCCAACTCCTACAATTTAAATATAATAAAGTGGAGACAGTATAAAATAAAAGCAATGAAGAAATCATGGATGGGGGAAAATATTTTATTTTTTGTGACCTGAACGACAATTTCAATGTAGTAGGAAATTACATAGAAGATATTTTAGGAGCAAAACATAAATATAGCAAATGCTTAGTATTGTATTATTTCTCAAAAAAATATAAGTACGTGAAAATAAGAGCTTATGGATTAATCGAGGTTACATCTTCAAGAAATGGAAATTCCTAAGAAGACAGAAATAATACAAGTGTTACTTCTTAGGATACACTAAGTATATCCTTTTTATTTATTTATTTTTTCTTTTTCAAAAGTAAGAAATGTATAACAATGTGCCTTTAAGTTGTTCAGAAATACAAGCTAGATATCAAAAGACAGTTCAGGTTCTCTAAAGACCAGCAAAAGGTAATTAGAACATTATTATAGGATAGGTTTAATGGCACAAACTTAAATCAAATGGTGCATTGGAAGATGTCTTGTGAGAACAAAAACCCAATATAAGTTTAGAGTAGAAAGAAAAAAAAAAGACCAACTTCGTCATTAGTGATTTAGCTAAGAAAATTAAAATGATACACAAAATAATATTTAAAGTGTCATTAAATGGTGGGACAGTTAATGTTCTTTTTTATTTTGATCTAATTTAAAATAATAAACATATATTAAATTTCAACCTCTTTAAAGCATTGTGCAAAATTCCATGAAGATATAAGATGTTAAAAATATAGACATTGATCTCCATATTTCTCTGTTACATGAGGTAGATAAAAATGCATAGTCAAATGTGAAGCAGATTATAGTAAGAACTATAATTCTAATACAAATGAAATTTACAATAGATTTGAAGATAGGAGAGTTGAACTTCAACTGGAGACAGCTAGAGAACTGTATCTGGGAACAAGCGATGGCATTTCCACAAGACAGATAGGCAGGGGAGCAGCTTAATACATATGCATGGTGACTTAAGAAAACATCAACTCCACTAGTGAAACTAGGCCGTGTGATTTTTATAGTGATAGTAAAATACATAGTTGGAGCAAGAGTTCAATTATGAAATGTATTGAACATCACAAAGAGATTTTAAACAACAACAAAAAAGAATTCACTCTAGAAATAAATGGAATGAAGAAGCAAAGTAAACATGTATTAAAAAAGACTAATGACAAAGGTAGGTTGTTTGAAGAAGTAAATTCTATCAGTAGTACTAAATGCAAATTGATGGAAAACTGTCCCATTGTTCAGACTATTCCTTTATGTATCCCTATACTTGTAAGCCACTAAGCAGTCAAAGATCATATGTAGGAAGACTATGTTTAGCCCCCAAAAGTTACTTAGCAATATTTCAAGAACAATATTGAAAATTGAAACAGAAGGCAGAAATGCATCAATTCTCAAAACAATAATTTAAATTAGTACTCCACGGTTAATCTATGTAAAACTTTCTAACAGGGACAAACTTACAAACAGAAATTTGGCCAGGAGCAACCAATTGCAGAATTAATAGAGAAATGCATTAGCCTATAGCTTCTGTTAAGGCTGGAGATCTGAGGCCATCTTGGTAAATGTTGATTGGTTGAATAGGGCTACAAATTTTCTCCTACATTAAAAAGTTAAGCAATGATCTAAAATGTGTTATACCTGTAAACTCTCTCTGTTTCTCTCTGTCTCGGACTCTCTCTTTTTCTGTATCTCTACACGTACGCAATTTATTCATTTAGAGTGAAAGCCAATGATACACACTTTCAGAAGGTTTACCACATGGAGTTATGACATGTAATACTAGCAACATCATTTGATGATTTTTTTTTGAGGAACTAGTTTGCCTGGAAGCTCTGCTTGATGATGGGCATAGATTGAGAAAATACTAGATGATAAAAAACAGTCTGTGTTAGAGTCTTTGGTCTGGAGTGACAGTCTCCAGCATGCTGTGAGTTCCCTTCTTGGAAAGCCCACTGCTCAAATCATGACTTTATCATAAAATTCACCTCTTCATTCTCATCACAGTTATCATTCTGTCCTCTAACTTGCATACTGCTTTTATCTCCCTGTACAATAGTGTTCAGTAAAGTATATTAAAATTACTTGCTCATTAACTTTTCTTTCCCACTGGAATGAATTGTGAAATCTTCAATGACATAGATCATTTTTCAACTCTTTATTACCCTTTCAATCCTGCTGTTCTAATAAGGAGACTTGAAAATAAAAAGCTTAATAAATGTTTATAGAAGTGAAAATGTCACAAAACCCCATTAAAACTTAAAATTTACATTATCTTTTTCTAAGATTCTAAGATAATACTTTAAAAACTAATAAAAAAACTGTGATTGAGATATGTAATAAAAATTGGAGATCTCCAATAATACTATAACATATACAGTAGAAAAATTACACTGACATAAAGAGGACTTAAGAAACAAATGAGGCAGTAATTAAGTTGGTCTCAAATTTATATAAATGCTTTTAAAAAAATATTTATATCCTGGGTAATATAGGTATATTTAGTAAGCTGAAAAACCTTACTGTGCACTATGTAATATCAATCTTAATACAATGTCTTAAAATTGCAAATAACAATACATATGTAATTGTGAAATAAAATAATCCTCATGAGTGTTGTTTAAGTGAAGGAGGAGATTCATAATCTAAAATTAAATAAATTTTAAATAGTGAAATTTATATATTTTCAAATGAGTACTTAAAAAAAAAAGATGTGTGTGTCATACTTAGACAGAAAAAATAGAAACACAATGGAATGTTTTTCCCTAAAAGTTCCTAAGGTAGGAAAGCAAAGAAAATGAAAATAGTAAAACAAAATAGAAATAACATTAGTGAAAATGCCTTGTATTTAAGCTTACAAATTTATTTTCTGAAAAAAATCAACAAAATTCTTGAAATATGAGTTAAACCCAAAATAAAGTAAAATGGTAACATAATAAAATGAGGAAATAAGTTATAATATTGATGACATATAAATAAATCATTTAGAGTAATATTATTCATAGAAAAAAGCACAGTTATATAATTAGTCACAGAAATAAGCACATTATAAAATGTCCAAGCTAATGGAAAATATGATACACAAAAACAGAAACTATTCAAGAAAATAATTTTTAAAAACATGCTTTTCATGCTTCAAATTTCCAAGAACAAAAAGAGAGAAATACTTGCTGATGAATCCAGGGTTAAAATGGTCTGAATATTAGCAAGTAGATTACAATCACACTTGAAAGGAATGAAGCAGGTTTTAATCCTAAGATTGCAAGGCTGCCATTACCCATGTCAAGTGATTAATATACCTCAATATTGCAACAGAAAAAATAGTAAATAAAATATGTAATTGCTATGTAAACCCAACAGAATAATCAATAAAGTTTAATATTTATTTTGAATTAAAACTCTAAAATGGTGTGAAGGTCACCTTTTGAAGTCAAGTAGAGGAAGAAGAATGGGAGAAGGGAGAGAGGACAGGAGGGAAAATGGGGCATTAAAAGGGGTATCATGAACTGAAATAGATTTTCATGCATGTATGAGTTTATCAGGATAAACCCAAATACAAAGCTCTGAAAAAAAAAGATTGCCTTTTAAAGTTTTTAATTAATTGGAAAGTCTATTATTTTAATAAACCCAATACAGAACTTTTTTGATTTACAAAACTAAATCTTGGGGTTTATATTGTGGTTACTCACTTTATAGAAGAGTCTACTGATTTAAAGATAACAGCATTGACCTTTCTACCTCCAGAATTATCTTCAATAGCATGTTATTGGAATGCATACGAAAGAACATTTAAAACCTGAATTGTCTCATTAAATATTTGAAAAATAGATTTCATTTTATTATTTTAATATATTATTGAATAAGTTGAAATAACTATGCTTAGATATTTTCAAATAAAAATGTGCTTACTAATTTTGCAATAGACATAATTAGTGGTGATGCACTATTTCATTAACAAAGTGCTTTCTTATACTTGGTGTAAGATTCACTTGGTATAACAATTCTGTAAAGTTTATAGAATATATAAGAAATGAGGAAGCTTATCCTGGAAGAGATGCTGCACATTAAGAAAGTAAGGATACACTTAGTATTAGAACAAATGTTCTTTCCTACAAGATCAGGTGTTCAAAAAATCATAATAAATATTTCTAAACTAATTTTCTCTGTATTTAAGTATTATTTTCAAATATGTTCTGAAGGGGCTCTGAATGAATAATTTTTTCTGATAGCAAGGAGGAACATTTTGGGAAGTTCCTACTATGATGATAATGAAGATAGTGATATGTTGAGCTGAGGAATCTTTACCTCTCATCATCCAAATAAGAAACAACTGGGTTAGAAGATATGCCTACTTTTGCATACTGGATACATATGCAACATTCTTGCAGATTTTATTTCCTAGTATACACTGGTTATATATAAATCAATATCAGTAGCACTGATGATGGAGTTATACATATGTGAAGTATATTATAACTGAAAGATTTGGGAAACAGAAATTGATTTGTCTATGGGTACAAGTTTGACCTAAACTAAATTATCTACTGCTACAGTCTCCAAATATTTATTTAGTATCTACTCTGTTCATAAGTTACTATGTTAGAATTTGAGGACATGTGCTAGCTGATTTTAAAATTTTTATGATACTTCTTTTTGCTCAGTGAAAGTCATGAGTTAAATAAAGATATTTCTTTTACATTTCTAATAAATGAATTCACAGGAAGTTTTCCATGATGTCTGAGTTATTTAAAATAAAGGAAAATATGAATAAATATGAAATGATATCTTGTATACACATTGCAGTCATGGCTCCTTTTAAATCCATTTAAAATCATATAAAGGAAAAAATTCATTATCAAACAACATTAAACACAATGCCTAACTATAATCATGACACCTAAGTCTTTTCAACAATATGCATTTTGGTCTTCATTTTGACAGCAAAGTAACCTCATAAAGGATCCTACAAGATCATGTGCAGACACTAACATGAGGCCTGTCCCTTGGTCATGTAAAAAGTCTCATCTTTCTGAAGCACAATCCCTGATTTCTCCTGTCTCTATTGCCTTCCCTTCATTATGCAGCATGTAAAATAAATTGTTCTATATTCAGAAACAAATGTTTCCAGGAACCAAAAAAACCCTTATAAATGTGAAAGAATTTTGAAATCATCTCAATCTATGCAGTGTTTTTCCTCTCCAAATCTATGAAATCCTGCTTGATGTAATGAAAGGAACAAGGGTTTTGATTTGGCCAGTCCTGGTTTGAAAATGATGATGAATATATCAATTTGTTTCACTATTATAAACTTTTAAAATATCTATATGTATTATATAATATCATGTTGTAAAACTTAAATATATATCAGGGCAAAGGAGCACATGCCTGTTAGCCTAGCAATTTGATAGGCTGAGGCAGGAGAACTCTGAGAGCAGCTTAAGTAAGTTAGTGAGACCATTTCAAAATTAAAAATAAATAAATAAATAAAAAGAACGAGGGATGTGGCTCAGTGGTAATGCACACCTGGATTTAATACTTAGTACAAAATATACATATATGTGTGTGCATATGTATTATATATATATATAAAAATTTATTTTAAAACAGGAAGAATCTGGTATTCTCTTCTTGCAAGCTAATTTCCTCAAAGTTGCTTCCTCCAATTTAAAAAGGAGTTAAGTATATCTATCACTCAAGGTCAAGATGCTTAAATGAGAGGCACTCACTATTGACAGCACTAATACATATGACTCAGGTGATAATAAATATTAGTTTCTTTTCCTACATGAAAATGAGAAAAGAAATGAAGAGGCACACTTATTAGAAAGGTCTAATGTCTTTTCTTTCTGATAGAAGTGTTTTCACAAGTTCTTTGGAGAAAAATTAGTTATTATAGAGATTGATACACAACATAGAATGTAGAATTCATAAATTATAAATTATAAATATTTGTGATTAAATATGCAATTAATAAGAATGCAGATATGATTTATTGTACATTCACTTTTAATAAACTTTTGTTGACTACTTTCAATGTAAGGTTTAAAAAGTACTTAAAGTATGTATAACAAATTTTCCACTTTTATCTAAGCATTCTTCTCAGATAACATGTTGAAAAAGCATTACTTGATCCAAACCTGAATCCACTTATTTTTATATTAGTTATTTCAGTCAAAGCCAGTCAATGTGGTATCCACCTATAAATTTGAAATAAATCAGAATTTCTGGATTACCATAAAGTTTTGTGAACATGTAGCGTTTGTTGCAGAAGTCCTCAGTTAAGATTGTGACAGCAGAAACAAGATCATGTCCCAGCAAGCTGACCTGAAGAGGTGAGAAAAGCAACCATGCACAAAATTGGACAAGTGACAATGTAGCTGGGACGTGTGAGAGAGAGATAGAGAAGGAAAATGTTTTTAATGGCCTGCTAGTTTTCATGAAGGCTGGCTGTACATCTTGCAGGTGGCTTCTTTGCAATTCCTTTGTGTATTAACAATAAACAAGGTAGCTGGAGAACTACTCCACTTCATTTTAGGCAAGAGTCCCTGTTATGAAATGTTGTTATATGTAAATTGTTAGTGATACTTCAAAAATAAAATATTTGTAACTTAAGAAGAAAAAAGAAAGTGAATTCAGAGGTAGCTCAGGCCTTGGTTATTTTTGTGTGTGTGGAATATAGCCTCGTGAAATGTAAAAAGCACAACTTTGGTCTTTGTTTTGTTGGAAAATGAGAAGGATTTCAAACATCAGCTTGAGATGTTGGTGGAACCATGTTAGTATGTCCTAAAAACTACCCCACAATATATTATTATGGGATTTAAATAAGTGCAGCAAACGATAATTATTATGAAGAATGTTGGAACACATGGAAATTTTTTTCCTCAGTTTCACCAAGTTAAGTAAAACATGCAGGTTACCCAAACCCATTTTTATCTCAAGCTTCTCACATTATTCTTTGAAGTAATCAAACAGAGAATATACTTCATAGAGATATGGAAATGCATACTTTACTCTTATACTAAGTAAAGATTTTGAGTTTTAAAACTAGGAAGAACACTTAGTGTTTGTTGCCTTAATAAATGTTAAATCTAGCTTCTTACACATTTAATTAACATGATGTCATCAAGAAACGAGCTTTACAGAATGTGAAAGAGAATAGAGAAATGGTTAGATATTTGGGAAATAAGGTGTTGGTACAAATGTCAGAATAATAGGAATCAACTAAGTAATACACCTAGGAGGAAAGAGAAAAATGTAATATGCCACATGATATTTTTTGACTTTCCTAACCTTTTAAACAGAGATCAATTAAACTCTTATATAACAAAATTGGCATTGATGCAATGCCAATATTTCCCCCATTAACTACTTAGATATAATTCTATTGCTCTTCACATCACAGATTAAAAACAAGACTAAACTTAATTACTTATTGAAAAATTGTGTTTCCCAATATATCTCCAAATAAATACAAAAAATATATGGAATATTACAAACTATGAGAGAATCTGTTATATTTGTATTTAGTTTTCTTTATTTTTCTCTTTGCATGTAATGATCTTAATATGTTTGCTCAGGGAAGGTAAAATTCTGAGTTTAAACTGAAAATATCAGGAAGCCAGAGAGAGGTTCTGAACTAAGAAAGAAAGAAAGAAAAAAAAAAGGGTAAGAAGCAAGATTTGCTAATCACAAACACAAAATTATACTTAGATTATTGCAGAAATACAGGAGGGATATTCATTAATACTGGTTAAACTAGTTAAATCAGTTGCCTGAACAGATGGGAATCAACAAATATTTTAATTGAAAATTATACAGGAGAATTAGATTAGATCACAAAAATGATGCCTTCTTTGGGCAAGTTTCAAATAAAGTCTAAAGGATTTTATACTTACCCATCAGAGAAAGGAATAAAGATTTTATATATATATATATATATATATATATATATATATATATATCCAATATGTATATAATATGTAAATCAATATTAATGATATTGATATTTTTATCAGAAGAGAATTTCACTGAAAGACCAACAAATTCACAGTAGTGAGATTGGTTTGGTATTATGTTCAAAGAAATCCTGCTTCAAACAAAAGATTAAGTCTTCTTTTAAGGTAGGGACTAGATTTTCATCTTTGTATTTTCAAAGTCTAGGCAAGTGACTGACATGTACTAGTTAGACTTCAATAACTGATTGATGATAGAAGGTATGTGTGGCTTAGTTCAGAAATGAAAAATAAGCCCCTGGATGTTTCTGTGAAAATAAAATTTACCTTCATAACTTAAATTATGTCAATGCCATAATATTTAATTCAAAATAAAACAATACTATTGTAATAAATTATATAAAAACTAAATTTGACTTTTGTTGATAAAAAGAAATAATTAAGTTAAGATTTACATGAAATAGTATACAACAAAATCTTTCTAACATCTTCCAACTTCTATGACTTTTGAGGCTTGGGTTGTGGCTCAGCAGTAGAGTTGCTCACCTAGCACATGTGAGGTCCTGGGTTTGACCCTCAGCACCACATTAAAAAAAATAAAAATTAATAAAAAATAGGTATTGTGTCTAACTATAACAACAACAAAATAAAATAGTAAAAAAAAATTAAAAAATAAAATGTGACTTTTGAAAGAATTACATAATTATAATATATAGTATTTCTAAAATAAGGATTTTTCAATAACCTTTGTAACCACAGGTAAAAATAAGAGGTGATCTTCAAATTGTTGAAAAATGGCTGATTTCTAATGACTCACACATTGGTAATATTTAAAAATTAAGTAAAAATGTCATTTATGATATTCATCTATTAATATATTAATGAACACTGTCAAGCTAATACAGATATTAAAGATTTTCTAGCACTTTGCAAGAAAATTGATTTTAAGAGTTTCTGTTTGACCTCCTTTAAAAAGATTTAACAGATAAAAGAGCATTCAAGTACTGCTAAGATTTATGAATGAAAGTTTTTTTTAAGCCATAAGAAGAGTATCAAACATGAATTTTATCCTTGCACACTTTCATTTAAGAGAATTTATCCTCTTCATCATCTTAGAAATTACACAAAGGCGGAAGTTGGCATACAAATTAGCAGTCTGAATGCAAATTTGTTAACACAAAACATTTGACTCGGTTCAGCTGTTTTATTTTTGACAACAAAATAAGAATAAGAATAAAAAACATAAACAGCAACAACAATAAAAAAACCATAAGTCTGGAAATAAGCCAAAAAATAAGAATAAAAAACATAAACAACAACAACAATAAAAAAAACCATAAGTCTGGATTTCCCCATATATGTGAAAACTTAGTAAATATTTCCTCTAGACTACATAGTTCAGTCACTTAGAATATGGAGCCAATAAATTCAGAGTAAAGTGTTTAATCTCTGGGAAATTCTGTTGTATTTCCTTTGCCAGCTCTCCTAACTTTGATCTGTTATCTTGCAAATGCAGCCTTTAGCCATAAAAAGCTTAATATTACAATATGCAGGTAGGTCCACATAGCTTCATTCTCAAGCATTTGGAGAAGAGTCAAATTATACTTCTGATAATGAATTTAGAAAAGTCATCTCTGTATGTGCACATATAGTTTAAAAATTGAAAACAAAAATCACTTCTAAAAGTTACAAATTAGCTAAGATTAAAGATTCTTTTGACACTATCTTATTAGGCTTTACAGGAATAGCAATAAAGTTATATTCACTTTTCTGAGTGAAAATACTAATAATAAAATATTACTTAAAATTATGATTTTGAATTATTAACCCAGTTATAAACTGTATTATATATGTACACATTTTATGGTATTTTAGGAGAAAACCTTAAAATCAAAAAGTTAGGCTAATGACATTTCTGAAAACATACCCAGAAATAAGGCTTTAATAATGCAAGTAGAAAAAGTCTAGTTTATATTGGGAGTCTTGTATAAAGTTCAGAAAAGACAAGAATAATAAATAGCTACATATGAAAACACATTTTATCACCTACACAAGAAAACACAGTGCAAAATTTGGCATGAAGACTAAATTTAATACATGTATTATTTCTTCTTAAGATTTTGATCAAATTTTAAATGTCCCCATTCAATGTTTAAGTTATTCTTCAGACTGCATGTTAAGATTCTCATTTCCCTATATTATTACACTCATGTGTCTTGTCTTATACTATTTCTTTAGGAAGTATTGTTTTGTATCTAGTGAGGATTTAGAAATAGGCACAGTGGTCTCTCCCATAAACCAATTAGGACTAAAAAGAGATAAGACAGTATCCAACAAAAATAAAAGTGCATTAAACAGGGAATTTAAAAACTTGCTTGCATCCTCTGATTGGGTAAGTCTAATGTCTCTGAGCTGTCTCCTCTTTTATGTGAAGATAACCAGCTATGTTCTTTTAACCAGGTCTCATTTATGGAAAGAAGTAGACATTAGGAATGAATTTGTGATAGATGTACTTTAAAATACTTAAAAATATCTGTTTATCTCTGCAAATAAATCTAATGAATCCTACCAAGTAGTCAGTCAATAAACTAGATGAATTTTAAGAACTTCCCTAACCTTAAAATTATGCAGAACTAAGCAGAAGATTACGGTACTAAATTGAGTAATTTTATTTGCCAAGGTGTGTGATACAACTGGTAAACATTTATACCCACAAATTATTTTGTATGTTAACTCCATGAGTTCATCTGCATGTGTAATTTTAAATTTTACTCAAGAGCACTGAGTTAGAATCTAAGGATTATTAGTTTTAATTCTTTTTTGTACTTATAGTGACATGTTAATTTATGTGTTATTTATGCATTTGCTCCACTTACTAATGCTTATAGAAGATGAAAATAGTGTTTATATCCATTATACAGAATCATTAAGAGGATAAAGTAGGCAAGTAAAAAATGTTTAAAAATGCAAAACCAAGTTTTAAATTTTACTGTAGTTAATACACACACACACGACATGAATGTTAATCTTAAGTTTTCTTCTAAATTAAATTCATTCAGTCTGAGTTTTTTCTCTCAGAAGCAAAGAGGTTTAATTAGTAATTTAATCATTTACATGTTTTTTATTTTAATTCTATGAGATTAAGAATATATTATAATTTCATATTTCACTTAACCACTAGATAATTACATGATTCTGGAAAGCCACTGCACCTCTCTGCACTCAGAAAAATGTTCATTTTTCTCTTGGTACCATTTCCTAAAACATGATATTATCCATATTTTCTCCAAGTACCTCTGAGTATTTTGAAGACAATCAAATGGACAGAAAATTATAGCAGGAGCGCTCACTTCTTCAAAATTATTTAGGATTTAATAAATCTACTTCTATGGAGTCTGTTTCCATTCATAAACTTCCTTTGAAATTGGTATTTGACCATACTTGTAAAAATGTCATAGTTTTAAAAAAACACTTAGTTACTCTTTAAAATATATTATCATAAATATTCTTTTAAAATTACTAACATAAGACAGAGGGAAAAGAACTATATAATCTTGAACATTACGAACTCATCTTTTAAGGGAATTACTCATTAAATTTTACATATTTCAATCACTTTCTGGTTGAAATATGTAAAACTCCTCAAATTTAACAGAATACATTATCTTTGCAAATGTTACTCCCATATCTAAAAGAGACTTCTAAAATATTCCACATACTGCTAAAATTGAAGATAACCTCTTAACATTATTGATTTGTCTTACAGTTACAATATTTGTAAAATGTATTATTATTTATGCAGAAGTTTTGAATCATATCATTGTCTTGTTTAAGAAATGTGAAAGAAATTATGCTGATGAAAACACAGATGAGAGAATCAGAAATCTCATATAAAATAAGAATTTAATTTCAAGTACTACCCCTCATATTCTTTCTGAGATGTGATAGTCTATATATTGATTTTATTTGTAGACTTGTAATATAATTGGATAGACTCTACTGAAAATATGATTAGTTGTTTATTTGATGTATACATTATATGAGCCTTAGTAAGTGTTTTCATTCCATAATTACCTTTTATTTTTCTACCAAACAAGTACTTACTATTTGTTTTATTTTAGCACAAACATATCACTTATACTCCTTTGTGGTATTAGTTGATATATAGTACTTAAATATTAACTTTTGTGATGGATTGTTTTTGTTGTCCCATCTGAGCTAACTCTGTGGTAAAAAAAAACAATAGGGTATAGGAGAAAGAGAGTTGAATATAAACTTGATTACCCAGTAATCTAGTCTCATTTCTGGAGCTAATGATCTCTGAAACCTAGTGAAAATCACTTATCCTTTCTAGGCATATGCACTTACTGTATAATATATGAGCAGCGAACTAGCTGATATTTAAAGACCCTTCTAGCTCCATGAATGCCATGATTTTTGACAAGATGAATGAACAAATTCATGTAAGCACATTAAATAATCAATATTAAAAGAAATCAATATCAGAATGCAAGGGATGAAATCAGCCCAGCAGAAGGGGTAACATTTTTCAGCTACAGTCTGCTCCTGATTCACAGAGCCAGCACCAGAAGTAAATGTATGCCGGTGATAAGCAGAAGTTTCAGAGTATTTCTCAGATGTATAATAGCCCGGGAACTAGGCCAAAATGAAATAATAGCTACTGAGAAGAAGCTACACTTTGTATTTACTATTACGGAAAACTTAAGATATTGGTGCCAGGGATGAAGCACGTGACAGTTCATACTGGCTTTGCACATGCAAATTTATTTTTATAGTATTGATAACAACTAGTAACATAGGCACTGGGCTACGTATATGATTTACATAATCGCCCAATATATCTCCTGATATTCTAATCTTTTTTAAAAAACAGATAATGAAACTAAAGCTTAGAAAAATTGAGTTGCTAGTCTAAAGCTAATTACTGGAAAAATCATTATTATTTAACCTTCAGATTTTAGTGCCTTTAGAGGCCTTGTTTTTATTTTTTTTCCCACTATACTGGAGTGATTCTTAAACTTTAGAGTGCATCAGAATTGTTAGATGACTGTTAAAAACATAAATAATGCCTAACTTCCAAAGCATTTAATTTAACAGACCTTTGGTAGGAATAAAATTTTGTATTTCTAAAATGTTTCTAGAAAATACTGGTGCTACTTGTTGGAAACACTTTGAAAATCACTCTATTATAAACATATAAGAACCAATAGATTAGTGTGATATCTAATGCAATATTGATATTCTTTTTATCCATACAAAAGTTATGTGATACATATTCTAATGTTGTACACTTATACTTTTAAAGGAGACTGAAAATTGAGTTGTGGGCAACAAATTATCATATGTGGAAAATATTAACCCTTAGGAATTCTGAGACCAGCATAAAACAGTAGCATAGCCCAATGACATGAAATATATTTGATGGCTGCAAAATTGGAGCCTTATGAGAAGAAAAGATGGTCATTAGCACAGAGATGGTGAATACTGGAAGGTATTCAACGAATTGATTTTTTTTCAGTGACATTCATTTAAATAATGCTGCTAATGAGAATAAAAGTCTTATGAGAAACCTAATTCTGAGAAAATCTTGTGGGCATGGAGTTAGATCTGCCTAGAAAAGTACCATGAATCACCACTTGCTCACTCTGAAAGTGAAAAGATGAATTCCATAACCATAGGGCCTGTACTATCCCTAGACCTCATCCAAAATCCAAATCATAACTTTCATTGTATCCTTAAACTACATATAGCCCTTTGGATTGTAGGTAAAGGAAAAGGAAGAAAGAAATAGGAGAAAATAGGTAAAGCTAAGTTTTGATGTAAGTGTAGATAAAATAAAAATGACCTTACATTTTATTTGTATCTTACACATTTTTCTTGATTTCCTCCTTTGCAATTATTTTACTTCTAATCTCACAAATCTTGAAATTCGAAGTACAAGATGGCATATTTTATCAAAATAGTCATGTTGCCTAAAGGAACGGGCACTGTTTTAGTCAGCTTTTTAGTTGTTGTGACTACAAGACCTGACCAGAGTAATTACAGAGGAGGGAAAGTTACAGAGGCGGGCTCATGGTTTCAGAGGTCTCAATCCATAGACAGCAGGCTCTGGCTCTATTCCTTCTCATGGCAGGAAAGTGTGGGAAAGGGAAGCAGCTCACAGGATCATCAGGAAGCAGAGAGAGGGAGAGAGGGGAGGGGGGGATGGATGGATGGAGAGGGAGGGGAGGGGGGAGAAAGAGGAATGGAGAGGGAAAGACACTCTCCAGATATAAAATATATAGCCCAAAAGGCATGCCCTCAAGGACCCACATCCTCCAGCCACAACCTTCAGTTACCACTCAACCCCCCAATAATTCACTGATTGGGTTAACCCAATCATTTCACTTCTAAACCTTCTTGTTTGGTACTTTAAAGTTAATTCCCCAACAAGACAAAATATTGGAATTGTTTAATATTCTGAAAACTTTGTTAAGTAAGTAGAAGAAAGTCACCTCTTGGGACAGATGGAGAAGGACATTTGCAGCAAGGGGAAGGGAAATTCAGTACCTTTCACTTATTTGCACCTTGAGATCTTAGGCAAGCATTCTACATCAGAGCTTATTTCCATATGAGTACAAAGGTAACTGCTCTACTTCTATGTTGTTTTACCAGATCTTGGGATAATTTTACTATATTTAGAAACATGTAGGAATAGATGCTGCAGTTTATTTCATTTCACTGTTTCTGTAGACACCAGATTCTCTGCTCAGGGAAGAGATATCTGTATCCCAAACTTTTTCAGCTAACCCACAAATAGAAACACTAATTAATATCATGAACAGTAATAACAACTGAAACTAAGCCTATGCTCCTGGAGTACTTAATTTATAGAGTAATTCTAACTCTTTTCTCCTTGAAGGATCTCAAGGGAGCATGCATCAGGTTTTCAAGATACTGAAACTTGCTTTCTTAATTATTTCTGCTCACATACTTTTCCAACTAGGGCTTATTGCAGCTTCTCCCCTTGTCCCCACCCCCACCCAGAAGATTCACGAAAGTGAGGTGATGCAAAAGGACATTTCCGGTTGTTTCCAAAGAGTTAACTGTTCAGGGGAAGTTCAGCTCCTAATTCTGGGAACTGTTCAAGCCCTGTCAGACCTGTGTATTGGCTTGGCTTAGCAACTCATTTGTTGAAAATCCACCCAGTGGGCGCTGCATTCAGTAAGAATGGAACTCCCAGTGGCTCTTTCTCCTTGGGGTTTGTCTGCTTTATTATTATTCTGCAATGCGCAGCAATCCTCTTGTGTGTCGGTCTTTCAGCCCTCAACTGACATCTACACGCAGGACTGCTAGAAGACCACCTCAGTGACTGGGATGATTCCGTGCTGCTTCTTTTCTCTGCCCCTGGAACTGCTGAGTGGTTGCTGGGATTGAACTGTGATGCATCCTTCCTGCCTCCCTGTGCCCCAGCCACCAAGTAGTAGGGAGAAAGTGCAACACGCAGGAGCCTCAGTCCCCATTACTCCCCCCCCCCCCAATGAGCTTTCTGAACTCTCCTGAGTGGGAGTGCGTTTTAGAGGAGTTATTTGAGGGTAGCGTTGTGATCTGCTGGGAGAAAAGGGCTTCTTTCTCCGTGACTCCAGCGGATTGTGCGGCAGCAGTGGTTGCAGCTCCATGGACCATCTGGAGTGCAGGAAAAATTAATGTACTGTTAACCCGCGTTTCCACCTAGGACACACACCTACCCTCCAGGCCTCCTGAAGGCTCTTTGGTGTCAATGCATTATATTCCCTCCTTCCAGCAAAACACACACACACACTCACACACACACACACACACACACGGACGGACATGCATACGCATATTCACCCACTCGCTCACTAACTTCAACCTGGTTTGGTCCATAGAAATTTCGCGGAGTCTGGCTTTCTAGAAAAAAAAAATAATAAATATCTCTAGAGGAAACAGATGAAGGGAAGGACACCTGCCCAAATCCAGTTTCAAACACAAAGGTTACCTCCCGCCAGGTGTATTAATGATGCTAATCTTGGAGGAAGGGTGTTGCTGATGACAATGACCCCCCCCCCCCCGTGACTTATTTGGTTGGTATCTTTGTTTTGTGTCTTTTAAGATACTACTTGTTTTTTTCGTACACCAGGTTAAGATTGTCGCCTTGAGGCTGGAGAGGGTGAGGGTGTCAGTCCCCGCAGACTCCAGCGAGGCTAAGACCTCCAGGCGTGGCCACCCGGATGTGGGTGAAATGTGCTAATGATCTCAGTTGTAGCTCTACCCCGCCCCCGCATGGACACCCGAGACCCTTTCCAGTAGGAATTAACATAGGAAGAGGGTGCGATCTCCACTCTTCCAGAAAAGCTCTGTAGTCAAGTATTATCCCTTTGAAGTCCCAGAGCAAGCAGAAACGAGCATCCTTCCTGAAGTCGGGAGTCCTGCAAGAGCTCCTGGGATCACGCCTTGGCATTGGGTGCAGGAAGCTGCTTCAAGCTCCCACCTGATGCGGACCAAGGACTGAGCCTTTCGTGCCTTCGCCTCACGTTGTGTGGGCTCCTTCGGGATCCCCTGAGAAGGAGCGTGGGAAAGCGCCCCGCTGGTGTCTTTTTACATGGGCGGGGCGCTTAAGCACGACTTGGAGATTCACAATTTCTATCTGGGTGAGACCTAAACAGACACGCTGCAGCTGGAAGCTGCAATTCAAAATCTCTGCCCTCCTGTCTGTCTGTTTCTCTCTCTGTGTTGTTTCAGCTAGAAATAGACATGAAACAAGTCTAAGAAGCCTCCGCCCCGCTACCTCCAATTTGGTGCCCTGCATAGCCTTTTATTTCAGATGACGACTGTGGAGATAAAATACCCAGGGAAGGTTAGCTTCCTTTTAAGCCCCACCCTAGAGGTTCAGGCCTACCAAAGACCACTTTATCTTGCCACTCTGAGGCGTTTCCTCCCACCAAACCTCTTTGTCATTGCTGTTGCACGCAGAGGTGAGATGGTGGAGAGATGAAAACTATAGACAGATGGTGGAATTCTCATGGCCGAAGCTGCTCACGTGGAAAACTGTGCGCCCCTGACCTCCTGAAACCTCGCACTAGTCTAGGTCAGGACCTGCAAAACCGTCGGAAAGACTTCTCAATCCTTTGCTGTGGGCTCCAAAGCCCAGAAGACATCGTGTGGAAGACAAAAGCGGGAATAATAGACATTTAGGCAAACACTGTTTAAGACATTGCAGGAATCTTGGTCTTAGGGAAACCTTGAGACTCAGCTGAAATTAAAATTTTAAAAGGAGAATGAGAAACAACTGTCAAAACCAGCACCACCCTGTGATTGGGAGCAGATCTAAGACATACAACCCATGTAAGTTTCTCAGAATTTTAGGACAGCGTTTCAAGTTATAAAATGTAGGATATGTCCTCCATGTGCCAGATGTGTGGCAACGAAGAACTTTATTATCATTAAAAATGTTTTAAGGATCTGTAGCCTATTGATTTTGGAAAGGGCCAAAGCAGACTGATGATGTCCCTCCTCCCCAGTGTTCCCAAAGCTGGAATATACTCAAAAGAAATCAATTATCTCAGTCTACAGTATGAGCGCCATGAATAGAGGGGAGGGGTCCCGTTGCCAATGCCATTTAAAGCATGTTAACGCGCCCTTCCTTTCTGGTGGCGCTTTTTATTTGGAAAATACGGTAGGTGCGGGCTGCCGGGGCTGTAATTGCAGCCAGCGCCGCTCAGCATTTGTCAGACTGTGAAGCTCGCCCCGTTTCGGAGACTCACTCCCCCTCATCGGCCCCCCAAATGTGTTTTGGCTCAACAGGTATCACGTGAAAACTCGCACTTAATCCCCGGTCATCTTCTCGAAGGAGACACTCCTACGTTTTACAGCCGGGGTTGCTGCTAGTTTTCTGCGCCTCCCCCACGCGGAGCGCTCTTCTAGCAGGCAGCCCCAAGGCCATCCATAAACCGCAGACTCCCAGTGGCAGGCAAACTAAGCATAAATGTGTGGTTCTTCACACGTCGAGTTAGCGGGCGAAAACCCCTTGTAAGCAACCTCAGAAGCGTTTTGCGCACTAGGCATTGTGGATACACAGCTGAAGACAAGGGTCTTATCTCAGAGCTACACTGAGGCTTCAACACACACACACACACACACACACACACACACACACACGAATCAGCTTTAAGGACCAGGTCAGGATTTTAAGGCAGTTGCTGCCACAGAGACTAGGGACGACTTCTTGCCATTTAGGGAGCAAATTAAAATTCGAGACATGCCACCCATCATTGGTCATAGTAGAAGGAGCGGTAACCTCTCCAGTTTCCTTCCCCCAAAACATGAATTATCATTTCTACTGAATGCAAATGTGCTGGCTTCTGTGGGGGGACAGCCAGCTGCAAGCTGGACAATAAACTGTTTCATAGAGACGCGGCCGGATTGCGGTTCAGGGAGGCACTCCTTTACAAAGGAAGAAGCGTCCAGTTTGTATTGACAGCCTTGGCGCGCCTGGGCCAAAACACCCTCTGATGGCCCCCAACACACAGACACCCAGGATTTGAAACCAGCTCTACTAAAAGCGACATCTATCGCGTCTATTCGAGCTGCCATGAGTATGGAGAAGTGATTGTTCAAAAATGATGGCATGAGTCATAAACACCTCCTGAGTATTCTTTGCAGCAATTAATGGGCAGCAGGGTGCAGAAGTTGTGGAAGAGAGCAGTAGATCTATTTTTCTCCCCGAAGACAGCTCTTCTTCCAATGATCCTGACTGTCCCTTGCCTTCCTGCTCAGGAATAAATTTTACAGCCCACTCACCCCCTCCCCTTGTCTGTACATGTGACACTCACTCTCTACCTGTCTGAACGCTGAGACTTGCTGGGGATTTTCTTTTTGGTCATCAGCTAATGACTTTCCTCCTACCTTCATTCATCCTCAAAGGTGGATCTTTACATGGTGTGGCATCTCAGACGGTTTTAAGAGTCCAGTTTTGGCTAAACCTTTACCACAGGACCTAAAGAAGCTCCCTTACATTTCTCATTGCACAGAGTCCACGTAGAAATAATTCAAATATGTATGCAGACGTTCATGTTGTGTAGCAATGCTTGGAAGACCCTTGTATCCTAATGCATTTAAAATCAACATCTTTCTAGCATATTGGTAACTTTGTTCCCTGAAAGGGTTAAAAAGCATTTACACCAGAGTGTCTAATACAAATATTCCACCAGAAACATCAAACCTTGCTAATTTGACAAGAAACCAAGGCAATTCTCACTACCAAGGAAAGTCTTGCAGAGGAATCTGCCTGGATATCCACTAGTTAGAGGCTATACTAACCAACTCACGTATTCGTTTGAGCATACTGCAAGAATATTTATTGAGCACAAGCTCAATCACCGCATTGAACGCCAAATCTGGCAAGCAAAATGCATTTCCTATCTGAGGGGGGGAGAAAGAGCTGTGAATCAACTCCTTCATCAGTATTATCATGATTATTTTATCCGTGCAAATTACAAAGTAAGCTACTAGCCTCGCTCAAGCGACAAGTCAGCCCACCTTCCTCCAAACCAGAGGGGTCCCCTGAAAGCCGACCTACCTTTCACACAAGACACCGTCAATAAAAAGACGAGGTTCCAAAACGTAAATCCACTTTTAATCCCCATTTTCTTCATCAGGATGAAGTCTAGGCGGCCACATTTAGCGCATCTTCGCGTGCCAGACTCCCGGGGTTTGGATTCCTTTGCTCGGCTTTCCCCTTTGCGGATCCCTTTCATATTATTCGCGAGCTCCTAATTCCTGCTCCTCAGCCCGGCGCAGTGGAGTTGTTGCTGTTGTTGGTGCGCGGTCACAGCTCGGAGTGAATGGTGTTTCTGGGATACCACAGCAACCTTGACGAGGACTCAACCATCTCTCCAACGGGGGCACAAAGTCTCGGCTACTCTGGATTCTGTCTTTTCTTGTGCGTTTTTTCCCCTCCACTAAAATCTACCTCAATTCTAGCTCGTTATAGCAACCACCAGAAACCACTAGTGAGACTCTTAAAGCCCAGCTCCGCTCTCTGATAAACTCCCCACGATATTTGAAATTAAGGGACTTGTTTTTTTTTTCCCCCCGAATAGATCAATTCCGCCTGTAAAAACAGCCCAAGAAATATAATGTTAGTGAGCTCTCCATCGCAGCCTGCGAATTCAGAAGCATGTTAAAGGAACGTTTTAATGGGAAGATCTGCGTTGCTTTTGATGATAATGAATCGGGCTCCATCGATGCTCACGTCTTTATAATGGAACATGTGTTACTACTGTAGTTGCAGTATATTTCAGGCAGCCTTCTCGCATTTATTATCCTTTGATTTAATTGAAAAGGGAAATCACAGAAGATTTTATTTGCACACATGCATTTACATATTCAAATACCTACGTGTAAACCCATAACTCGGTTTTTATGATTCAGTAAACGGATTTCATCCGTGGCCGGGGCGGGGGTGGGGTGAAGAGGGAAGTCAGAGTCTTTTCCCCAAATAGTTCATCCTTTCATCCTCCCAAACTCCCTTTCAGCTAATGTGTACTGCAGTTAAACTACTTTATCTGTGGTCGTTATCTAGAACACACGCGTTTGTCTTAATTCTGAATCTGTCCCAAATATGTAAATGAGAGTTTTTTCCCCCCTCAAACGCAAAATGTATATATCTATACATATGGACTTGGCAGTCCCATACACCACTGAAGGGTTAAGATTGTACAAAGGAAGAGTTCTTGCGCCATCTACTGGCCATCTCCAAGCCACCCGTTTCTCCTTCACTCTACCGGGGACCCTGTTTTCTCTTATCCCATGTCGTGCAGGAGCTGCGTCCCTGAGCCCAGCGTGTTTTGCTCCTGTATGCCAGATTCCTAATATTTTTTTTTTTTTTTTTTGGTACAGTCCTGGCCCAAATCTTTCGACGAGAATGTTCCTTAGACCAGGCGCCGGAATTGGTGATTTGACCTTTCGGGAATCTGGTCCCATCTCAGGAGTGGGGAGGGCTGCAGTGCTGTTTTGGAATAGGTAATTGCTGCTGCCCGTGGTCCTTCTCGCATGCCGAGTCTATCAGGGGATGAGCGTCTTTGTACAGGATTTAGTCAAAAAACTACCCAATTTGAGTTTTCAGTTCCTTGTCTTGCCCACAAATCATGGATCCTGTCCCGTAAACCACACAGTCACCCTGGCCAGCTTTTGTTCCTGGGCTCGAATTGGAGCTGCGGGCTCAATGGACCAAGGTGGTTGCCTCTGGCTGGAGTTCTGCTCTGGGAAGTGGGCACTGTGAGAGCAACCTTAGGCGTGAGTGGCGAGTAGGTTCAATCTACCAGAAGGATTCTGAGCTCTCTGGGTACGTGGCATTGTGTGCGTCTGCCATTCAAGAAGCTAGAAAGAGAGGGAGAAGCGGGGGTGGGGGCTGCGGGGGTGGGAATCGAGCAAAGGAACGCTGGCACTGTAGTGAGGGGAAGGGTGCTTGTTGATGGAAGATGATGGAAGGTGTGATTTTCTATGCGTAGGTGTTTTCTCAAGTATGTTTTTGCAGTGCATATGCGTGTTCATGCGTGTGCGTGTTGAGAGGGATTGCTGTCCTGGGCAGAGATAGCAAAAGGCAAAAGCTGTTGACGCCCAAGTGACCTCATTAAATTCCAAGAGGTACATTTAAGAGTGGTGGGGCAGAATATTGTTCTTACCCAAGGGTGCTCTTTTATTGTCTGCATATGCAGATTACTAAAGGGAGTGGGCGACAAGGTTGGGACTAGACTGTGATTGGGAGGATCAACATTGAAAACGTCATTAGCCTGCTCAGCCACCTTGGCAATGGCTCTGGCATTGATTTTAGTGGAGATGTCAGGGTGTGTTGTTGCTGCTTTGCTTTTTGTTGGGCTGAACAATGAGTTAGATGCAAACAGGTTCTTGGATTTAATAAGGGCACATAACAAACCTCTCCTTCCCAAGGGTTCAGAGGCTAGTCACCTCTACTAAATTTATTTTTATTAAAAGAAAACAAAAATCATTGCATTATGCAGTCTGTTTGAGCACATGACTACATATCCACACAGGTGGACTTTAAACCAAAAGAACTTAATTTCTCAAAAATCAGAGCCATTTTCATTGGAATTATTGTGCACAAAATAGTTTGATTATGGGACCATGAAGACTACTGCAAAGATACCAATTTTTGATACTTATTTTCAAACACATTGCTAATTCTATAATCCAATTATCTTTCCCTGCCTATCATTTCAATGTGAGATTGTTAATTATTTTTTTTCAGGTAGCTTATAATACATTGAACAATACTATGGTTTTTAGTTTCTACAGCTCACCATAAATTTCAAACCACTTTTCACTCATGTTTTTCAGTTTCTGAGACAAGATGGAAAATCATGTTTTACAGTCAGAATAAATTAAGTCATGAGGAAATGAAGTGGTTTGTCCAAGGTCATCATTGGAAGCACTGGATTTTAGTTCAACACATGTAGTGCTGGATCACACTTGCTTTTCATGCTCAGCAGCCTTCTCTTCTAGGGAGCATTTCCAAAGGTATTCCAGAAATTTAAATTTATCAGCCAAAATTCTAAAAGAGAAATCCCCCAATTTCTCCAGAAGGGAAAATACAATACCTATATTTGGAAAGAAGAAATAGTTTGTTGTAGCTGTTCTGCAGGAAAGCAACAAAGTTTAATGTAGGTTTAAGACTGTTGGAGAAAACAGAAGGAATAGCTAATGTAACATTAAGTACTTACTGTATACTAGGCATTGTGTTATATTTACATTGCATACCTCATTCAATACCCCCTACAACATTTGAGAAGACCAAAATTATCTTCATTTTAGAGATGAAAATATCTATACATGATGAAATTAACATTCTTGACTTACCCAAAGTAATATATATTAGAAACTAGGAACACATGATGTCTGATTTCTAAGTCCACATGCTTGCCAGCTGTATCCTATGCTAGCTTCCAAAGATGCTTGTTTTAAAAGTGTAGTAACAGCAACAAAAAATTTTCTATAGTGTTTCCATGTGATTATAAAACAGCAAGGATTTATAAGATAGTTTAATAGTGATCAGTTTTTAAAACATCTATACATGTAAATTAAAATCTCTCTTTTATTTTTCTCTTGGTCAGTCTCTTTGGTTTTTGCTTTTTCTACTTCATGTAGCTTATTGATCTTCTCACATACAGGTCGTGGAAAAGAGTGACTTGGCAAGGATAGTCAAGACAATCACAATGATTAAGTACTGTAAAGAGCTTTTAAAAGGGGTTTAGGTCAGAAATGGACAGGTTCTTTAAATTGTAAGTGCCAGAATTCCATTCCCTTTCTGTTCTTCCCCCAAATACCTATGGAATATAATTTATTTTGATCTTAAAACATGGCTGAATTTGCACTAAAAGGGAGAAAATAAGCCTTTTTCCCAAAATTTCCCAATATTATCATAACCCCTTGACATTCATTTACTCTTTGAGCATGACAGGGGCCACATCACAGGAAAATAAATAACCTGATCAAAACAGAATAAGTACACACACAGAAAAAAACATAAGAACTTGTCAAGGGGATTATCTTTAATTCTGGAAAGGTGTATTTGTACCTTTTTTTGTAGTTATACTTTTGAATGAAACTTAGAATGTGTTTTGACTGAAACTTAGAATGTGTTCTTCCTCATTCATGTTATAGACATATAAATTAATATAAGGCTTATTGTTACAAGTGCAGTCTTTATTTTGTTACAGAAGTATTCCTGCTTATTAAAGCTGAATGTTCACTGATTGTATGTATGCTTTGATGAATTAAAAGGCTCAATCTCAAACCTGTTGGTGTGTGGGGGAAAAAAATCTAACAACTAAGTTAGAGTAAAATAAGAATGCTCATGATTTACAGATGATGACCAAGCAGGCATTTCCCTGTTCCTTCAGAGTTTTTTTTTTTTTTTTTTTTTTAATAGAATTCACTGACAGGAAAGCAGGGGAGAATAGGAACTGTCTTCTGCATTTTACATAGATGTCCATTCTTGCATCAGTCATGTCTGACTTCTCCAACTCTCAGGAAATAAAATATTTGAATTTAAATGTCCAGTTCAAGTTTATGCATTTTCTTGATTAGTAACATTCCCTATTTTAGAGAGAGAGAAAAAAAAGCTAAGAGACCTAATGTTCATGATAAAATAACTTTTTAAAAATCAATTACATTTAAGAAGATAAATCAGATGGGTCTTACAATATCTGTCCTTCTTGCTGCTAATCAGGAAACATGGTTGAAAGGTGTAGAGAAGCTGATTGTAAGTGTTACCATGTGTGCCTTCCTAGGGGGTCATCCCTCTTATCACCTGACTCCTCTGAGCAATTTCATCAATACAGAGATGCAACAGGCACCACAGTCTTTTAAAGCCTTTTACCAAATTAAGAAAGTCACTGAAATTTATGTCACATAAAGATAACAATATTAGGTTTTAAAGAATGAGAGAACAGAAATGCACTTGAACAGAAGATAAAGACGATTATTAGAATGACTAAAAAGTGTATTTTTGACATGAGCCACACATCTAATAATTTAGTACATTTACATTCATGTCTTTTCAAATGCTGCCTTCCTAAGTATAGAAAATTCAGTATATAATATGCATATAGTTTAATATAAGCTATATACCAGCCCCACTTACTGAAATAAGGGAATCATGGTGTGTTCTTAGGGGACATATGAGTAATAATCCTGAAATTAAAAAAAAAAAAACATAAGAATTTGTAAAGACCTGTTGGCTGGGCGCAGTGGTACTGGCCTGTAATACCAGTGACTGGTGAGGCTGAGGAAGGAGGTTCAAAAGTTCCAGGCCAGCCTCAGCAACATGGTGAGACTCTGTTTGGAAAAAAAAAAAAAAAAGGTGTGGAGAAGGGGGATGGCAGGGGATCTAGCTCAGTGGTGAAAAGCACCTCTGGGTTCTATCACCAATACTGCAAAATAACTAAATAAGTGAGTAAATAAATAAATAGCAGACCTTTCTCTTTGTCTTTTTCTTGATCATGGGGACTTATCATTTAACTCTGTGTGGAAAAATTCAAGTTAAACAAAACTTAAGCAAAATGTATCTTTGCTAAATAACCAAAATAATCTAGACTTCTCTCTTTTTTAAGTAATAAAGTTGTCTTGCTGACATTATATGAATAAACCTTAATTCCCAGTGCACCAGACATTTTTATCATCATTTCTTTAGTAGAGTTATGTACTATCAATTTTAAATGCAGTTGAGAATACATAAATACTTAGAGAACATGTATCAAAAGTATGGATTTCACAGTATGTCAATTTAATCAAAATTACTATCAAACTATAGTACACATTTGATTTTATGCCCTGAAACTATCTGTCAACAAAGTCATTGTTATCTCCTAAAAACTTAGTAAACTGAATTTATCATGTACATATTCTCTGCTAGTTTTAAAAATTGACAATTTCTTGAGGTACATACATGTTTTCAAATATTCAGGGTACAGTAAAACCATTAATACATTTTATTTTGTAAATTCCTAGTGTATCCTAAATTATGAAGTATATTTTGTTTTATTCATATACATAAGAATAGGTTTTCTAGGGCTGGGGATGTGGCTCAAGCGGTAGCGCGCTCGCCTGGTGTGTGTGCGGCCTGGGTTCGATCCTCAGCACCACATACCAACAAAGATGTTGTGTCCACTGAGAACTAGAAAATAAAAATGTTGGAAACTTCTCTCTCTCTCTCTCTCTCTCTCTCTCTCTCTCTCTCTCTCTCCTCTCACTCTCTCTTTAAAAAAAAAAAAGAATAGGTTTTCTAAAAATTTTTGTTGTGAGATTTAAACATCTTCAATAAACAATTTTACAACTGAAAGTCCGTTCTAGAAAAGTGAGTTTGTTTTTAAATCATGTTTGATAATAATTCCAGAAGCCTATACTAAGCAAGCCACAGCCCACAGGTAGAAAACAAGAACATTTCCCCTAAACTCTGGTGGTGATAGACCAGAATTTATTACCTTTTTGTAACTTTTAATTATGAGGCTAATTTTCCTATTGCCTTAAAACTATTAAATGAAAGGAACCATTAAAATAGTAAAAATTGTTTCACAAGTTTGAAGCCTGTAATTCACATATGTTCTTATGTTTGAACCACATTAATATTATGAATATTTGTCCTATATGGTTGTATCTAATTTTAAACTTCCCACATTACCACCAACAATTCTGTAATTTCATTGGTTTTTCAAATGTATTTTAATATTAGTTAAAAGATTTTCCAGAATAAGAGCACGGGAAGCCAAACCATGTAAGCCTCATTTTTTTTTTTTTTTTTTTCAGATAGGAGGATAACAATGACCTTGACTTAGAATGATCATTTTGGCTACAAAAGGAAAGAAAATCAATGCAGCTGATTTTGGTTTGGCTACACATAATCCAATTTGGATTGTAAGTACAAATATCTGTCTCAACTGGACAGGGATCAATGTCATCTTTACTCTTTTTATAGCTAGTATCATTTTCATGTGCATGTTCACTCATTTTACTTAAGAAGTTATTTTGAACTCCTGTTACAAAGAAATAAATACCAGAATCACACATTTCTCTGTCCTCAAGGAGCTTATGGTGTAACAGAATTGAATGTATTCTCAAGCAACAGCAGTGTCAGTGTAGTATAACCATGTTGAGAGAGTCCTGTAAAATGACATGATGGGAATTTGAGAAACCTAAATGGAAGAGAAAAACATTGGTGCCATTCTAGAATCATGTGAGAATACTTGACAGGGAAAAGCTTAGTAAGGAGACTGCTTTCCTGATGCATTCAAAGTAAAGTTAGGAAAGTTATATGAATATTTAAAATTTAGTCAATTAGGATATAATGCTTTTAAAAAACACATGACAGGTTATAGAAGTATAGCCAGGAAGAGATTAAAATTGGGAAACAGTCCTTGCAATAGGTCCTACTTTTATGCCACTTATGGAGACCCTAAAAACTGGTTAATTCATATAAACTTCCAGTGGTAATTTCTAAACAACTCAGTCAATTAATTGTTTAATTGAATAAGCAATTCAATTTGTTATTTTGGTATTTTTGTATACAGAGGTTTATAAAAATAATCAACACTTCAGATTAATTGAAGAAATCAGGTATTTATTATAAACATACTTCAATAATGATTAAGGTTAAATAATAATTAAATACAAATCAATAGTTACATACACATATATTTTTGTCTGTGTTTCTTTGCAGTAATAAACATATCCTGTATTTGTAAATGACCCAGAATTTAACCTATTTAGTATATGAATGTCAATCTAAATTTTGGAAGATTTCACATAGTTACAGAAATTTGAATGAATGAACAATCTAATGCATGACAAAAGATTTTTATGTGGGTATTATATCAGCAGTATCCCTGGAGAGGTTACATTTTCCAACAATTACAGTGTAATCATTAGTCATTTAATCTCTTCAATTTTGTAAATAGTGTACATTTCCTAGGACAAGAATTTTAACCCTATTTTTTCCCAACTAACTTTGCATTTTTTCAAATCAAAAGACAAACAAAGTAAACAAAAAAATAGCAACCCCCCAAAAAACCACTTCAAAATTTAGCAAACCCAAACTCTTTATCTACACTAAGTGGTTCAAAAGAGTGTGAAGAAACATGATGAAAAAGTCATCCTTTCTAAATGAAAAAATGATAAAATTAAATACTGTAAATACTTTGCTTGGTTTGGATCAGCATGCATAATGCTTTAGGAAAGCATTTGAGAATGCATTTATGGTAAGCTGTCACTTTTTAATAACAGGAGGACAATATAATGTTATACTTACATGCCTCCTCCAAGCTCATTTTCTTCATCTATGAAATGGGGAAAATTGCTTGTACCAGAGAGTTCTTGTTTATTCTTTCAAATGGCATAAAAGTAGTATAAGTTTCCTTATAATCTTACTACTATGTACCTGTATACCTTTTTAGTAGTGGGTTAAAGATTAGTCTTCCAAAAGATGTTTCCAAGTCTTAGTCCCTGAAATCCATGAATGTGATCTTGTTTTTAGAAAGTGACAAGTATGTGAGGTGTTGGCTATATTAAGTTAACCTAACTTGATCACTGTACAATGTATACATTATCCCCCATAAGTATATACAATTATTATTTGTCAGTTAAAACAAAATTATCATCTTTGCCTATGTAACTATATTAAGGATATTGTGACTCCATCATTCTGAATTTACGGGGTGCCCCAAATCTAATGGTAAGTGTCCTTATAAAAGAAAGGCAGAGAGAGACTAGGGACACAGAGGCATAGAAGAGAAGGCAGTGTGAAAAAGGAAGCAGAAACTGGAGGAATGAATCTACAAGCCAAGAAGCACCAAAGATTTCTTTTCTTTTTTTTTTTGGCAGTCATCAGGAATTAGGAGACATATAATGGATTTACTCTCAGTGCCTCCAGAAAAATAAAAAAAAAAAAACCATCAAATCTGCTAACATTTTCTCTTCAGACTGTGAGATAATTAATTTCTATTGATTTAAGACACTGAAATACTGCTAATTTGTCATGGTAGCCCTGGGACTACCATGGGCTACAACAGTATATGGGACTGTCAATGATGCTGGTCACTGGTCTTATGACATGGCTACTACATTTCAATGTGATCTCTGATGGGTCCATTTTGTTTTCCCCTGATGGTGTCTTTGCTTCCTATTCCCACTGAATGGCAGTAATCTTCACAGTAATATTCTGAGGCTTCCGAAGTTTTCATTAATATTTTAGTTCAAAACATTTATGTATCCTCATGACTATTACTTCTTCTAGGATGAGTTTGACATAAACATCTATGTATGATCTAGTACTACCAAGCCCTAGGTTGAGCAATAACCATGTCCATTTTCATGTTTCCTTACATCTCAAACTCAATGTAGCTAACATTGCACTCATCCTTTCCATGTACTTCTCCATTGCTAAATTTGCTTCTTTTTGAATTTTGAAATTATTACCTTTGTCTTACTAATTTCACAGAGCCAGAACCTTATTTTTGCATGTGTCCCATCCTTTTATCTAAAAATGTCTCCTTTGTTTGGGATTCTTCTGTGTCGCTTTCTGTCTATTCTACTGCCATCACCTGAGCCCAGAGAGTGGTTATCTTATGCATGTATTATTGCAGGGACCTCACTGTTACCTTGATTCTTTTAGGCTTGCCATTCCTGCTCCATTCTATAAAACAATGAGTGTAGTCATTTCACCATGGCTTTTATCTTATCCAATAACCTTGGTTTCCCATTATCTTCAGGATAAATTTACTGTCTTAAATCTCATCGTTAAGACCCTTCAAGGATATTCCTCCATCTGGTAAGTCTATTCTGCTAAGTGTGTGCTCTGTGTTGGCATTTCCTCATTGGAGTGCTTGTTAATATTGCTCCATTAGCTTGTCAAATTTGTTTATCCATTTATTGGCCTGTCCAAATCCATATTTCAACTCTGAATTAAGATATATTTTTTCCAGATTTGATGTATTTATGCATTCCAATGAACTTTAAGCATTCTTCTTTTTAAGTCTATAGATTATCTTATGACATTTATACTACTTTGCTTTACTCTTGCTTTATTATTTATAGGTAATATCTTTATAAATAGATGGAAGTATCTTGGTCTTTTAAATTTTTACCTTAAAAATATCCACAATAAACTCCTTTTATCTTACATACTTAATATATACTTATTGAATGACTAGTATGCTGCATTTTGCAAATCAATTCTTTGAGTTTATTTTTTATTTAATCAATGCAAACATTGGTGTGTGTATGTGTATGTGCATGTAATGTGTGTGTATTGGAAACAGGAAAAAGGTGTGTGTGTGTGTGTGTGTGTGTGTGTGAGAGAGAGAGAGAGAGAGAGAGAGAGAGAGAGAGAGAGAGAGAGAATGTTAGTGCAAAGAAAGCGGTGAAAGGAAAGGTTTGTGTTCACTAATATTAATTATAATAAAAGGTTTGATAACTAATGCCAGAAAGACTTCTCTCATTTCTTCCTTGGCTCTGAGACACTCCAATTTCACATGCAAAAGCAGTTCTGTCTAACTGTTTGGCAGATTGTTTGAGCTGGAATTAAATGTGCACAGCTGGTACCATCTGCTGCAAATTCTTTAATTCTTGTTATCTCTTAAACAGCTTTTGGTTTTGTCTTATTCATAATTCATTTATGGAGGATGAGGAAGACCTATCTGAGCTCTTCACATTATTTAATGGATACAATGCTAGTTCTCAGACAAGCAAATCATGGTAGACTCTGGTTTATTAATATTGACTAAGTGTCTGCCTAGTTTTATGGATGACCATACTGGGTCTTTGAACCAAAACCAAGATCAGTTTTGGATAGTTAAACAGAATTGCTTCTGAAGATTATGTATTGTGATAACAAGAGTCTTTCAAATATTTCTTCTTATATTTTGTCACTTTAACTTCTTTTCTTCATTATTTTACAAGTCCAAAATTTTTGAGTTATGATTTCCCAGCCAGGTATAAAGCTAAAACCCAAGATGCAATTCCTTGTTCTTCCCTTTCCCACTTCCTTCCATTCCCATTTTCTTAATATCTTGCAAGTCAGTGCCTTCCCATGAATCTTATGATCACTGGTTTTGTGCAGCCCTCAATACTTTCCACCACCCCTACCCCAATTCAGTGCACCCTCTACGTAGAAGTGATCTTTTTAAAACACAGTGCTGATCATTTTATCTTCCTACTTAAAATTGCCCAAAGTCTTTATTTAAGACTTTCCTCAAAACATTTGGAAAAAATCAGTGCACTGCTACAAAATGCTGCTTCTTCCTTTTGCTGGCAGTTGTAACCTTATTTCTGCTGAATAGGTTTCAAATCAAAATTTTGCCTAAGAATAGGTTTCAAATCAAATTTCAGGTGACCTTTTATTTTCTTTTTGCAGAACTTATTTCTTATTCTTCTAGTTCTGAACAAAATGACTTTCTATGTTCCTGTAAGAACATGTGCATAATCTTGTGAATGAGTGAATTGAAAACTAGATTTATAGTGAAGGTGGCAGGAAAGTTTTCAATGCATAGTGGGTAAGTAGAGACTTTCTTATAAATGAAGGCAAGAAAAATGTTTTTAAACCTGGTAGCAGGAAAAAAAAAAACAAACTTTTTTCTCATTTTGTTTTGAAATTATTCTCAAGTAATTTGACCCTAATCAATTAAAGGTCTTCCACCCCTTTAGTCAGTGAAAATAAGGGCTGCCAAGGCACGTAGGTGGGGGTGCTTATTTCTAAATTTAGTTTAGTATTGACAGAACTCATGCTGGTTTATCCTCTTGAGTTGCTACTACATACAGAGTCAAGTGGCTGGCTTTTCCTTTTGTCTGACATTTGTCTGATCTGTCACAGATAAGATATATTATGTCCAGGGTGTTCTTCTTAAGCACAGAAAAAATATATGGGGAGTCTTGGTCAGGAAAACAAAATGCATTATTTTCTCTTCAGATAGAACATGTAAGAATAAACTATGCCAGAAAACAGCAAATTTTCCAATGTTCTAGAAATCACATTGAAAGCCTTCTTATTTATGGTGTGTTGAGATTTCTGCCAGTCATTCTAAAAAATACTAGTAAGGATACTAGGGCAGTATCACTCTTTTCTGGCAGATTAATATTTTGTTTTAGTTAAATTCTGTTAATGCTCAGTGGTTTTCTCTCTGAAAGTAGTAACTGGATTTTTTTTCTGTCACATAAATAGGTAAACTAAGATTTTGGTGTGTATAAAAATGACTAATGAGTTTATTACCTTATACCAGGCCATATCCCAAGACTTCTGAGTCCAGAGGAAGATAACAAGGTCTCTACATTTTTAACATGCTTCTTTATAAAAGACACCAAATTTTACTTGGGTAAATTTTTCAGAAAATAAATCTACAGAAGGAAACATCTAGGAATCACGAGCTACTTAAGGAATGGGAAAATAGGTGTAAAAAAGACAAAATCTAAGAAAAGCATACCTGTTGTTATAATTAAGTGTGTCACATAGATAAAAATAATTCATTTTCCCCAATATAATTATATTTAATCAGATTCTTAAAATGTTGTGATAGTATCTGGAAATCATATTATCAGCTAGCATGATGTAGAGATCCTGGGTCAGTAAGGGCAGAAAGAAATAGGGGAAAGAACATGCTGCTAAACTATTGATAGTTAAGCTACTGTTCAAATAAACAGATTTGAATCAGTTACTTGGTTCTGCCTAGAAAATGTACTTGCAGGAAAAAACCTGAAATTGACAGTCAATCTTCATATACACAGCATAGCCAAACATCTAATGCAATTGTAAGCTTTGATTTCCTTTACCCTATGTAGAACAAACCAGTTTTTTTAAAGAGAGAGAGAGAGAGAGAGAGAGAGAGAGAGAGAGAGAGAGAGAGAATTTTTCAATATTTATTTTTTAGTTCTCGGCGGACACAACATCTTTATTTTTATTTTTATTTGGTGCTAAGGATCGAACCCAGTGCCCCACACGTGCCAGGTGAGTGCACTACCACTTGAGCCACATCCCCAGCCCAACCAGTTTTTATTTCAGGAGTAACATATAATCAGAAGCCTTTTAAATTTACATTAATTGGAAAAATTGGCACATATTAATTTTTTAGAAAAATCAATGAATGCCCATTTTAAATGATTCCTCAGTCCTAAACGTTGCACTTAAATGTTGTATAGTTGGATAACTCTATCAATTCCAAATATTTTTATAGGTCATGTATGCAATTTTGGCATGACAAATTTTCAGTATTATACACATATCATGTCAAATTTACAGTAATTTGTTTTTTAGGCCATAACTCTCAGGAATTTTTTTTCCTAGAATCATAGAATTTTCCAAATAGCTGACAGTATAGATTTAAATATCATTCAAAATATTAAATAACACTTAAAATAAGTATAAGCAAGAATTATTAAAATAAATATGAACAGGAATTGCTCTACAATGCACAATTTCTTCATGTGTTTACAATCATTTTGATGATGTAAATAGTAGGCATTACCATCAATTTCTGTGTAGTGATTATGGATGTTTGATATGACTCTCATGCTCTGGTTGCCAAAAAAATTGAATTCCATTTGCAGCTTAACTCTCCTGAACAGTTTAGAGGCTTCTGGCTTGCTTATTTTTCACTCTTATTTTGTCCCTGGTTCTACGTGATGTTATCAGCAGATATATAATTCCTCTGCTATGGACTGCAAATGACTCCTGTCTAAGCAATGTGCACTTAATAGCTTTTGAGAGAATTATTTTAAACAATGTTTGTATTTATCTTATTTTTTGTTTGTCAGGTTTGTTTTATTTCTATAACATAATCTCAGCCTTTCCTTTTTCTGGTCATGACTTTTTAGCTATTACTTCATTCTTATTGTCTCTGATTTATTTTTTTCCACTTTTTTGGAACTGGGAATCAAACCCAGGGCTTTGTGAATGCAAGGCAACTGCTTTGCTGCTGAGCTACATCCTGGCACTGTCTGTGGTCTTTATGGAGCTGTCTGTCAAGATTTTTGAGCATCTTTAGCCACACACAAGAGCATACCTACCTTTGTTCATTCATTCATTACTCATTGATTTGTTAATTTACTTAGGAAACTAAGAATCTTAAGCAGAGTGCAACAAAAACTGAAAATTTATTAGAAATGATTTTATCCTAGTAGAAAAAAATAAATAATTCTGTAAATTTCTTCTTATTACCAATTTTACCTGGCAGACTTTTACAAGTCATTTTAAAATGTTTGTTTCACTTTTTAGCTTTAAATTTCTGACTTACTCCAGGATCTCTGGTTCCCTCTAAGGAATTCCCATTTTTTTTTAATTTGCTGGCCAGAATTTATTTTTGTTATTTACTCCTCAAAATAGTAATAGTCTGATAATATCTGTCAGGCCAAAATGGATGGAAAAAATGCTTAATATCTGAGGAGTTTTCTGATTGAATTTAGGACTAATTTTAAGACCCATTTCCAGTTATATACTCTTTAGAATTCTTAAGTAGGTGAAAAAATCTTGGCCTCAAGAAAGCAGTTTTCTTTCTGTGTACTATTTTGCTCAATAAGGTATATCAGAACCATGGTCTGATACTAGTGTCATAGTTCCTGGTTACTACCTGAGCATACTGTAGTGTTGAGAGCCACAGCCCAATGAGCATCACCACAGAGGAGCCAATTAGCTAGATGTTGCTGGGGCCACTGTGAGCCAATCATCAGCCAGCAGCTGAAAGCCGGCAACCACAATCCATAACTTCTATTGTCATTCCATCAGAAACTGCCCTCCATTGATGTGGATGCAGTATATGTTCTCCAGATCAGTCTCAGAAGTTTAGATCCAGGTAGACCTTGTGAGGAGGGAAGGAGCCATTATTTGGTCTGAGAGCATGCTGTCATGAGTGCCCATGGATGAAGATGGACAGAATCCCTCCATTCTGACTCTGCTGTATAAACCCATTTCCTGGCCATCACAACTTCTTATCCCAAGTGACTATATAGTTCTGCTCTTCTATCTTTCTTTAGAAGTTTCTATGTCACTTAAAATAATTTCTTGTGAGGTTCATGAAACTTTTATTTTTTTTTTAAATGAGGTAAGAAATGGGTGCTCTAGAAGCCTTTGAAAGCAGAACAAATATGCCCTTGAACTATCTCATGGCTTATTTATTAGAAATAAGTTCCTAAAAGAATTTTATTTTATTTTTAATTGACAAGTAATTGTATATGTTCATGGGATATAATGTGATGTTTCTTTTATGTGTACTGTGGAATGATCCAATCAAGGTGATTAATACAGCCTCATTCCACATACCTATCAGCTCTTTATGGTGATAATATTTAACATATACTCTTTTAACAATTTTGAAACATATATTATTATTAACTACAGCCTACATACTATGTAATAAATGAACAGTATGCACACCTTTTAAATAAAACTTTGTATTCTTTGACCAATATCTCTCTTTTCCCCTCCCATTACTCCTACCCTGTACCTTTCCCTAACCCCTGCCTCTGATAAGCATCATTCTACTCTCTACTTCTATGGGTATGATGTTTTTAGATTTCATATACAATAGAGATTATTCAGTATTTATTTCTCTATCTGGTTTATTTCAGTTACCACAAAATCCTCCAGCTTCGTCCATGTTGGTGACAGTGACAGAATTCTTTCCTTTTAAAGTCTGTAAATGTGTAAAAACATACATGCGGTGTATCTATACCACATGTATGTTTTTACACATTCATCTGCTTATGGAACTTTGGTTGTTTCCATCTCTTTGCTATTGTGAATAATACTGCAGTGAACATGGGAGTGAACACATATTATTTGATAGTTGGAGTCAATTACCTATGATTTTTAACATTTTTGTAATTCATACTTTTCTAAAAAATGATAACTTCTCATTTCTTTCTCTTCAAGCTGTATGCCTGTATATCTGACTGAGTAGTTTATTTCCAACCTTATTTGATTATTTCAATTCTGCAAGATCTTGAAAACCTCACAACTATATTCTATAGTGTGGATTCAATATAATAAGTCATACAGTTTGGGAAAATGAAAAACATGACTATGAATATAGTATATGAGTTTCAATGTGTACAATTTGGAATATTTAGTTACTCAGAACCCAAGGCTCACTTGTTGGCTCCTCTGCTTATGCATCCTATTAATGAACATTGTTAGATACCTGAATTTGACTGAGGTAATGGTGAGGTAATTTACTACCTTATATTTGCTATGTATACCAATCTGTTTGATTATCAAAATAGGACATATTTCCATGAAGGTTAAATTGCTTGCTGAAGACCATGAAACAAATGTAATGGACACTTAAACCAAGTTAATTGTTGTCCTGGTAAGCTGTTTTTCTCCACAGTGACTGTGAATTTTGCTGTAAAGACTTGCATTGCTACCTTCTTGAGACCACTGTCCTTGGACATCTCTCTGGAAAAACTGAAGTACCTGGGAGTTTTTGTCCTGAAGATGGGCCATTGCCAATGCTTTGCTGATATGTGGGTAGGAAGCCCAGTCCCTTTGTCTCCAGATGAACAAACTTTGATGAATAATTCATATTACAGTGTTTCTAAAGAGATTATGCTGGATCTTAGATTTTGCCTCAAATTATACCTTTCTTTAGCTTTTTTCCTTACCTTACTATATATAGTATGCTGAACTACATTGGAACCTGGAGCAAAAGGAAAATTGTGTAACCATACATATATTTGTCAAATTATTCTCCTTTATTTTAAACCAAGTAGAAAAAGCTAATGTAAACATTGTAATAAACAACTGCAACATAAAATCAGGTGTTGTTCCATCTCTGTGCACCCTTGTCATCTGTCATAAACATATTTGGCAGGTGGGTGGGGAAATCTAGGCTAATTAAAAACTGTTTTTCCTGTTGCATAATAATGGACTTATAAAATAAAGAACAACCCAGAAATCTGCCTTTAAAGTTCACATTTTGTTCATCGTGACTTTTTTTCCATTTGTTTTGATTTGTATGTGATATGGTATTAAAATGACTTATCTCAATCTCTGGAATTTTGTAATGTCGGTGTAATATTTGCTTCTGATGTGAATGTCTCACTTGCCTCTGCTTGCCCAATTCTCTTTTCTGGTTTATAACAGGAACACTTTTCTTTTATAAATTATTTGTGCTTAAATCTTCATCTCAGTGTCTGTCCTGAGAAAACCTGGTTTAAAGTAGAGAGTACACACAATTTATATCAATTCACAGATTAGGAACCTTTGGCCAGTATTCTTTCTATGACTCCAAGTTTTGCTTTGTGTCCTAGTTCATTTTGTGCTTCTATAGTGGACTATCAGAGAGTGGGTCGTTTATAAAGAACAGAAAGTAATTTCTCACAGTTCTGAGGGCCACAAAGCCCAAGATCAAGTACTGGCAGGTTTGTCTCTGTTTCTATGATGGTGCTTTTTTGCCACAGTCTCTGGAGAGGAGCAATACAGGTTCTCACAGGGGCAGAAAAATGGAAAGGTAACCTCCTGTTGTAAGCCACTTTTATGGTGGTATAAATCTATTCATGAAGATTCTGCTCTTATAACTTAAAATCCTTCCTTTAGGTCCTACTTACTAATGCTGTTAGATGATGGATTAAGCATTTCTAACACATGAATTTTGGTGGACACATTCAGACCATAGCACCTTGTGAAATAATTTTTCTTCCATTGTTTGAGGTGGCCTTAAATTTATATATCTAGTTAAGTATTACAAGAAATAAATTCATTTTTACTCTAATTTACATTAATTGTATTTTTCGTTTACATAAAAGTCAGAACTTATTTTTGTCTCCATGAACACTATTAGTTATATAAAGTTGAGTGCATACAATCATAGCACTGTAAATAAACATTTGCTGTCTTGAAATCTGAACATTCATAATCAGTATTGGAAACAAACCTTTGATGTTAGTCAAATTAGGACTTTTTTTCAATGTAAAAATTGAGATACCTTAAGAAGACAAAATAATTTTTACCAATTAGATAAAAATACAACACATCCTACCAAATCTTCTGATATCATAATTTAGATTTGTATCATTAAAGAAAAACAAACTAACTGGTAACTTAGAACAATTTGAGATCCCTTTTATTAGCAGAATTTAATGGAATAAAGTAAAACATGTTTAAGTTATTTAAATGTTTTGGTCATATAACACCAAATAGTAAGTGTAAGTCAATTTTAAACATTTTGTGTGGCTAAAAGGGCATATTAAGTTATGTTTTGAACTGAAAAGGCCTTGTAAGGATATCATATAATTCAAGCCATATACAAGTGAGAGGACTTAGGTTTTCAGATGAGCAGAAGTAAATCAAGAAAAACTATGCTGGAGGTGAAAAAAGTACAGGGTACTTCACCAAACCCTCTGAGGTGGCAGCTGAACTTTTAGCATTTGAGCATTCTAGCACGGGGTTTGTCACATGCTGAGCCAGTCCAGTCAGTAGTATTTCAGTGCAATTTTCCCAAATCTAAGTCTTGATCTCTTGTTTTTAGAACATTAGCTTAAATTTTCAATGACTCTGACTCTTAAAATGTTAACTTAGTGACCTCCTTTCAAATGGATTCTGTAGTCTTTACATTTATTAATCTAATAGTAAGATAATGTTGATTAACTGTTTAATCTATTTATTCATTAATTCACTTTTTTTTAAAAAAAGCATTTATTTCATGACTTTAATGTGTTAGACACTGTACCATTACTACCTGAGTGACCAACAAATAAACCCAGTTGTTCAAGGTTTTTGCCCTTAGGGAATTTAAAATCCTGTGTAAGACAAGTAAAGCAGAAAGAAGCCCAGAAGATTACAATAGACATTATCATTGCTGTGATGAGAGACTGTAATATTCAATGACAGCATGTCCAAGAGCATTTTGGCAGAGTCAGGAAAATATCTTTCATCTGGAACTTTAAACATGAATAGAATTTATCCCTGACATATTTTTATTGATGAATCAGAGAAGGGGTGGCAATTATTAAGCTGATGAAACCCAAAGTCTCACATGGTTAAAGTTTAGGAGTGCAAAGAAGCAAAAATGTTCTCTTGACATTTTGTTTATGACAAAAGTGATATTCTTCATAACATTTGTTCAACTATCTACTAAGTTTTTGAATTTTATCTTCTAATTATTTTTAGATTGCTACAAAACTTTCAATTTAATCTCCTTGCCCTTTGAATACATAATAGAATTATAGGTACTGGCAAATGTATGTTTGAGATGAAGGTTCATAAATTTGGATAGGAAAGGGAAGTCAAGGATAGAGAGAACAATGTAGAGATTGATTCTTTATTATGTTAATGAAAAGGTGGAGCAAACATAACTGGAGATTTTAGTTCTAAATTGGTTGAACTAGATGAAACAGTTTAGTGGGTCATGATATGGCCATGGATACAGGTAAAGTTGAAGAAACTAAAACCTTTCCTTAAGGATAGACATCTCATTAACTGAGAAGTCAGGGTGTTGGGATGATCATGTCCATAAACACTGAGTCATCTAGATGTTTTAGAAAACCCTGATTAAGAAAGATAACTTTTATTAAAATTAGGGAAAGAAAAATGGCAGTTAAGAGTGATTTTGCAAATGTGGACATAGAGGTGGCCTATGTAAATGGTACACCATCTATATATTACAGGGTTTTGATTTGCTTTGATTTTTTTAAAGCAGGGCGTCAAGCAGTAAAGAAGGTTTTTGAAAAATATGCTAAAGTCAGAAGATATAAACAAATCTCCATTTTGATTCTGAAGACAATTTATGAGGGACACTGTAACAAAGGAAATTTCACAAGCAAGAAAGTATTCATATGCTAATCAGGAGTGCCTCATTTTTTTTTTTTTGTTATATGACCATGTTAAACTTTTGAAACATAATTTGACCTCTTGAAACATAATTTGATCCAAATCCATATATTTGTGTTTTTAATTATTGGTTCATTCAGCAAATAGGATTTTATGTATACCATTTAGCAAGGCTACTAGGATTGCCTTAGTTGTTCTTCTCTGAAAGAAATATAAGATCATTAACATTTTTAGTGAAGATTATGTTGAATAATCTAAATGGAATAGCATAATGCATGATATAGGACAGTATTCATCAGAAAGAATGTTCGTTTTATTAAAGGAAGAAAATATATTGGGGGCTTGTTAATAGAATATATTAAGGCAATACACTGAGGGGGAAACTCTACAGGTGACTAGACATAGGTGAATAGAGGAGGAAAGAAGGATGTAATTACCACACTTACAAATGATCACAAGCAGAAGGCATGGAAAAAAAGATAATTTGAATGTGTATGCTAATAGAAATAAAGATATAAATATCAGGAAAAACAGTTTAAAGAGTTTTTGGTTGTCTATTAGAAAAGGAAATTTGGAGTGAAGAGGGGTTAGCCAAAAATTGCTGTTATTCATTAGTATCTTTGAGGTTTTGATATATATATATATGTATATATATATATATATATATATATATATATACACACACACACATACATATACCATTCATTAAAGTATTTTCAATTATTATGATAAAATATCAAGTAAAAAAATTAAGTAATATTCAGTGTATTGAATTCTCCAAGTTCTAGAGCAAAATATCATTGGTTGGACTTCTATTTTCTTAAAGTTCTGAAGGCCTCCAAGATGAAGGTTCTCATTGACTTGGTTCCTAGTGAAGACCTCTTCCTGGCTTGTAGATGGCTAGCCCCTCACTGTGTCCTCATTGTAGCCTTTCCTTAGTGCATGCACTGGCTTAGTTCCTTCTCTGTTTTCCTCTTCTTATAAATCCATCAGTTCTATTGAATTAGAACCCGGCACTTAAAAGCCCTATCTCCAAACACAGTCATGTTGGGAATTAAGACTTAAATACATAAATTTAGCAGAGTGACACAGTTTCAGCCCTAGCACCCAGCACAACCTAACATAGCACACATATTTATTAAAAAGAAAATTTCCAAAATGTAATTGTCTTGTAAAAGAGGTAAAACAATAATACATTAAAAAATAAAAGTCTATTTTAGTATTTAGTTGTATTTTAAACATATGTTCTAAATATGTAGTAATTTCAATTGTATGTTTCCTAGTTAAACTCTCTTCTCTGATGAAAGAGCAAACCCAATATAGTAATCAAATACAGATAAACTTCACTGATCTACTAAGAATCATTCTAAGATTGGTATTTATTTAAAAAACACAATAGTGAAAACAATTTATTTTCCTATGGAGACAATTATGCATTTCTGTCAAGGGGAAAAAAAAAACAAAGGGAATTAATTATGTGTCTTTAAATTGAATGAACAGAACTGAAAAAAATATCTTAAGCCAAATATGATATAATACTATGTGATATGGGAATATTTATCTGATATTAAAATAAGAAAAACATTTTAAACAAAAAAGACCATGGTAAACACAAATAGATTGACAAATTAACTACATTAAGACAAGGAAAAAATTCTCATGTCACAAATATGAGAAGAAAAACTAATGACAAATTACAAGTAAAATCTTTGCAACATATTTGACAAGTAAATCATTATCTTTTATGTTGGAAGACATATATGGATTATGGGTTTGTTGGAGTCAGGCAGGGAAGCTGCTTTTCTGGGAACTCCTGGGTGAAATTCCTCAGTTTGAAAAAGCTGATATCCTGTCTTAGCTCACAGCCTTAGGATCAAATAGCCTCTATGGTAACCTGCCAAGCACCAAAAGAAGACTCCTCCCACACTGAAAGCTTGTCCCTGCCTTTGATGTACATTTCCTTAAATAAAGAATTGGGGCCTTTTTTGAGGTGCCCTGCTTCCTAAATTTAATCTCTGGATTTGTCTTTATTTCTTACTGATTATTTCAGACTTTTTATTTTCCCAGGTGACTCACACCTCCTGAGCAACAACCTGCTCTGCAGGGATGCTGGTTACCCTGTCATACTTTTACATATAAATCATTCTTCAAAAATAATAAAAAAAATAGGCCTAGAGCCAAAATAATATTTTAAACCAGTAAACTCCTGCTTAAAAAAATTAACTTAAAAATACTTAAAAATAATACTGGCTTAACACAAACAATGGAAATTGAAGGCAGACAAGCAGGCTATATTATCATACATACATATAAATTTTTTTACTTTTCATTTGCCACATTTATAAAAACACTACCCAGTTTGGAAAAATTTGTAAAAAACACAACATTTTCTTCATTCAAAAGAGAAATTTAAACTGATTGAGATCTTTGAAGTTGATTTGATTTAAAAAATGCCAATAACCTTACATTTGTTCAGTTATTTTTGTTTAATATTCATTACCAGACACCTGTCTTATAGAAGTAGTTAGAAAAGTACACATATACTTATATAAAAGTTCATTTTTCATTACATAGCATTTTAATTTTCAGTTAAAGAAAGCCAATTTCATATCTTTAGTAGGATCTGATGAAATAAATTATGATGCATTTATGACAACCTGATATGCAACCATTAAATAATTTCTGGAGAAAAGTTAGTAAGATATGATAAGTATTAGCTGATAAAAAGTAAAAAATGGTAAGTATATACTAATATTTTAAATTTAGATTAAAGGGAAACAAACTAAAGAATGTTCATAAACAGTTTAAATTAAAATTTAACTAAGATTTTTTATGGTCATGTGACTATTCAAATTATATATAGACTCCCAAATATAAGATCAAAATATTTGGGAAGTGTCAGATTATTCATCAAATAGTAATTGGATAATTACCATCTCCTATGGAATAAAAGATTCCACATTTATTCAAACGTGATTAACAGGCTAAAGCACAGTGCTTTCTGTCTAAGGCAGATAAGGTCACATGTTCATAAAGTCCATATTTCAGTTTTATAACATAGAAATGCTCCTGCAAAGGGAGATGTTTCTTAATCTCTTTTTCATCCTATAATCACACAAGAGTGGTCCTCACTTCTAGTCCAGGAGTTTTAAGAAGTCAGGGAGGTGCCTCCTTTCTCTACTGGATTCACAGGACATTAAAAACCTGAGGATTTTAGTCCTAAAATGATAGAGACTCCATTCTCTGGAAAGACACCTGGAACACACATTATGAGTTCTATGTTGTCTGAATAATAAACAAGGTGCTATGATGGGGATAGACACATGTATTATGTTGGTCTATGGAATTTGAAGCCTTGTTCAACAGTTACTATTAACACATACTGATATATTTGATATAAAAAAGCTAAACTCCCTCTCTCAACAGTCATAAAAGTAAACTCAAAATGGATTCAAAACATAAATGTAAGAATCAAGACAAGGAGAAACTAGAAGAAAACACAGGGGAAACTCTTTAGTACATTGGAAAGGGCAGGGATGTTTTGGACAAGACTCCAAAAGTACAAGAAGCAAAAGCAAAAATGGACAACTGGGACTTTAACAAACAAACAAACAAAAAACTACTGCACAGCAAAGAGAACAATCATTAGAGTGAAGAGACAACACACAGAATGTAAGAAAACATTTGTAAATCATATATCTGACAAGGGGTTAATATCCAGAATATATAAAGAATTTAAAAAATAGCAAAAACCAAATAACCCATTTGTCTAATACTTGACATGAAAGACCCTAGCCCAGTTAGCCCAGTTACCTTAGGCCAAGATATGAAATCAAGATACCGGGCTTGTCATAAACAGGCTCAGGCGCCGGATGTGCTTTCCATATAATGGGTTGAGAAAGGACAGAGCACCCACATCCTGAGGCATGAATGAATAAACAGGAACAGATAAGCAGGAACAGAAAGAATAGAATGCAGACCTGTGGTTTTTGGAATGCAGACCTGTACCCCCAGGTGGCCTATATGCTAGATTTAAACAAACCAATAAGAAACCTGTTGCTTCCCTTGCGCGCGAAACCTGTCCCAAACCCTATAAAAATCTCTGTATCCCCAAGCCGGGTATGCCAGCTCACCAAAGCTCCGGCTGAGGTTCTGCTGGGCACCCGCAGGCACCTGTGTCTCAATAAACCACCTCGTGCTTTTGCAGCCAGTGTTTCATGTGATTCTCCTTGGACAGGGAAACGGGGGTCTTTCAGAAACGGGGTGCCTTTCAGACAAAGGTCCCTAAAATGCATGTTGGAGAAGAGATAGCTTTTTAACAAATGGTGCTGGAAAAACTGAATACCCATATGTTAGGAAAGAAACTACATCCCTTTCACCCTACACAAAAATCATTCAAAGTAGATCAAAGACCTAAGAATTAGACCAGAAACTTTGCAACCTGTGGAAGAAAACATAGGCTCAACACTCCAATGTATTAGCAGAGGCACTGACTTCCTTAAAAGACTCTGAAAGCACAAGAAATCAGTAAGTGGGATGGCATCAAACTTAAAGAAGCTTCTGCACAGCACAGGAAACAATAAGAATGGGAGAAGATATTTGCCAGCTGCTCCTCTGACAAGGTATTAATATTCAGAATATTATAAGGAACTAAAAAAATCTTAGTACCCCAAAACAACAACAACAACAACAAAACAAAAATGACTCAATGAAACTAAATAACCCAGTGAAAAAAATGCACAAAACAACTAAATAAATATTTCTCAAAATAAAAAATACAAATTTTTATTTGAAACAAATATATGAAAGATTGTTCAACATCCCTAGCAATCGGGGAAATACAAATCAAAATTGCAATGGCAATTATCAAGCATGCAATAATAATAAATATTGGCTAGGATGTCATACATTGTTGATAGAACTGAAAATAAGCTCAACCACTCTTGAAAGCAATATGGAAATTCTTAAATCAGAATGTCAATTATCAAGAATATAAACAACAATAAACATTGGTGAGGATGTGGGAAAAAAGGTACACTCACACACTGCTGGTGGGAATGCAAATTGGTGCTACTACTCTGGAAGGCAGTATGGAGATTCCTTATAAAAACTAGGACTGGAACCACTATATGACCCAGCTATTCAAGTCCTCGGTATTTATTCTGAAGAACTGAAACCAGCATACTACAGTAATATAACTACATTCATGTTTATGGCAGCACAACTCACAGTGGTTAAGTCATGGAACCAGCATAGGTACCCATAAACAAATGAATGGATGAAAAAAATGTGGTATATATACACAATGGAGTTTTACTCAGCCATAAAGAAAAATGAAATAAAGGTATTTGCTGATAAATGTTGGAACCTGAGAACATCATGCTAAATGAAATAAGCCAGACTCAGAAGGTCCAGGGTTGAATGTAATGTTTTCTCTCACATGCAGAAGCTAGACCAAAACAAAGGAAAAAAAAAATGTCCCAGGGATGGGGGTGAGGCTTGTCCCATGAAAACAGAGAGGAGATCAGTAGAGCAGAGGAAGGGAATTGAGGGGGAGGAGGATAAAAAGGAGATAAAAAGGGATAAACGGAGAGGAAAGATGGAATGGAATTGACCAAACTGTGCTACGTAAATATATGAGTATAATATAGTTAATTACACCTTTATGTATGTCTATAAAGCAGTAATTTTAAAAAAAAACAACACCTATAAATATATAGAAGAAAGACCAGAAGAATAGATGAAAAGGAACAGGGAGAGGGACCAGGGACGACGGGAGAGAGAGAGTAAATACTGGAGATTGAGATGGAGCAAATTATATTCCATGCTTGTATGATTATGTCAAAATGAACCCAAATTATATATAACTATAATATACTAATAAAAAATAAAATTAAAATGGGCAATGAACTTAAATAGACATTTCTCAAAAGAAGACATATAGACAGCCAGCAGATACAAGAAAAAAATGCTCCATATCACTAATCATTTGAGAAATGCAAATCAAAACCATGCTGAGCTAACACCTCAATCCTATCAAAATGGTTCTTAATAAAAAGACTAAAGAAAACAAGTACTGGGGAGAATGTGGAAAAAAGGAAGCACTTGAACACTGCTGGTGGGAATGTAAATTAGAATACTTACTATGAAAAATAGTATGAAGGTTCCTCAAGAAATTAAAATTTAAAAAATAAAATTAAAACTTGAAGTACTATATGATCCAGAAATCCCATTTCTGGGTATATACCACAGGACATGAAATCAGCCTGTCAATGACACATCTGTACTCTGAAGTTCATGGGAGCATTATTCACAACAGTCAAGAAATGGAAATTAAGTATCCCCCAACTGATGAATGAATGAAAAAAAAAAGTGTTACATATATACAATAACATATTATTCAGTTGTTTTAAAAAAATTGAAATCCTGACATTTGATATAACATAGAGGGAGCCAGACATCATTACATTAAATGAAATAAGCCAGAACTAAAACCAAATGCCACATGATCTCAGTCACATGAGGATTCTAAATACATTGATCTCACAAGAAGAGATAAAAATGGTGTTTACCAGAGCCTGGGGAAGTAGGAGGCAGGGAGGGATAGAGGAAGGTTGATCAATGTGTACCACATAAAAATTATCAAAAGGTAAAAACAAGTCTCAATTTTGAAAGTGGCCTAATCCATGCCAGGACCTTGAACAGGATTAGTGCCTTTATAAAAGATGGCCCCAAGAAGCTGCCTTCTTTTCTCCACCAAGTAAAGACACAGGAAACTGCCAATTATGTGCTGAAAAGTGGTACCAGACACAGAATGTACTGCACCTTGTTCTTGGACTTCCCAGTCTCCTGGACTATGAGAAATAAATCCCTGTTGTTTTAAGTTACTCAGTTTAGGGCATTTTGTTGTAGCAGACTGAATGGACTAAGAAACACTCATGTGTAACATGTTACAAATGTTAAACTTTTAGAATCAAATCTTAATCTTGTAGTAGAAAAACTTTTACAAAAATGTTTCACTTTTACTCTTTAATATAGTTGAAGGGCATAGGTGATTCATTTGTGGTCAAGATACTGTATATAGGCAGGAAAAATGATCACAAAGATGAAAATCGTTTCTTAAAATTTAGTATTTAATAGCTTTCCTAGTTTTAGTTATCTCTATTCATCAGTTATCACATATTTTAAATTGAAATCAATCATGTCTTCTTTGGTGTTCTCCTTGAATCATCAAATATAAGTAATAGAAAAAATGGTGGATATAAATTTTTAGCAAATAACACACTTTGTTTTTTCTAAGACATTGAATAGAGACCAACTATTTTTACTGGAATGTGGATTAAAAGTTCTGAAATACCACAGATGTGATTCTCTTCATGTTTAAAGATTTCTAATTATGGCACATTCATCCTTTACATAATAAATCAACATTATGATAGCAACCAGTGTTGGTGTTATGCATCTATCCATGTTTCAGTAGCTATTGTCTTCCAGATTGTGGTACAAATAAAACACAAAATTATGATGTGCTATGGTTTGATAACATAATCAGCACTCATTGACAATGTTTACAGAAAAAAGAAAGGTATTTAGATTGGGGTTTTATTTTTACTATTAATGGATCTTTTCTCAAAGGCCATTTTTTGCTCTGAATTCATGTATTTTCACAACATAAAAGTTTAAGTTTATATATTTTATTTTAGATATTAATTGGTGAAGACAGTGCTAACTAACATTTAGTGATTTGCCAATAATCACATCATCAATTATTTTGAAAATTAGTTCTAGAATTGAGACCACTGACTTTGATTTCTGTATATATTTTATTTCTGATAAACTATGTACTTTGGGATGTTTTTAAATAAAAATTATAGGATATAATTCATGAAAGAATATTAATACTTCATTAATTAACCTTAGAAAAATAAAGGTAACTCATGTCTTAATAATTTTTACCTTACATGGAAACAAACTGTTTTGTGTATTTATATCCATTAGCAAGGCTGTGAATATTGACTCCGATGCCTCATCCATTTACCGGGCTTCAAAACTGGGAACAAAATAGTACCCACATAGATTTAGAGAACAGGTAACAGTACATAGAGATCAAATTCCACAACTGTTTTTAGTATTACTTTTATTAAATAAGTGCCTCCTGATTACTCCTTTATTTCATCCTTTTCTTTCTCTTTATATGCATACATTCCTTGCAGTCTCCTGGGCACTTGTCACTTCAGTTAACACTTCCATGGGTTGTTTCTACAATTGCATCTCTCTCCCCAGCTAAATTCTTGTCTATTGTCAGACTTCTTGAATGTTGCCAGAAACTATAAATTCAGCATGCTTGAATTAATTCACCAGCTTCTCCTTCCATACTTTTTTTTTTTTTCCTGCATCCCCTGTTTTTGCTCAGGGCATCACCATCCTTCTAGAAATTCAGATATGAAACCCAGCTTGTTATTGATTCCTCTTCCAATCCATTCAATTAGCACGCAGTGAGTGGCTTTCCAGAGTACTGTGAGATGTCCTGACTTTTAAACCACAGTCTGTCAACTTGTAGAACATATGGTATCATAGTGTCAGAAATCCCTAATTGATGGGGAGAAGTGAAAAAAAAAAAAAAAAGGTAAAGGATTGATCAAAAGTCAGAGAAAACTTCCTGGAGAAAGTAGTGCTAAGTACCTGGCAATTGCATCTCTGCAAGATCCACAGTTGCTTTGTGTATTCCACCATTTAATTTAGATAATGCTAATTGAGGTTCTTATAGTTTGTGTAATTGCCACCATCAATGTCACTTTCCTCTTGTTTGTTCTGTTCTTGTCTACTTTTTCCTAAGAGTATCACTTATTGATTATCTTAGTATTTTCTTTTTCCTCTTTTCATTTTTTTTCCTTTTCTTTTTCTTTTGCAATGCTGGAAATCTAACTTAGGGCCTCATAAATGTGAAGTATCACTTTGTCACTGTGTCATACCACCAGGCCCATCTTGGTATTTTCTCATTTGTGTTTTTTTCTGGAAAACTTGAAATTTTATTTCCTTTTGTTTACAGGTCTGTTTCTCAATTCAGACTCAACCTTAGTTACCAAAGTCTAATTACACACCCTGAGATTATGATGGTCAGTATGGTAGTCACCAGATTCATGTGACTACCAGTTGTCCCTGATTTATGATAATTCTACTTAACAATTTTTCAACTTCACAATGATGCAAAAATGTATCCATACATCCCTCTGTTTTTCACTTTCAGTATAGTGTTCAAGAAATTATATGAGATTGTCAATGCTTTATCATAAAGTAGGCTTAGTGTTAGATGATTTTGTCCAACCGAAGGCTAATGCAGTACTGACTGTATTGCTCAGTTAAGTTATTGCATTTGCTAAGCTGGGTGTATTAACTGCATTTCCAGTTCATAATAGAATGTAATTCCATCATAAGTTGAGAAGCACCTACTTTTTAACTTCAATTTAAAGTAGTTAGCTCAAGCTATAATTATACATTTAATTTCTTAGTCACACCAGCTACATTTCAAGTGTTCAACAGCTGCATGTGGCTGGTTGCTACCATATTTGATAACATGTGTACAAAAGATTTTCATCCCCAGAGAATTCCATTGTATAGCACTCTTATTTGAAATTAGTTTTCTTTCCTCTGTACAGTCTACACAGCTCTCGTCTTTCTTTTCGTTTTTTCTTCCTCTTATTATTCCTCTTATCAGAATGCTTTTACTTCAATCTTTCCTTGTTTAAATGACATTTATTCTTCAAAGTTGAGATATTTCTTTTTTCACCATGACATTTTTCCCTGCTTTCTATGTCTAGAAGTGCTATTTTAATTTCTTAGTTTTCACAATTTACCTCCCTCCATTTGTTGTTTATCACTTTTTATCTTGCATTGTAGATATTAGTGTACATGTCATATTTTTCTGAAAGACTATAAGCTCTCTGGCCATCACATTTTATTTATCTTTGTATTTTTTACAGCATGTACCGTATTCTTCAAAAAGTATCAAACATTTATTGAATGATTAGATTTCAATTCAGTTCAGTTTGTTGATTTATTTATGTGGTGTTCATATTTATGCAGTTTTTAATCTTGAGGCAAAAAAGATTTAGAAAGTGAATACTTGGAGATTTAATAGAAAAATCTGTGGAGGGTTGTAATGTTATTACTTTTGTGTGTTTGAACAAAGACAAAATGCCTAAAAATATAATTAATCCATTATCTCTCAATTAGAGTACAAGTAATTACTTCAGTAGACAAGAGTAATCCCTATTGGCAGAAACTTAACTGCATTTCTATCTCTCTGTGTCCTTTTTTTTTCTTGATCAGACAAGAAATAGATTCAGTCAATTTTTTATTCCACTTTGATGTTTATTTTCAAAACATTGGTAATTCAGATACCTTGCTGTCTGACTTCCAGTGAAATGACTTTTCAAATATTATTTTTAAAATCAGGTTGTCTTGCATTTCCAGAACTTTTCACTGATATTAAAGCACATTAGTGTTCTTGATAGTTGATTTCACTGAAAACAAATTCCTAAGAATAAAAATTTCAATGATATGGGGTTATTTTTTAAGACACATAAATCTAGCAACTCAGTTGTATAAGAAATAAAATTTACTCTTTCTGTAATTAATCTATATCAAATATGATGAGTCTTTTTCTACCATGTAATCACTCACTATCAGTTCAGAGTTTTCTCATTTCTTCCACCAGAGGCTTTTTATATATGTTCTTATAGAAAGTACAAAACCATGGCTGGAGAAAGAAGTATGGCTTTCGGTTCATGCACATGGTGAGGGTCACATCATGCTCCTTCAGCCTTCCTATTTGATACCTGGATACTTATTCATGTTAGTAGCCTCTGTGCCATCTTCAACCTCTGACCCAAAGTTTCTGTTTATTTGGTTCACTCTCTGCTTCATTTACATCCTTCTCAGGGACACAGAAAACTTTATCCTCCTTAAATTCCACTGTGTGACAGTTGAATGTCCATGTCTAAAGCCCTTTACACTTTTATGTCACTTTTGGTGACTGCTGTAGTTTGATGTATCTTTCCAAACTCATAAATCAGAACTTAAACCCCAAGTTGATGGTAGTAAGAGGTGGGCTTTTTAAGAAGCCATAAGTGCTCTGTAAGTGCTCCATCCTCACAAAGGGTTAGTGCTCTTACAAAAGAGGTGGAAGAAAGTGTTCTGGTGTCTTTTGCCCTTTGATCTTATACCACTTGAGGAAGAAGCTGAAAGACACCATCATGGAAGCATAGATTAGCATTCACCAGACACTAAATCTATTGGCACCCTGACCTTTGACTCTACACCCTTCAAAATAGTAAGAAATAAATTTCTGTTGTCTATAAATTACCCAGTCTCAGGTATTTTGTTATAGCAGCACAGACAAACTAAGAGAGTGACATAGTAAATGTTTAATTATCATGAATTTAGTAACTAAGTGTTGTGAATTGTGAGACTGTCTCTGAATTTTGCTTGAGACAAAAGTATATAAACATTCTTATTCTATTCTTCTCCTTTTGTACCAGAGATTGAACTCAGGGGCATTTGATTATTGAGCCATATCCCCAGCTCTATTTTATTTACAGATGGGGTCTCACTGAGTTGCTTAGTGCCTCCCTTTTGCTGAAGCTGGCTTTGAACTCCAGAACTCCTTGCCTCAGCCTCCTAAACCCCTGGGATTACAGGCCTGATTTCTTCTATTCTTTTTTACTTATGCTAATTATAGACAACCTTGGGATCTTGCCTCTCACCCAGATTTTTCTGGAAGAGAAGTGTGCTACATTTTTCTTCCTGCATACTGAAAATCTATATGGAGCTCTGTAGTCTTTTCTAACTCACAGCTCATTCCCCAGATTGAATTTGATGTGTGAAGATAGGATTATGGTTTGCCCTAATTTCATCTGGAGTTATTTTTTTCTCTTATCTGGAAATTAGTCTAGGTCTTCAATTATTTCATTTATTATTCCAAATTATTCCCCCCAAAAAAGTTTTTAAATTTAAAAGCTAAGACTCTATTTCTGTATATCATTATATCATCTTTCCTCTGTGCTAATGGATGTTGAAGATTGAGATGCTTATAAATCAGGGAATGGGAGCAAGGAAAGTGAGGAAGAAGAGAAGTACAGGGCTAATAGTGAATATGAGGAAAAAATGCAGCATTATCTAATCTATTCAAGACTTTATCCTATCAAATAAAAGTCAGCTAGCATATTATTCAACACCAGATTTAAGCCAAAGAGCTGAGAATTTTCCATCACATATCTTAAATTTTAAAATAATCCAACAGAACAAATATGCTATTTCATTTGAGATTCAAAAAGTCTAAAGCACATGTTCAAGATCACATAACTAGTAAGTAGAAGAGGTGAGATTTGAACCCAGGCATTTTCTCTCCAAGTCGGGTAATACAATTCATATTGACCTATGCTGACTATATTGACTGCGTTGACAGCTCACTGTATCATAGATAAATTCCTTGATATCTCTTTATGTATAAATACCATTTATTTTAAAAGACTTCTTTAGGATTCCCAAAATAGAAGGGTAAAAAAAGCAAAGATTTCTGTATTTTTCACTTCAATATGAAAATCATGCTGCTTCATTCCTAGTAGATTTGCTGCTTTGATGTTGCAAAAGTATCTATCTATATGGCAATTATAGGATTTACCACAAAAGGAGCAAGAAAGGAAAATATATTTTTCTCTGCTTAACTTTTCCCATCTCGATGTGAAAATTACTTAAGGCAGTACACTCTATGATTAGACACAGATTTTCATGGGTTTACCAAGGACATTTCTTAGTGTTTCAAACTGATGCAGTGAATTGCAATAAGGTAATTTATTTTATGATGCAAAAAATATTCTCAATTAACCCTTAAAAATAAGTGCCATCATAGATAAACACTCCCTTAGGTAAACTCTAAAAAAATTAAAGAGGATAAATATATATTATACTTAACACCATGGGAAAATTAGCCTTATAAGAATATTTTACTTCTGGTATATAGAGTGAAGTCACTGCATGAGAAGTATCATTAAAAGTAGCTTTAAAAGTAATGTAAAACCATTTCAAACTATGCAGAACTCAAAAAAGTGACAAATTGACAGCCTAAAGAAGCTTCAAGTTTTTTCCTACAATGTTCATTTTTCTTCTGCTTTTCCATTTGAAGATGCTTCTGAAAGATAGACATCATCAAAGTAATACTGGAAATGCTCAGGGCATCAAGAGAATGAAGTTTCCCTAAGTTTCAAAATTTGGATAAGAATCAGATGTAAAATTTACATTAATCTTTAAAGATGTGCATATATTCAGGAGGGTGTGGTGGCTCTGTGGTAGAACATTCCCTACCATATATGAGGCTCTGAGTTTTATCAGCATCAAAATATACATTCATCTTATCTATGGATTTATAAGACAAAATAGTTACTCATTAAAATAATAATTTTGCAAAAGGCAAAAATTTTCTCCTGAAATAATTAAGTTGAATTAATGCAACTAGTATGTCATAGTATATCATACTTGCAATGTATATTTTCACCATTTTTAATTCCTTGGAGAAAGTTTATTTTCATTAAAGTTTACATGGGTAGATGCTTCATCCTTGACAAATTATAATAATGACAGAAAGAAACAGATGATTCTTTCATCTCACATAGTGCTATTCTTCATGGAATGGATATTGCATGAAAGTGAATTTAGTATATGCTTTTTCAAATGAAATTTATGTGATAATCCAAACCATATAAATGTGGAAAGAGAAAGGTTTTTTCCAACTCGTATATTTTTCATTATCACTATGCATCATTGTACTATGTTGAATGTTGACTATTAGAAATAAAAAGTGACTAAAGACCTGTGTTTAAAGCATTCCATGGTTTACTGAAGGAAAATAACATGATAATATGCAGTTATGATCAGGTATAACATTCACATTTGTGGGTGAACACAGTGTTATAAGAACACAAATTACAGTGGGGGCACAGTGGCGTATGCCTATAATCCCAGCAGATCTGGAGTCTGAATAAGGAGGATTGTGAGTCAGCCTCAGCAAAAATAAGGCACTAAACAATTCAGTGAGACCCTGTTTCTAAATAAAAAAAAAGAAAATACAAAATAGGGCTGGGGATGTGGCTCAGGGATTGAGTGCCCCTGAATCCAATTTACAGTACCAAAAAAGAAAAAAATTTAAAACCCCCACAAATTGCATTAGTGACTATATTGCCAGGGAGGGTCAGGTGAGTTGACATTGACACTGTTTTAAGAATGATGAGAATTAGCTTCCTTCTTGATTCAGGAGTGAAGACAGGACAGCATCACAGCAAGAGAAGGTACATGAAGAAGAAGAATAGTAAATGTCACTTTGGATTTTGTTTCATTAGATATGATATTTATGTTAAACAGAGGTTAAATATTTTACTAGTATGGTGTATTATTTCCTTTATGTAATTTAAAAGAGTACATATTTTTTAACAGCTTTATTGAGATATAATTCATATACCATACAACTCACTCATTAAAAATGTATAATACAATGAATTTTAGTATATTAAAAATATATGCAACCATCACTACAGTTAATTTAATTTTACTTCTTTTTAAACATTAAAAAAACTTATTGTTAACTGATACATAAAAACATAAAATTTACGTATTCAGGTGGTATCACGTGATGTTTTGATATGTATATACTGTAATATTCAAGTGATGTTATACTTATCTCTTTAAATATTTATTATTTTATTTGAAATCCTTTATTCTAGCTGTTTGGAATATACATTATTGTTATCCATTCTGTTTGAATATATGTTATTTCATATTCAATTGTACAATTCATCATTCATATTTTAAAAATTCATATTTAAAATTCATATTTTACATTATTTTATCTATAGTCACCCTCCTGTGCAGTAGCATACCAGAACATCTTAGTCCTCTCAAACTATAACTGAGTTCCATTGATTAGCATTTCCCTCTACCACCCTCCCTTACCCTCCCCAGCTTCTGGTAACAACCATTTTATTGTCAGTTTCTGTGTAATAACTTTTCGACTCCACATATGTGAGGTCGTACAGTGTTTGTCTTTCTGTTCTTGGATTATATCACTTAACAAATGTTCTCCAATTCCATCCATATTGTATCAAATAATACTATATCATACTTTTATATCATTGAATTATACTCCATTGTATATATGTGCCATATTTTCTTATGTGTTCATGAGTCATTGGACATGAGTTGATTCCATTTCTTAATTATTAGGAATAATGCTACAATAAATGCGGGAGAGCAGATAGATCTCTTTTACCCACTGATTTCATTTCCTTTGGGGTTGTTGGACCATGTAGCTTTCCTATTTTAAAGTTTTGGAGGAACCTCCAAATCGTTTTTCATAATAGCCCTACTAATTTACATTCAACAGTATATAAATCTTCCACATTTTCACTAGTTGTTTTGATTGTAGCTATTCTGACTGCATTGAGGAAAAAACTTATTGTGGTTTTGATTTATATTTCCCTGATAATTTACATATTTAGGTGGTATCATGTGATGTTTTGATATATGCATATACTGTAATATTCAAGTGATGTTACACTTATCTCTTTAAACATTTATTATTTATTTGAAATCCTTTATTCTAGCTTTTTAGAATATACATTAATGTTACCCATAGTCACCTTTCTGTTGTTTTGAATTTTTTGTTTTTGTTTTTGTTTTTTGCTGCTGTGACCAAATGACCAGACAAGAACAATTTTGTAGGAATAAAAGTTCATTTGGTGCTCACAGTTTCAGGGTCTCAGTCCACAGATGGCCAACTTCATTGCTCGGTGCCTGAGGTAAAGCATAATATCATTGCAGAAGGTTTTGGATTATTAACAAATGTTCTCCAAGGCACCAGGAAGCAAAGAGAGTGTGAGCTCCATTCACCAGGGATAAACTATAACCCCCAAAGTCATGCCCCAGTGATCCTCCTCCTTTAGCCACACATTAACTGCCTACAGTTACTACTCAGTTAATCCATTCAACCATATTAATAGATTGATTATGTTAAGACAATCAAAACCCACTCATTTCACCTCTATACTTCCTTGCATTGTCTCAAATATGAGTTTTGGGGGACACTTCATATCTAAACCATAATAGATGTTGAACATTTTTTATGTATCTTTTGGCCCTTTGTATGTTTCTTTTGAGAGGTGTTTTTTTAGGTTTATTGCCCAATTTTTTAAAAAAAATTTAGTTATATATGCACATAATACCTTTATTTTATTTATTTATTTTGTACGTGGTGCTGGGGATTGAACCCAGTGCCTCACACATGCTAGGCAAGAGCTCTACTACTGAGCCACAATCTGGGCCCATTGCCCAATTTTTTATTGACTATTTTTCTTACTGTTGAATTGTTTGAGTTCCTTAGACATTGTGGATATAACACTTTGTCAGATGTGCAGTTGGGAATATTATCTCTACTCTGTTGCCTCTTCACTCTGATGATTGTTTCTTTTGAAACAATCTTATAAGCTGAAGCTTACAAGTGATATGATCCTGTATGTGCATGCATGTACATTTTTTCTTTTGTTGTCTGTGCTTTTGGAGTTTTACAAAACAAAACAAAAAAACACAAAACATTGGAATAGGATGTCCTGAGTGTTTCCCTTATGTTTTCTCCTGGTAGTTTTAAAGCTTGAGGTCTTACATTTAAGTACTTAATCCTTTTAGAACTGATTTTTGCAAGTGGTGAGAGATGGGAGGCTAGTTTCAATCTTGTGCATGTGGCTATCCAAATTTGCCAGCACCATGTAGCAAAGAGACTATCTTTTCCCAAATGCATGTTCTTAGTACTTTTTTCAAAAATTTGATAACTGTAGATGCATAGGTTCACTTCCTGACTATGTATTCCTTCACATTGGTCTGCATATCTGTTTTTATGCCAATATTGTGCTATTTTGATTACTGCGGCTTTATAGTATATTTACTAGTCAGGCAATCTAATACCTCCTGCTTTGGCTTTTGGTGTGTGTGTGTGATTCCAGACACATTTTAGGATTTTTTTTTGCTTCTGTAAAGAATGTAATCAGTATTTTGTTAGGAATTATATTGAATCTGAAGGTGGATTTGGGTACTGTGGACGTTTTTATAATACTAATTCTTCTAATCCATGAACATAGATGTATTTCCACATTTTGTATCTGTTTCAATTTCTTCCATCAATACTTGATAGTTTTCAACCTCTTTGGTTAAAAGTTTTTCCAGGTATTTTGCTTTTTATGTTGTAGTTATTGTAAATGGGATTGATTTCTTGGTATCTTTTTTTTCCCAAATAATTTGTTATAGATGTACAGCAGCACTACTCACTTCTCTATGTGATTTTGTATCCTAAAAATTGGCTGAATTTGTTCATTAGTTCTGGTTATTTTATAGTGCAGTCTTTCAGGATGTGTGTATATGTGTGTGTGTGAGTATTCACACACACACATTATATATATATATATATATATATATATATATATATACACACATGTATACACACACATAAAAAAGTCATGTCATTTGGAACCAGTGACAGTTTGTCTTCTTCCTTTCCAATTTGGATACTCTTTATTTCTTATTCTAATCTGATTCTCTGGATAGGACTTTCAGTGCTATGATGAAGAGAAGTGGTGAGATACTTGTCTTGTTCCAGATCTTAGGACATTTTCAGCTTTTCTACATTCAGTGAGATATTAGCTATTGGCTTCTTTTATTTGATCTTTATTATGTTGAGGTACATCTCTTCTATAGTGAATTTGTTCAGAGTTTTTAATTATAAGGGATGTTGACTTTTACCAAATAACATTCCTGGGTTTATCAAGATGTACATGCAGCTTTTCTCTTCATTCTGTTATGTGGAATAACATGTTTATTATTTGCATAGGTTGAATCACCCTTGCATCCCTGGGATGAATCCCTACAAACATTGTCTTTAAAAAATTCTTCATTTGGGGGCTGAGGTTGTGGCTCAGCAATAGAATGCTTGCCTAACACACCTGAGGCACTGGGTTCAAACCTCAGTACCACATAAAAATGAAATAAAGATATTGTGTACACCTACAACTGAAAAATAACTATCTTTAAAAAAACTCTTTATTTTGGTAACCTTGTTTTATTTTTTAATTTTTTCAATATCCATTTCATTTATTTCTGTTATTGTTTTTTTTCCTAGCAATTTTGGGTTTGGTTTGTTCTTATTTTTCTAGTTTTCTTGATATACTATTACTGAATATTTATTGACAATCTTTCTGCTTTTTATTGTAGGTATTGATTGTTATGAACTTCCCTGTTAGTATTACTTTTTTATATCCCATAGATTTGGAATATTATGTATCCACTTTCATTTATTTCAAGAAAATTTTTCAGTTTCCTTCTTAGTTTCTTCTTTGTCATATTGGTTTTTCAAGAATATGTTGTTTAATTTCAATTTATTTGTCTAGTTCTCAAGGTTTTTTCTTAGTACTGACTACTAGTTTCATTCCCTTGTGGTCAGAAAATATACTCAAAGTGATTTCAATTCTTAAAGAATTGTGTTTGCCTTCTGCCATAGGATCTGTTCTGGAGAAGATTCCATGTACCATTGAGAACCTGTGTGTTCTGCAGCTGTTGGATGGAATGTTCTGTAGATGTGTGTTAGGTCTCTTTGGTCTAGGATGCTATTTAACTCTGCTCTTTCTTCATTGATTCCTTTCTAGATGAAATTGCTGAAAGTGGGATGTTAAAGATGCCTACTATTCATTGTAATAGAGTCTCTACCAGCCTTCAGATCTATTAACATTTACTTTATATATTTGGGTGTTCCAATATTGGGTGTATATATATTTATAGTTGTTATTTCCTCTTGCTGAATTGACCCCTTTATCATTATAAAATGACCTTCCTTCCTTCCTTTCTTCTTCTCATGGCATTTGATTTCATGTCTATTTTTTTCTGTTATAAATATGGCAGTTTTTGCTTTCTTTTGGACTCCATTTTCATGGAATATATTTTTCATCCCTATATTTTCATTCTATGCACATACATAGAGGTGAAATCAGTTTCTCATAAGCAGAATATTTCAGTCACTTTGACTTTATTTAATCCATGCACACTTAAGGTAATTATCAGTAGGCAAGGTAATGTTGTTACAGCTTCCTACTTTTTCTGTAGTTTTTCTTCTTATCCTTTACTCTTCTTTTGTGACAAAGTTATTTTCTCAGCTTTTTTGGGGGAATGTGTATATTTCTTATTTATGTATATACTTATTTAATATGTCTACTGTAGGCTTTTACTTTGTGTTACCATGAAGTTTAGAAACAAAATGTTTATATAACAAACTATTTTGAAGTGATAATAACTTAGCATTGTTCATAAAGACAGGAAAAAGAAAACAAGAATAAAAAAGTGAAAAAAAACCCATTCTATTCCTCCCCTCATTTTGATTTTCCTTTCCAAGTTTTTTATTTTGCCTATGTTTTAACACGTTAGTATAGTTATTATTTCAATTTTTTTAAATTTTTCACTCTTCATACCAAAGATAGATAGTATTTACATTAGTAATAGTAGCTCATTTTGAGTTTTTATGCATAGTTACTCTTACCAATAAAATTTGTAATTTCCAATGTTTCTTCTTATTCCTAAGCATCTTGTTCTTTCAGTTTAAAGAACTCTCTTTAGAATTTCTTATAGGACTAGTCTAGTGATGATAAATTATCTCAGCTTTCAGTCGTCTGGAAATGTTTTTATTTCTCCTTCATTTCTAAATGTTGGCTTTGCTGGGTACAGCATTCCTGGGCTTGTTTGCTTTTTATTCAACATTGTGAAAATTTTATACCACTCCCTCCTGACCTGTAAGGTTTCTGCTGAAAAGTCTTCTGTGAGGTAAATTGGAACATCTTAATGTGCTATTTGTTCCTTTTCTGTTGCTACTTTGAGAATCCTTTGTTTTAAACCCTTCAGAGCTTGGTGAAAATATACAGTTTTGTGAAGGTAGTTTTGGTTGAGTTGAATGTGGCTGATCCCTTCTGATCATTCTGTACCTGGTTATGTATATTCTCTTGGAGGTTTGGGATGTTTTATGTTGTTATCTCTTTTAATAAACCTCTTCAATCTCTCTGTTCTCTGACAATTTTTTTTCCCTCTATGTGACTTGAAGTTTGAGTTTCCTTGAAAAACATATTATGTATACTCTGATATTTACAGATAATGGTTACAATATGATCTGGTTCTGCCACTGGTCATTAGGTGAATAGATGGTTCTCTGAAAGTTCTTGATGTTTATTGGTGTAAGAAATTGAATGCACATTGAAAGATTAAATATTTATTCCAGTGTTTGTAATCTGGCTTTATTTGTACCTGCTCTTCCTGAAATTCTAAGCATGTTGCTTATTATCTCTGAGCCTATGGTCACTATTACTATTTCAGCACTAGATGGTACCCTAATTCCAGATTTGCTGCAAATCTGCAGTTAGTGTATTGTCAGCTTTAGCACTAGAGGGTGCCCTATGTCCAAATTTATCCCAATCTTCAGTTGGTATGTTGTTCTTATGGTCTGCAGGAATGCCTAAAACGTGTAATCCATCACCGTACGCCTCTACCTGGAGTTCCAGTGAGTCTAGTTTCCTGATTCACAGTCACTTGCCTGTGGCTAGGAATAGGTGCATTCTGTTTAACACTGAGCCCGACTAATTCACCTACCTTCATTTTCTTTTCCTAAGCTGACAATGACTCTCCTTACATTGTTACCTGGAGTTAGAGAAGAGACAAGATGGGTAATTCCATGGCTACTGGCACTGCAACACTAGGTCATACATCAAACCCACAGCTCATGGAGGTGTGAGCAAGATCTCTGCTGCTATGTGCACTAATAGCCCATGACCACTGCAGCAAGCCACAGGGGATTTTGGCTAGAATAAAATTTTGCCTGATCAAAACTTAGACCATGGATATTCACCTGGCACTAACGTGAGTCCAGAATTTCTCCCTACAGACACTGGCGTTGGGGCAGGGGCCAAAGTACACCCCCAGGTTTTGGATTTCACCAGCCTGGCACTGAGTTTCAAGGAAATGTCCTGTGCTTACTCCTTGTCCCATTTTCTAGCAGATCAAGACTTTATTTGAACCGAGCTGTCTGAGTTTGAGGTAGAGTTGTTGGGAAAAATCCTTTGGTAGCCAGGCTGATGCAGAATAAGGGGTTATATCACTCAGCACTGGACTTGGGGTAGAGGCTGCCATCTGTTCTTAGTACAGGGAGTGCAGGGTTTCATTCTCAGCAATGGCCTGCGTAGGGAGGAAATAAGTAACCCTCAGAAATGTGGGCCAGCTGGAAATAAAAGGCTGAAAAAGTAATATCAAGATATAAAGCAAAAAACATAGAAAATGTTTTTAAAGTAGAGGCTTGACAAGTGGAAAAGCCCAGATGGGTCTGATCCTAACAAAGGGAAAAGCCAGAGAAAGCTTTATTCGTAGTGAAACACACCAAAGGAATTTATTGTGAGGAGTAGTTCTTCAAGTAAACAAGAAGCTAGAAGCTGTGGGGAATTGACCCAGTTGGGGGGCCTTATCACTTGCTTAGAAATTCTTCCTCCTCCAGGCAGCTGGCACCTCAAGGCTGTTTAAGCACACTGGTACCTCTTTCACCCAAGGATAGCAGGCATCTAAATTCAAATCTATGGGACTCCTAAATTTGACAACAGGCATGGAATCTGCCCCATTAACAATGGCCACAGGCAAGTGGGAATGTTTTTCAGCACCACTGAGAGAAACCCAAAAGGGCAGTCTAGCTGTCCAAGGCCATGTAGTTCAAAGCATTAATTTATTTGCTGTTCCCAACATTTCACCATTGTGGGGCTATACTAGATTCCAAGTTTGATGCCTGAACTTAATTCCTGTTCTCTTCTCTGAGATGCTCATCATCAAGTCTTAAATTGGAGCATCCTAGAGTACTCTATTGTCAAATGGAAGTGGAATATATGTGATTAGCACAAGTGGGTCCAAAAGGCACAAGTAAGTTGTATGAAGAAGTGGTCCACAGACCATGGTTACTACTCCAGGTAAACTCCCTTTTCTCTTCAAGCTTGTTTTTATGGCCCCATGGAGGGTTCACTATGATTAGTTGACAGAGAAAGAGAAGACTCAGTCCTGGTTTGTTGAAATTGGACAGCTGTAGCAATAAAACCGCTCTCTGAGACATCCGTGAAGGATGGTGATTAAGAGAAATCCTCCTTGTAGGTAGAACTTTCCACAGTAAATCTGATTGTTCAATTTACTTAGAAGGAGAAATGGCAAGGCATTCACTAACATACGAGTTATTGGGCTGTTCAGTGCTTTGGCTGGATTGTCAAGGTTTTGGAAGAAATGTGAGGAAATTGGTGACTAGGAAACTGGGGGAAGAGGTACATAGCTAGGTCTCTAAATGGGCAAAGTACATGAAGGTGTGTTTGTCCTTTGTGAGTGCTTCCCAAAGGGTAAACTTATCAGAAGAGAATTTTAATTATAAAATGAATAGTATGGCCCATTCTGTGAATAAAAACCTCTTTCCCCAGCCACCCTGCCATTGCTCAGCAGGTTCATGAACCAAGTACCCATTTGGCAGGTATGGAGGTTCTACATGGGCACAACAACATGGAAATCTGGAAACTTACCAAGGTTAACCTGACAAAGCTACTGCCAAATACCCATTTCTCCAAAAGGAGAGACCAATATAGAGATCCTGATATTTTAGCATTCCTTGGATGACTTGTCAGCTATTTGATGGGGGATTTACTATACTGGACTATTCCAATCATGTGAAGAGAATAATTTGTTACTTATTTAACTTCTATGCATGCAAATATTTTGTCAAAACTACCATTAGTTGCTAGGGTCTGTAAACAAGTCAAGATGGCAACTGGCATTTTGCCAGACGGAGTGGTTTGTGAAGTAACGCCAGTGAGCCATTAAGTGTGGAGATTCCTCATTGGTTGACTGCTGTATCTAGTTTATGTTAATTAAGGTAAGTTGTGTGGAATGTATAAATACCCCTCCAGTCCTACAATAAACGGCTCCCACTCCTGCTGTATCAATGTACACAAGTTGCTTGTCACCCCCCGGTTATTTTGCTGCAGCCGGATTGCGGCAGACCCCAATATAAAAAGTAATGAATAAGTGAATAAATTGATGACAGTAATGTAAATGGAGTGGAATGGAAACAGTGATATAAAATCAAAGGTTAATGCTGTCGTAAGAAGCCTCTAAAATGGCCCTCAATGATTGGCGCTTCCTGATTTCCACACCCCTGTGTATTCCCCACCTCTTAAATGTAGCTGGATTTATCCATTCACTTCAAATTAAGTCTATTGGTGAGATGTAAATTTGAGAGTAGATTATATAAAGATGGTAGCTTCTAACTTGGGCCTATGTTTCTCCACATCCTGAAGCAACTGGCTTTATAGAATGGTGAAATGCTTTTAGAAGACTCAATTACAAAGCCATAGAGGTGGCGATACATTTCATGTCTGGGGCACAGTTCTCCAGAAGACTTTGCATGTTTTGATCAATGTTCACCATATAATGCTATTCTTCCAGAATTCACTGAGTCAGAATTCAAGGGGTGAAAATGGGAGTGGAACAACTTACTCTGTCTCCTGGTGACCCACTAGCAAAACTTTGTTTCCTGTTCTCAGGATTTTATACTCTGCTGGCCTGGGGGCTTACTTCCTTTGGAGTAATGCTTCTTAACTTTCATTTCAACTGAATCATTGTGTTTTGGACACAAAACAATGATGCTATTGAAGTAAAAGTTAAGTTTGCCATTCTAGGCTTCTTATACCTCTGCATTAACTGGCAAAGAAGGAATTTCTGTGCTGTGTGGCATGAATAATTTTGATTATCAGTGGGGAAATTGAACTGCAATTCTATAGGTAAGGAAGGAAGTAAGGGGGGAGGTAAGGAATGGAATGGCTGAAATACAGGCATTTTTTTTAGGATGTACCTTCATATTCCCATGGTCTATAATTAAGGCCAGTGGAGAAATGAAGCAACTGAATCCAGGCAGGACAACTAATGGTCCATACCCTTCAGGAATGAAGGTTTGAGTCGCTCCACTGAGTAAATGACAATGAATAGTTAAGGTGCTTATGGAAGGCAAATCATATACAGAATGAATAATGGTAGAAGAGATTTTTAAGTACCAACTATGGCCATATGACCAGTATCAGAAAAGACTGTACTTATCATGAATACTTTTTACTTATTTTGATGAATGAGTGTATCAGATATCTTTGTTGTCCTTCTCTTAGTCCATTATCATGTGACATAATATGTATTGGGATTAAGTCATAGGGTTTGAATAGTTTTGATTTTTCATTGTTGTAGTTAATTCACAAGATATCAATGAAATGATTAATTATCATTCAAGGACTTTGCTTCTTCCCTTTGGGGTGAGTTGTGTTTTCAGTTGTACTAAGAATAGTTGTATAAAACAGGCAAAATTGCAGAATTATGAACTTGTTATTGTCTTAGTTGGAGGTCAAGTATTATTTGAGATGTATACAGGTACCAAGTTGATAAGGGGTAGACTTGTTTTGGTTCATTTTATGTGTCATTTTGATATATCCTTGTTGAAACGTATCCAATCTATTGAAGGTTTGAATATAACAAATAGTCTAAATAATGGAGAATTTCTCTCTTTCCCTCTTTCTTTCTTTGGCTGACTGCCTTAGAGCTCTAATATAGATAATCTCATGTCTTTGTGCTTAGACTCAAGTGGAACTGAAACCATCAACTCTCTTGCTTATCAGGCTTTTTAACTTGAATTGCAACCATACCATCTGCTTTCCTAGGCATCCAGTTTGTTGAAAGCTTATCTCGGAACTTTTCAGCCTTCATAATTGTGTAAGTTAATTCTTTGTAATCAGATATAGGCAAGTATATTATATACACACATATTTATATACTGGTACACCTCATAGAAGATGTAATATTTTTCTTATTACAAGGTAATCTTTTATATATATATATACACACACACACACACACACAATGTGTATTGTATATGTATATGTGTATTGGTTATATTTGTGTATATATATATATATATATATATATATATATATATACTGCTGCTTCTGTTTCTCTGGAGATCGCTGATGAGGACAGATATTTATGTATGTGCATATATTGACATCTATATTTTATATTACACAGATATAACAATGCATTAAATCTGTCTAAATCTGTATTATATGCATGTTTTTTTCATGTATGCTAACTTATTAGAAAGAGCTTCAGATTTATATGAACTTATTTCCAATAGTATATAGAAGTTTTTGAAATATTGTCCTACATTTAATGTTACACAATGATACACTGATATAATTATTACTTTATCATGTGTGATAATTTTCTTATTTCATTACAACTTTGATCCAAACAACTTTGTGCTGCTATTTTATTTTCTATAAGTAATAGGCTCACCTATCCCAATATAATTGATTCTTAAATCTTTTCATTAAGGAAAGGAGGAGCATGTAAATTAATATTGACCATTTCAATTATATAATTACCATTACTGGTGCTCTTTGTGTGGCTTCAAATTACCACCTGGGGTAACCTTATTTCCTTTTGAAGAAAGTGCTATAGAATTTCTTGTAAAGTGTTTTTTGTTATAAAAAATTCTCTGCTTATCTGGGAAAATCTATATTTAACTTCATTTCTGAAGGATAACTATGATGGATATAGAATTCTTTGGTGATAGTATTGTTTTTTTAAAATCTTCTAATACATTATCTCACTGTTTTTGGCCTTCCTCGTTTCTTTGAGAGGTCTGCTCTTAATATTACTGAGAGTTCCCTTGTAAATGACATATCATTTTTCTTTTGCTGCTTTCAAGATTTTTCTCCTTCTCTGTAACTTTCAGTAGTTTCACTATGACCTATCTGTTTGTGAGTCTCTTTGTATTTCTCCTACTTATAGTTTGTTGGTCTTCCTGAATGTGTAGGTATTACTTTCAAATAAATTTATGAAGTTTTCAGCTATTTTTTTTAATTTGTCTTCTGTCTCTCATATCATTCTGATAATCATATTTCCTATACGTTAGTTCATTTCATGGTGTCCAAATTTCTATACAATTGTTCCTTTTCCTCCTCATTCTTTTTCTCTCTGTTCTTTGGCTTGCATAGTTACTATCAATCTTCAAATTCATTCATTTCTCTTCTCCCATTTAGATCTACTATTAAGCCCCTCTACTGATTTTTTGTTTGTTTTCATTATTGCATTTTTAATGCTATATTTCTATTTGGATCCTTTTAAAATTTTTTTCCTCTTCAATGCCATTTTCTGTTTGATGCAATGTTGTCATTGAAGCCAGATTTAGAGATAGATAATTAGTTTAGTGAGGTAATTCCAGTAGAGTCTAATAAAGAAAATGGAAACCAGAAAAGCACCAGGGAGACTGAAATGTTAATGTTTCCAAGGCCAGGGCCCATCCCAAAGAACTGTTAAGGAAACAGCTCCCAGCAAGACAAGGAGATGCTAATCAAATCACTCTAGGCCCTTCCAACCCAGATGACTCCCTGACCACTCCCTATGGTCCACCTGTCTTCCACCTGTTGGCCTTCCCATCTGCATTCCCCACCACAGGCAAGGTAGAGGGAGATGAGCAAAATAAAGGACAGAAATGTAGAAGAACAAAAGAAGACCTTAGACATAAAAGAGAGAAGACCTCAGGTCCCTTTCGTCCTCTGGGAGGAAGTCTTCTCTGCTGTCCTTTCATAGAGCCTCTCACTTTCTACTCTACACTTGCCTTGGCGTGCTTCTGTGCTGTTATGCTTCAGCATTCAGGGAGGCAAGGACTCCTCATGGTAACTGGTGGTATCATCATTATGCCTATCTTACCTCTTTAATCTTTTGTGAATAGATTTCTAGTGGTTTCTTTGAAACATTTTCCTATTAAATCCAACATCTGGGCATTCTCAAAGGCAGTTTCTTTTGCTTGATTTTATTCTAGTGTTTTGACTATGGTCTTTCTGTTGCTTTACATGTATACCACTTCTAAAATACAAAATGTTAATTTTTAATAACATATTGTAGCAACATTGATTACTGTTTTGCCCACCTATTAGTTTTTTTTTTTTAACTGACTATCTGCATTATTTTAGTAAATTTTTTTTCTCCATGTTTCCTGAAGTCTCTATAATTTGATAATTTGTCTCCTCAGGTAGGTGCTGGTTTGGGTAGGCCCACACTCACCTGGGATGATACTAGTTTTGTCAGATCTCTCAGGTTCTTTTTCTGAAAACAATCAGCTCTTAAGCCTCACTAATTGCTGGTTTATTGTTCTATGGTTTATAACCATGCTCTGGGGCACTAAAGCCCTCAACAATGTAATGTAATTAAGTTGTATGTACCTATAGACAACAATCTCTGAGGTCAGACCTCAGGAGGACCTCTCCTAGAGGCTTTATCTGCCCTGTTCTCTCCTGAAAAACAGCAAGCTTAAAATTGGTCTGCTATTTTATTACGTCAATAAAAATTCTCCCAATTCTCTTCACTAAAACCTCCATTGACTTTATTTGTGACGTGAGGTTTAAACTTTTCCATGCACTGTTAACAATGAAATTGGTTCTTTTAGAAAAATATTAAACTGTATATTATTATTTCTCTACTACACTATATATATATATATATATATATATATATATATATATATATGAGCCAGAGTTCTGGAGCTGGGGGTGGAGACAATGGAAATCTTCTAAGAGCCACCTCACTCTAGGAACTGTAGAGACCCAAGGCTCTTTCAGGTTGCCTCTGTATGAAACAACTACTTCAAGAACCAGGGAAGGGCTATATGGATTCCAGTAGAACTGCAATCCATGGCAAGCAGAATCTCCATTCCATAGTGATGTTTGGTGGAAGAAGGGAGCTCCCACTTCTCAACTACACTGGCAGCTGGAACAGAAAAGGGACAATATTAAAGTTCTGCTCTTCCTGGGAGGAAAGCCCTCATCTCATGTTGGGAGCTTGGGGAATGTTGGGGGACGGCAGCAGCAGAGTGAACTTTGTTTTTGTCTGAATAAGTCTGGACTGAAGTTTCCACCTCATTGATCTGGGAGTACATGGGAGAAAGCATTGTTGGTTCAAATACTAGGCTGTCACATTTTTTACCAAATTCTATTAGATTATCTTTGATAGGTATTTATTTGTTGATTTTGCTTGGGTGTAGAGGACCTGCTTTTAAGAAAGGTAATTTTTGTAAGTTCTACTGGGGATTTAGTAAGCAGAGCTCCTCATGCTGTAACAGGAACTTAGGGACTGCTTTAGCACCACATAAAAATAAAAGATGTTGTGTCCACCGAAAACAAAAAATAAATATTAAAAAGTTCTCTCTCTCTCCCTCCCTCTCTCTCTCTCTCTCTTTCTCTCTCTCTCTTAAAAAAAAAAAAAAGTATTGTCTCTTCATTTGAGTCTCCAGATGTCCAGAGGATAACTAAAATCTGGGTAAATACTTGGTATCTCTGCCTTCATTTTTGTCTCTGTCTCCTTTGCTACCTTAGATTTTTGGTCAGATTCCTGCTCAACTCTGCATCTAGACATTTTCATCATTTAAGGACTATTCATCTCAAACTGGCAATTTCCCAGAAAACACAAGGAAAAAAAAAGCAACTAGAATATTTGCAAGATTTTCAGGGACATAATCATCACCAAATTATTAACTGCCAGCTTTTACAACATCCTGTTCTAAACCAAGAGTGGCACCTAGAAGTCTCCAGGCATTGCCCTAAACCTGAAGGAGGACTCAGTCATTTTCCTAATTCTACCTTGCATCTCTGACTTGTTCTTTTTTGAGTCATTCTTCTTTCCTGTGGTCACCATGGATTCCAAGAATAACAGGTCTGATCAATAAACATCTTGTGATGAGAGTAAAAAATACCTCCAGGCAGCAGAACTTTCTTTTTACTTATAAGGCTCCCCAGGGGCAGTCCTGAAGAAATCATCAACCAATTGAAATACAGTTTGACCAAGATTGCTTGACTATGCATTCTTCTTTTCCCCCACTTTTCTTTCTTCTCTATTGAAAATGGAGTTTGAGAAAGAAACAGATTGTCCACCTCTGCCAGAGGGTAGGGTCTATGTAAATTGCAGCCCAGTGTAGCAGAGAAAGCCAGTTTTAGTGGTGGCAGGTAATCACAATAGGGAAATGCCTGCTGGTATCAACTTAACAGGTTGCAGCCAGCAAAACTGAATTCTTCTCTACCACTACCATGGAGGCAGGGGCATGTTCTAACTCTCAGTGGTGGTCTGTGTCTCTCAGTGTTGCAGCAGCTCATAGCCAATTTTTACCTAAGTTCTTGTCTCCTGGATTCAGAGAATGAAATATATGGACAATGAAGGGGGAGTTCCCTCAGTTAGTGAGAAATAGCAGGTTTTCTATTTAGGTATGCTAGTCTAGGGGTTAGTATAGTTACCAGTTTGAGACCCTGGTCAAAATGTGTTAAGCAGGTACTAGAAGAGTGTTAAGGTTATTGGTGTGAGCTGTGACCTCTTGATTGGATAGCCCTTAAGTCTGTCCCAACTCATTTTTCTCTCCACTCAAGGACAAAGGACCCTTTTCCATATCTCTGGGACAAGGGGTTGGTTGGAATGTTTGGAATGCTTCTACAAGCTAATTTCATTGAGTGGCCTTACATTTTAAAAATGATTTTTTTTATCCCATTACTCTAAGTTCCTGACTGTTTTACTATCCTATCTTTAGTCCTCAAAAACAGGGCTGAGTGTTGGTCCCACTGATCCTTCCCAGTATGACTATACTAAATAAATTCCTTTCCTAATTAATTTAATAGATTAAATCAGTACAACCATTTTTTCCACTTGGTGTTTGGGGGTAGGACCCCCCACCCCACTTACCACTCACCAGAATTAGGAGTCCCTGGCCTAGCGCTCTAGTAACAAATTTGTCAGGACAAGTGGCCCTCTCCCAGAAGATGAATAATTTTACATAAAAGAATACACTGAAATTTGTTCTTCCTTCCTTTTTCTTCTTTATTCATTCTTTCATATTAACAAATAGATTTTATAACTTTGTATATAATAATTAAATGTATCTTATGGAATCTGGTCACAATTTGAGGCATGTTTTGTGAAACTGAATCTCCCATCCTGAAAAACTATCAAATCAATAGGTAACAGTGATGCTATTTTTATAAACTAACTATTCAGTTTTAAAAGTTGTTGGTTAAAGATTAAAAATGAATACTAAATTATATTAGAACTCTATAAGAGAATAATGTGAGCTTGAATTTTGCATATCTTAATTAACTAAATAAAGTTCTTTTGCTTTTTATCTCATGATAGTATACAGAATAGAAGTAACACTTTGTAAAAGCATATCAAGTAATTCTCAAGTGGCTACAAAATTCTCAGCTAGTGAGTAGTATTTTGGCATGCTTAACTCCTTTTGCTTTTGATATGCCTTTTGGGCTTTCAGCCATTTCTCTTGGCTAAATATGAGCTCTAGTTTACCAACTGATTAGCTAATTTTAAACAAATCAACTCAAGTTTTACACTACATAGAAAATACTGCATTTGATATTAACCAAGGTATAGGATTGCTTAGCCAATAACAACATATTTTCAGTTACTGGAAATGATGTATGTGGCAATTACTCATACAGACATATCAATTTCAAGAACAAAGAGATAGCCATTAAAAAGGGTCATATATATGAAGAAAGAAAAATATAGGCACTCTCAGTTTTCTCCCCTGGAACATGAAATGACAGAACATAGTAAGAGACATAAAAGATTCTAAGAATTTAAAGGAAAATACTAATGATCAAATCATTTTATGTCTGGCTAACTAATCTTTTATGTACTAATACAAAGTTGTTTTTAAATATATGAAAAAGGCTAATGGATACCTACAAAAATATAGAAGATTAAATGACAAAAAAATTTTGTTTTTAAAAAACCATTATACATATAAATAATAAAAGCATTAATTCAAAAAAGGTTTGGGTATTTTCATAGATAGGTTTGTAACAATATATGCAAATGTCAATTTAATTTTAAAATGGCAAAAATGTTTTGTAGAAATGTTAATAGAAAATAGACTAAATCAGGTACAATTAAGAGTTAAGAAATACTAGGTGATTCCATTTGTGCAGTGGAAGGAAGCTAAAGAGATAGTGATTATTTCCAATCACAATTAGAAAAATATAGATTGAAGGATGGTTGCATTTATTTGTAGTTACTTAAAAAATTAGAAATAGGAGCTAATGGTTCAAATGTATATAGAAAAATATAGAGTAAGAAAGAAAAAGAAAATAATTTTCTGTAAGAAAAAAGAAAATATGGTTAACATTAGTTTAAAATATAAGAATAAATATAAATGGCATAAGTTCATTTTTTTAAAGCATATACTCATTTTAGGTAAAACACATATAAAGGTCATTTCTTGTTTCATTTAATATATATATTCTGAAACATTATTAGAAATAACCTTGTATAAATAATGTAGAAAAACACTGCTGCAATCAGTTAAGATTTTAATATCACCATAAAGAAGTTTTTGGCAATTCATGACAAAAGAATGAAGAAACTATGGATAGAAGGAACCTACTTCAAATTGATAAAAGCTATGTAAGAAGAATACAAAGTTAATGAATGGGGTAAACACTGAAAGCATTTCCTTCAAATGATGGGACAAAATGAGAACGTCCACTCTCACCACACCTTCTCAATCCAGTACCAGAAATTCTAGCCATAGCAATTAGGCAAGAGCTACAGCTAATAAACAAATTCACCAAAGTATTAGGTTACAAAATCAACATACAAGTCAATAGCTTTCCTATACACCTATAATGCATTTACTGAAAAAGAAATCAGGAAAATAATTCCATATACAATAGCATCTAAATAACATAAAACAAAGCAAAACAAATAACAACAACAAAACCCCCAAACCCTATAAATAAATATAACTAAGGAGGTGACCTCTGCAATAAAAACTGAAGAAAGAAATTGAAGAAGACATCAGAAAATGGAAAGACCTCTCATGTTCATAAATAGAATTAGATAGAAATAATATTGTTAAAATGATCATATTACCCAAATCAATTCCCATCAAAATATCTATTATATTTTCCATACAACTTAAAAAAGAATTTCTAAAATTCATTTAGAAGAATAAAAAACAACAACAAAAAACAATGCTGGAGTCATCACATTCTATGACTTCAAATTATAATACAGAGCAATACTAACAAAAATGCATGATACTGGCATAAAAACAGATAATAGATGAATGGTGTAGACTAGAAGTCAGAGATGAAACCCCACAGATATAGTCAACTGATCCTTTCCAAAAGAGGCAGAAACACACTGGAGAAAAGATGGCCTTTTAAAAATATGGTGCTGGGAAAACCGGTTATCTATTTGTAGAAGAAGAATGAGATTACACCCTTATCTTTCACCCTGCACAAAATTCAACTCAAAAAGAATCAGACATAGAAATTACATCATAAACCATGCAACTCCCAGAAGAAAAGTCAACATTCCAACACATAGGCTTAGGCAACAACTTTCTCAGTAGGACTCCAAAAGCTGAGGAAATAATGTCAGGTGTTAATAAATAGAGTGGTATCAAATTTAAAAGCTTCTGCACAGTGGAAGAAATAATAATGTGAGGACACAACCTTCTGAATTAGAGCAAATCATTGCTAGCTACTCTTCTCACAGAGGATTAATATCTAAAACACATCAAGAGCTTAAAAAAAAAAACCACAGGGGGAAAAAAAACTGAACAAATGAGCTAAGCAAACACTTATCAAAAGAAGAAATACAAATGGCCAACAAATATATGAAAAAAATGTTTAACATTTTTAGCAAGTAGAGAAATGCAAATCAAAACTACACTGAAGAATACAAACAATAATCACTGCTGCAGAGAATATGGAGAAAAAGGAACACTTTTACATTGTTGGTGGGAGGGGGATTGTAAATTTGTACAACCATTATGGAAATCCCTGGAGCTTCCTTAAAAATCTAGGAATGGAGCCATCATATATGACTCAACTATACTATTTCTTGGTATTTATCCTAAAGAATTAAAGCCTGCATGCCATAGGATGCATGCTTACTCATGTTCATAGCAGAACAATTCACAACAGCCATACAATATGTATGTGTACCATACAATATAGATATTTTTTTTCAGCCATAAACAATGAAATTGTCATTTGCATAAAAATGGATGAAATTTGAGAACATTGTGTTAAGTGAAATAAGCCAAACTCAGAAAGTCAGTTGTATGTTTTCTCATATGTGGAAGCTACAGATGAAAAGGAAAAGAAATATGATGGGAAATCTCATGAAAATCTAAGGGAGATTAGTAGAGGAAAGGGACCATGGGGTGGGAGAAGGGGTAGGAAAGTGGAACTACTGGGAAATTATATAAGAAAAATATATTGTTATTTTTGTGCATGTAATGAATATGTAACAATAAATCCCACCATTATGTACATCTATAATGCACCAATAAAAATATAGAAGAAAATTTTTAAAAATAAAATAGTTTAGCAGGTTTAAAAGAGAAAACAGAAGTTCTAGGGGAAAATGGATAATGAACACCTAAACATGAACTCCCAATCTTTGTTTTTTAAGTGCAAGCTGAAATGACTGATGGAATATAAAATTAGAAAATTATTTTTCTCTACCAAAAACTAAGAAATTATGTTACTTGCCACAGTCTTGAAATTGTAGCTATGACCTATAATCCAGAAAAGATATTACTAAGAAAAAATATTGACAACACAGAACTCCCTTTCTTATGAGTAGAGTGATATCAGAAAAAATAAACAAGCAGTGTATGACCAAAATCCTTAAATGATCTTGATTTTTGTGTGTGTTTTGATACATTTTCTTTGAGAAGTTTCTAGTTAATACTTTTTATTACTATTTTCCCACCTTTTAAAATTTAATATTAATATTGAAGTCTCACTTTTCCAATTGGAGAATAAAGTCCATGCCATTGTTTTCAAAACTGAAGAAAGAAATATATTTGTATAGTTCAAAAATGTTTTCTTATATTTAACTCTTTCCATTAACATAATATAATAATGGATAGATTGCAATGTACTTTTTCCAACATATTAAAAAATTGAAATCTTAAAATTTCATTATTGACATCTTTTGTACAATCATTATTATTTAAAAATAACGTTAAAATAAGTATTTCTTCTTTTTAGATTAAAATCTACTTTCAAAATGTATAAATAAAGCATTAAATTATTCATTAAATTCAAGTCAACATTTGAACACATTTTTGTCTATGTAATCTTTCATAATCACTATGCTCTATGGGAAAATTAGTTAATAATTTAACTTCATATCAGCTAAATAATTTTATATCAAAAATTAAATTTTATCTGACATTTTAAAAGATTGTTGTTTTTTCATTAGTCTCTAAGCAAGTGTACTGAGATAAGATTTTTAAGTGGTTAAAATTCTGTTTAAAATTTTAATAAAGAATTTTGTTTGGGGAATTATTTTGCACATTTGGCTGATCTATGGCAAAGCAACATGATGAATCTGTTCCAAGGAATTTTCTGAAAGCAAGAAATCTGTGCAACAGATAGACTTAGAAACCTATGATACAAGCAATATTGTTGAAAATATCATTTTAGTTAATATTTTTAGTTAATACTTTTATTTTCTTACAAATTGCTCCTAAGTTTGTATCTTTATAAACTGAAGACTAAAGAGCAAATAGTTTTATATAATTGAGATTCCATGAAAAGATCTGAATTAACCTTTCAGAAGAGTTTACTCTAATTATGTATATAACTTAATGACAGAAACAAACATCTGTGCATTTTACAGTGACCATTGGCATTTCAGAATGTCCAGACCTTCATGTAGTGCAAGTGTTAGGTCCACTGTGAATTTTGAGTAAGAAAGATGAATTTACCCAAAAGAAATCTTAATGAATATGAAGTGTGGATTTTCAACATAGGTAAAATGAAGGACTCTTATGTATGTATCTTATTTGTTAGGCAAGAGAATATAGTGATGGTAATGCAAGTAAATTAGTTGAAAATGTATCATGAAATAAGGGAAGTTTTCTGTCTACCTTGGGAGACAAGGATAGAATCCTAAGACAAATCAAGAGAACCAAGACATGTAAATAAGTTTTGCTGAATTTATATCCAAGTAAATAAGTAAAATAGTTTTTTCCATATAAGGTTAAGAAATTCACATGTAAAATGAATTTAATGGGAAAGGAGGAAAAAGCAATAATGCATATGGAGAAGATATTAATATCTTTATTTATGTACCTACATCTAAATTAATAGTTTTGGAAAACCTAATCAAACAATTGAGTAAACTGTAAGTTAGTATTGTTTTGATGAACTTATTGTTTAACTGAGTTAAACAAGTCAAGTGGTCAAAACAAGTTGCCTATTCATATATATATATATATTTTTTTTTTCTTTGAAATAAATGCTCTGGTTGAGATATCATACCACAAATATTAATTAGTCTTGTTATAAGCACTAGTGAAATAGATATGGTGAGACTGTTGAGCTTTGTAAGTATATGTTAAATTTTTTTCCCCAAAACTTATGGATCATTTTGCATTCTTGCTAGCAATAAATGAGAATTTTTATTATGCTATATCCTAACCAACAATTAGTATTGTCAGCTTTTAGAATTTTAGCCATTCATAATAGCTGTCTAGTAGTATCTCATTGTTGTCTTAATTTTAATTCTCTAATGACTTCTGAGGTTGAACATCTGTTTAATCACTTATTTTCCATTTGTATATATTCTTGGATGAGATTCTTGGATTGTTTGTTTCCTTACTTTTAAGTTCTGAATGTTCTTTGTATAGTTTGGATACAAATCATTTATTGGGTGTGTGCTAACAAATACATTCTTCTAGTCTATGACTTGTCTCTTTCTTCTTTTAAGAGGATCTTTTAATTTTATTAAAGTCCAAACTTCCACTTTTTTTCATGGATTGTGCTTTTGGTATTGCATCAAAAACTGAGCAAATCTAAGATCATTTAGATTTCCTTGTATGTTTTCTTTTATAAGCTTTATTATCTTATATTTTGCATTTTGTTCTATGATCAATTTTAGATTAGTTTTCAGGAAAGATGTGAAATTTTTGTCTTGCTTATGATTTTATGTAAGGATATCCCATAGTTTCATCATGATTTGTTGGAACAATTGTTTCCTTTATTGAATTGCCTTTGCTTTTTTATGAAAGATCAGTGTACTAAATTTCTGTGCTTTTCTAGGCTGTATTATCTGTTGCATTAATCTAAGTACCTTTTATTTTGCCAACAGTATACTGTCTTGATTACTGTAACTTCATACAAAGAAAGTATTAGACCTAGAAATGCAATTCTTGCAATTTTGTTCTTTATATTGAGCATTGTGTTGGCTGTTCTAGGTTTTCTGCCTTCCATTTAAATTTAAAAAAATTGTGTGGACATTTTCACAATAGCTTTCTGGGATTTTGATTGGCATTGTGTTGCATCTCAGATTAAGTTGGCAAGAACTGAGATTTTAATAGTTAAATTTCATTATCCATAATATATATACACATATATAAAAATACTTATATATAATGTATGTATATGTATACTAGGTGGAAAATGAAACAAATGGCAAGGTGTATCAATATAATCAGTATTTTGACTTCTCAGTTAAGGAGGATGGGGAAGCACATAGTAGCATAACATATCAGCTCTAAACTGAGAGAATAAAAAAACGACCTCTTTCCAGAAGACTATGTATTTATATCACTAATTTACAATGTATTTAACACTTAAATTGTTTAAAAACATGAATGTTTTATATTTGTCTTTTCCCATATGCTTTAATGAACCAGGTTACATATTACTAATTACAAAAATAAATAAATGAATGGATATTATTTTTTTTGCATTTCTTTGACAGTACACTCCAACATTCTAGAACTGGCTCTAAAATCTAGACATTTCTCGTATGAATATAAATTCAGGAAATAAGAATAAAGAAATCTGAGCATTTCTTGAGAGAATGATAAAGACTTTGTAGGTATACAGTATTTGGTGTCTCAAATAAAATCTCATATAGTTAATAGACAACTGGCACGAAACAGACAAAAAGACAAATCTTTGAAGTTGTATCTCAACTCTTTTATCTCTTTTATTTTCCCATTGTCCCTGTGTCACTTGACATTTATCACAGGTAACCTTAATATTGAACTCCAATTGCTAAAAACCCCTGACAATATAAATATTTTTAGTGTCTTTGTCTAAATCTTAATTGTTTAATGCGAATGCCAGAAAATACTGTGCTGCACAAAACAGTTATCTGAATGCAGTCAGTGGGCTGGATTAGGAAAATTAGAAATTATAATTAAGAAAATAAGAAATTATAAGAAATAAAGACAAAAACTCAATTATAAGTGAAAGCGAAACTGGGGGGCTGGTTCTAATAATGAGGGCAGGGCGGCTCAGCTTGTTTATTTTATAGGTTTTAAACATCAAAGGGATTCACCATGGAAAGGCTTCTTCCATGCAAACAGGAATAAGTTTGTGAGCAAAACAGCTTAGTTGGGGGCTTATCAGTTTACACCCATTTCTTCTATCTCAGTGCAGTTGGGATTTGTATTCAAGGCTTTTGAACCAGTAAATTCCATGACAAGCATGGAAATTTCCCCATCAACAGGAGTTGTCTGCAAATGGGCATTGCCCTTGGTACCCTTGCACCAAAGGATTCCCATGAGAGGTATCTCACTGTCCAGGGTTACATAGTTAAAAGCAATGATTCATTTGCAGCTTCTGACAATACAGCTAAATTAAAACCTAGGATCATTAAAGATTTTTACAACTACAAGTTTAAGTGGAATATTGACTGAAATTCATGTTTTTGAAATTCTATGTTGTTTTACAAGTTTGAATTCATAATTGACACTAGTAAATGTATTTCTTATTTAGTTCATGTTGTGTTTAAATATCTCCAAATGTCTTTTTAACTTTGTCATTTTGGATTCAACTCCAGAGTTTTTAATATATACACTAAAACATAAAAATATTCAGTGAATTATTTTTACAGAAAGATCAATTGCAAATGTTTCACATTTGCATGACTTAAGACATATCATATCTGCCTGCTTGATTTTGCCTTATGTAGGGGCCAATTGCATGACTTCCACAAATAAAGAACACAAAGTCACATTGTCTGGTAAACTGGTAGAGATAAAATTGTTTTGCCAAATTTCATTAAATTCATACTCTTCATATTTTTCCTGAATTTGGGCAGGGGTGCTGTATGACACATGAAAGTCCACTGACAAAAATCTCCCATAGATTATATACTTCAAAGTTATTCTCTGCCTAGTGGCTTGAATTATGAGTTCTTGTTTTGTTTATAAAATTAAAATGTGTGTTCATGCAGGAGGCTTACTGTGCCAGAAAGCTTTTTTATTTATTTTAATTTTTTTGGTTCATAATAGTTATGTATAATATTAGGATTCATTTTGACATAATTATAAATTTTTGAAATATAATTTGTTCCAATTAAGTTCCCAATATTTACCCTTCTCATCTCCCCTCTTCCCTTTCCTCTACTGATCTTTATATTTATTCACAGTTTTTTTTTGATAAAATTAGTGTTTTGTGGCTATATATAATCGTGAGATTTGGTGTAATGTATTCATTTATGTACATTGAAAAGATAGATCAGATTTATTTCACTGTCCTATCCCATTCCTCCTCCTTTCTCAACCCTCATTTTGTACTCCTCTGATCACTTTTATTTTGATGGAATCCCTCCTTTTCTTCTCTCTCTCTTTCTCTCTCTCTCTCTTCATCTTTTTCAACTAATTTTAGAATAGCTTCTGCATATCAGAGAAAACATTTGACCTTTAACTTTTGGAGTCTAGCTTATTTCACTTATCATTATAGTCTCCAGTTCTATGTATTTATCAAATAACATAATTTCATTCTTTTTCATGGCTGAGTAATAATCTATTGTTTATAAAGACCACATTTTCATTTTTTATTCTTCTGTAAAAGGGTACTAAGATTGGTTCCATAGTCTGGTTATTGTGAATTCTGATCTAAACATTGATGAGGCTACATTCCTATAGTATGCTGATTTTAGATATTTTGATATATACCCAAGTGTGGGATGTCCTGGTCATATGGTGGTTCCAGTCCTAGTTTTTTTTTGGAATCCCCATACTGCCTTCAAGAGTGATTGTATTAATTTGCAGTCCACGAACAATGTATAAATGTACCTTTCTCTCCACATCCTCATTGTGTGCTCATTATTGTTTGTATACTTGATAATTGCCATTCTGACTGGAGTGAGATAAAATCTCAATGTGGTTTTGATATGTGTTCCTCTAATTGCTAGAGATGTTGATAATTTTTTCATATATTTGTTGGCCATTTGCATTTTTTTATTTTAAGAAGTATCTGTTTAGTTCTTTTGCCCATTAATTGACATGATTGGTTTTTTACTTGATGTTAAGCTTTTTGATTTCTTTATATATTCTGCATATTAATGTTCTATCTACAGTGCAGGGGCAAAGATCTTCTCCCATTCTGTAGGCTTTCTTTTCATGCTCTAATTTGTTTTCTTTGCTGTGCTTGTGCTTTTTAGTTTGATGGCATCTTATCTATTGATTTTTAGTTTTATTTCTTGCACTTTATGGGTCTTACTAAGGAAGTTTTTTTCTATGCCAATATGTTGGAGTGTTTGGCCTAGATTTTCTTTTAAGCAGTTGCATAGTTTTTGGTCTTCAGTGTTATACAGAATTCAGTGCAATTCCCATCAAAATATCAATGACATTTTTCACAGAATTAACAAAAGAAATTCTAAAATTCATTTGCAAAAATTAAGACCCAGAATAGTCAAAACCATCCTGAGTAAAAAGAGGAATGCTGAAGACATCACTATAAGAGAACCAAAATTATGCTACAGAATGATACTAACAAAACCAGCATATTCAGGCAAGAAAACAGATAGGAAGACCAATAAAATAGAAGACACAGAGACAAACCCACATAAATATGGGGTTTGGTCTTTAACTTTTTCTAGTTATTTGATACTAGACAAAGATGCCAAATACATACATTGGAGAAAAGACAGTCTTTTTAAACAAATGGTGCGGAGAAAACTGGATACCCATATTTAAAAAAAATAAAAAATAAAAATGAAGTGGGACCCTCCTCTCACCCAGCACAAAAACCAAAAGGTTTTGTGTTGCCAACAGAGCATAAAGGGAGTCACTTTGTGTTGCCAATAGAGCATAAAGGGAATCACTTCCATTAAATGCCTGATCTCCTCTCATAAAAAAATATCCTTGAACCACATTCAGAAAAGCTTCAGCATAGTGCCTCTTTCAGGGGCTTAATATTTTCAGCTAGTCTGCATTTTTTCCCTTTCACTCTTAAACTCTTCTTTGCACATGGTAAGCGGGGAACTATTTTATTCTTTTCAGGTCATTATATTAGAATACCACAGACTGGGTATCTTAAAAACAAGGGGGATTTATTTCTATGGATCTGGTGTCTGATAAATTTGCTATCACACAGTTAGCTGATAAATCATCTGATAAAGTCCTACTTCCTGGTTCATAAAAAGCCATATTCTAGCTCTGTGATCATCTGGAAGGGAAGCAAACTCATGGAATTTTTATAAGGATTCTAATTATATCAGTGAGGGTTCCACCTTCATTCCCACCAAATTCTAATTATGTCCCAAAGACCTCAAGTTCTAATACTGTCACATTAGGGGTAGTGTTTAAAATGTGAGTTGAGGGTGGAAATTTATTGCACAAAAGGATCAATAATTGATTTTGCTACTTCTTACTTGGCTTATTTCTTTTATTTTGAGGTCTTTCACCCAAATTTTAACAATCTTATAGTGAAAGATGATATATATCTTTATCATACTGATCCCTCTTACTTAGAAATAGTAGGTTTGAGTTATAAATTTTTAAATTTATCACAAAGAAGGAAAACATCTTTTTCTTAGAACTTGTCATCTTTATAAGGATTCAAATGGACTGCCTCCCCCATCCCTATTTCAATTCATTTTGGTCTACAGAAGTGATTTCCACCCTCACCAAAATTACATAGGAAATATGTCAGTCAAGTCCATATTAATTTAATGTACTAGGAACCATGAATAGATTAGAATTTGGCAATTTGTATTTATTAAATACACATTTAGTTGGTACATCCTCTACCTTATTCTGAAATTATGTGGTAGTGGTTTTGCTCGGTGACTGTGGGCCCTAAGATGATATTCAGTGGGCAGATATCCTCACTTCCTTCGCTGCATGGGATGGTTTTTAGCCAGAATGAAATGAAGTGTCAGAATGGCAGAAGTGCCACAGTTGAAGAACACTGCATTCCTGGATGAATTATATATGTGGACTCGCCATATTTTAATCAGAAGTTTCAAAAAGAAATTACTTTTTGTCTTCTCTTACCAATTAAGGTTTCTGTCTAAATTAAGTCCTTTTACTTTGTACTTGGAGTCCACCTGTCTTAATTAGAAAATTATTTCTGATTCCTAGTCTGATGAATACCATTATTTGTAACCCAATTCGCTTGCACAAATCACAGAGTTCCAAGGTCATGGCACTCATTTTAGCCTATCTGCAAAAGTGGCAAAATAGCTCCCACATCTTGAAAACAAGAGTTACAATTAAAAGTAATACCAAGACTTTAACTTATCTGTGACTTTTCTGTGATCTGACCCATCTCCTCCAAAACTCCCCCTGGCCCCTGCAGTTAGAATGGCATTGGTTTGAGGTAAAGTATTTCTCATCCTTATAAAACTTTTCCATATCTAATATTTCAACAGATTGCAAATATATCTCTAGAAAGTTGCTGCCTTCCAGTCTGGGTTTAAAAGTTGCACAGGACTTCTGCCATGCTCAGCACCACACTGTAGCTCTCTCCATTCCAGGCACCAGGACCACAGTTTTAGTATCTGCCTCTTTGCCAGCCAGACACTTGATTGGTGGTTTCTTGCTTCTTTCTCTTTTGAAAAACCTCAGGTGCCTCTCCTATTGAACCAATAGAAACCACAGGGAAATTATACATTTTGCTTACTTCAGATTCTTCTTCTTCTTTTTTAAACCAGTAAGCTAAAGAGCTAAAAAGCCTGTAGTCAATAGGGAAGAGAAAAAAAGTCTGCAATTATTCTTCTTACTTCCCTAGCTATGTAGCTTTGATTGCCTGGTATCAAGAATGGCTAAAAATATGATCCCTCTTTTTTTGGTGGGTCACATCATGCCAGTTCCTGTGTGTATCTCCAAGTCAATGTGCAGAGTGTGAAGCTTTGTATTAAATTTACCTTAGGCATCAGTCTTCATGGTTTCCATTATAAGGATGGTACCAGAAATATGTCCAAAGATCCAAATAGCCTAGGTCATTTAATTTCCACAATAGCTACACAAACTAAGAAAAACAATAGTAGATTTGGTCTCTCTCTCTCTCTCTTTCTCTCTCTCTCTCTTTCTCCCCCACCTCTTTCTCCAAAGAGAGATTTATTGTGGACATTTGTTCATGCAATTATGAAGTCCTTTGATTTTCTATCTGCAACAGGGAAAGCAGAAAAGCCTGTGGCATAATTTAGTCTGAACCCCAAATATTGAGAACCAGAAGCTGAATGTTTAAGAGCAGGGAAGATGGTTATCTTAGCTCAAAAAGATAGAATCATACTTCCTTTGGTTCTATTCAGACCCTTAATGAACCACATGATTGTGAGGGTTAATCCAACCTTAATATCCTTCCTGGAACACCTGTTCTGACAAACCCGGGGGCGGGAAAATGTTTTACCATCTTTCTGGTCATCCTTTAGCCCACTGACTTTGACACATAAAATTAATCATCATAATTGCTTTTGAAAGTATGTTATCAAAATAAAAATTACTCTTGCTCAGTAATACAGCTTCTACATGTTACCAATTACTATATTTAGCACATTGTGAAATGCATATAGAGATTATGTTCTTTGAAATTTATATTTTATAGGAACTCTTGAGAGGTTGTTCTCTAATCAAATCAGACAATTGGTAACATGCATTATGAACAAGCTCCAAACCAAATGGATATTGGAAAAAAATGGCATCTATATTATATACTCTAGTAATGCCATTCATTTCTAGGTCCAGGCTTTAGGAAGCGTGGTTGGCTCTGCTTTTTGTGGATATGGACTCTGGGCTTTCAAGGAACTGTAACTTAAGCATTAGTCTGGATCTATTTTCTAAAGAAGAATTCTAGTCAGATCTGAAGGCATCTTTGAAAGTAAACCTTTTATTGAAAGTTGGGGCATTCTTTCTAGTTCAGAAACAATATTGCTATGATTTCTTGATATTCCTCTTAGAAAGGTTGTCCTTCCAACTGTGGCTCTGTCAGCTTTTTCTCGTTTTCTTACCATCACCTATACAGAAGAGCTCCATACCAAAATTATTGTCTCAAATGATCTGCTATTTAGTCCTGTGTCTTGGATTATAGGACTTCTGTTCTGCCTTCTTATATTACATTAGATCACAAGATTGTTCATTTAGGGCACATTAGTTTTTCTTAGAAGTGCTAATTGTTATGCCCTTATATCAAGACTTACTATAGAAATAGTTAAATGAATAATCCTTACATATTTGTTGTAAAATTTCTCTAATGAACCTGGTGGAACTTAAAGGTATACATTAACATTTTCTTGCTTAAAATTTCTTCTAAAAATTTGGTAGCAGAAGAAAAGTATTTTGGACTTGCATGCTTCATAGATATTCTTAATGAATCAAATAATTTTCTGTTTTTTATTATAGTTATAGGACTTGATACAGGCCATCTCTGAAGACTATTCACTAGAAAGCATTGATGGATGGTAGTATAGTGGATTGGCAGACTTACTTTTGAACAAGAGGACTTCTAAAATTTTTGATAATTTTGGGCAATTGATAAGTCAGTAAACAATCAATCTGTTTCTGAGAAGGAAAATAGTATTAAACAGTTCATTAATTTTTTAAAAAGATGATACTGTCAGTCCCTGTCATTCTGCCATCGGCCTGAGACTATCAGGAAGGCTTCATTATTGGTAGGGGTGGCCTAGTACCCATAGTTAGGTCTTGGTATACTTTTGGAATCTAAAACATTTAATGGAATATGTTTTAGATTCCAAAAGAATATAGACAAGACCATTTCATGACTCTGATCGATCAAAATAAAATAAGCAAAAAATTCCACTCTGCAGTCACGTTTGAACAGAGACAGAACATGAACAACAACCAAATCAAAAATAAAACAAAACAAAAAAGATGATGTATTCTTCTAATGTGGCTGATATAAACCACTGCTACTGCTTTACTGATTATAGCTGTGGATTTTGGTGAGTCTTACCTTCTTTTAGTTAGGATGTATTAACACATTTAATAATGGAATTAATACCATTTCCTGGTTGTTTCTGATTTAAAGCAAAGTCTTGCTTCCTTAGGCCTCCCCCAAAATCATTTAACACAAACCCCAATCCTATAATAAGTCCTTCCTAATATTCTTTTTCTGAGGAACCCTATTGTTCCCTGTGATGTGTGTTCTCCCTTGCTTCAAGTGTCAGAAACACAATTTGTTTAAGTGTAGGTGTGTTTCTGGTGATCTTTGGCTTTGTTCAACAGAAATGAAAGACCATAAATGCTCATTGTGTTTCTGGGAAATGCTAAGCATTAAATATGCTCTAAAAAAGACACTCTATTCTGAAGACAACTTTAAGTTGCCCAAAGTGGATACAAACAAGGAAATAAGAAATTTCACTTCAGTATGATACAAGAATTAATAAGAGCACTTTAGAAAGGCTTCTAATCTTGTCTATCATGCATTGTTAAGAAAGTTCCATGTTACAAAAATACTAAAGCACTAAATCCAGATTTTAAGTATACTAATTAATTTCCTCTTCCATCTGCATTCTCACAGATTCAGTCTAGAGATGTTAAGTATGTGATGAGTAGTGATGTAGGGATATCTCATATTTCCTTTGATAAACGTGGGTCTCTCTGGTACATTTATTCTGAGCATTTTCTCCTCTCATAATTAGGGTTTATAATGCCAGTTGTTGTTTATTTTGTTTTCCTTTCATGTGCTTGATAATAGAATAGTTTGCCTTAATATTTAGTTCTAGTTTATTGTGTCAAAAGCATCTCCTAAATAAGTTTTACTAATTTTTATTTAATCAAGACATAGAAAGCATGGTTAGATTTATACTGTCAGTCAAAGAATCTTTTTGTTATTATTGTTGATTTCTTCTTAGAACTGTCTTGTATTTTTATTTTTTCTTGTATTTTGGTTTGTACTGATAGATTGCTATTGTTGATGCTAACATTCTCTCTCTCCTTTAAATCCACATTAACTCAATTTCTAAATTTAAACTTATACCTGGAGTAAATTAGAATTTACTCATCTTAGAATTTACTTAGAATTTACTCTCTTAAAAGAAAATGGCAAGAAAACACAGTTTAGTTTAAAATGCTTTATTCACACATATTAGAGTTTTAAACATTGTAATAGCAGATAACCATCAATTGACCTACCAATTACATTAACAATATACTTTTGAGTTTTAATCTTTTTTGCTTTAATTCTTGTTTTCTATTACAAAACAAACAAACAAACAAAAATCACCTAAATATTCTGAGTAGTACAGGAGCACCTTTGTGCATAAATACACAAGTTTTGTCTGAAAAAAAGTAGAGATGAACTTCCTCTTTAAATAAAATGTAAGATAATAGAATATTTTTCTACTTTTAAAATAAAGATTACAAGTTTGGTAATTGGAGCATAGCTTAGAAATACATTTATCCACTGAAGATAATTTATGAATAAAACAATAAATTAAATTTTATGGGGTGATTTGCTAATTGATTTCTTCCTTAATTTATTATTTGATTTACCAACCATTGACCACACCTTGTTAAAAGTGAATTAAACAAGATATGTTGCCTTCTGAGCAAGACTGAAGTTTCCATTCAAAAGACTTATCAATTATGACACTGTATTGTGTAAGTACTAAGAAGAGGTATTTATGGGTGCTAAAATTAAAATATTATTCAGGAGAGTTTGAGTGAAGTGAAGGATAAAAATGAATTAATTATGCATCCAATGGGTTGAAGGTGCTTTAGGCAAATTAACAGCATAGGAAGACTATGGAGGTGAGAAAAAGAAGGAATTCTGTGAAAAATTTTAAGTTGTCTATGATAGACAACGTAAGATGGGGCAGGTACTTTGGAACAAATCACAATAAACAGGCTAAATTTATCTTTACTGAAAGTCAGTCCTAAACCCTTTGATCAAAGAGTTGGATTTTGAAAATTTCATTTATGCTATAAAATGAAAATTCCAAGACTAGCATAGGGAGTCTACTTGAATTGCTATATTAAAATCTAGCAAAGGAACAACATAGGTCAGAAACAAAGCAATGTGAGTATGAAAGGAGAGAGAGGATTTTTAAAACATATTTAGGATGAAAATCAGTAAGACTTAGAAATCACTTGGACAGAAGGACTAAGGACAAGGGAGGTTCTTAAGTTTTTTGGCTTAAGCGATAAGATAGATGTATTAGTCAGACATCCATTGCTGTGAAAAATACCTGAGGAAATAACTTAGAGAAGGAAAAATTTATTTTGGCTCATGGTTTCAGAGGTTACAGTCCATGACTGACTGGCTCTATTGTTTAGGCGTGAGGTAAGACAGAATATCACGGAATAAGGATGTGGCAGAGGAAAACTGCTCAACCTATGACAGCCAGGAAACAGAAAAAGAAAGGATAGGGTCAGAGACAAGAAATACCCTTATAGGGCATGCCCTCACAGGCTTATTTTCTCCAAGGATGCCCCACCACTAGCTAGTTTCCACCACCTCTCCATACTCCATTTGGCTATCATTGGATTAATCACTTCCCCGTGATCCAATCACTTCCCCAAAATACCATCTCCCAGCATCATTGCATGGAGGATTGAGTCCTCAACACATAAGCCTTTGTGGGGGACATTCCAGATACAAACCATAACAGTGGGTATGACTCAAACAAGAAATCAACACGAGGACCAGGTATAGAGAATAGAATGAGAAAATCAGTGTGGACACAACAAATTTATAGTCCTATGGAGTGGCCCTTACTGTTAGAGATAATTACCTGAATTTCATAAAGTCTTATGTTAGACTTACTCAAGGACAAGCATTAGAGACAGGACTTAGCATTACCCTTTCAACTATAATTTTCTGACTCCTTCCTTTAAACTTGATGATTGGGTTTCCTTTGGGGATTTCTCCATAGCAGTAAACATCCTGCTATACAATTGTCTATGTACTTTCATTAAACAGTTAGATTATTTCTAAATTACAGGAACTGTTTATCTAACAGGTTTATATACAATAAATAGTAACTGCTAATAAATAGTAAATATCCCAACTCCCTCCCTTCTTCCTCCTTTCCTCTCTGACTTTCTTCTTCCTTTCATTGATTTTTAAAAAAATTTTTTTTTTAGTGGTAGATGGACACAACATCTTTTATGTTATGAATTTATTTTTATGTGCTGCTAAGGATGGAACCTAGGGTCTCGCAGGTTCTAGGCGAGTGTTCTACCACTGAGCTACAACCCCAGCCCTTTCATTGATTTCTTTCCTTCTTTCCATTCTTTATTCTTATTTTCCTCTTCCATTTTCTCCTTCTTCTTTCTCCTTTTTTCCTTCTTCATTGATTACTTTTTTGTGTAGATAACTACTACATGATAGTCTTAGCTATATAGTGAAATATACCCTTAAACTTTGTCTTAGATAGCTTTTTCGTTGTGGTGACTAAAGGATATGACCAGTACAACTTTAGGGGAGAAAAAGTTTCTTTGAGGGCTCATGGTTGGTTTCAGAGCTGTTAGTCCAGAGAAGGCAGGCTCCATTCCTCTGGGCTTGAGGTGAGGCAAAACATCATGGCAGAGTGTGTGGCAGAGGGAAGCAGCTCATATCATGGTGGTTAAAAAGCAGAGAGAGTGACTCCACCTCCAGATACAAAATATATATCCCATAGCCAAGTCCCTAATTAACCACTCCAGCCACACCCCACTTGCTTCTAGTTACCACTCAGTTAATGCCATCAGGGATTAATTCACTGATTGGGTTAAGACTCTCACAATCTAATCATTTCTCTTGTGAACCCGCTTGCATTTTCTCACATGTGAGCTTTTCAGGGATACCTCACATCCAAACCTTAACAACTTGTAGATAATTTACTTTAGGGAAGGAGAAAGAAAATAAACTAATGTTTTACATATGCATATTTATTCTTTATTGCTACAAGTTCTGTGATGGAAGTAAAAAGGGAAAAGACTTTGCATGTAATATTTATTCTTATGTATCCAGATTTCTATTCAAAACTTCCTGGCACTTAATAAGCATTTAATAAATATATGTTAAATAAAAAAATAAATTCAGTGAAAGGAATGATTGAGGAATAATTCATTAGAACAATTATTGCTTATCTAGTAAAAATACAAAGCAAACAAGCAAAAAACACAAAACCAAGTCCTACTTATTTTACCATAGTAAGACTAACTTTAAAATGTGTCAGTGTTGTTAATGCAATAGGTCATTAAGACTGCTGTTAAAATTTCAAATTTGATCAAAAAGATCAAACTTTGCTTTTTGTACATCATATACACATCTCACACAATTCCTTCCATCTGTAAAGCACATTTAGGTGATTCCTAACATATCCTGTGCAAATAACTCCCTCTCATTTTACCTTGATTAACTTTCTTCATGAAAGTTCAAATTCATTGAAGAAGTAATCTTAATCATTAATTTCTCTATCTTAATTTTCCTTCAACTAAAATGTAAACTTCAGAAAAGCACAAATTTTACACATCTTCTAGCTCTTGGATTGCTAGTTTTTAGAATTCTAAATAAATTATAATTGAATTAATAAATAAATAATTATGTAACATACTTTAAGATTCTCTATGAATTATGAATGTTTTGGCGATTTTTAAATCAGCAATGATGATGAAAAACCCTTATCTATGCTGCATTGATTTTTTTGTTTTTTTACCAGAGGACTTCATGTGATTTTCAAAACATTATTCTGTCAAGGAAGTTGTGTTGACAACCTTCTGGTGTTGGAGTTTAAGAGAGAGTGACAGATGTGAGGATAAACTTTAAATCCCTTTATGGACATTTTTATTTATATATAAATATTTTATCTTGTCAAGATCTCACTTTGATGTCTGACTGAATAGTGTAGGTGCATTTTTGTTTTAAATCTAGAATTAATATTTAATGTTGCTCAAGCAATAATACTTTATAATACACATATATTCTTGGTTCAACTCCTTTGTTTCTTTCCTGTTAAAACACAACATCTAGGTCTTATAATTTTGTTTTCATAACACAATTTTTTCAGTACCTTTTTAGCAGAAAACTTTAATCTGGAAATCTTAACTTGGAACTCTCTGTGATTATTTTGGTACCAGATCATGTATCTAGCTCTATTCTGACATACTTGATTTGTTTTAAAAACAGGTTTAAAATGCAATGACCTTTATTTAGAATCTGTGGACACTTTTCTCTTTTGTGTGTTTTCAGACATTTTCTTAGTTCATGATCATATAATTACTTTTAATGTTGGTTTAAAATCAGTCTATAAAGATTACTGATTTTGTTCTCTTGCAATCCTTGAATTTTAAAAAAATCATAGCAAATTCTTAATAATATAATGAGTGTATATCTGTTCTGCTTGGGTCAGCTCTGAGAGCTAGGGCTTTTGTGTAAATTAGAAAGGCCAGCCAAGGGTTGGGAAAAAATTGCAAAGTTCATTGTATCATCATAGGTTTAATCAATTTTGAATATTATATTAAATTTCCTTCTTTAATAATTAATTCCAAATTCTCTTTTTCCCAATTCACCAATAAAATTTTTCAAATTGCTTTTTCCTATTTATTTTATGCCTTCAAACTAATATAATTTCTTTATAGAACATTTTTCAGAAAAACAATTTCTAATAATTAGTAATGATAACTATTAGAGCCATATTCACTAGAAGCCAATTTTACACAATAATTCCAGTGGCACCAGGTAAATATGAAATCACAATTTCCTCTTTTTGTGTTGTTTCATAGCAGATCATAGAATTTTTTTAAAAAATGTCTGGAGGGCCATTTATTTTTTACTAGAATAGGGTTTCACTGAAATTTTGTGATGACTTCAGCTATTGACTATGAAAATGGGAATTTATTCACTACTTATCATAGAATTAAATTGAATAATGTTGGGATGGAGAAGGCATTAATAAAACTAGGAAGCTCATATATTCTGGAGCTCATTTTTGTTTTCCTTTGAAGCATTGTGGCAACATGAATTCAACCACTCTTGGTAAATCTTCTAACAATTCACTGGCAAGGAAAAAAAGCCCACATTGGATTAATAAAACAATATGAAATATCAGAAGCTTGAAAGTAGTGCATGAGGATTAAGTCTTGCTCAGGCAGAGATAAGTTGTAGGAATTTGGGTGATTTAAATTCTTTGTCTGAGATGGTTCCTGTGTGAGCTTGAGAATCTGTGGAAAGAGAGTGGACATTTTAACATCATATCCCATCTCTCTCTGAGCCCTCATTAAAAGTGATCAAATTCAGCCTCATTGCTTGCTAAAATTTTGTGGAATAAGATATTCATTGGTGTGCAGTAGATAAAGCTCCACTTTAGCAAAGTAACTATCTGTAACCCCATTATTTCATCCTAGTTCCCAATTCCTGGTATTCCTGTAGGTTGCCTCGCTAGTAATAGGTGTGGTGATAGTAGGGGTGATACTTCCTAGACCATAACTTGGCTACTGACAAATTCCCACTTTAATTCCTTGTTCCTGGTAGCCTAGGGAGTCAAATATGTTCCTATAACATCCTTTCATCAAAGAGGTTAATATTTGACAACTGTATATTTCACTGTTTTCATGGTGAGTCACAGTATCAGGAGTTGCTTTACAATGGTGCATCTTCAGAATTGCTATATATGGTGTGTGTGTGTGTGTGTGTGTACATCTAACTTTGGACTTATTGCTTTGGTTACACAGCAAAAGCTGAGGGTTCACTCCATATTTGCTGAGGTCCAGCCCTGGCCAGCGAGTGGGCATTCCAGGGGTCCTGAAGGAGGAGTAGCCTCTGTGAAAGAAGAAGAGTCAGGACCATAGGTTGGTTGCAAGTTACTAGCAGCCTCCAGAAGAAATCCTGCTTCCCTTAGAGGGACCTTTATTTTTATATCTTTTTTACAGGTTTTTTTTTTTTTCAGGTAGTTAATGAATAGCTTCAAAGCCCAAAACTTCTTTGATTTAAATAATTTTCAAGAGTCACAATCTTTTCTGACATACATTGATTACCTAAGATATTGAGTACATTGTTCAAAATATTTTTTCTGTAACGTTAGTCAATCAAGATTAAGCTTTTATGTTTTTACGTCAATCACTAGGTGCTAGGCGACACAACTAGACTACATGACTCCTGACCTATTATTCACTTCTAACTTTAACTATAACTATAATTATTTTGTTAACCTTTAACTTTAAAGCATACTTATGATTATTGGTAAGTTTTCTTACTTCTCAATTAAAATCCCAGTAAAACATACTTAAAGTAGTGAAAGTCTATTACTTAAAAGCCTATACTCTGAAGTACCTCTAAAATATATCTATGTTAATTTTACATTATTTTATTTTTAATTCCCAAAGTAATTTTCTTTTTTCATATGACCTATTTAACTGCTTTCTTACAGTTTCCTTGATTCTTGGTCAAAGCACATCAATTCTTATGTCTTTGTAATCTTTAACTAAAGGGCAGGCTTTACGCCTCAACCCATTTGTCTTTCATATTAACTATGTGTTTTCCATTTTCATCATAAATTTCTGTGTAAGGCAAAGGAGGGTCTGTTGGTGGGGGGAATGTATTTTTATTAGCCTCTTGTCCTTGAGGGGGATACCATAAGCTAGCTACACACTGTGGTCCTTGTACTGTTGGCACAGCAATTGTTTTTCTGTAGCTAGGCTGTTGTTTAGGTTGTGGCTTTCTTGTTGCTTAGGCTTGAGTAATAACATTATTGTTTGTATCATGAGAGATATTGAAATGCACCTCATGATATATCTCAATTGTATCCTTAGTCTCATTCTGGGAATTTTCCTGAAATCTCAGGCAATACGTACTTTTATTATTGATTGATGTATGCCCTGTTATCCTTATGATGAGTATCATAACCAAAACACTTAACATTCCCGATGGTTCTAGTTTCCAGATGGTGTGGCCCTACCTCAGCATGCCCCATACTGTGACCCTGTCAGACAGTGGGTGCAGGAACACCTTCACCACATATTGATGGAATTATTTTCTATTATGTGGTGCATCATATCATGAACATAACTCTTATTTTTATCTATTACTTTTTGTATATCCTTTATACTCCCATGGTATCTCTGCTATGGGTAAGTCTAACTGAAATTTTGGAAGATAAGATGCTTACACAATGTCTACTAGTAAAACTGAGCAACAAACACTACCTCACTAAAGTTTAGCTACCAAAATGATTTTTAAAAAAAATATTTATTTTTTAGTTATAGTTGGATACAATATCTTTACTTAATTTTTTATTATTATTTAGTTTTATGTGGTGCTGAGGATTGAACCAGGGCCTCACCCATGCTAGGCAAGCACTCTACTGCTGAGCCACAACCCCAGCCCATCAAAATGAATTTTAAAATGCATGAAGAGCTAAAACTTCAGCTTCCATATCATATAAGCCCTAGTTTAACTCTTCCAAATTAAAAAAAATTAAAAAATGAATCCTATGTCTTGAAATATATAGAACTGGGCTGGAGATGTGGCTCAGCGGTAGCGCGCTCGCCTGGCATGCGTGCGGCCCGGGTTCGATCCTCAGCACCACATACCAACAAAGATGTTGTGTCCGCCGAGAACTAAAAAATAAATATTAAAAATTCTCTCTCTCTCTCTCTCTCTCTCTCTCTCTCTCTCTCTCTCTCTCCTCTCTCACTCTCTCTAAAAAAAAAAAAAAGAAAGAAAGAAATATATAGAACTTACCATAAGTCAATTTAACTGCATTTCAGAATTGTCATATTGTGTGCTAAATTTGAATGATATATACTAATTTTAAGAAAAATTATTTGCTTAAAATGTTTTGATATTTATTTAGAATGTTTTGATATTCATGAATTAGTTATTTTTAATAATAGAAACCTGTACTTAATACATACCAGTTTTAAAATATGTTTATTTTTAAAAATATACCAAGGTTTATATATTTGTTAATAAATCAATGATTGTATTTTTAAATTAAAGAATTATATATCATAAAGAGAATTTTCTTATCAGTAAACAAAAATTTTGTGCTTAATTTGTAGTACATACATAACATCCTTGATATAATAATTTCTCCACTTCTAACATAAGAATAGATTGAATTCTATTTAAGTGTTTTCAAAAAATGAGAAAAGGCTTTGAGTCTCAAGAATCTACAGACTTACTGTTGTATAGATTATATATACATATCTATACATATGTGTGTGTATATATATACATTTTTATTTATATACAGATTTATTATGTTCTCTGAAAAATTGGAATGTGAAATTTGGTTAAAAATGGGAGTTCATAACCCACTTGAATCAAACTGTGAAATATGATATATTAAGAACTGTGTAATGTTTTGAACTACCAACAATAAAAATAAAAATAAAAAAAAGACAATGTGAAGCAAAAAGCTAAAAAAAAAATTTGAAGCAATTGGGAAAATATTACCAAGTATAATACACTATAAACAGTGATTATCATTTTAATTATGATACTAAAATCATTAAAACTGTTATAATCCCCTTAAAGAATAATACCTCTAATGATTTAATGCTGTAAATAATCAATACTTTATTGAAGAAAACATTTTCCATGAGAAATCATGTAATGAATATCCTCAATTATGCAAAAATTCATTCACTTTAAATAAACAAAATTATCATTAAACTTTGACAGTTTGCTTTAATCTCTACAGGCAAGTGGTAGGAATAATGGATTCAATCAAAATATAACTTGGTAAGGTATTTACATTTGAGGCTTTAATAAAGTTACCAAAGGGTTCAAATAATATTCTCATTATTAATTTGTTTGCAATTGTATAGTTTTCTTTTACTCTCAGTAGAATATTAAACTTCTGGAAAAAATGACTGTGCCTCTTCTATATTCAGGGTATCCAATTTACAGTTTGGTTTAAAATCTATATTTTGAACAATATTTTACATTACTATTACCCATAGTGCAATGAACTGAATGTTTTTGTGTCCTCTCAGAATTCATATATTGAAATTCTAACCCTCAAAGTGATAGTATTAGGAGATGGGAGCTTTGGGAGATAATCAGTTAATGAGGGGAAAGTCTTCAAGATCAGATTGATGCCCTTAAAAGGGGGCAAAATTCCTAAGGAGGTTTCTCATTCTCTTTCAGTTGTCAGTATCCAAGTAAAGAAAGAGGTTTGTAACACCAAAGAGTGAGCTGATCAGAATCTAACTATGCTGAGGCCTTGATCTTGGATTTACAGACTGCCTTGTAAAATGAAATAAATTTCTGCTAATTTTTAAACCAACCAATCTCTAGTATACTCTTATACTTGCTTGAAAAAAGACTCATCAAATGATTCAAGCTCTCTCTCTCTCTCTTTCTTCATTTTTCTTGTAATATTGTGGTACCAGTTTGCTGATATGGATAAAACATGCTTTGAGTTACTGTGATTCGACTGGCCCATATTCCATTTGTCTGCATTGCCTTATGTTTTTGTCCATTGTGGCTATAAGACTGTATCACTCCTCTCCTGCTGAAAAGTTTCATACATATTTCTCAATTAAATATCACTTCTTTGAAAATATAGCAAATCAAGAATGCTCAAATATTTAAAAACAATCATGAGGTCACATATATTAGAAAGTATTTGCTGATTGCATTCACCAACCCATGATGTCCTCTTAAAAGATAAGCCTTCTCTCTTCTATAAACCTTGTGTGTCTGGAGCTATGTGGCTTTTCTGTGGCCAAGGTATTTATATATAAATAGGAGTTGACAGCAATTCTGTGTGTACTTGAAGTCCTTGATAATTTTGTATTGCTAATAGACATATAAGAGTAAAATGGATGATGTTATTTCAAGATGGTATAAAATTGTTATAGTAGCTAATATTTTAAAATTCACAATGCATTGTCTTTATGTGTTTTAACAAAAGCATGCAACTTTAATAAATCATTATTCTGAGCACACAATGTGAAACTCAGGATTACTAAATGCCCACAGATGAAAGTTAGTTGTATCAATTCTATTAGTAAAAGTTATTTCATTGAAAAGATCAGTATTAATAATCCTGAGATTTGCTTGTATTTCTATTCTTTCTATTCTTTGGCTTTGGTCAGGGTCACATTATAGAGAAAAGATTAAAACACATTTAGTAGAAAATGATAGTTTTACCTACACCATTTATGGTAGTTCAGAAACAACTAGTAATAGAAGACCATTCATCCAGAGCTTCATTCAAACAGAATCTTGCAAAATCTCAGAAAAAAAAATTCCTATATGAATAAAAGTAAAATCCAAAAGAAAAATCTTTGCAACATGGGTACGATAAAAAGAATAAATTTTTAAAATATCAAAAATATAAAACTAAAGGCAAAAAAGGTGAGAGTATTTTGTTACATAAAGGCAAAGGTTCTGAGGCATATTTAATAAAATATGAAGTGATTGAAAGCAAAGTAACCCTTTTGACATCAGGTGAACATCTGCATTACCTGCATTTGGACTATTCTGTGAAGGCAAATTGTCCGTTATAACCTTTTCTGTCTTTTGATGTTTGTCTTTTATTTCCTGCTGCTTTTGCTCCTTTTAAGCTAATGTGGTTGTCTGATTCTTTGATATTTTCAAAATATTACGGATAGAATGTCTTTCTTTGTGTAAAATATGATTCAAAAAAATCAAAATATGAGGAAAAAAACACCAGATGTTTAAAATCCATTAGCTGACTGTATCCTAGGGCAGGGACTCTGCTAGGACTGTTATTATTTATGATATTAGAGATGAACAAAGTGCAATATGAGGACAAAAGAGATATATATCCATGAGCCTGGAGACATCAAGTAACATTTCTCAAAAGGGGTAGGGTCAATTGAACTGTGAGTTTAAAAAAATTATATAGGGGCAAGCAGAAAAAATCAAAGTGATAGAGTGCCAGGGATCCCAGCAGCCTGCAGCAGGGCCCCGGAGATCCAGGCCAACTGATTCGCGTGGCCTGCCCTGCGGCTACAGAAGGCGTGGCGCCTCAGTGAAGCCATTAATTGGCAAGCAGGGAGGTTAGGGAAGGCCATTAGGTGGAATCCCACCAGCCAAGCCCACACGGACCCTTGGGCCGAGCACGGGATCTCAGAAGGGGAAGGAAGCGGTACAGTCTCATCCCCCACAGCGGACACTCCACCGAGGCAGTCAGCGGCCACCATCCGGGAAAGCTGAAGGATACACCGCCACTCTCCTTTAGAGTGCAACATCAAAACAGCGGACACTCCATCCAGGCAGTCAGAGGCCACCATCCGGGAAAGCTGAAGAATACACCACCACTCTCCAACAGCTTGCAACATCAAAACAGCCAGCAGCAGGACCCCGGAGATCCAGGCCAACTGATTCGCGCGGCCTGCCCCGCAGCTACAGAAGGCGTGGCGCCTCAGAGAAGCCATTAATTAGCAAGCAGGGAGGTTAGGGACTGCCATTAGGTGGAATCCCGCCAGCCAAGCCCACCGCCCACGCCCGGAACAGGCCCAGCGACCTGCCAGGATTGTAGTCACGACACCCCAATTGGAATAGGGACAGAGCAGAGCCGCCTTCCACTCCCGGAACAGGCCCAGAGAGCCGCCAGCGTAGTAGACACGTCACCCCAATTGGAGTAGGGTCACAGCCGCCGCCCGCACCTGCAAGGGAGACTTTTCAAGTATACAAGAGCAACATAAATAAATAGGGGGTAAATTTCAAAACACAACAGTTGCACCAAGCAGAAAGAAACGCGAGCAGTATGAAAAGACAAGGAAAGAAAGGACCACAAGCAATGCAGGTCAACTCAACTTTAGAAGAGGTAATAGCTGCAACAGATGGAATATCAGATAAAGAGTTCAGGATATATATGCTTCAGATGATCTGGAGTCTCAAGGAAGACATGAGACAGCAAAATCAGATAATGAAAGATCACATTGACAAACAAATCCAGGAAGTAAAAGATCAATTTCACAGGGAGATAGAGGTAATAAAAAACAAACAAATTGAAATTCTAGAAATGCAGGAAACAATAAACCAACTTAAAAACTCAATTGAGAATACTACCAGCAGAGTAGATCACTTAGAAGAGAGAACATCAGACAATGAAGACAAAGTATTTCAACTGGAAAAGAACATAGACAGCTCAGCAAGTCTGCTAAGAAACCATGAGCAGAATATCCAAGAATTATGGGACAATATCAAAAGACCAAATTTAAGAGTCATTGGGATACAGGAAGGCACAGAGCTCCATTCCAAAGGAATAAACAGTCTATTCAGTGAAATAATACGAGAAAACTTCCCAGAATTGAAGATTGAGACAAAATCCCAAATCCTAGAAGCCTACAGGACGCCGAATGTGCAAAATCATAAGAGATCCACACCTAGACACATTATAATGAAGATGTCCAACATACAGAATAAGGAGAGAATTTTAAAAGCTGCAAGAGAAAGAAAGCAGATTACATTTAGGGGTAAACCAATCAGGATAACAGCTGATCTCTCAACACAGACTCTGAAAGCTAGAAGATCCTGGAATAACATATTTCAAACACTGAAAGACAATGGGCTCCAACCAAGAATCGTGTATCCTGCGAAATTAAGCTTCAGGTTAGAAGATGAAATTAAAACCTTCCACAATAAACAAAAGTTAAAAGAATTTGCAGCTAGAAAACCATCTCTTCAAAAAATCCTTGGCAAAACATTACAGGAAGAGGAAATGGAAAACAACATTGAAAACCAACAATGGGAGGTAGGATAGTAAAGGGGGGAAAGTAGTCAAAGAGGATAACAAATCAGGTTTAGTAACATCAATAAACAAATATGGATAGAAGAACAAACCATATCTCAATAATAACCCTAAATGTTAATGGCTTAAACTCACCAATTAAGAGACACAGGCTAGTAGAATGGATCAAAAAACAAGACCCAACAATATGCTGTCTACAGGAGACGCATTTGATAGGAAAAGATATACATAGACTGAAGGTGAAAGGTTGGGAAAAATCATATCACTCATATGGACCGCGGAAACAAGCAGGAGTGTCCATACTCATATCTAATAAAATAGATTTCAAGCCAAAGCTAATCAAAAGGGATATAGAAGGACACTTCATACTGCTCAAGGGAACCATACACCAACAAGACATAACAATCATAAATATATATGCCCCAAATAATGGTGCAGCTGTATTCATCAAGCAAACTCTTCTCAAGTTCAAGAGTCTAATAGACCAACATACAATAATCATGGGAGACTTCAACACACCTCTCTCACCACTGGACAGATCTTCCAAACAAAAGTTAAATAAGGAAACTATAGAACTCAATAACACAATTAACAACCTAGACTTAATTGACATATATAGACTATACCACCCAACATCAAGTAGCTACACTTTTTTCTCAGCAGCACATGGAACCTTCTCAAAAATAGACCATATACTATGTCACAGGGCAACTCTTAGACAATACAAAGGGGTAGAGATAATACCATGCATCTTATCTGATCATAATGGAATGAAACTGAAAATCAATGATAAAAGAAGAAAGGAAAAATCAAGCATCACCTGGAGAATGAACAATAGCTTGCTGAGTGATCAATGGGTTTTAGAAGACATCAAGGAGGAAATTAAAAAATTCCTAGAGTTAAATGAAAACACAGACACAACATATCGGAATCTATGGGACACATTGAAAGCAGTTCTAAGAGGAAAATTCATTGCTTGGAGTTCATTCCTCAAAAAAAGAAAAAAACCAACAAATAAATGATCTAACACTTCATCTCAAAATCCTAGAAAAAGAAGAGCAAAACAACAGCAAAAGAAGTAGAAGGCAAGAAATAATTAAAATCAGAGCTGAAATAAATGAAATTGAAACAAAAGAAACAATTGAAAAAATTGACAAAACTAAAAGCTGGTTCTTTGAAAAAATAAATAAAATTGACAGACCCTTAGCCATGCTAACGAAGAGAAGAAGAGAGAGAACCCAAATTACTAGCATACGGGATGAAAAAGGCAATATCACAACAGACACTTCAGAAATACAGAAGATAATCAGAAATTACTTTGAATCCTTATACTCCAATAAAATAGAAGATAGTGAAGGCATAGATAAATTCCTTGAGTCCTATGATCTGCCCAGATTGAGCCAGGAGGATATAGACAACCTAAACAGACCAATAACAATAGAGGAAATAGAAGAAACCATCAAAAGACTACCAACTAAGAAAAGCCCAGGACCGGATGGGTATACAGCAGAGTTTTACAAAACCTTTAAAGAGGAACTAACACCAATACTTTTCAAGCTATTTCAGGAAATAGAAAAAGAGGGAGAACTTCCAAATTCATTCTACGAGGCCAACATCACCCTGATTCCGAAACCAGACAAAGACACATCAAAGAAGGAAAACTACAGACCAATATCTCTAATGAACCTTGACGCAAAAATCCTCAATAAAATTCTGGCGAATCGGATTCAAATACATATCAAAAAAATTATACATCATGATCAAGTAGGATTCATCCCTGGGATGCAAGGCTGGTTTAATATACGGAAATCAATAAATATTATTCACCACATCAATAGACTTAAAAATAAGAACCATATGATCATCTCAATAGATGCAGAAAAAGCATTCGACAAAGTACAGCATCCCTTTATGTTCAAAACGCTAGAAAAATTAGGGATAACAGGATCATACCTCAACATTGTAAAAGCAATCTATGATAAGCCACAGGCCAGCATCATTCTGAATGGAGAAAAATTGAAGGCATTCCCTCTAAGATCTGGTACAAGACAGGGATGCCCTCTCTCACCACTTCTGTTCAACATAGTCCTCGAAACACTGGCCAGAGCAATTAGACAGTCAAAAGAAATTAAAGGCATAAAAATAGGAAAAGAAGAACTTAAATTATCACTATTTGCAGATGATATGATTCTATACCTAGCAGACCCAAAAGGGTCTACAAAGAAGCTATTAGAGCTAATAAATGAATTCAGCAAAGTGGCAGGATATAAGATCAACACGCATAAATCAAAGGCATTCCTGTATATCAGCGACAAATCCTCTGAAACAGAAATGAGGACAACTACTCCATTCACAATATCCCCCCAAAAAATAAAATACTTGGGAATCAACCTAACAAAAGAGGTGAAAGATTTATACAATGAAAATTACAGAACCCTAAAGAAAGACATAGAAGAAGACCTTAGAAGATGGAAAAACATACCCTGCTCATGGATAGGCAGAACTAACATCATCAAAATGGCGATATTACCAAAAGTTCTCTATAAGTTCAATGCAATGCCAATCAAAATCCCAACAGCATATCTTGTAGAAATAGATAAAAGAATCATGAAATTCATATGGAATAATAAAAGACCCAGAATAGCAAAAACAATACTAAGCAGGAAGTGTGAATCAGGCGGTATAGCCATACCAGATTTCAAACTATACTACAGAGCAATAGTAACAAAAACAGCATGGTACTGGTACCAAAACAGGCAGGTGGACCAATGGTACAGAATAGAGGACACAGTAACCAATCCACAAAACTACAACTATCTTATTTTTGATAAAGGGGCTAAAAGCATGCAATGGAGGAAGGATAGCATCTTCAACAAATGGTGCTGGGAAAACTGGAAATCCATTTGCACCAAAATGAATCTGAATCCCTATCTCTCGCCGTGCACAAAAGTTAACTCAAAATGGATCAAGGAGCTTGATATTAAATCAGAGACACGGCATCTGATAGAAGAAAAAGTTGGTTATGATCTACACGCTGTGGGATCGGGCTCCAAATTCCTCAATAGGACACCCATAGCGCTAGAGTTAACAAATAGAATCAACAAATGGGACTTACTCAAACTAAAAAGTTTTTTCTCAGCAAAAGAAACAATAAGAGAGATAAATAGGGAGCCTACATCCTGGGAACAAATCTTTACTCCACACACTTCAGATAGAGCCCTAAAAACCAGAATATACAAAGAACTCAAAAAATTAGACAATAAGATAACAAATAACCCAATCAATAAATGGGCCAAGGACCTGAACAGACACTTCTCAGAGGAGGACATACAATCAATCAACAAGTACATGAAAAAATGCTCACCATTGCTAGCAGTCAGAGAAATGCAAATCAAAACTACCCTAAGATACCATCTCACTCCAGTGAGACTGGCAGCCATTAGGAAGTCAAACAACAATAAGTGCTGGAGAGGATGCAGGGAAAAGGGCACTCTTGTTCATTGCTGGTGGGACTGCAAATTGGTGCAGCCAATTTGGAAAGCAGTATGGAGATTTCTCGGAAAGCTGGGAATGGAACCACCATTTGACCCAGCTATTCCCCTTCTCGGTCTATTCCCTAAAGCCCTAACAAGAGCATGCTACAGGGACACTGCTACATCGATGTTCATAGCAGCTCAATTCACGATAGCAAGACTGTGGAACCAGCCTAGATGCCCTTCAATAGATGAATGGATAAAAAAAAATGTGGCATTTATACACTATGGAGTATTACTCTGCATTAAAAAATGACAAAATTATAGAATTTGGAGGGAAATGGATGGCATTAGAGCAGATTATGCTAAGTGAAGCTAGTCAATCTTTAAAAAACAAATACCAAATGACTCCTTTGATATAAGGGGTGTAAACAAGGACAGGGTAGGGACGAAGAGCTTGAGAAGAATATTTACAGTAAACAGGGATGAGAGGTGGGAGGGAAAGGGAGTGAGAAGGGAAATTGCATGGAAATGGAAGGCGATCCTCAGGGTTATACAAAATGTCATATAAGAGGTAAGGAGGGGTAAGTCAAGAGAATACAAATGGAAGAAATGATTTACAGTAGAAGGGGTAGAGAGAGAAAAGGGGAGGGGAGGGGAGGGGAGGGGGTAGTAGACAATAGGACAGACAGCAGAATACATCAGACACTAGAAAGGCAATATGTCAATCAATGGAAGGGTAACTGATGTGATACAGCAATTTGTATACGGGGTAAAAGCGGGAGTTCATAATCCACTTGAATCAAACCATGTAATATGATGTATTAAGAACTATGTAATGTTATGAACGACCAATAAAAAAAAATAAAATAAAATAACAAGCATAAAAAAAAGAAAAGAAAAATGAAAGATTAAAATAATTAAATCCTAGAAATATTTTTGAAATTCTCCCTTTCCTGTACTGCATGTAGAAATTATTTACGCTGCCTTCACACTATATACCACTTCCTATTCCATGTCTTGTAGATGTTTTTGAAAGATCAAATATAAAACAAAATTAAAAAAAAAAAAAAAGAATTTGAGGGGATAATTCCAGAAAACTGAACCATGACACTCAAATATATTTTAGTCATCTTAGCTCTCTAATTTTCGGATTTGGTTGCTATTGAATTTGCTAGGAATTCTTTTGTTCATTACTGGAAATTATGAAAACACAGAACGGTGATCTAAGGGACATGTTTAAGACTCTCTCTCTTCATGACATGCATGTCTATAAATGACGGTAGAAACCCCTTTGCAGAGAGCAGAAGATGAAGCAGTAGCTTCATCCACTGAAGAAAGTGGCTGTGTGGCCCTCATTTGGGGTTCAGAGTGACCTTCACAATGTTGCTCTGCACTTGTGTAGTGGGTGCCAAAACTAGATTTCTAAGAAGCATTTACACAACCTAGGATTTGTCTGTATGAATAAGTTAAGCCCCAAGTGATATGCAGGATAGGCTATAGGTACAAAAAGAATAAATAAGTCATCTTCAAATATTTAAACATTGGCAGATATATGTGCTCATAATTTTCCAGTTTACAAAAGTCTCAATTTAATGCAGAAAAATGTGGGAAAATACAAAGGAGATTGTAATTCTTAGACCCACCCTCTAAAGTTAATCACTATTAAAGTCTGGTATTTATAAAAAAAAAATAAATAAATAAAAATAAATAAAAAAAAATAAAAAAATTATATATATATTAAAATTATATAATTATATATTATATAATTATAATGTATAATAATTTTTATTATATATATATAATAAAAATTATATATACACATGTATAAAATACAATTAAATTATATCATGATTCATGCAATGATATGTTTAAATGTCATGAATAAATCTTAAATTTAACAATAAATAGGTATTGATTTCTCTACATGAATATCTTCTTTTTTAATTGTTTTGGCTCTAACTAGACATAAAAATGCATTCTTTCCTTTCTCCTCCAGATACCACTGTTTTGTCCAATCCCAGAGAAAATCTTTTCTCTTAAGCTTCCAAAATGTATCTCCAGTTCATCCATTTCCATCTTCCTCATTGTTACCTGCTAGATATGTCATGATTCTGACCAGCTTAGCACTAGAGTAATTCCTGCAGAACAATCTGATTCTGCTCTTTTTTTTTTTATTTTTCGATTTATTCAATACTCATCACCTAGCTGCAATATCATCTAAGTAAATAAAAATATGCCACTTCTCTGATGTGACATTTTGGAAAAAATTCCAAATTTTTCACTACACCTGTGGAGTTCTCTAAGAGTTGGACCTATCACTTCTGCAAGCTCATCTTTTACTGATCTTCTCTTTGTTTATAGTACTCCAGTCATACTAACCATTACATCACTCATACATCACTAGGGATCTATTCCCTAAACCTTGGAGTGCTTTGTCTCCAAGTTTTCACATGGCTGTCTCATTGTTTTCATTCAAGTGCCTATTTTCCACTGAGATGTAAATGCCTACTGCTTAAAGAATTTGCACAATCACACTAGAATCATCTTCAGAGGCTGAGCAGGTAACTGAGCAATTACTCTAATTTTATTTTGTAAAATTCCTATCTCTTTTCCCTTGCCTTCCCTTCTTTCTTGATTTTTTTGGTGGATATAATAATACTCCATTCATTTGAAAGTATCCATATAACTATACACATTACCCTACTCCATTTTTTGATACTATATCAGAAATCTAGACTGGGTAATTTGTAAAGAAGATACATTTATTGGCTCAGTTCTAGAGCCTGGGAAGTCTAAGGTCATGGTCTGGCAGGTTTGGTATCTGAAGAGGCCATTCTTTTTTCCAGAATGACACCTTGCATCTGTGTTCCAGAGTGGAAAAGGGTGAATCTTCACATAGCAAAAGATGGAAGAGTCAGAGCAACAGAGGGCTGAGCTCATCCTTTTATTTGGCACCAATGCCACCCATTATGGTGAAGTCTTTATGGTGTAATCACCTTTAAAGGTCTCATCTCTTCATATTGTTACAATGGCAGTTAAATTTCAACATGAATTTTGGAGGGAACAAAAATTCAAACCATAGCACACATCTATCTAAATTAAAGTTTACCTAGTAAAAAAATTTACTTAGTAAAAAAGTGCTATGGACAGTTCTTAAAATATTTGTATACAGGGGTTGAGCTATCTGTTTAAAGTTTTAAAAAGATCACTTGGAAATTGGATAGAGAATGAGAGATTGGTAGCCTAACAGAACAATCAGGAGACCAGGTGGGAAACTACATAAGGGGTACCGGCTAGATATTTTAGGCTTGGATGGTGGAAACCAGTGAATAGCACAAAAGTGAACTGATACAGGGTTTGTTTTGGAGGTTGAGTGACAGAAAATTTTGATACATGAAGAATGTGCAAGGTGTTATATAAACAAAGAAATAAACTAATGCCTGTTTTGTTCATCTTTTACCTTACAAAAAACTTTTTAATTGTTGATGGATCTTTATTTTATTTATTCACATGTGGTGCTTACAATTGAATCCAGCGCTTCACACATGCTAAGCAAGTACAATTCCACTGAGCAACAACCCCAACCCCATCTTTTACCTTTTTCTATGTTGTTTGCTATGTCTTTTCCATGTGTTCTAATCTGTTGGCAAAGAGAGAAGGTAAAAGATAGCAAGCCCTTACTTTTATCTCTATATTCTTCTAACTAATAGGCGTATCTACTTTTCCTCTCATCTTTTGAAGAACGTTCTCCAAACCTTCACTTTGAAGGCACTATGGTCAAGTGATTGAATATTTAGCAGTTTTCTGGGCTCTTATGGATCTTTTACTAAATTTCGGTATGGCTATTCATGATGAATCTGAATCATCTCCAGTTAGAGGTGTGTGTGTGTTTAAAATTCTACCTAGAGGGCCTGGAGTATTTTGAACTCATTTATATCATATCATCACTGAACTTTTGCTCATTATCTCTTAGTGTAACATGATAAGATGGCTACCATGCAATCTCAGGTCTCTGTCATTTTTTTTTCCAATTTCATTCTAAGAACATTCTTTGTGAATTTTACTGCTGTAACAGAATCCTAATTTCCTGGTTTCGTGTAATATTCTATACCATTATAAGGACAGATTTTTGAGACATCACATCAAAGATATTAGCTACTTATTTCCCCACAGATGTTTTATTTAAAGGTTGTGAGGGATCCCAAAGAGTGAAATTTATGTATAATGATATTTAGAGGTAAGGAACAGTCCCATTAAATTAGTTAGTGCCTTGTGCTTTTGATTGAATTTTTCTTTCTCTTTCTGCATTGTCAGTTTGCTTACTTTACAACCTCATAGCTCATGTTCTACCTCAAGAAGGTAACAGTCATAGGAGCAGTCTCTTCTTGAGATTGTATATCCAAGAAGGTATACAATCATGCTGTATACCTTCATGATACAAAGGCAAGAAGGGCCAGGCCTTAAGTTTAGGCAAAGCTTGGATGTTCTTGTGGCACTGTGATTTATGCCACCCTCTCCTTGAATACCATATATTTCTTGATCTGAACCTTCAATATGGGTATAATCCTCTTAGACTTTTGAGTAAAAAAAAATTATGTTTGAGAGCTGTAGCTGTAGCTCAGTGGTAAAGTGCTTGCCTTGCATGTGTGAGTCACTGAGTTCAATCCTCAGCACCACATAAAAGTAAATAAATAAAGATATTGTGTCCATCTACAACTAAAATTTATTTTAAAAAATTATGTTTGAAAATATATTCCAGATTCCTGGCACATTAACTACATACAAGATGTTTTCTGTTGATATGACTATGCACTACTGCATTCCAGAACATGGGAAAACTTAGAGATATCCCAAATTTAGGAATATGCATCAATGCTATACAAAATAATTTTTCTTAAATATTGTTCATGCAGAATGGATCTGAGATCTTAAAAAAATCAAGTTTAAGATTATGCAGATTCCTTAAGAGTGACACTTAGTTTGGTATAAAAACAAGATGATGGTGGTTTTAAATCTTTAAAAACCAGAGTTTTTTAATATAATGAAAGGGTTGCATTTTATCCCTCTCCTTTGTGAGGATGAAAACCATTTCCCAACTCCTTTCATGGCTATAATCCACCAAAACTCATCCTAAATACAAAAAGAAATAACCTCAAATTCATATCTGCTCTATTTTAATACCAAACTTGACTTTAAAATATTCTTGAAAAAGAAATAGACATAACAGTCTACTTGCAATTCATTATCACTTTTAATATCTCACTTTATATTTAGTTAAATATTATCTTCTGTTCAGTTTTATTTTTACCATCATTGTTCCTGAATGACCAATACCTCTTGATGTTTTTATCTTGCTTTCACTCTAAAATTTAGATTGACAAAGTACATTATACTTATTCTTCCAAACAGCTATATTTTGAACTGCATTTCTTCTCAGAATATGCATCCTGTTTATACTGTTTTGCCTTTCCAGGCCCTATTATCTCTGGCTGAAATAATCTTTCACAAATCTGCTTTTGCTCTGGCAAATTCCTGCTCAAGTATGCACTTCTCTGAAAACAACATTATGCCACCGGTGTCCTTTGTTTCATTTGTTTCCCTTAAAGTTCCTATCCCAGTAAACTGAGTAATAATTTGTTTACTTTTCTAAATTCCTCACTAAATTGAAGATGATTTCATATCTTATATGCACTGCACTTAACAGACATTCAAAAAGTGTTCCCAATGACTGCAAGAAACAATAAGCACATTGTTAAAGAAGAAATTAGTTTGTTTTAAAGAATGGAGGCAGAAAAACAATCCACCACAGATGTCAACAGTTTGTTGCCTTATTGGCTGTGTGTTGAACTGAAATGCCAGAAGTTTGGAGTAGGAAAAAAAGAAGAAGAAAAAGAAAGAAAAAAAAAAAAACACACACACAGTTATAGTGAAACTCAGTCTAAAAGCTTAATTAAAAGAAAACTTGTTTGGGTACTTATTTTCTGGAACCAGTCTGAAACAGTGTCCTTAATATAATCTCAATGAAGAAAGCCACACAGACCAGATATTTTCTTCTTTTATAGCTGGCTGGGACTAAGTTAATAGTGCATAGCCTGATAAGAAAAAGAATCAAATCAACCCTAAAATTCTATCCTAATATACAAGTTGATTAAAAGCCAGGGATGAATTTCAACCTTTCAAAGGATTCTCTGATCAATCTAAAATAGCATGCATGAAAAGGGATTCATTTACAAAGAAAATTGTTATTACGGCGTTATTAGAAATGGATGCTCTGGGTCATGGAAAGTACAAACTTCCTTTTCCCCTAACTTCCTTCTTTCATGAAGTTTTGTAGTATAATTAATCTTTCCTCATTATTACTTCTGATATTTTTCTTCCCTGTTTTATTTCTAATTCATCTGAGGATGTGAATCACACGATGAGAGAATTTAAACATCATGAAGTTGATATCTAGAGCAGGGCACTTAATTCAATAACATTTATCCTTCATAAGCAGGCAACCAATTCTACCTTATTTCTGCAAACACTCATTGAATCTCCACCACAAACACACTGTTTTACTATGCCATGGATCATTAACAACATTTTAGGTAGATCTTATATAAAACTCATTTTTTTTTTAGTGTTGTAAATCCATACTGGCTTTGGGAAAATTTTGTTTTGCCAATTAGACATTTTGCTGATTGATGGGATTTGGAGAACTGTAGAGAAATAATCAATTTTAATATAAGGAGATAACTTTGAATTTGCATAAAGTAAGCTTAAAATTCAGAATCAGATTCTAAGGAAAACCAAAGAAGGAATCAAAGCAAAGCAACAACAATAACATAAATAAATTATAATGCTAGAACATTTTGTTGATGTATTTAAAAAATAATTTTTTAAAAACTTATTTCTACAGAGATACATAAATAGTCCAAATGTTAACACAAATCATTATCTTTCTGTATACACTTTTATCTATTATACATAGAGAATATTGTATATATAACTAGATGATAGACACTTGTGCTCTTGAAATTATATTGATGAACTGTCAGAATTATATGAGATTGGATTTCTTTTATTTACTAGTGGTTATAGTTTCTCCTGAACTCCCTCATCTCCTTTGTAATGATTTGGTTATCTGTGATAAATATTTGTAAGACTGATAAACATTTCAGAACTGATTTCTAATTAATATCAAATAATACATTATTAAATCAGAACAAATCTAATTACCATTTGTAATGATGTCACCATTGGTTTTTGGTTTTATTATCCATGTGTTCTGGTTGTGTAGAGTACAATTTTTTAGAAAGATACATGAATCAGTAATAAACCGTAAGAGTGAGCTTTGACATACATGACTATAGCTTAAACAATAATCTGATGACCTCAATTTCTTTTGCAATAAATGTATTTGTCATTGAGATCTCATGTGAATATTATGAAAGAATATATGTTCACAAACTCTCTAAACTGAAAGGAACTATTTAAACCACTTATTAGCTATATTTTTCTAAAGCACTGGAACTGCTTGCTTCTAGCTGTTTCATTTCAAGTTTTTTGGCAAAAACAATGTTTACCCACCATAATTACTGTAGATGTTTAGAAAAGCCTTACAAATGGAGACTTCAAATATATTTTGAATACAAATATGTAAAATTCAATGAGAATGGAATATCGAATATGTTCAGAGGTGAGATTAGCATACCATTTTAAACTCATAAATTCTGCTTATTTGTATGGATGTTTCAAATACTCTCCTCATTCAACACAAGTGATAATATATTTTTAGACTCTCACAATAAGCAGAGGTCAGCCTGGATCATGGTGTTTTACTGCATGACAGCAATTACATGTTGGAGAGGACCATCAAGTCAGGGAAATAGATTGGATTATTTAAGGTTGATAGCTAACTGGAGTCAAGTGTTTTATATGTTTGTGTGTGTGTATGTGTGTGTTTTATTATTTATGTTGTTTTACCTATAGGCATTAAAAATAATGTCGATTTACACTTTTTCTGCTGAGAGATTCAGAAGGAAAAAAGACATAAATGCACAAGAATTACATTATATTCCAAATGCAAAGACATGAGCAGGACAGTTTGCTGGTGGATGTGCTTGGGCCTGACAAGGTCATGCAGATGAAATAATGGGGATTCAAGTTTGAAATAGATGGACACTAAAAAGGAATTAAGTTTTCACATGTTATCAGTATAGTTTTTGTACTAGTCCACTTTCTGTAATTCTCCCTTTCCTCTATACCTTAACTGTTTCAGACTACTAAGAATTCTCTGAAAATCTCAGGGATTTTGAAATTATTCAAAATAAACCTCCTCCCTTTATCCTTTCATCAGGACAGTGGTAATTTTTTTGTCATTTTAGTAGTTCATTATTTTCATAATAATCAGTATCACATCTATAAAATATTTCTTATGGATTTTGTCAATAAGACTCCATGTATATTTTATCCTTATCCTAATGTTTATATCATAATGCTTAGCATTTAAAACATAATAGATAAAAGTTTTCTGGAACAAATAACTGTTTGTTAAATAATGATATTTAATGAAGGCAATACTAGATTTCCATTGGGTTTTACCTCAATTATATTCAGTGTATAACACTTGAAATATATGTTGTGTATAAATCTAAATTGAAAATTAGGTTGATAACATTTAAAACATTGCTGGGATTACAAATTTTGTCCCAGTTTAAAACACCTATCAAGTTTGATTTCCTACTTTGTTTTATCAGAATATTTTATTTAAGTAATCATGAATTTTATTTTGCCAAGTTTTCAGAAAGTCATAATTATCCTAAATAGATCAGGCAATTTAGCTTTTTTTTCTGATTATTGGGTTGTGATCTTTTATATATTTTATGTGAATTTATATGCATTGAACTATGGAACTCTTATTCATAAACCTTTTTGCTTTGGTCTACCATAATATTACTAACCTTTGCCAGAGTGTTTCACTTGTTCCCTAGGTATTGATTTTTTCCCCTTTGAAGAACTCAATTCGTGCCAAAAAGTTAATGCTTTAAAATCAATACATTAAGATATGCAGGTAAAGTCTCAACTTTCTCATCATTTTAAGTATTTCTTTGCCATTTTTTTCAATAAAATAAAGTCACATCTGAAAAAATTAACTGAAAGTCTAAAGGGAAGAAATACAATAGAAAGCTGTGGAAAGAATAATAGTGTCTCAATAAATTGTTCACAAAATAATACCATAAATAGCAGAGGTGAAAGCAATAATAGTGCAATTGCACAGTAAAAAGGAAAAGTATAGAGGTCAAGAACACAGCTTGCTCTCATTCTCAGCTGGTAATTTTCTATTAGTCTCCCCCACGCATCATTCTCATCTATTGAGAAGGTGGATTATTTGAGGCATGGGAAACAGTCATACCTAGAAAAGCCTTCACTGTGCTTTAAATAAGGCACTTGATTGCCTTTAACTGAAAGGGCACACACTCTGATCCTATTTACCCATTCTTGTACTCTTGTACTTTTGTCCAGGGAAAATGGTCCATCATCCATATTTTGAGAAAATAAAATATTAATTTTCTATTATAGAGTTTGTGTAGGTTTGGAAATACATTTCTGTATTTAAAAGTTATTTATTATTTGTTGTTTTACACATTTTTGATATTTGGTGGATTTTTATCTTGTAGAAATTTCTTGACTAATTATGAGATATTTCTATATAAAATTTCTCTCTCATGCATGTGCGAGCACACATCCTCCCACACAAATTCTTTTAAAGTTCAAAACAATTGTCCAGAAAAGAATACAAAATATACTCTTTTGATTACATCAAATATACTGATGTGGTAGCTTGGAAAGGGTGATTAGACAAATTCTGCAGAGAAAATCTCTAAGAATTATGATTTCAAGTTGTACAGTGGTAGAAGCCAAAAAAAAAAAAAAGTTTCTCTTTTTAACACTGAACCTGAAAAGTCATGTCAAGTACAAAGAATTTGGAATGTCAGCATCCTGATTAACCCAGGTTGCCTGAATTCTAATCTCTTAAAAGTGACTTTTCTTACTGAAGCTCTGCTTTTCTTGCTTTGGATAAAATGTTCCAGTTTTGATGTAGCCTCACTAAATTTTGTCCATGGTCATATGCAGATTCAGAACGACTATAGGTAAAATAGGAATCTCTATATTTATAAAGACTGTAAAGTATCATTTTTTCTCAAAGAGTGATCTCCACATCCCTCTGAGGCATTTCTTCTAAGGGTAAGATTTCTCACAATTTGTAAGGAATAAGAGTCATAAATATAGAGCTACTGAGGTAACTGTAGAAGGCTACTCATGCTATGTGTAAACTTAGTTGGACCAAAATACATAGGTAAGTAATAAGCACATAGGTTTTTATTCTAGTCCCTGTGTCTATCATCTTCTGTAGGCTGTTATAATCACATGATGGCTAAGTTTTATCAACTTTAATAGAAACTATAATATTACTTTAGAAATAAACTTGGATAAATCAAATAAATTTGAAATTTATTCTTTTTTTAAACATTTATTTTTTAGAAGTAGTTGAACACAATACCTTTATTTTATTTATTTATTTTTATGTGGTGCTGAGGATCAAACCCAGGGCCTCACACATGCTAGATGAGTGCTTTACTGCTAAGCCACAATCCCAGCCCCTGAAATGTATTCTTAAAAAAAAAAAGAAAAGTTTCTCTCTAGAAAAAAGTTCTATATATTCTGAAATTTCTGAAAATATTGTTACGTATATTTTCTCTTGTTGTTTTTGATGTAATGAAAGCATATACAAATGTTTACCTAAGAAATTGACAGTTTTAAACCAAGAAATCTTTAATCTATCACCCATTCTGCTACTTCTCAAAATTTGTATAAATTGAGTGAAAATTATTTGGTGTTTTTAATTCACTATATTTAATTCCATTTAAGTTACCCAAATTGCTCTGTTTTTAGAATGTTCTCTTCTGAGAGATAGTAATCCAGGATATAAGTCAACTTGTTTCAATCTCTAAATCAACTCTATCTCAGCAGTTCTCAATTTATACTGAGAAAAAGAACAAGAAGTAATGGACTTAACTGAAGCATGAGTGATGTAGGTTAGATAGGGAGAAGAAATTCCTGACAAAAGGATTTTAAAACCTTGAGATGGATTACGGAGGAGAGTTACACAAACTCTCCTTGATTGAAGTCTTAAAAATAATATATATTTTATATCTTTCAGTGAAGGATCTAAGACTTTTTTTTTTTTACTGAGATGTCCTTGAATATGCCCCCCAAAGCTATAGGATTATATAATTTTCATAAATTCATGTTTTGCATTTAAGAGAAAAGAATTTTCCTTATTAGCTCGTATAGCTGATTGCGTTCATAGTTTAATTAATAGAAAGTTTTGAGTTTGCTAGTTAACAGAATTTAAGCTGAAAAATTTACTGCCATTTCTGCTATATTCTATTTGAGTAACTGATTTCATTTTTTTTCCAAAGAAACATTTTCAATGTTTCCAATGAAATGATGTCAGGATTATTAACCTGGATTTTATAAAACCATGGCAAACCTCACAAATATTTATATTTTTTCTATCAAATACAATTTATATGAGAGAAATTCTCTATTGTGATTCTTCTGTATTACAAATGTAATAAATGGCTTATAAAGTACATTTTAATAATTAGTTTAATACTCTAATTAGAATCTTAACTTAATTGGAAACCTAATCAAGATATTTCCTCTGATGTAATATATTTTTTTAGAGGATTGTCCTCCTTCTGAGATTTCAGAATTTATAATGAAAGTGGCCTTGGAGAAGGTGATCTCTAAAGCCCCTTTAAGCTCTGTGATGCTCTGATTGAAAGTAATGTCTGAAGAACTATGCGGAGAGAATTGAAAGTTTCTGATCCTCCCACTTTGTTCCCTCAGTGAAAACTCTTGCTTTGTATTTGTAACTTAGTTATATAGTAAGTGGAAAAAATAAAAGTTAGAAATTGTTAATTTCCTCTTTTATGTTCTACATGAATACCATATAATTGAATGTATATAACTTAGAACCTATGGGACTTAAATCATCGATTACTTTAATTACTTCAATCATTTATTTCTAACAATCCAATGTGATACTTCTTAAACCTCTTGGAATCCAGGTAATTAGAATTTTTCCAAAGTATTTCATTTAATGAATACTTCAAATGTCCTAAAAGGAATAATAAATTAAGTGATACATTATTTAATAACAGCGAACCCAGAGACTTCATATCATCTTTATGTTTATTTCTATACAGAAAAGTAGTATTTAAAAAATAATTAATAAAAACATCTTCAGATTAAGTCTATAAGGTTACGCAGTCCCTAAGACTTAGCCATGGGTAAAATGGAAGTGGCATAAACATCTATGTGTGTGAGCCCACACACATGTACATGCCTACATTACTGTTAACAGAGGCTTATGAAGTGCTTGTGATACCAAATGACTTCTTATAATATCTATATAATTCATCTTATTTTTTTTTCATAAGCTTCCAAATTATGAATCAGTGTGTTTCAAATTTGTTTATAATTGAATGTACATATATAAAAATCCTTTTTTTATGGAAGCAACCCTGTAGAAGTGCTAAGCCAAAAAAAATCAACACATGAGGACTACTTATTTTAATTCTAGGTATAATTTTATTACTAGAACAAAGCATTAATATGCAGATTTTTAAAAAAAATTTGAAATGTATAATTTGTGAGAAAAACAAGTTAAGACAATAAAATTAATTGAGGTAATAGTTAATGAGCAAAGCATTGTGAAAATGTAATACAAAGGAACAAGAATCATGGATCCCAAAAGGTAGTGAATAAGATGTTTCCTCCAATCTTTCTTCTGGTTGTTCAGAGGCATGATAAGATATTTATTGGGAAAAACTATGTGTATAAGATAAGGTAAGATATGCACTGCAGGAAAATTATGGCCTCGTGTTTTCACCAGAAAGGATGTGTTATTTCCTACTGTATTTAAAGTTACCTTCTCATTATTCTGTGACTTTCCTTTCCATTATTTTGCCCTATTATCAGGCAGATGAAGTAAGATCTTGGGAATTGAGAGAGTATGTATTCATTGAATCTGAGACTCTGGCATGTTTATGTCTTGCTTTCTCACAGAAATAAAGGTTTGTTAAAGTTGATCCTAGAACTGGACTATTCCTACTTCAGTCACAATTCAAATGGAATCTTAAACCAATCACTAACACTCTTTGTCCTACATACCAACCAGGGATAGGGTAAACATTGCTTTTGGTGAATCTTTGAACAATATAAATAGAGGTTGAAAGAACGATCAAGGCTTGCCTGTTTATTGAGGAACAGCTCTGCATATTTATAGAGCTGGGGGCAGTTTGACAGTTGGCATGGGGTGCTTTTTGATTGGTGGGTAAGGATCAGGTGAGCCAGCAGGGCTGGTCTGATTGGTGGGTAAGCCAGCAGGCTCACCATTGGATGGCAGGATCATGTGAGCCAGCAGGGCTCACCATTGGACAGCAGGATCATGTGAGCCAGCAGAGCTCACCATTGGTCGGCTCTTCTTGGGGATGGGGAAGTTAGTCTTTGGAGCCCAGGCAAATCCCAACAGTGGTAACATCTGGATGGTGTGGTTAGATGTAGGAAGCACTTTCTTGTTTGATAGAGAGGCTTCCCAGAGAGAGTCACAGAGAAGAAAATAAAAACAATTGTTCTCTTATCTGGAGTGCTTAATTTTAAATGTCAACATTTAAGTATTAATTTTCAACTCTAGAATTATTATACAGATACCTCAAGGACTTCAGAGAAGTCCAATTTCTTTAAAAAAATATATATAGTTTTTAGTGGTTATTATAATTTTAGAATTTCATGTGTAAATCAGTTTGTTGGAGTTTTCTATATATCCTTGATATGAATCCCTTATCAGAAATGTAAATATTTATTTCTCTGACTGACGTGACCTTTCATTTTCTTATCAATATGTTTTATGAGAAGCAAGTTTTAAATTTAGTGAAGACAAGTTAATTTTTCTCTTATGGTCTGCACTTCTTCATTTTGAATAAGACATCTTTGCCAGTTCCAAGGATGAAAGAATTCAGTAGGTTAAGTTTAATATTTTTCCACATAATCAGTTGTTGAAAAGACTCCCTTAACCATTAATTACTAAGAATTACATATAATGTATAGTCTGTCTCTGAAATTTCTTTTCAGTTCTATTACTCTATTTGTTTATCTTTACATTAAAGTTAACAAGAATGATTATGACTGTAATATTTCCACAATAAGGTTAAATGAGAATCCATAAGCACAAAAATTTGTTCAATTTTATTTTCATCAAAAATTGTATATTAATGATGATGATGTTGACCATCACAGTGTTATGAAGACACAAATTAGTGTGAATATACTTTGCATACAACCAGAGATAAGAAAAATTGTGCTCTATATGTGTAATAAAAATTGTAATGCATTCCACTGTCATATATATATATATATATATATATATATATATATATATATATATATATAATTGTAAATTAAAACCACAATGAGATATATACAATATACCTATAAGCAGAACTAAAGTTAGAATACTAACAATACCAAGTGTTAGAAAAGACAGTATACAACTGGAATTCTCATACATTCCCAGGAGGAATGGTGACAAATTTATAAACCACTGTGCAAAAGTTGCAGTATCTTTTAAGTTAAACACCACCTTCTGCTCTGGCAATTCCAATCCTAACTATTTAAAGAGAAGAAATAATAACATACATACACAGGATGTATTATTAATAACTGTTCATTTTACCTTTCTTCATTGTAGAAAATTATTGCAAGGAACATTAATATTTTCAATTGGAAAATAAACAAATTTGTTCTACTTGCACAATGGAATACTATTTAGAAATCAGAAGAAACAAACTAAAAATAATCAGTTAAACATGCAAAAATGCATTGATCTTGAAAATGTTGTAGTTGGCTAAGAAGATCTAAAAGTATAGACAATATTATTACATTTTAATGAAGTTCAAGAACTTCTGTTTGTAGTCACTGGAGAAAGGTAGACAGGAAGGAGGATTAGGGAACTTCTTGGGTGATGACTGTGTTCCAAATCTTTAATGGAATTTTGGTTTCAAGGATATATACATTTATCAAACACTTTGGCCAATAGCCTTTATGTCTTTGCTTTTACTCTATTGTATCTCAATATAAGTGTACATGTCTATAATGGTTTTTAGTTAAAAAACATTTTATTCACTCATTATAAAAAGTTATCAAGGGATTTTTATAATATTTGGTGAGATATTTAGACTAGGCTGTATTTTATACATTTCAAAAAAGCTCTGATTTTTCTAATGACTCAAACAAGCCACTACATAGCAAATTATGCAGGAACTCTGACTTCCTGGCCATTACTGTCTCTTCTAGACCACAGTGCATCTCAGGTTAATTTTCTTGCCTAGAATATCTGAAAGCAGCTATTTGGATACAGCATATAGACACCATGAAACCCAGGATCAGAAGTCAGACTGCCTTAGTTTAAAACCTGGCTACATAACTTATTAGCTGTGAAATTCCAGGTCAATTATTTAGCCTTTCAAATCCTTGGTTTCTTTCCTTGAAAAAATAAGGACTTATCATTGGCAACTTCATTATTTAATTTCTATGGCTATAAAAGATATGTTAATGGTAAAAAGCATTGGGTATGTTTCACATAATAACTGATAATTAACGTTACTGAATATCACAATAATAATTATACTTGAATAATTTTTGCACCATATATTAATTATATGTTAACAGGTCAATGTTATTAATTACATTAGTAATATAATTATTATTATACAAACACTTTTCAAGGGAAATAATGGATAACTAATTTCCTAGGAGGTCATATTAAAATAGGAAATACACTCTTTGTACAAAACCAGGACACCAAATCCAGGGGACAATGAGTGAAGGTAGAAACTGGACGAGCAAAGTGCTTCTGTTGCTTACTTGTGTATGTGACCATCAAACTCCAATTCTTTCACTTACATTGACAGACCTGTCAGCAGTTATCAGAGAATACATACTACTATGTCCTTTATTACCTCAACGATAGCAATGGTGAGGTTAGACAGCCAGCAAGAGAACTGCATAACACTCATGGTGTGGAATGGCACACAGACGTTTACAATGGTGGGGTTTAGATTTTTGGTTTGGTCAACATGCCAAAATCTGTCATCCACAGTGAATAATAATGACATTCTGCCACTGCCATATTGTGCCCAAATTAGAATCCGCTTTAATTAATAGATTTTATTTCTAGAACAGCCATAGGTTTACAGAAAAACTGAGCTGACAATCCAGGCTTTCCATAAATTCACCATCCCCAATAGTTTCCTTTATTATTATCAACTTGCATTAGTGTGATTATAATTAATGAACTAATAGTAATGTGTGATAATTAACCAAAGTCAATAGTTCACACCAAAGTTTACTCTTTTGGTATATAGTTCTCTGGGGTTTTTGATGCATATTACAATGCATTTGTCATTTCAATAACATAAAAAAGTTGAACTGCTCTAAATATTCCTTTTGCTTTTTTTTTTTTAACCCCGTCACTTACCCCAGATACATCCTGGCAACCACTGCTCACTCTAGTATGTTGACTACCTTTAGAGTTTGCCTTTGTAATAATGTTTTAAAGTTGAAATATTATAGTACATAGTCTACAGATGGGCTTCTGTCACTTATCAAAATGTATTTTTACTAACATGTATTAATTGTACAAATTAATAATTTCACTGTGGTGTTTTTGCACATGAATATGAACCAAACTGAATGATATTTTAAATGTGAAGTTTAATTTGAGTATTTTATTGAGATTTCTTTTGCATTGATGTTAATCAGGATTTTGATCTGTAGTCTTTGTTTTCTTTTTTGTTGAGTCCTTGTTAGGTTTTGGTAGCAGGGAATTACTGTCTTCATAAAATGAGTTCAGAAGTATTTCTTTCCTTTCTATTTTATTGAACAGTTTGAGGAGCATTGGTGTTCTTTAACAGTCTGGTAAAATTCAACAGTGATCCCATCCAGTCCTGAGCTTTTCTTTCTTAGGAGACCTGTTCCACTGTGCCCAGATAGTTATTCCTTTTTAGGGTTCTTGTCAAATCAGTCTCATAAAAATCAGAGATCTTAGAGACTTTTGTACTTTACAAATTTAAATCATGCCAATTATAAGGCACAATTAAATGAAAGACACAGGTTAAATTTGTAGAAGTGTCAATACATATCCAGAGATACTACCTGGCTTCATTAAGCAGCACAGTGGTTAAGATTTAACTTATAAATCCATAGGTGGTACATTCGGGACATCACTGAATGGAAGCAATTTAAGTAATGGAAAACCAATATTTTATACTACAATAATTGTATGTTATGCTACATTCTTTAGAGTTTCTTGTTCTATAAATCAATATATTCCAAATTTATTTATGACAAACAACCTAGACACAAAGTATATCATGCTGAGAGTAATTCACATAGGTATTTCTGTTTATTTTTCTTGATAATCAACATCAGATTATTTGAGCCTATTTCTTTTATTTTTTTCTTGCCAAGAATAGAAAGTTTGGATTACAGATCACTTCTTTCATATGTTTGTGCATGTTAGAGAGATTTTTAAGCATTGAAGGAATGAGGGAGAGTCCCAATAATTATGAGAATTATTTGCATATTATTTTCCTAGAAGAGATATAATATTTTTCTACATTTATCAGTTAATAGTACAGACTACTTTTTAATGAATGAATGGCCCTCTTTTATTTTTAAAGAAATATTTATTGATCATGATTTAATAAATGAATTATGGGTTTTGAATTAAGGGAAATTGTCCTTACTACTTTCTACCAGCTATATAAATCCATCTGGCACCTTCTAGCTGATTGAATTTAACCTGTTGTTTCATCTATTAAATGCAATTTTAACACCTTCTTTTCATAATTTTTTCAGTTGTTAAACATAATATAAAATGCACAAAATAGGTTGAATACAGTTAATTAAAGCATTTATTGTAATTATTGTCCATATTATTCTTGTTATTATCTGTGGGAAAAAATAAATCAAATATATTTGGGTTGTTAAACTTCATAATGATATGATTAAATTAATTTAAAAACATTCCCCAAAAGTTATTTCCCCAACAGTTATCAGTTCTTAAAAATATGCTCAATTGATACAGAAAACTTGGGGGATATAATAATATTAGAATTGGCAGATCTGTAAGGAAAATATTAAATATAGAATGCTTTTAAAATAAGTTTTGTTGTACAAATATCACACAAGTATTCTTAGGTTTCCATACACTGATCTGATTTCTGAATAACAGAGGTAAAGGGATATTTTCATCAGGTAATAATGAGAACATCTCTACTCCTCTTAAAGATCAGATTGAGTAAATTCTAAGAAACAAATAGTCAATAGAAGATTTTGATTCATAATAATAAAATAGTCACTAATTAGAGAGAGAAGCATCAAGCTCTATAAATGTAGAGGTTAAAGGTTAGAATACCTGAGGCTCACATTTCTTTTTATGAGCTGTGTCTTTCATCAATATTCATCAAGCCTTTATAGCAAAGTGTACATTCTAATGCATCCCTTGATGTACATTGGAATCACCTGGGAAGCTTTTAAAAACACCATGTCTAGGCCAAAATACAGCCTATTAAATCAGAGTGGGACCTGGGATTTAGGGCTTCAGAATTTTTAAATGCAACCTCTGGTTTAACAGTCAAGTTTAGAAGCAAAGATCTAATGACAAGTTAACAAGCAAAAAAAACCAAAAAAACAACAACAAAAAAACCTAGTAGATATGAAAATAATCAGGCAATATTGAAAGTTTTATTTTATTACCATTGTGAAAGAAATGGAAATTTCACCCTTTAACTCTGATAGTTGTTTGAAAAATCATCAATTAAGATATGTAGAAACCATATATGTTGGGCTATGTATCTATACTTTATGGATTTTTTTTATATTCCCACTTCAAAGAGAATGTTTGCTTTATGATTTGGATTTTGAAATTAGGTGGTGAATGCCAGAAAGAAGTTTGGGCAAAGTCATCATTTTATTTTTATTTTTATAAGGTTTTTTTTTTTTGACTTCTCACTGTTGAGGCTATGTAGGGTTTGGGCAATGCTAGAAAAAAATGCAACAATGCATTCTAGTGGAAATATCTTTAAGTATTAGGCCCATAACCCCAGGCACTCTGAATTTGTATACGGTCCCATTTTCACAAAGGCACACATTTTGGGGAAGGACAGTGAGATTACATTTGTTTTTACTCTATAGAAACAGCAGACAAGCTTGTGAGCTGAAATCATGAATATGATATTTTAAATAATAGAAGTAGTGAGTCAAAACGAAAGAAGGAAAAGAAAAACCATTATTAACTTTTAAAATTCTATGAGAAAAATTTTGATAATTGACTGTGAAAAAGGAGAGTCCCCTTGAATGTGCTTTCTTAAAAGCAAATTATTTTTTGTCATTTGAATTACAAATGAAGTTTTGACAAAATTGGACTGATGGAGGCAATTATTATTATAGTCTCAAGGCTGATAAAAATGCTTAATTTCACAGTAAAGGGGCAAAGTACCAGCTGGTCAATTCAACATGAGTTAGAATATCTTGCCTATACTCGAATATGTATACACTGAAATGTGAGATGCTCTGTTTTGAACTCTCCTGAGTCCTATTATTTTTGTATTACTAACAGATGTCATCAAGTACTTTAAAATATTTGGAAAACACTTCAAATCAGGTTGACAGAAACCCAGTAAATGTTATCATCTATAAAACATATAATGAGACATTAATATTCATAAGACATATTATTATAACTTTTGAAATAATCGAATGAATTGAGATTTTGTATATCAGAAATGTATTTTTCATAGCAAATAGTTGCTCCTGAAAAAAATGGTGTCTTAATTACATTTTAAAAGATTGATTTCAAATTTTAACTTTTATACATGTCAATCCCCAAACAAGATGATCACTTTTTTGAAATGTTAAATATTTGAATAGAAAAACATGAGGATTTGACATATAGCCAAATAAAATAAAGAATTACCATAGAGGAGTGTGATTTCATAATTTCTAGATGCAGAATTTATATTGCTTAACAAAAAATAACATTTTGTCAAAAATATTAGATAATTTTAGAGCATAAAAGCAAAAAAAATTTATTACTTTATTGGACTATTTTAAAGAATAGGTATTACATGTTTAGAGAAGTGAACATAGCAGTGAACAAGGCAGACTAACACCCAACAGATGGAAATGGAAGAGGAAGTAGGTAGAATGATCATGAAGCTTTTAAGAATATGTAGTAATAATGTCATCATTGGGATCTTCAACAATTTTCAAGCCCAATTTTTAAATTCAAGATGTTTGTGAATTGGCAGGGGTCTAGGGGTTGGTTATCCAAGTCACATTATGGACATATTTCTTGACTTGTTTCCAATTGGCCAGAATTAGTTTCCCTAAACAGGTAATTAGGACCATAATTTTAATGAATTCTGTACATCCAGAAATAGACATACATTCACCATTGAAAAAAAAAATTGGCTGACCTAAGATTGCAAATATGAAAGTTTTATTAATGTCAGGCTTACCTAGGCATAGTATCAGGCATCCCTCTTGTATTTGTTAATATTAAAATTTTCCTTTAGAAAAAGAAAGCTACTTGCGTTAGTTTTACATTGCTATGACCAAAATATCTGAAAAGAGCAACTTTGGGGAGAAAAAGCTTATTTTACATCATGGTTTTCAGAAGTTTAGTTCATGGTTGTCCGAGTCTCTTGTTCTGGGCCCCAGAAGAGGCAAACCATCGTGGCAGAAGGGTATAGTGGAGGAGGGTTGCTCACCTCAAGGTGTCTGGGAACGAGAGAGGAGGGTGAGCAGAAAGAACTTCAAGAAAGATGAACTTGTTCAGGGCATGCCTCCTCCAGCTAGGATCACCTGCCTATAGTTACTGCTCAATTAGTCCATTAAACTAGGATGGATTGTAGGTTACAGCTCTCATAATCCAATCATTTCACCTCTGTACATTCTTATATTAATACAAGAGCTTTTAGAAGACATCTCGTATTGAAACCATAACACTAATAAACAGAAATTTTAACCAACCAGGCCAGAATAGAAGGGAGTGATCTTTATTACTGCATGGCTAACATATGATCACAATGATGTACTCAAAGCATCCATATGCTCATCACAAGTGAGCATTATTGGAATTGAAATTTGAGAGAAATAAGAACTGTGTTTTTACAGAACCTTTTATCAATTAGGATTGTAAGTCTCCACCAAACTAAAAATTTAATTATCTAGATTCTAATAGATCTAGATATATCTACAGAAAAAGAGCATAGGTTTTCTATGAAAAAGAGCATCCGATTTCCATTATACTGTGTCAGCTAGAACATTTGTAATTTTTGCAACCCATACATTCTAAAGACCAGCCACATGAGGATAATACAAAAGCGAAATGTGGATCATTTTACTTTTACAATATTTTTTTTCCATATATTGTGGAGTAATCCCCATTCTCTTTGATTTGGTAAGCCCTTTAAAAACAGATATTATTTCAATTCCATTAGTAATTAAAACCAACAGGAAACTGCTGTGTATTTCATCGCATATGCTAAGACTTTTATGTTACATATAATCTGTTATGATTGATTATAAATAAATATTATGTTGTCCACTTCCTTTTAATAGAATCTTTAACAGTATTTATATGTGTGTTACAAACATTCTCTGGCTTTCCCAACAGCTATTCTTCCTTTTCTTTACTTGCCAACAGATCTCTAATAGGGTTTCCACAATAAAGTACCTAGCCCAAGGGCTTGAATTATTTTGAGTTTAATTCTTTAATGACATTCCAATTCTCCTCTTCTCATGATTGTTCAAGATACAGGCGTGTGACACATTTCTGGCCAAAGGGAAATAGAAAATATCTGCTCAAGGCTTATGGGCCTTGATAAAAGAGAGGGGATCAAGAACTCTGCCTTTTGCTACGGAGTGTCCTGTGAGATTCCAATGCTTTAGATGTTACACTGTATTGAGGCTGTGAGGAAAAGCCAAGGGACTCAGAGAATTGCTTGCCTCAAGCCTTGAACTAGGAAACAAATGTCAGAGTAAGTTGTGTGCAGTTGCTTGCAGTCAAAAACATTTCTAACTATTCAGTATGGATATATATTTTAGGTTTTTTCCCCCATTTACATGTAAGAATATGGCTTATCTTAAAATATGTAAGAAATATACTTTATTGACTCAAAAAATATTTTTGACGTAACTTACTTGGCTTAAATAATAACTTTAAAATAGATTAAAATTATTTTACAGTAACTACATAAAATGGAACAAACACTAAAAATCTGTTGATATAATATTTGTTTTATCTGTTGCTAAAGGTTAAAGTAAAGGGATTTTAGATTGCTATTTGTAATCATTTATTCACAAAGTACACATTGTGGGATGCCTTTTATGAGAATTAAAAATTTTTAAAGTCTCATATTTTCTTCACCTCTTGACTCACAAATTTATAATTTTCATTTTAACATTGAATTTGACTTACAAGAAACATTCCCATGCTTTCTACAACTTGAAATTATAACCGAGTTAAAGAGAAAAAAAAAAGCAAATCCTTCATGAACACTAAATTTTATGGTATGTTAAAACTCCCAAAGGATATTGCACATTCATGAAAAATTTCAAGCACTATCATCAGACAAAAGTTAAAGTTCTTTTAAAAATGATGAAACTTATTTCTTTTTTTATTTTAGAAACCACTTTAATATTTATATTCAGCTAGTTCCTGGGAGTCTTAAATAGGCATAGTGCTTTTTACATACTTTAGGAAATGTGTCTATTGACTTTTTTTTGTGAGCTGCATATCCAGCCCTCCCGACCTCAAAAAAGTTTGACCAAACTCTTTGTTACTCGAAAATCTTATTTTTGCATGTGTGTGTGTATGTGTGTGTGTGTGTGTGTGTGTGTGTGTGTGTGTGACAGAGACAAGTGATACATCACAAACAAGGCATAATAACATGTGGAAAATCCCATAGAAGAGTCAGCTTGACTCAATTTGAGTGGAGTTTTGCCATTTTCTAGGTTTTTGACCTAGGGTACCTTATTCAATATTAATAATTTTCTCATCTGTAAAAAAATGAGAAAATTAATAGTTCTTTGCACAGAATTGCAGCAAGGATTACATCAGTTTCTACACCTCTAGCTCTCAGAAGACTGTCTGATCCATAGTAAATACAGTACACATGTGACTCATGATTCAATATCTATAGTTCCTGAGTAGTCAATGGTGAATTCTCCAGGTTATAATATTGTTTTTTGAGGCACCCTAACATCAGGGTTATAAATATGATATACTTGTGAATATTGTAGATTTCTTACTACTGAGTGATATGACTTCTGTTAACTCTCTTAAATTACAATAAGATGTGATTAGTGGATTTCTCAACTCTTCAATTTTTAAAAATTCAACAATATTATGTTTTCTTGGGTACAAGGTGCTTGCAGACTATTGGCATAATCTTCCCACTCTGAACTTGTGGTACAGAATGAGTAGATTATAGGTTTCTTGTACATTAGTAAACTTTTATTAAGAGCTATTTGCTTGTTATTGAGGACACATCTATTGCAGTGTCAATTTTAATTTTGATGAAATTCACTAATACTTTTGGGCTATGAAAATCTTTTATCTCTCCCCCTAGACAACCCCTAAGAATAACAAATATGTAGCTCACTTAACCAGATGATGCTACTGGAGACTTTTACAGTGAATATAATATGCTGTAACTTGTCACCTAATAAATTACTAACAACTTGAATTTTTTTATTTGTTTGTTTTTTATATTTTGAGATGGGATCTCCTCAGGTTTCCCAGGTTGGTCTCAAACTCCTCAATTTAAGCAATCCTTCTGCCTGGGCCTCCCAAGTGCTGGGATGATAGGCATGCACCACCATGTCTGACTATTCTTGTAATTCTACACACCAAAAGAAACCTCTAAAGAGTGGAAATCAAAGGAATATGTCTTAATTCTGAACCCACTGTTATTTTGTCTACAAATCATTCTGCTCTAATGCAAATACAATATAAAAATATATTGATATTGTCATTTGTACCCATATTCATACAATATTCAGGAATGATCCATTGCCTAAACAAAACAGTTAAAATATATAAAACTGAATTATTATCAGAAAAAGTAATACTTTAGTTCATTGGATTAATTCAAAATTTATCTTATTCATTAATAACAATATCATTTTGAGTGGAAAGAAACAAGCAAATAAAAACATAGCTAATAGTACATCTGGGGCAACAGACTGGTTGGAGCATATTGTTTTATGAAACAGTAGCTGGTCAATAAATAACATTGTTTTCAAACACAAGTAGTATATAAAGATAATTATTGATAAGGACAATAATGAATTAAGTCATCATCAGATAAATTAAGGACAAATATTCTCCATTCTACTCCCTATTCATAGTTTCCAGTTAAATTATGTGGTTTTACTTCTTTAAAACGTTAGTAAAATAAGCCAGATTTTTTTTTTAATTTTGGAAATACTGATATAATCCATTGCAAATTTCTGAAATAACCCATTGCAAACAGAATTTCCATTCAAAATTTGGAAAACATGTGCTTTGGATTTTAGTTATATTTTGAGACTTTCCTAACCAACACCAGAAGAATTTAATAAAAAAATGAAGAGTATAGTGAAGTTACATGGTCTTCATGGTCGTCAACAATTTCAAACATCTCTTAAACCATAGCCTCAAAGTCACCTGAGATTTAGAGATAGAAAAGTTTCATGCTCTACATTTAGTCAGCCTGTGAAGTCCTTCTTTAATGAGGTACAAACACCCATCATTCTAAGTTTACCAGATACTGTTGTGTGTCTGCCAAATGCAATTGAAAGATCTCTTATTTGTTTCCAATATTATGAGCTTTCATTATACATTTTATATTAGAAGCCTATTTCTTTAAAATAGGCATAAAAATTATCTAAAGTACAAAGTAAGGTTGACTTTTTTAAAAATAAAATTAACATTTTAGACTCATGGTACAAATAAATTATGAGGCCTGGATTACACAGCACAATTTTCTTAGTATGTCTATTTATCCAGCAAAAATTTACTGAGTCCTTACTGTGTGCCAGGAATCATTCTAAAAGTACAGCACTAACTAAAAAAAAAAAAAAAAAGTCCTTTCTCTTACAAAGCCTTTATTGCAGTATGGAAAATAGATAAGAAATAAGAGATGCCAGATTGGGATAAATGTTATAAAGTTTTATCTTACTAAGTTTAGCCCAAACTAAACTCACAAAATGTAATCAAAGATGGAAATTCAGTCCTTCCATTGTGCTAGTCATATTTCAAATCCTCAATACTTACTGTGACTACTGATTACCCTACTGGAAAACATGAATCTATCATCACAAGAATTTAATTGGCAAGCACTACAATTTTATTTATTCCTTTATTTAAGATGAAGTCAGGATGGTGGATTAGAGAAAGAATGAGGTCATATTTGTTAGGTGGTTTTATAGGGCAGTTCAGTAACATCCCCTCATAGGCAATGCCATTTGAATGAGTAAAGTGAGTCAACCTAAGGAGTGAATCACCTTAGTATTTGAAAGTAGGGCTGTCCAATCAAGTTCCCTCAGTATGTACGTCTCAATAATTATGCAAGTTTGTGATTTGCAGTTTTTAAAAAACAATTATAATAGTTATCATCAAACATCTCAACCAATTCCAGGGGTCTAAATATATGCAAAGCTACTTGATATTCTAAAAATCATTTGGAGACATTATAATAACATTTCCAACTTCAAACATGGTTGAATTATAATGTGAACATATTAGTGTTCTTTTTAACTTAATTTTAATCTTTTGATTATTCTAGTTTGAGAGTGTTATTGCTCATAAAAGATGTATCATGCCAAATCAAATCTATAAATTTAAATGATATGGTGAAACTAATCAGGATTATAAGTGTCTACAAATTTCTCATGTTTTTCATGATATGTTTTTATATCTAATATGATATATTTATTTACTTTTACTCATTTTAAGAGATTATAAATATCTTGATGTTTATGATTAGTGATTCAGATATATCTAGGACCATAACAGAGCCTCATGAATTATTCTAGAAGAATTAAAAAAAAAAAACTGAGGAAAAAGATGTTAACAATCAAGGCATGTATGAGAAGGGTTTTTAAAACACAATTTCAAAGAAATTAACACAAGCCCTTAATTTCAAAGTTGATGGCATAAGATATAATTGTTATTAATGATATTGTGGAGGTCAGGGGGAAAATCACAATGTGCAAAAAATGTGATAAAATATTTTCCCTTTTGAGTTTAGACAGAAGAAGATAGTCATATAGCTTTGTGATTTGTAATATACATAGCTTTGGAAATCAACTAAAATATTCCCATGTGGCTGCAACTCCTTAAACAAAGAGTTTGATGAGAGTTTTACAAAGTGACTGATCATCAACCACATATTGACTTCTGAAAATTTATTTTCTGGAATTGCTAGTCTTAAAATTTAATTTAGCAAAAATAAATCAAAAATAATTAATTTTGAAGTGCATTCATCTTAACATTTTAAGTTGTTATACTATATCTGAGGTATGAAGCCTTAATTCCACTCTCATCATTTCTTGATAGATTTTTCTCCCTAGCATATAGAAATAAATTTGAGCAGAATCTTAAACTTGTTAGAATAAGTCAGCATTATTTAGAAGACTTAAATATAACTCTATAAATAACTATAAGTTAAATATAAGTCATTTGTTCTCTCCTTTAGGTACAAAAATGTTAGTTTTTCATATGTATGTTATACATTTATTTACACTTTGTTGTATTTTGATCAAATGACATAAAATGACTTCTACCTTCATGTTTTTTTTTTTTGGAATGTCAGACAAAAGTTAAAGTTCTTTTAAAAAGGATGAAACTTATTTCTTTTTTATTTTAGAACCCACTTAAATATTTTATTTATATTCAGCTAGTTCCTGGGAGTCTTAAATAAGCATAGTGCCTTTTACATACCTTAGGAAATGTATCTATTGACTTTTTGTGAGCTGCATAATTTAATAAGCATTTTAATTAATCATGGATTCTAGGTCATTTACTGTGATGTATTACAGAAATATAAAATATGCATGTCCCATATCCTTGGGACTTACTAGGAAATTATAGTTTTACTGGGGAGACCAGACAAGATGCTAGATGGCCAGAAGAGTCTTCATGGAAGAGAGGGGAGTTGACTGAAACCTTAAGGATGATTAGATACTGCAGAGGAAGTTTAAATGACTACTTTTTAAGTAGATTTCAATGCTTTGGTTTGTAAATTAATGATCAAAAAGATAATGTCTATACATATAAAGATGCACTTTTTTGGTTTTGTTTTTGCTATATGAATTTGAAGCGTCATAAAAAGAGAAAATTTTTCTGTAGCCCACCAACTAACAGAATAGTCAGCAAGCATTGGATTCTGACTAGATTTTTATTAACAAAAATGGTTTAATTAATAGATAGAAAACACTATATAATGGTTATGTAATTCAAATGGAGTTAATATTAGGTACACTTTATTAATGTAGTGTCATGGGTTTTTAGTACTGCCATGCAGTCTTTCTCTATGCATGTTAGATAGAGAAAAGGGGTTCACTTTTGGATTTTTTATTCTAAATTTCAACCATCTCCCTGTATAAATTTGTGAGCTCAGAATATGACAGCATATCTGGTAAGATAAGAATGATGAAAACCAGGACCTCATTGTAAAGTATTGGTTACTTCTTTAAAGCAAAAGCCTTAGTTTCTGACAAAGAAACAATTTGTTAAAATCCTGCCCCATTTGACCACATAAAATATCCAGGTTAACCACTTGCTCTTATTGCATTGCTCTCTTCTGCAAAATGCCTTGGGCCTGGAATCTTCCATAGTAGAAGACAGGTAAGTGAGTTTTAAAAAATTATTCAGATTTGTGAAGGTAATAGAATTTAGGCACTACAGTCATTTAATCATTACATTGGGTAAGGTCCTGATCTAGCTATCTGTACTATAATTTATAATCCTCTTTTCACTATTTTGAGTAAGATCCTCTATCACATTGTTGCTCCAGACAGATGGTAGACAGTCAAAAGTGAGTATGATATCCAATCTGTTCAGTCACAAGGAATCTTATGAATCTTTCAGGAAAAGGGGCTATTTTTTTTTTCCAATTGTAGCTGGGGATGTGAACAGAGATAAAGTTAGTGCTGTAGCAACCATTTTTGTGAGTGGTTATATTAGATAGTGAAATTGGCTTAGGGGAGTTTGTATCAGAGGACATAGAGAAAAGTAGGACCTTGTGAAATTACTCAACACCCTAATGTAGTTTAAGTTAATCTTATCAAATCCTATTTCAGTTTGGCTAAGGACTAAATCTTCTATATTTTAAAGTCATTTTGATGTTAGTTTTTTTTTTTTTTAAATCTGGACTAGGTTGATATAAGTAGGAAGTGCAGAATTACTTGCTAAACCCAGTATATCTGACCAATAACTCCATGCTCTGGCCAGTACCCACACCAACAGTTCCATGCTCCTTGTTCCTGCTGCTCTCTCTCAGATTCTACATTAATTTCTTTCATTTCAAATTTTTAAAATTTTACTGTTCTTGTGGGCTTCCCACAAACACTATCCAAATGCCTTCTTGCTTTTTTATTCCTCTTTTGCTTTGTTTATGTTCAGTCTATCCATTCACTTTATGACCTGAAGTTTATTTTCTTTCCTTGAAATTTGGGTATCTGAGTGCTTTTGTTGGACTGTGCTGCCTGAACTGATCTGTATCATGCCCTCTGAGAACTCTCTGTTTTCACTCCTGACTGCCTTTCTAATGTTTTCTAATGCCTGGCTTCAAATTGTGACCCCCATGTTTAACTATGGCTTATCATTTTATTTTCCAAACCTATGCTTCAGTATTGGATCAAGAAAAGTTTTCATATAATATTATACTAATATTTCACTTTGATCACCATTCCATAACCCCCCATTTACTCTCAGCTTTATGACAGTGCTATAGGCTCAACTACAATTTCAGTCATTGTCACTGTAAGCCAGTTCACAATAAGTCCTTTGCTGCTGATTCACTGCTATTCAAAATATTGAACTCAAATGTTTTGCTTTAAGTCAATAAGCCAGCTGACTCTATAGTTCATATTTCTGCCAGAAAAAAAAATGACCTTGAATTTTCTGTTGAGCTTTCAGGTGTCAAGGTGGTCAAATAGGACAATACAGCAAACTGGAAGTAAGAATGGAGCCCTTATTCACTCACTGTGACAATGCTCATGAGGTCAGAATGAGGCATCAGCTCCCCAGTGTTCCATTTTCCCCAGAGAATGGCCCCAGATATGGGTCAGGATGAATGCAGAGCAGGGGAAGAGAACTGTCTCAGTGCTGAGGACCCTGAGCAGAGGCTCTGGACTGGGACAGAAAAAGCTCGAATCCTGGAAAAGCATGGAGTCAGAGTGGAGTGAGTGCTGCAGCTGGGGCCACTGACCAAGTGGTTTCTGGATGGAGCTCAATCTACTCTGGCTGGAAAAGAACAGGATTGAGCATAATGAATAGACAGCATAATGTCTAGTAGTTGACCCTTAATTAAATACCCATTTTGGATAAACTGGTATTTGTGAAAAATTATTTCAGAAAATTTGTTTGAAAATCATCAATTTTGAGAGAAGATTATGTATATACATGTTCTTAGATTAAGTAAAACTATCAAACTGCATCTCATTCTGCTGCTTTACATTGATTAGCACCACTACCTGGAGGGAAAATAAAGACCTTGAAGCTTTGCCGGCATTTAACTGAGTGGAAAGACAAAATACAATGTAGCACTTAGTATAAACACACAGTAAGGTTGTTTCTAAAACTAAGGTTGTTTCTAAAACTAAGGAAGAGTGTTATTCATCTTGATGTAATGGTATGTTTCTAAGTGCAGTAGCAGTAGATATTTTGTAACCAACTACTTTCACTTTTCTTTGTAAAGTCCATGAGCTCAGAATTAAATCTTAATATTTGTTCTAATTAAAATACCCTATAGTTTATATAAATACTTTTAAATCCTATGGAATCAGTCTTCTAGTTTTTAAATTTTTCTTAGTATATACATATTATTTATTAATCAGACCGATTTTATTATAAATGTCTTTGATGGAAACTTCAAATATCATAGAGAAGGAGGTTAAGTGAATCTCTTTTAATTTTAAAATAAATGTTTTAACTCATGCAAAAGGTCATGGTTTATAGACCCTTGTCAGCATAAACTTTGTTATGGAAAAAAAATTATATGCTTTAGGATCTAAAACCTCAGAGAATATATTAAATCCCTAATGGCATTATTCACAAGTAATGAGTAGATTTAAAGTCCAACCCTGTTATATTTGTAGAATCAGGACATCAAAATGCTATTGCAGAGAATATACAACTTGTCTCTCAAATTTGTTTTCTTTAATGATCACAGAAAATATAAATGTCATAAAAACTTATCTCTATGCATTAACCCCTCCTGATATTAAAAGAATAATAATTATTTTTTTAAAGTGAATATATCTAATGTATAACAAACAAGATCAATATTTAAAAGCCAAGGAACAAACACGTTTTGAAAATCTCATTATTCTAATTGGCCATTGTGTATCTATGGAAACAGTCATTTATTAGCACTCAAACAAGAGAATTGGGTCTATAATTATCTATCCAGATTCACCCCAAAGGTAAAGTTGATGTTGCAAATGCACACTGGACTTCATAAATTGACTCTGTAGATGATAGTCAGTGTTTCTTTTAAGAAAAAGATAAAAAGTAAATTTCATCTGGATATTCCCAAGTTTTCATTGCATTTTTTGCAATGGGATATATTATAGATACTCATATTTTCCAATTTTAGATTCTTTAAAAGTCTGGTATTTATGTGTGTAGTGTAAGATTCTTAACAGGTGTTCCTATAAAAATCTCATGCTGAATTTTGTCTTTCTATTCTTTTATAAAATGTTTGTTATAGGCCACTTTTACTAATAGTAATTAAAACAGCAATAAAAATAATACTTTATTTCCTGTCCACTTAATACAAACCAGGACTCTAATCCTCACATGGCAAAACATTTATGTGATAACAGAGAAATTAAATGATAGGAAAAGTACATGAATTTTAGAATGTTGCAAAGCAAGTACTGTAAGTTATGTAATAGAATTCAGATTGTATTTCTGTAACTCTAAATAATTTGTTTTACACTATATCAAATAATCATGCACTGGATATTTGCATTTGACCCTCAGTTATACAATGAAAGCTATTTGCTAGAGATATCTGTCCATATTTGAGAATAATATGTAAAACATCAAAATAGTAATAATATAATGGCATAAAGCTTTTAAAAATAATAATTATGGATAAATAAAAGCAATGCCAATTTTATCCAGATTAAGCCTTGGTCCTAAAGAATCTGAAATTTACCTTAATAGAAATGCTTATATGAATATTGAAAGGGAAAATAAAATTGCTAGCCTTAGAGAAGACCTATTAATAATATACATTAAATTAATGACTTTGGCTAAATAAGACCTAGTCATTATTGACAAGTAGAAGTAGATAATATTTCATTATGTACAAAATAAAATTTGATAAAATTTGGCATAAATTTATCTTAAAATATCTGTTGAAAATGTTTATGACAAACAGCTTTCTATGTAGGAAATGGCAGAAGTTACTTTAAAATTTTCAAGATGATGGAATAGAGGAGGTCACTTTCTTGGCTGCTCTGTGACATGAAACCAAAAGAGCAGACAGGCAGCTTCTCAGCAAGGTGGGTGAACAACAACAACAAAAGAAGTGGAAGGCTTTAAAGGAATTTACAACTGCACATTCAAAGCAGATCAGGGACTCAGGGGATTCAATATAATAAAATAAGGAAGAAATTTCCAGCATCACAGGCATTGCCACCACCAGGCTGGAAATACCAGCCAGTGTGGTCACTCCTCAAACAAAGTGTAGGGATAAGGTAATTAAAGGAACTTGCATTTTTAGGAGGCCTGATGTGTTTCTCAGTATGGAGCTTTTAGAGATCAAGGACATTGCCTGACTAAACTGAAGGGCATGCTGCACAGTATCCTCATGCAGGAAAGAAGCTGCCTTCTCTCCAGGCAGTGTATAGAGGAAGGAACTATTTCTCAGCTGTGGCACGGGGGCCTAAAATTGAGGGAGCTGATTCCTGGCAAACCTGACTGTGGCTCAAAATACAGACCCAATACAGACCCAGTAAACACACACTGCTTAGCATAGAGTGTGCTTATGTAACAAGGAGAAAAATGAAAAACAGAGAGAGGTTGACACAGGGAACAACTGGTCCTGGAAACCCACCCAGCTCTACTCTTTCCCCTCCAATGTGGCTCCTTGCAGTACCAGCTGGGAGAGATGCATATGGCTGGGAATTTAGAAGGATGGGGGCAGGAGAGATTGAGTTTGGAGACTGAACCCAAGATCAGGAAACTTGGTGTCTTCAGATGACTTTAAAATGTCCAGAACAAGAGCTTGAGCCCATGTAAATCTAAGCCCTACCTCCAGGAATTCCACATGTTATTACCTCTCTCACTGCAGCAATTCAGATGGTGAAGAATCATATTCCAGAAGACCCTACCTAAATATGCTGAGAAGAGAAACTGCGAATCTTTCGAACTCCAACAGAAAGAATGCTTTAACTTTTCATCAAGATTTTTTCTTTTTTTCCTTTTTTATCTTTTAATTGTGACCTTAATACTATGTGGACATTTATACATACTCATGCTAATTAGTTTGTTTTTCTCCTTTTTAGCATTTTTGAGGCCACTTATTTTCGGTTTTGGGGGGCTAGAATGATTTATTAATTTAGTTTTATTTAGTATTCTTTTATTTTTAATTTTAAAAAATTTTACTTCATATATAAAACATATATATATATATATTTTTTTACACACACACACTCACACATACACACACACACACACAAACACACACCTGTTTCCTCTTGCCTGTTTCTCTTGATTCTTTTTCTTCCACTATCAGCCAATCTCTATTGTTCTCTCTTTCACTTTTCCTTTAAATTTTTTACTTCTATCTTCTCTCCTACACTCTCATAATCATCATATCCTATATCATTTCTGTTCTCTCCTTGTCCATCATTTGAAGTTATAAATCATTTTGCAAACTTGCTGTTTTTATGATAGGCAATAACTGATCATATAATTTCTGTTTATTGTGATAATTAACATTATAGACCTCATAGTAGGAACTATTTGGTTTAATGCTATAGATTGTTTGCATTGGTTATTATTGTTTGTCTCCCCCTAAACAATGATGTAGTGGAAAACATCAGGGACACTGTATATCCACAGGGTAGAAACTCTACTGCCTTCAATTCAAACTCTTATATGGGTACACACACAAACAACATAAAAAAGCAAGAGAACATGTTACCCCAAACAAACTAAGATATTCCAATAACAATCTATCACACCACAGTGGAAGAAATGTCAGAGAAAGAGTTTAGAAAATACATACTTAAGATGATCTGTGAAGTAAAGGACAATATGGGGAATGAAATTAGAGAGAAAGTACAGGAATTGAAAAATCACCTCAATAAAGAGAGAGATTCTGAGAAACAACCAAACAGAAAGCCTCAAAGTGAAGGAATCAATAAGTCAATAAATTAAAAATTCAATTGAAAGCATCACCAACAGACTAGATCACTTGGAAGACAGAGTTTCAGGTAATGAAGACAAAATATATAATCTTGAGGATAAAGTTGACTGTGGAGAAAAGATGTTAAGAGACAATGAGCCAAAACACCAAGAAATGTAGAATATCTTGAAAAGATCAAATTTAAGATTTATTAGGATAGATGAAGGCTTGGAGAGACAAACCAAAGAAATAGACAATCTTTTCTATGAAATAATATTAGATAATTTCCCAAACCTAAAGAATGAAATGGAAAACCAAATACAAGAGGCTTACAACACCCCAAATATAAAAAATTACAATGGACACACACCAAGTCACATTATTATGAAAACGCCTAACATAAAGAATAAGGACAGAATGTTAGAGACTGCCAGAGGAAAAAAACAGGTGACATTTAGAGGGAAACTGATCTCAGCTGATCTCTAACTGAGACCCTCAAAGCTAGGAGGTCTTAGAATAATATATACCAAGCTCTTAAAGAAAATGGATGCCAGCCAAGAATACTGTGTCTGGCAAAATTAAGTTTCAGAATTGATGATGAAATATAAACCTTTCATTTTCAGGAGCAGCAAAATGAATTTTGGGCCTTTGAACTGCCCAGAGACAGAGGCAGGCACTTTTCTTGGTTAATTTCTCAGAGCAAGAGCACCGAGAAATCTACTCAGTTATCAAGTGATGCCCTTGGGAAATTCCATGGTTGCTATGGTGTTTATCAGTTCATGACCTAAGGTTCAAACACCAGCTACCTGGCATTGAAAAATTGTGGATGCAAGCTGATGACTGTAATTGGGCCTGTTCAAACTTTTGACTTCAGTTCTGTTTTAAAGAAACTTTCTCAGAATTCTTTCAATATAAAATATATGCACAGAGCCTGCTCATGGTCAGTCCTGCTCCATCACAGGTGGATGGCTGAACCACCAAGTCCCACTTTTTATATTTCTGTTTGTTCATCTTTTTCCAATCCGCTTATCAGCCCAGTTTGAGGAAACTGAATAAATGGTCATGCTGGAAGTGACATTTTATGATAAACAGAAGTTAAAAGAATTCACAACTAGAAAGCCTGCACTACAGAACATACTTAATAAGATATTTCCTGAAGAAAAAATGAAAAATAAAAGTGAAAACCAACCAAGGGAGGAACTACACTAAAAGAACAATGACTCAATGAAGAAACTAATTCAAATTAAAAACCAGAAATAAATCAACATGACAAGAAGTAAAAATTCTATTTCAATAATGACATTGAATGTAAATGGCCTCAGCTTACCAATCAAAAGACATAGACTGTCAGATTAGATTAAAAAACAAGACCCAACAATAAGCTGTTTCCAAGAGACTCATCTCATAGGCAAAGATGCCCACCAACTGAAGATAAAAGGATGGGAAAAAACATGTCATTCACAGGGATCTCCTAAAATATCATAGGTTTCTATTCTCATATCAGATTAAGTAGACTTCAAGCAAAGTTCATCAGAAGGGACAATGAACGACATTTCATACTGCTTAGGGAGTTATCCATCAACAGACATACCCAGTCATAAATATTTATACCCCAAACAATGGAGAATCTATATATATCAATTTCTTCACAATTTCAATAATCAAATACAACACAACACAATAATATTTGCTGACTTTAACACACCTTTATCATCAATAGATAAATCCTCCAAACAAATAATAAAGTATCTATAGAACTAAAACTACAATTAATAATTTAGAATTAATATACATATGTAGAATATTTCATACATTAATGACTAAATACACTTTCTTCACAGCCACACATGGATCCTGCTCTAAAATAGACCATATCTTAGGTCACAAAGCAACCCTTAGAAAATACAAAAAAATAGAGATATTACCTTGCATTCTATCAGATCATAATGGAATGGAATTATAAATAAATGAAAAAACAACAACAGAAAAACAGAAGTTACTCTAACAGCTGGAGACTAAATAATACACTATTGAATGATGAATGGATAACAGAGAGTATTGGGATGACATGAAAAAATACTTAGAGATAAAGAAGAATAGTGATACATCATATCAAAATCTCTGGGACACTATGAAGGCAGTGCTCAGAGGAAAGTCCATTGCATTGACCTCATTCCTTAAAAGAATAGAAAGTCAACATATAAATAACCCAACATTGCATCTCAAGGCCCTGTAGAAATAAGAACAAATCAACACCCAAAGCAGTAGGATACAGGAAATAATTAAAATCAGAGCTGAAATCAATGAAATTGAAACAAAATAAACAACCAAAACAACAACAAAAAGTTGGTTCTTTGAAAAAATAAAATAAAATTGATAAACTCTTAGCTAAACTATCAAGGAGAAAGATAAAACCCAAATTATTAAAATTCATGATGAAAAAGGAAATATCACAACAGACACTACTGAAATGTGGATAACAATCAGAACCTGTTTTGAAAATTTATACTCTAATAAAAGAGAAAATCTTGAACATATTGACAAATTTCTATAGAAATATAACCCCCCCCCCCAATTGAATCAGGGCATAGAAAATTTAAACAGATCAATTTCAAGCATGAAATTGAAGATGCCATCAAAAGCCTACCAAGAAAGAAAAAGTCCAGGACCAGACAGACTATCAGCTGAGTTCTACCAGACTGTGAAAGAAGATCTAACACCAATCCTCCTCAAATTATCCATCAAATAGCAAAGGAGAGAACCCTTCCAAACTGGTTCTATGAAGATATTATCATGCTGATACCAAAACCCGACAAAGACACATCAAGAAAATTTTAAACCAATATCCCTGATAAACATAGATGGAAAAAATATTAATAAAATACTGGCAGATTGCATATAAAAGTATATTTAAAAGAGAATACACCATGATCAAATGGGGTTCATCCCAGGGATGCAAAGTTGATTCAACATATGGAAATCAATAAACGTGATTCATTACATCAGTAGACTTAAAGACAAGAATCACATGATTATCTCAATAATGCAGAAAAGTATTTGACAAAATACAGCACCCCCTTCATGTTCAAAACACTAAAAAAACTAGGGATAGTAGGAACATACCTCAATATTGCTATATTAATAAAGCTATATATGTTAAACCCAAGACCAATATTATTCTAAATAGAGAAAAATTGAAAGCATTCCCTCTAAAACCTGGAATAAGACATGGATGCCCTCTATCACCACTTTTGTTCAACACTGTCCTGAAAACTCTAGCAGAGCCATTAGACAGAAAAAAGAAATTAAACTGATACAAATAGGAAAAGAAGAAAATTCAAATTATCCCTATTTGCTGATGACATGATTCTGTACTTAGAAGCCCCAAAAAGTACTTCACCAGAAAACTTCTAGAACTCATAAATGAATTAAGCAAAGTAGCAGGATATAAAATTAACAACCATAAATCAATTGCATTCCTAAACATCTGTGATGAAAGAGGAATTAGGAAAACTGTTTCTTCACAGTAGCCTCAAGGAAAATAAACTACACGGGAATCAATCTAACAAAACAGGTGAAAGACTTCTACAATGAAAACTACAGAACACTAAAGAAAGAAATTAAAGAAGCCCATAAAGATGGAAAGATCTCCCATGTTCTTGGATAAGTTGAATTAATATTGCAAAAATGGCCATACTACCAAAAGCACTAAACCTACTTAATGCAATTCCTAGTAAATTTCCAATGACATCTTCTTAGAAATATAAAAAGCAGTCATAAAATATATTTGGAAAAATGAGAGGCTCAGAATAGCCAAACCAATCCTTAGGGGAAAAAGTGGAGCAGGAGGCTTCACAATATCAGACCTTAAATTACACTACAGAGCTATAGTAACAAAACACACATTAGCACAAAAGCAGACATGAAGACCAATGATACAGAACAGAAGACACAGAGACAAATCCACATGAATACAGTTATCTCACACTAGACAAAGGTGCCATAAATATACATTGAGAAAAGATAGCCTCTTGAACAAATGGTGCTAGGAAAACTGGAAATATGTGTATAGTAAAATGAAATTAGAGCCCATCTCTCACACCTCACAAAATTCAACTCTAAGGGTATCAAGGACCTAAACATTAGACCAGACACTCTGCTCCTTTTAGAAAAAAAAAAGTAGGCCCAAATCTCCATCGTGTCAGCTTAGGAAATGAGTTTTTCAACAAGACTCCTAAAGCACAAGAAGTAAAATCAAGAAGCAATAAATGGAATTGTATCAAACTAAAAAACTTCTTCACAGCAAAGGAAACAATCAAGAATATGAAGAAAGCACCCGCAGAATGGCAGAAAATCCTTGCCACCTGAACCTCAGATAGAGTTAATCTCCAGGATATATAAGAATTCAAAATTCTTAACACCAAAAAAAAAAAAAAAACCTCAATAAATGGGTAAAGGATCTGAACAGACACTTCACAGAAGAAGAAATACAAAAGGTCAAAAATTATATAAAAAATGTTCAATTCACTAGCAGTTAGAGAAATGCAAATTGAAACTACACTGAGATTTCATCTCATTCCAGTCAGAATGGCAGCTATTAAGAACACAAACAACAATCAGTGTTGGTAAGGATTTGAGGAAAAAGGCACACTCCATGTAAGTATGATATGTCAAAATACATTCTACTGTCATGTACAACTCAAAATAACAAATTAAAAATGTAAAAAAAAATATGGACAACACAAAAATCCTGCCATTAGCACTTTCATTCAACATGTATTTGAGGTCCTAGTCAGTACAGTATACAATGGAAAGAAATTAGAGACATAGAAATTATGAAAAGTAAAAAGAAATTATCATTTGAAGGTAATGTATATTTCTATGTAAACATTTATATAGAAAATAAAATTATTAAAAATTTTTTAGAAAGGAGAGCAATTTATAAATGTAACTAGATATAATTAATATATCATAGTCAATTCCATTTTCATTGTATCAACAACAAACATGAAGCCAAGGCAGTTGAAGAAAAGAAACAATTTATAATTTTATTCCATGCCTAACAATACAATAACAGGTTGATAAGATCTTTACATGAAAAAAAAACATGAAACATTGTTATATGACTTATAAACAGCTAAAATAAATGGAGAGCTATGAAATAAATTTCACAAAGATCACTCGTGTGGTGTGTCTAAATTGATATATAGAATTAATAAAACTCTAATCATAATCCCAACTTCTTTTATGAAATTTCCTAAGCCAATTTCAAAATTTAGGAGAGCATAGGTCCAAGAAAATACATTAATTCTGAAGAATTCAAACACCACCTGCAATTCATATTAATTTAATTTAAATAAACATTTAATTTTTTTTTGGTAAAGACATTCTTCCCTATCCCAATGATTAAAATATATTTCTTAAGAAGTAAACAGTAGGATCACCATCTAAATTTAATAAATGTAGTAAAGTTAAATTAAGGACTTCTATTTTTCAAACAACAACTTAATTAGTAGTCAAGAAAATTCCATTCAACAGGGAAGAGGTACCATTTATTCTTACTGGCTTGTTATCAGAAAGCTGAGCACTCTTGTATCCTGTGACTCAACTATTACCAACCTAGGTATAAAATGAATACATTTTTTAAATTTGAAATTTAGGAGAAGTGCACCCCAAATTTATAAACTTACTTAACAAAAACAAAAACAAAATAAAACAAAACTCAACAAAATATAACAAAACCCCCCAAAAGCCCAGTAAAAAATGAGCAAACAATCCAAATACCCTACAAAAATCCAAATACCCTACAATAAATAATTTGTTAGATATATTGATATATAACAAGTTAAATGGATTATAAACCTGAATAAGGTAGATTTGTTAAAGGTAGATTTAAGTTAAATGGATTATAAACCTGAATAAGGTAGATTTGCCCTATCCAAGAAGATTTTTTAAAAAAATGGTAATAAGGAAGAGGGTAATGATGGCAGATTCTGAGTGATGTGTGTCACATGACCTTCACCCTGGGAGACATGTGTAAATTAATAAACTTCAGCACTGTTTTCCAATGAACGAAACTTAGAAGCACAAAAAATGACAATAAGCCCCATAACACATTTATGTCTTTTGCATATAGTTATGATAAAAATTCAATCTACAAGTTCATGTATCTGCATTCACTTTTAAGGAGACACTTACAATTGTGATTTCTTTTCTTTCTTTTTTTTTTTTTCAATTCTGAAAAGTAAAGTAAGAAAATAATGCACAGACATTGAGGGAGGTGACATATGGGTGGGGGAGTTAGTAGCATGGAATGGGGCAAGTACACATGGTAGATAAATGTGATTGTCAAGGTCTTGGCCTCTGGAGAAGGTGGATGTTTCATGAAATATTCTACTTTATTTTGAGAAACATGAAAGGTAGAAAAGAAGGGAGGAATAGTTGGAGGGAGGGAAAGAAGGAAGAAAGGAAGGCAGAGATATGGGTGCCAATGTTAAAAGTATATCATAGTCATAAGATTGTGATTACTGTAATTCTGCTTACTTGAAGGTGATAAAAATGAACACACACACATTTTCACGGAAATAAGAAACTTTGGTGAGTAGTTGTCAAGTCTTCAACAAAAATCTTTAAAAATTTTGAGAATTTTCAAAGGAAATGGAGCACATCTTGCCCATTGAATGAAAGAATATGGAATGAATATCTACACTATAAGCAAATACATTGCTAGGCATGGAGAACAGAATTGCAAAGAGTTTGAACATGGTTCTTGCTTTCATTAAAATGTCTCTATGGCTCACATATCTTTAAAAATATACTACAGAGAATTCTGAGATTGTTTTTGCTTCTCAGTTAAGAATAATGATATTCATGTTACCAAGGGAATAGGATAAGAAAATAGGTATCTCTTGGATTTGGGTAAATCCTTCAAATAACTTAACACAATTTTAATTCTCTCACCAAAAGTTTGAATAAATAATTCCAGGAGTATTGTGTCTTTTGTTGCACAGAAATTGTTAAAATGTAGCTCACTTTCTAACAAATATGATAGACTACATCTATGTTTAGTGGACATAGTGAAACTAGAACTTCCGGGCATTTTACATCAAATTACTTTTAGTGAATAAAAAAAAAATCACAAAGTTCTTGTATGATGGAATAGTCCATGTTTTTACTTTCAGGTTGTATAAAATGTGTAAAAATAGTGATGCACAGTTGACTTTCTTTTATGTTTTACACATATTTATTGTTATGTACTTTTACTTTTTTATGTTTGTATCACAGATAATTAAACTAAATGTGTGTGGTGTGTTATGCAAGTGGATCAATAACACAATTTCTTTTTTTCTCTTTAAGGCTGTTGTAAAAAATAGTCAACAAATTATGGTAAAAGTTACTGCAAAATTTATGATTGTCTAGTAATACTGGAATGCCTTATATATTTTTCTTATGTGCATTTCATCATTTTGCACTATTTTTGACCCAATGAGACATTATGTTGTTTAGCATGTAACAAGTTCAACAAAATGACAAGCAATTAAAAGGTAAGTGCACTCATCACATTGCCAGTGTGCACATGACAAAAGAATCTCTTTCATAGGTCCCCTAAAGGAAAATAATTAGCCTAGAATCCCTTTCACTATTTTTTTTTTGGCCACAAAACAGCTGTTTGATGACTGCTTAGAACATTTCACAGCTTTTTTTCCCCCTACAGAGATTAACAGGAAACAGATGCTCCATTTGACACTTCTATAGGGTGAATCTTTCATAAGAGGAAACAGTGTTCATGTCAAATACTTTCAAAAGTCATAGCCTTTGATCCTTAGTCAAGTGTTTAGCATTATATTTTCTTCGTATTATTTAAAATATCTTATAATATGATTAGTACATGACTTTCAATGTACTAGAAGGTGAACAGTTCCTTTTTTATTGGTTTGTAATTATATTTGATAAGAAAGCCTTTTGGGTGGAGCAAATTATGGAACATATTTAATAATATATAAAAAAGATGTAGATATATCTTTTATATGTAACTAACAAGTAAGTATTTTGGGAAAGAAAATGTCCCAATAGTTAGTTATATTGCTCAGGGCTGCAAGGCTAATCAGCAAAAACATTGCATAAATGAAGTTCACATATTAACAAAGTCTTAAGTTTCCTATTTTACCTTGTTTTAAATTCTTTTTATGTTCTGTCTCTAAAGTAGAAAACATTGAGAATCAGTTCTAGTGATGTGAAGAATAACTTTGCCTGCCTTAGCTTTTTCCCAATGATAGCTACTTGAACATACCAGGTCTTAAAAATATACATATGTATTGAATATACATACGAATGTATACATATACATATCTCAATTTACATATGTATTGAATTAGTGAGCAAGTAAAAGGTGCCCTTATGCTAGAAAAATGTATTAATATATCAATTAGCCTTTTCTGACTAGTATAGTCCATTGACGGGACAGGGTTTATTTCTCCTATTTCAAAATGATCTTTAATTGTTTCAGCTGAGACTGGTGTCCTCAATCTAAAAATAATGCTTTGTGTTGTAGAGGCTCCGTTTTAATACCACAAAGCAACTCTCTGGCCCAGGCATTTGTTTTAAGAATTCTTAGCCAGATTAAGTTAAATGGATTATAAACCTGAAAAAGGTAGATTTGCCCTATCCAAGAAGATTTTTTAAAAAAATGGTAATAAGGAAGAGGGTAATGATGGCAGATTCTGAGGGATGTGTGTCACATGACCTTCACCCTGGGAGACAGGGACTCTAGTGGGATGGCAGTGGATTCCTGCAGGTTGAACACTGTCAGCAGCTGCTCTTTGGCAATACTTAGCATGGAGAAACTAGAGCTATCCCCTTCAAATGACCATACGTGCTTGGAATAAAATTCCAGTGACTATCACTGCAAACTAAAATCCTTTTCTCTATTTTCCAGCTGTCTCATAAATCACCACGCCATCAGAAGTCTCATATAACCTTAGGAAGCAGGAAAGACCATCCCACTCCACAAGATGCAGAGATACTCTTGAGCTAACATTTTCAACTTTAGAATCAATAAAACAATGTGAAACTTCTTAAATCTAAGTGCTGTTCAGCATATTCTCACCATTGCACAAAAATCTGGCTGACATTCTGGCAAAATAGCAAGATTATACAGACCGTATTTGAACTGTCATTGTATAGCACAGATAATCTATATCATAGCAGCTGAATCATAGACTTGATTGATCATTTTCTTGTGCATTCATCAAGAAGGACCCTAAAGCTTGCCTTAGCATGCAGTATTGTCTAATTTACTTCTAAAAATCATTACTTTTAGATGATGAATTTCATATCATAGTCTTCTGATGATTATGAACTGATATGAAGAAAAAACATATACAAAGACACATGTAATATGAGGAAAACAAACTTCATGATGTATAGAAAATTTTCTTTCTTAGGACAGAAATATTAAACTCTAGGAGTTTAAATTTTACACTTCCTAAAGAAAACGCAAACAAATATATAAATAACATGAGTGAAAATCATTTATGGAAAATACAGAGCACTTTAAAAAGTGTATGAAAAATTTAAGGTCATCTCATGCTGTTTCCAATCTATATAAATATTCATTCATTCAATTATTCATTTGTCCTCCTCTTGGTCACTGAGCACCCTTCCTCTGAATTGAGTGGATACTTCTTGTCTTCAGGTTTATTTACCTGAGGATAAATTGCTTGAAATAAGATGAAAAGAGAAAAATACAGGGAGTTGGTTCTCTTTAGGCTTATCTCTTATAGCTTATACTGATATTGGCCATTTAACTTATAATTTGCTGTATTCACATTTCATTTAGAATGTGGCCACAACTGTGGAAGCACAACTGCTTTCTGGTGAGGTCTGAGCCAAGAGATGGGAAGAACTCAGAGAGGCTGAAACACCTTTGTCAAGTAGGTCAGAAATAAGTGAGCCTTTCTGGCTGCAGAATGGCCTCTGGGGTTGGTAGAGCAATGGAGAGATTATTTTTCTCATTTTCAGCACCTGGCTTTGGGGCAGGGGATTGGCATCTTGACAAAGGCTATGGGAGCTCATGGCCTAGGAAAGACTATCTGAAAAGCAGCACAGAAAAATACCATGTTAACAAAAACAAAGGTGGTGAAAGATGTGTTGGCAGAGGTTGAGAAGAAAAGGAGGTTGGCATTGTTTTAACCTCTGACCAAGGGGGCTGTCCGAGGGAGCCTGGCCAAGGACATAGCTCAGGACTGTCAGAGAAATACACTTTCTTCTTAATGTACCGAGCTGGTGTAGCTACAGTGACATCCTGGAAGGTGACACAAAGATTGAATCTGTGCCATGGTGGGAGCAATAACTGTAACAGTGAAAAAAACAACTGTGGATAGTGAAACCAGATGCAAAATCAGAGACACTGTGTGTAGGTTGCAGAGATTGAAGCCACTGATGAGTGGTCTGAGATTCATTCCTAAAAGCCTTCTTCAAGCCTCCTAGTAATAAAATTAAGAATGAAAAACATTGATTTTAGCAGTCAGAAAGGTAGCACTAAACATTACTATCAAGAAAAGTCACCTCTAATCTCCTTATTCAGGTTGGGGTTTAAAGGAAACCCTGCTATATGTGACACTACTCAGCTTCTCACTTTGAGGCTTTAAACACTATATGCTTTAGTCAAAGCCACAGTGGCTTTGAGCTGATGCTACCAAATCTAAAATATCTGGTTTTCTGCTCTCCAGAATAATCTTCTCTTCCTTGAGCTGGAGTCCCTCTATCCTATTTTGAAGGTTGAGGAGCAGAGCTGAGCATGGAACCCAGGGCCTCCTGCATGCTGATCAAGTGTTGTACCGCTGAGCTGCATCCCTGGCTCCTTTAAAGACTTTAGTCAGACCCAAGCAGTTATGGAGAGCTCCATCTTCATGATGTTAAAGTGAGTTCATCCTTTATCCTGACACTTGTACTAAGCCATCTGGTCAACTTTATCTTCAAAACTAATCTTTGAGAAAAAACTTTATTGAAAGCTATACTATACTATCCAATAGAGGGAGGGTATTATCAGTTGTCAGAACACATCAGGATGCATGTGAATTCCTGGAATATACCACAAAACAGCATATGTTTGTCTTCTTAGGACAACTGACATTCAGAGTCCCATCTTTCCTCATTCAAAAGAAGACTTAGCTACTTTTTAAAAAATTTTTCAGGAGTAGGGCAGGTTGCTTCTTACTTTCCTTTTCCCCTAGTCATTTAAATGCATAAAGTTTCTAGGTTTCAGTTCAATGAAGAATCTCAAGGGCCTTCTCAGTATTGCTGAGGGCTTGCTATCTGCTAGTTCCTTCTGATAGCCATTTTCTAATGATCTATTCTTGTTCTTCTTGTCTCCAGTGAAAAATCTTGGAGTGATATCTTTTCTGTTCTGTATTTCTGGAACCACACCACTTCATAAAACTCCCATCTACTTTGTAAGAGCAGATTTTCATGTTCACTTGGCTTGAAAATAGCTGAGTGCTTTATGGCCTGATTCAGAATTGGCTTTGGAATGACAGTTCTTATTCACCAGGAAAAGGAGAAGGCACAGTTTTGTTCCCACTTCATTATTATCCTCTTAGTTTCCTGATTATCCCCTTTCCCCCACTGCCTTAGCTTTCATTCTCACATACCCCAGAAGAGAGACAGAATGAACTCACAGCTGGAGGGAGACCTTGACTTGTGTAAAGGGCAGTGCTATAGTATATATCTATATTATGAGAATCAAACAGCCTGTTCTGTACAAAATTTCTATGTTCTATTATCCACAGATGTGTTTGTTCTTTGCTCTAAACAGATCTTTGGAATGCACTCTTTACTCAGATTGAGCACTAATACCTGAGTATTAGTTGAGTACTAATACCTATATCAGTGCACAGTCTTGAAGATGTGTGGTTTTGGTGCCTTCTTTTTAAATCTGTTTTCCTAGTTTACAGTTGCCTATTTCAGTTCACCCAACAGCAGGTGTTTGGATTCCCTGCTGCCATTTAGTCTCAGCACATGTTCTGCCCAGCTGTGTCATTTTTTTTTCAGCAGGCACTCCTTCTAAGCATCAGTTGGAGCTTTCCTGGGTCAGCTACCAAATAACAAAGTCGACCATGAGCTCCCAGAGCCCTCTGTCATTTAGGTCTCAGTGTGGTGTTTCCTATCACTCCTTTGTTTGCCACATAAGAGAAAAGCAAGAGGTGCATTAATTCCTTAATCAAATCTTAATTCCTTATTAATCCAACCCATAGATATTTGATATAACTCTTTGTCAGTTACTGCACTAAATGTTAAAGAAATTAAGTTGAAGCTGTGCTTTTCACATGGCTAGGCAGTCACCCGTCAGCAGGAAAATTCAGAATAAATAAACATAGCTGGAGAAAATAGAAGAGAAGAACAAAACCAATATAAGATTAAGGAAAATGTTAAATGACATCTGTTTTAATCATAGCAAAAAGAGATTCATAATAAATACATTAATTTTTTAAGACTTATTCTCACGAGAGCTCACACCATCAATAGAGACATCCAGAGGCAAGATTTGTCTGTCTGCAGCAGATGCGTGTTTATATTAGAGAAGAAAAGAAAAAGCAATGGGAATAAAGAAAAAGGAGGTAAAGTGAATCGCCTAAAAGAAATAATATTTCTCAAATTCAGCCTTAGGAGAGAGAAGACTGAGTCAAAACAAGAAATCTGAGTCAAAATCCCCAGGGCTTCAAATGTTTTCTTGTCTGTTAGTAAAAGAAATAATATGTGTTGGAACATATTTTGCAGGTTTGGGATATCTGCTAAGAAATATTCGTCTATAAATTAGTTGTACCTAGTCAAATTTTCAAGTGTTAGTTAATTTAGCTAAGACATTGTGGAGGGTTTTCTATTCAGTTTTCACAACCTAAATGCAATGAACAGGATACAAGTGAAATTAATGATATATTTTCCTTAAAAAATAAAATGTATGGTTTTTCCTTGTTATTTTTTCCACTCTCCATATCCCACAATTATTACATGTTCAAATTCATTTAAAATATAATATTACAGTTAACTTGTATTTTATCCCAACATTAATACAAGTCCATATTAACATTATAAAAATTGATTTCTATTTTTTGGTATTTTCCAAAAATTGTATTCTCAATTTCTATATTTATCAATTAATTACCTGCAATTTTATGTTGTAGTAGGACTAACAATAGACTTGATATTTGAATACCTTGGTTTTTAAACTTAGAATACATTAATGTAGAAGAGGAACAAATGCCTATATAAGGTTAAAGATAATCTTATGACTGTTATATTGTAACAGTTGTATAGTATTATATATAACTGTTGTATTACTATTCTGAACTCTATGCTCAAGTGTCTATTTCCTCTTTTATAAAATGATGTCAATCAATTTTATGCTCCTACCTCATCACTTTCTGAGTCTAAGAGTCAATGTCAGTACAATTGTTCACATTTCTTTCTCTCTTTTTTTTTCCTTTTTTTTTTTTTTTTTGGTAACAGGGATTGAATTTAGTGGTGCTTAACTAATGAGCTGCATCTTTAGCCCTTTTTTGTATTTTATTTAGAGGCAAGGTCTCACTCAGTTTCTAAGGGCCTTGATAAGTTGCTGAGGCTGGCTTTGAATTTGCCATCCTCCTGCCTCAGCCTCTGGAATCACTGGAATTACAGGTGTGAGCCATTACATGAGGCTGTTCCCATTTACAAATGTCATTCTCTACTTTAGGCAGTCAACTAAGAATTCTGTTCTTTTTAGCAAAGGTGTTAGAAGAAACCATTGAATCAAGTGGAAGATACAAATACATTTAGCTTACTTTAACATGGCACAGACTTAAGATTTCTGGTGAAGAGAAGAGACTACTATTATATTCAGAGACTTATTATATTCACACTTCTAAACCCACTTATTTAACTACCAGTTACAAAGAAATTTTAGTATTTTACAGGTGTACCTGCCTCAAGGACATCTCCTGTCCAAACTGCCAGATGGTCAAACATCAGAGGCATCTCTGTACCTGTAAAATGACTATATATTTAAAAACACTCTATTTACTATGCAGGTAATTTTAAAACTTTTGATTTATTTATAGTGGTGTTTACTTGGTGCCTGAATACTTTGCATACATATTTTATATTGTTGATATGACTTTACAGGTACTGTCCTTCCATACAGTATGGGAAATATTATAATAAAAACAATTTTAAATATGATTTCATCATTTGAATCAAGGGTTTCCAAGTGAATATTTTGTTTCTTGGGTTTCTGTGGTTAAATTGATTAAACCAGTAAGGTCATATTAATTTGTCTTGCTCTTGTTTAAAGTTTATATTATGTAAAAGAGGATATTGCAAGTAAGAACTTTCACAATAAGGGTGGTATGGTTTTGATATGAGATGACCTCCAAATACTTACATGTGAAATGATGCAAGAATCTTCAGAGGTGAAATGATGGGATTATGAGAGGAATATCCTAATCAGTGGATTAATCCACTGCTATGGATTAACTGGGTGGTAACTGTAGCCAGGTAGGTGGGGCTATAGTAGTTAGGTCAGTGTGTGTCGGGGGTGCCTTTATGGTTTTTATTTTGTCCCTGGTGAGTAAAGCTCTTTGTTTTCTGATCTTCATATCCTAAGCTGCCTGTCTCTCCCATGCCTTCCACCATGATGTGTTGCTTTCACCTTGGGCTCAGAGCAATGGAATTGGCTGAGTATAAATTGAACCTCTGAAACTGTGAGCCAAAATAAACTTTTCCTTCTCTAATTGTTCTTGTCAGGTCTTTTGTTCATGGCAACAAAAATGCTGACCAAAATAAAGTGCCAGAAAGTACATCTTCAAGTATAGGATTTTTTTCTTCTTGATTCTTAAGGTTATTATAGGAACAAAGAGGGAACTTGTATGTCTCCCTACCCCCCCCCAAAAAAAAAGCAATGTGTATCTGAGTGGTATCCATTCTAAAGGCTCCTAATGAGGTAGAAGAACACTTGGCAACACTTTTAAGAGTTTTTATTCAATTTTGTGGTAATCTGAGGATTTGGACCAAAATCAATCCAAATACAAGACAAAAACAAACAGAATGACAAATATTTATTATATGTATATTACATAACTATGTGATATATAGAAATAAAAAACATATATAAATTCCATATTTAAATATGATTTAAAAAACATAAGTAATCTGAGAATTTGGATCAAAATATCAAATGTAAAATAGGACCAAAATTTGACCCAGGTTTTATCTCTAATCCTTTCTTTAGAAACAACCTTTGCAAGATTATACATGTGTATAAGTACAAGAGATATTAATATGTATTTACACATATAGATGCAAAACTATTTAACATCCTTAAAGTTTATATTTGTCTATACGTAAAATAGAAATACTAATAGCTCCAATGACATAGAGTTTTGTTTGTTAAGTGAGATCATACATTAAAACAATTTAGACAATGCACTATACATAGAAATTATCAATTTATGTCAGTCTTTGTTATGTAAAAATTTTAAAGTATTTTGTTGTCTGTGATCACAAAAACAATCTGGGAAAGCATACCTTAAATTTTAATAATTACCTCTGAAAAATGGGAATTGACAGGAGAATGAAGTAAGAAGAGAATTATGTTATGGGTACATATTTAATCATTATCAAAGAACATTTGTACAGTTTGTAAATTAAGAACAATTATGACATGGATGGTGGTGGTGAGGTGGTGGTGAATAAAATCAGAAAATTTTTATTCATAAATAAATAAATTTGGCCTTAGATTATAGAGGTTGTTTATCCTCTTTCTTCAACTGAAACTGGCTTTTCTTCCTGCCCCTTACTACTGTACACCCCAATACCAATACCAATACCTATACACCATAAACCAATATTTTGTCCCATTTAGAACCTTATCATCTGGCTCCAGGATTTAAATACTAGTAATGCCTCCACACTTTCCCTAGGAAGGGGAGCTTGTTGAAAATGTATCAATCAATAAAAAATAATTTGACTACAAATAATTAGCACATACCTTAGCAAAATATCAAGAGTAATCAATCTGGTAAATTTGATTAATCTCTGAAAGTTCTCAATTGACCTTAGTTCTTTTTTATAAGATTGGAATAATGTTAAAAATAAACCTGTTCATTAAAAAAATATCTAGTTCTCCTTAATTCAAATCTTATTGTTCTTACCAGGAACTCATAATTGATCATACCTATGCTAGGGGAAAGAACCGATTTCTTATGATTCATGACTTTTATGTTTGAAGCTGATGCTTTTTATAGTGTTGTTATTGAATGTGAGTGAGCATGACTAAAAACCTGATGTGATTATTAGTCTTCACAACAAAGTCTTTACATAATCATTTTTCCATTGGTGATTATTTATAATCACTACTTAATATAATGCCCTTTAAACTAATAATTATGTTTCTTGAAATGACTAACTTTATTTTGAAATTTTCTTGAAAAAATATTTTCTACCAATATCTACTCAGGGAATTAATTGAGCATCTTTTAAAAATAAGCTTAATAAACCTTTTACCATCACCTCTTCTCATTGTCCTGGCTTACATTTCAGTCAGTTGCTAGGGTGTTAGCCACTATGCATCTTCTAACTCTTATGCATGTTCTTAACTCTAAGTCTGTAAGGTGCCATCATCTGTTACTATCTATTAGTAATACTCTTGCCTCTATATTCAGAATATTTAAATTTGCTTAAAGTTCTATGATGGAAAGTACACGTATTTTTAGTTTTATGGATACACTATGTCAACAAACAGCATAGCATATGCCCCAAATTGATGTAAAGATGATGGATAAAGTACATTTCCTGATAGGATTTACATTTTAGTTGTGGTAGTCTTAAAAACAAATAAAAGAGCAAGGACAATAATTAAAAACATGAGCAGAAAATGTTAGGTGCTATGTGGAAGATAAAATAATGGAATATGAGAGCTTACACTAAATTTGTAAGGGGAATATATTTATTTCTATTTTATCAAAATTGAAACTGATATCCAAAGTTAATATCCGAAGTGTTCTAAGAGCAGACAGTAGAGCCACAATTTGAATCCAAGTCTCTTACTTAAGTTTATCTTAGTTTATAATAGGTCATATTGCATGTTTCCCATCCTTTTTATGTTTAGATATTCACTTTGGTCTAAAACTAAATGCCAGACATTTCGAATATTGTCATTCTAATTCTCAAAATAATTGAATTTGTTAAGAAAGTCTTGGTAAATAATGTTACTTTTTCAGTATGGGACAAGCTCTTGATGAATAATAACTTATAACCATAATAATCATTATTTGATAAATTTTCTCTCCAAATATATGCTAGACCATTGTTCACTCATAGTCTACATTCAGTCCTACCTCAATGCTCACAATAGCTCTAAATGATAATCAATATTATTCTCATTGAATAGAAGATAGAACTATGTCACAGATAGATTATATAATTGGCCTTCGTTCTGTCACTTGTGCAATCCTTCCTACCTGTAGCCTTTGAAACTTGTCAGTTTATTATGATTTATATGCCAGCTTTCTTTCCTTTTAAAAATCTATGTGTCAACATTCTTGTTATAATTTTTAAACTGTAAAATTATTGAACTATTTTTGTTTATGAAACCACCTAATGAGGAATCATTCAGTGAGAAATTTTTAAATGTTGAGTTGAAACAATAAACTGGACATTAATATTTGTACATTAAATCAGACAGGAATGTGAATATGAGCATAACCTCAAATTGGGTTCATGAAGAAATATATAAAATGATCAAAACAACTTTTTCTTATATCCTATGCTATTCAACAATGATATAAAGCTTTCCAATTTTTCTCTTTTAGGATGACACAATGAGACACAGAGTTCATCTGAAACCTCATTATGAGACATTCCAAAAATATGTATGTCAATGCTTATAAACGCACTCTCTGTTTCTCTTCCTGAGATAAGAAGATATAATTTCTAATGTCAACAATTGCTCCTTGGAGACAAAAGGGAAGAATCTGGAGTTCTTCCCTTTTGGAATGTAAATTCATGTCTCTAGGGGGAAAAATCAGCTCTATGCCACTTATTTTATAGCCCAGGGCTTTATAGTCCTTGAAATTTGAACACATACCTTGAGGAAGGTAAACCTTTCCAACATTTGTACCATCTAAATTTTTCCTTTAACACAGGTTGCAAGTTTTAGTAAAATTTGCTCAGAAAGAGCTAACATTGCAGAAGCATACATATGTTCTATGATTCCACAGAATAATTTTGCTTGAAATTGGTCTTACTCTTGTTTTGTTCTTAGGGAAGAAAACACACATTTGATGGAAATGATTCATGAGCTAGCTTGTTCAGTTTCCAAAACAAATACCTTGAGGAGTCAAGAGATAATAGACTACAGATTACAAATGGACACCAGCTCAAGCAGGTAATATGTTTCTATCCATTTTGCTAGAAGAGAAGATAGAGAAAAGAGAGTCAAACACTAGCTACTTCAAATACTAGCTAAATCTGGTACTTAGGTCATCCTTTATGATTGCTCACTTGTGAAGTTTGTTGCATATTTATCAGCTAAGAGTGAAGGTGAGGGTCAGAGTATATGTTGGAGATGTACAATGAGAGAAATTGGTGATTGGTATCATTGATCTTACTTAGGGAAATATAGATGGAAGTAGAATAAAGTAGTGTTGGATCCTTTCCAGATGCAAAAAAATGGCAGAAAAATTTCATGATGTGTTATAGCTAACTTCATGGGTCACCTTGGCTAGATGATAGCTATAATGCCCAGTTTTTTTGGTCAAGTGCTGGATTAGATGTTGGGAAGATGTAATTAACATTTACAATTGATGTGCTCTAAGTAAAGATTACCCTCAATGATGTGGGTAGGCATCATCAAATCAGTGAAAGGCCTTTAAGGCAAAATTGAGGTTTCCCGGAGAAGAGGGAATCTCTCAGGATTGTCACATGCAATTGCTGCTCAAGTTTTTAGCTTGGGCCTGCCCTACACACTTTGTACATGCTATCAATGTGTGTGTGTGTGTGTGTGTGTGTGTGTGTGTGTGTGTGAGAGAGAGAGAGAGAGAGAGAGAGAGAGAGAGAGAGAGAGAAAGAGAGAGAGAGGACATAATGTTTTGGCTCACATAATCTGTTCAATAGGTTCAAGGTTACAAAGAAGATGAAGAGGAAATGAAGTGGAATGAAAGGTTTGAAGGATTTCCAAATGTTTTAAGATGATAAATTGAGTTTCAAGAGATACAATTAGGAGATTATTTTTGCAAGATATAAAGAGAAACTAGGTCTGACTTTGAGGAACAGAGCAAGATATGGAAATATTTCAAGTGGCAGTACATGAATTGGGAATCCTGGGTTTCTGATACTGACTGAGATAAACAGAGATATGCAGAATCATAGATGCAGCATTGATAACGGTTTTGGAATACAAGTGCTCATTCTAGGCTAAGCATTCCACTGGATTTGGGGGACCCTGGGCAACTGAAGTCTCCCATGGCAAGCCTATTCTCATTAGCAATATTATCACCAAAAATAGTCTCATTAATAATATACTTATTTACAATAAAAACAATTAGTAATAATAATAATAATACCAAGAATGAGAAGAACAAGAGAAGATGAAGTGCAACTAATATTTCTACTCTATGTACTACATACCCAAGGATCTTGTGATAGTTGATTTCATTTGTCAGCTTGACTATGCTAAGGTATGCCTACATAGCTAGGAAAATATTATTTCTAAAGTTTGTGTCTATGAATATGCTTCTGGAAAGCCTTAGCATTTGAATCAGAAGCCTGAACAAAAATCTGCCATCATCAATATGCGTGAGTTTCATCTAATGTTTTGAGGGTTCATCTGAATAGAACCCAAAGGTAAAGAAAAGGCAAATTCTTCCTTTTTTCTTGAGCTAGAATATCCATTTCTGCTTTTAAACATCAAAGCTCCTGGTTCTCAAGTGTTCAGACTCCAGATGAATTGCTGGCTTTCCTGGTTCTCTAGTTCGTAAATGGCACATTGCAGAACTTCTCAGCTTTTGTAATTACATGGGCCAATATCAATAATAAATCTCTTATTATAGGAGATATATGTATATGCATATGTGTACACATAAAACTACATCTATCCATATCTATCTCTATGTCCATATCTCTAGTTGTCTCTCTCTATATATATCTCTTCTATTGGTTCTGCTTCATTGGAGAAACTTGACTACTGCAGCACTGTTCAAAGCACTTCCTACATATTATCCATTTAGTCTACTCAGCAAACTTATTAATTAAGTGAAATAATTATCTACAGTTTATTGATGAGAAATTACTTTTTCAAGGTAACACAGGAAGTAAGATAAATATTACTTATTTCTATATCAATTCTATCATCTATATTATAAATATAAATAAACTGGCATGGTAGACTAGATGGTTACCAGAGCTAAAGATGCTTACATTGCTTTCTCAAAGTGACTGACCTGGCTAGGCCTAAAAACCAGTGTCAGTAAAATGGGAGTCAAAATGAATTGATCAGGAATTTAATCTTATCATATATGTAAAAAAAGAGATCTTGTCCAAATGTGAAACTGCTTTATGTATATAGCCGTACATATTTCACAATTATATCAGTCATGGTCCTTGGAGGAAACATATGACAAACATAAGTAGGTAGTTGAAAATAATTTAATTAAGGAAAAGCAAACGTTTTTCAATATGGAACAGATGTTATTACATTGTCACTCCAAAGCCTGAAGCAGAAAAGGGTGGGAAATAGAGCAAGAGTAGCTCTAGGAAAGGATTGAGTTTTTCCTACATGGAAGCAGTCAACCCTAATCTGACCATTCTATTTTCCCATACTGTGGTCTCTTGACAATCACTCCTACTGGTAGAATCAAACAGGAAGATAGAGAGCAAAGGAGCTCACTGATGTAGCCCACCAAGGTTAGCCAGCCTGGGGGCAGGAGGAGGGTCAAAAACCAAGTATAGAAAAGGGTAAGAACAGTTTGAAGAAGCAAACAGGGACTCTGCAACCCAAATCCACACTGCAAATATCTATGGGTAAAAAAAACATGTGTAATCATGCTTTTAATTCCAAAAGTCACTTATATCAAAAATAGACCAGAAGGTTTTGAAGAAAAAAACACATTTTTGACAAAACAATGAAAGAATATGTCATCTTTTTTTGGTCTTTTGGGTTATTTAATAGTTATTTTTACCTGCCTTGAGAGTTTTATACTGTAAAAAACACTTGAAGAAAAGAATATGAAAACTAAAACTGAGAGAAGTTAGAGACACTGGGATATAGGCACAAGGTGACTGAGGCAAGATATCTTGGTGTTTCTAAAGGAAATCATCTTTTATTCACAGAGCAGACTTCTATCAGAAGAATGCTGTTCACACACTGTGACCCCTGTTCCCTATTTATGGCCTCTCTTAGTAGGTTAATCTATCCAGTGGCATTTTATATTTTCTTCTCCTATCTCAGTTGAATCTAATTTCTCTCTTTTTAATAACTTCCTTTCAGCAAATGAACTTGTTCAAGTCCTGGCTAGCTAGAATTTTTAAAATTTTTTTCTAATCTGTGACCTTTTCAGTTTAATGTTTTTGGTATTTTACAAATATCTTCAAATCTTGATAGATCCCCAGCTCAAAATATTCATCTCAGATTTCTCTAACACCTTTCAATCTGATTTCTGGATGCATCATTTCTCTGATGTGTCTTTCTTTAATCATAGGCTAATGAGAATTGATCTTAAAACTTATTTTTCCTGATCTTAAACCTGTTTGCAGAATTTGGTTTGTTACCAAGAGAATCTTTTAAAATTATTATTTTTCCTTTCAATGATGCCACACTACTTCTGAGTCCATTAATTCTCTCATAATTTTCGTGTACTCTTGATGTATTTCATTCCTGCTTCTCTCTGTAAAGTGGAAGAGTGATCTATATTTGTACAGCATTCTTTATTCTTTTTTTAAAAATTCTTAGTTATAGATGGGCATAATACCTTTGTTTATTTATTTATTTATTTAGTACATGGTGCTGGGGATCGAACCCAGTGCCTCATACATGCTAGGCAAGAGCTCTACCACTGAGCCACAATCCCAGCCCAACAGCACTCTTTATTGTAATTGCACAATTTTTCTTAAATATTTTCATCACTCTCCACTTCAAGTTTTTATCTTTATAATCTAATATCTAATCTATCTTTATAATCTTTAGTCATACTTTTTCCTAATAACAATTCTTATATTTAATTGTCTACTGAGAAATTCTATACCTGCATTTTCTAAAATATGTTCTCTTGACTATTTTCCAAAAATATATGCTATAAAAATCTGTGTAGACATATGCTCATTCTCCTCTTAGCCATGGTGCATATTATAATTATTATGTAATTATAATACAAAAGTACTTAAAATTCCTACCCTCCCAAAAGTATCACTGTAATTAGGTCAAATTTTTCAATAATTAATTTAACTCAAAATCCCTTTCCCCTTTTTCTTTCTTTTTATTTATTTATTTTTTATTCTAATTTGTTAAATATGACAGCAGAATGCATTACAATTCATATTACACATATAGAGTACATTTTTTCTTTTTTTAGGGGGTACTATTTGTTTTTTTAATTATTTTTTAAATTTATAAATGACAGCAAAATACATTACAATTCTTATTACACATACAGAGCACAATTTTTCATATCTCTGGTTGTATATAAAGTATATTGACACCATTTTTATCTTCATAAATGTACTTAGGGTAATGATATACATCTCATTCCACCATCATTTTTATCCCCATGTCCTCTCTCGTCTCCTCCCACCCCTTTTCCCTATCTAGAGTTTGTCTAATCATCCCATGGTCCCTCTCCCAACCCCACTATGAATCAGCCTTCTTATATTAGAGAAAACATTGGACATTTGTTTTTTTTTTTTTTTTTGGAGTTGGCTAACTTCACTTACCTTTTTATTCTCCAACTCCATTCATTTAGCTGAAAATGCCATGATTTTATTCTCTTTTATTGCTGAGTCATATTCTGTTGTGTATAAATACCACATTTTATTTATCCATTCATCTGCTGAGGGGAATCTAGGTTAGTTCCACAGTTTAGCTATTGTGAATTGTGCTGCTATAAACATTCATGTGGCTGTGTCCCTGTAGTATACTATTTTTAAGTCCCTTGAGTATAGACAGAGGAGAGGGATAGACAGAGGAAAGGAATAGCTGAGTCAAAATGTGGTTCCATTCCAACTTTTTCAAGGAATCTCCATACTGCTTTCCATATTGGCTGCACCAATTTGCAGTCCTATAAGCAATGTATGAGTGTGACTTTTTCCCCACATCCTTGCCAACACTTATTGTTGTTGTGTTCTATAGCTGCCATTCTGACTGGCATGAGATGAAATCTTAGTTTTGATTTGCATTTCTCTAATTGCTAGAGATGTTGAACATTTTTTCATATATTTGTTGATTGATTTTATATCATCTTCTGAGAGATGTCTGTTCAGTTCCTTGGCCCATTTATTGATTGTATTGATTGGGTTATTTGTTGGTTTTTTTTTTTTTTTTTGGTATTTAACTTTTTGAGTTCTTTATGTACCCTAGAGATTAGTGCTCTATCTGATGTGCAAGTGGTAAAAATTTGCTCCTAAGATGTAGGGTCTTTATTCACCTCACTGATTGTTTCTTTTGCCAAGAAGAAGCATTTTAGTTTGAATCTATCCCATTTATTGATTCTTGGTTTTAATTTCTATGCTATAGGTGTCTTATTAAGGAAGTTGGAGCCTAATCTGACATGATGGAGATTTGGGCCTACTTTTTCTTATAATATGCACAGTGTCTCTGGTTTATTTCCTAGGCCCTTGATCCACTTTGAGTTGAGTTTTGTGCATGGTGAGAGATAGGGGTTTAATTTCATTTTGTTGCATATGGATTTCCAATTTTCCCAACACCATTTGTTGAAGAGGCTATCTTTATTCCGATGTCTGTTTTTGGTGCCTTTGTCTAATATAAGATAACTGTAGTTATGTGGGTTAGTCTGTGTCCTCTATTCTGTACCATGGGTCTACCAGTCTATTTTGATGCCAATACCATGCTGTTTTTGTTACTATTGCTCTACAGCTCTGTAGTATAAAGTCTGGTATAGTGATGCCACCTGCTTCACTCTTCTTGCTAAGGATTGCTTTAGCTATTCTGGGTGTCTTATTTTCCAGATGAATTTCATGACTGCCTTTTCTATTTCTATGAGGAACGTCATTGTGATTTTGATTGGAATTGTATTAAATCTATATAGTGCTTTTGATAGTATGGTCATTTTGACACTATTATTTCTGCCTATCTGAGAACAAGGGAGATCTTTTCATCTTCTAAAGTCTTCTTTAATTTCTTTCTTTAGCATTCTGTAGTTTTCGTTCTAGAGTTGTAGAGGTCTTTCACCTCTTTCCTTAGGTTGATTCCCAAGTGTGTTTTTTTTTTTTTTTTTTTGTAAATGGGGTAGTTTTCTTTGTTTCCCTTTCAGAGGATTTGTCACTGATATACAGAAATGCCTTTGATTTATGACTGTTGATTTTGTATTCTGCTACTTTGCTGAATTCATTTACTAGTTCTAGGAGTTTTCTGGTGGAATTTTTGGGCCTTCTAGGTGTAGAATCATATGGTCAGCAAATAGTGCCAATTTGAGTTCTTCTTTTCCTATGTGTATCCCTTTAATTTATTTTGTCTGTCTAATGCTCTGGCCAGTGTTTCAAGAACTATGTTAAGTAGAAGTGGTAAAAGGCCACCGCTATCTTGTTCCAGTTTTTAGAGGGAATGCTTTCAATTTTTCTCCATTTAGAATGATGTTGGCCTGAAGCTTAGAATAGATAACTTTTATGATTTTGAGATATGTTCCTGTTATTCTTGGTTTTTCTAGTGTTTTGAACATGTATATGTGTGTATTTTGTTGAATACTTTTTATGCATCAATTGAGATGATCATATGATACTTTAAGTCTATTGATGTGATGAATTACATTTATTGATTTCCATATGTTGAATCAAACTTGCATCCCTGGGATGAACCCTACTTGATCATGATGCACTATCTTTTTGTATTCAACTTACCAGAATTTTATTGAGAATTTTTGCCTCTATGTTCATTAGCTGTATTGGTCTGAATTTTTTTCTTTGATGTGTCTTTGCCTGGTTTTGGAATCAGGGTGATATTGGCCTCATAGAATGAGTTTGGAAGTACTCTCTCTTTTTCTATTTCACAAAATAATTTGTAGACCATAGGTATTATTTCTTCTTTATAGGTCTTGTAGAACTCAACTGTGTATCCATCTGGACCTGGGCTTTTCTTGGTTGGTAGGCTTCTGATTTCTTTGCTTGAAATTGATTTGTTTAAGTTGCATATATCATCTTGATTCAATTTGGTCAGCTCATATGCCTCTAGAAATTTGTCAATGTCTTCAATATTCTCTATTTTATTAGAGTACAAATTTTCAAAACAATTTCTAATCATCTTCTGCATTTCTGTAGGGTCTGTTGGGATACTTCCTTTTTATCACATATGTTAGTGCTTTGAGTTTTCTCTTTCCTTCTTTTTGTTAGAATGGCTAAGTGATTGTCAATTTTATTTATTTTTTCAAAGAACTAACTTTTTGTTTTGTAAATGTTTTTCAATTGTTTCTTTTGTTTCAATTTCATTGATTTCAGTTCTAATTTTAATTACTTTTCTGTCTTCTACTGCTTTTGGTGTTGATTTGTTCTTCTTTTTCTAGGGCTTTGAGATGTAATGTTAGGTCATTTATTTGTTGACTTTTTCTTCTTTTAAGGAATGAACTCCACACAATGAACTTTCCTCTTAGTATTGCCTTCATAGTGTCCCACAGATTTCAATATGTTGTATCAGTGTTCTTATTTACCACTTAGAATTTTTAAATCCACCCCCACTTACTGTCTTTTGTAACTCATTGCTCATTCAGTACCATAGTGTTTAATCTCCAGGTGTTGGAGTAGTTTTTATTTTTTATTTTATCATTGATTTCTAATTTCATTCCATTGTGATCTGATAGAATGCAGGTTAGTATCTCTACTTTTTTGTATTTGTTAAGAGTTGCTTTGTGGCATAATATAAGGTCCATGTGCTGCGGAGAAGAAAGTGTATTTGCTCAGTGAAGGATGAGATGTTCCATATATGCCAGTTAAGTCTAAGTTATTGATTGTATTATTGAGTTCTAGAGTTTCTTTGTTTGGAAGGTGTATCCAGCAGTGAAAGAGGTGTGTTAAAGTCATGGAGAATTGTTGTGTTGTGGTCAATTTTACTACTGAACTTGAGAAGAGTTTGTTTGATGAATGTGGGTGCTCCATTGTTTGGAGCATATATATTTATAATTGTCATATCTTGTTGGTGTATGGTTCTCTTGAGCAGTATGAAATGTTCTTCTTTGTCCCTTTTGATTAACTTTAGCATAATATCTACTTTATTTGATACAAGGATGGAAACCTCCTCTTGCTTCCACAGTCCATGTGAGTGGTATGATTTTTCCCAACATTTCACCTTCAGTCTATGTATGTCTTTTCCTATGAGTCTCTCAGAGGCAGCATATTGTTGGTTCTTTTTTTTTTTTTTTTGATCCAATCAACAAGCCTATGTCTTTGATTGGTGAGTTTAGGCTATTAACACTCAGGGTTATTACTGAGACATGATTATATTCCCAGCCATTTTGGTTATTTAACTTGACTTGGTTTCTCCTTTGATTAGCTTTTCCTTTAGTGTAATACCTTCCTCTGCTGATTTTCATTGTTGTTTTTCATTTCCTCTTCACAGAATATTTTGCCAAGTATGTTCTGTAGTGCAGGTTTTCTAGCTGTAAATTCATTTAACCTTTGTTTATCATGGGAGTTTTTTATTTAATCATCAAATATAAAGCTTAATTTTCCTACATACAAAATTCTTGGTTGGCACCCATTTTCTTTCAGAGCTTGATATATGTTGTTCCAGGATCTTCTAGCTTTCAGGGTCTGTGTTGAAAAATCTGCACATAACCTAATTGGTTTCCCCCTATATGTAATCTGATTCCTTTCTCTTGTGGCTTTAAATATTCTCTCCTTATTCTGTATGCTAGGCATTTTCATTATAATGTGCCTTGGTGTGGGTCTATTGTGATTTTGTACCTTTGGAATTTAGTTTTCCAATTTGTTCTTCATGTTTGAAAAAAATTTCTGGTATTACTTCATTGAATAGATTGTTCACTCCCTTGGTTTGGAACTCTATGCCTTCATCTGTCCCAATAACTCTTAAACTTGGCCTTTTTATGCTATCCCATATTTCTTAAATATTCTGCTCATGGTTTCTTACCTTTTTCACTGTGTGGTCTACATTCTTTTCAAGATTATATATTTTGTCTTTATTGTCTGAGGTTCTGTCTTCCAAGTGGTCTAATGTGTTGGTGATGCTTTCAAGTGAACTTTTAGTTTGTTATTGTTTCTATCATTTCAAAATTTTTGTTTGATTTTTCTTTAGAATCTCTATCTACCTATTGATGAAATCTTTTGCTTCCTGTATTTGCTCTTTGTCAAAATGATCATTTGCTGCCTGTATTTGCTCTCTTATGTCATTCTTTAATTCACAGAACATTTTAATTGTGTACATTCTGAACTCCTTCTCTGTAATTTCACCTGCTGTGCTGGCCATGGATTCTAATAATGTGGTATCTTGATTTGTTTGGGGCACTTTCTTCCCTTGTCTTTTCATGTTGTTCATGTATCTTCCTTTATAACTCTGTAGATCCTGGGCATTATCATTTGTACCCTATAGCCTTATACTGTGCTTTTAGGGTTCCAATACCTCTCTTTTGAGGGGAAGGACAATGTTATCAGATCCCAATATAAGCAAAATACCACCTAAAAACAAATAATTATTATTAAGATGTTTACAGTTTAGTAACAATGTACAGAAATGGTGAATTCAATTAATATCTACAATTTAATCAGAAGGTTTGTAAAAGAGTTTACAGTTTCTGGTTTGGACAAGGAACTGGAGGTGAGGTGTAGGAAGATATGCTCAGGGGTTATGAGATGAGGATATAGAGGTATTATATCTTAGGAAGTATGAAAGATCAATGTAAAGAAGAAGGTTAGTAGTAGAACAGAGAGGTAGCAATTTTGAGTAGACAAGTAAGAGGGAAGACACTAGAGTACATAAAACAAACACACATATATATTAAGAAAAAAATTTACAAATGTTAAAATAGTAAAAATTGGAGAGAAAAAAGAAAAACAGAATAAGTAATACAACTGTAATATACTATTCAATTGTCTCAGTCCTCAATATCCTAATTCATGCAAAAGACTTGGTTTCACATATGTTGGGGATGTGAGGGTGGGAGAATAAAGAGGGAAAAGAAAGAAAAAAAAAACTCAACGGAAGAAATAAGGATTCTTTTGGCTGGAGATCAGTATTTTTCCTGCTTCCCTTCTCCATAGGTGGGGTTGTCTGTTCTTAGTTGGTATCTCTGCCCTCAGAATGGTGGGGGGTTACCAGGGTGTGAGGATTGGTCTATGGTACTGGGCCCCTAGAGGTAGGATATGGCACCTGCCAGTCCTGTTGGGAGATCGCACCTCAAGGATCTCCTTTGGCGTCTGCTCCTGTGATGTATGTGCCTGGTCTTATCTCCTCAACTTGCCTGTAGACCTCATGGTTCCTGCCCTCTAAATTAGTCTCTAAAGTGCATCTCCCTCACCTTCTCCTTTTCTACTTCCTAATCAGAAACCTTTCTCTCTAGGGGTCTTATATCTTGCATTCTGATGGCTGCACACCTATCACAGAGGGCTATTTTGCATTGGGAAGTCTCTCTGCCAAGTTAGCAGCTGCTGGAGATTGCAGGGGGGGAGGGGGGGACATTAGAAAACTAATTCCTGGTACCTGGCTATCCAGTGTTCCAAACTGGTAGTTGCCCCAACTAAAGATGGAGATGACCTAAGACGTTGGCAGCTGCTTTCAATGATAGGGTGGAACTGGGAAATGGTGTTGTGTATTCAGATAATTGCTCTGTGGCATGCAGTGTTGTGGCTGTCAGCTTTCTTCAGAGCCTGTGTTGTCCCCAGGTGCAGGTAGGCTACCTTGCCATGAGTAGGGGACTATGGCAGTAGCTGCCAAGTTGTAAGATGGAGGCAATCAGAGGAGCCCCATGTTGGTAGATGGGGGTCCACACAGGAGTGGCAGCTGGAGTTCCTGTGCATGGGTAGCAGCTGAATGTCCTTCTTGGGAGCAGCTCCTGGGAATCTGCTCCGGTGCTGATGCTGGTGGTTCCGCTAAGGTACCCAAGATACCTGCATGGGCGAGTAGTCAGGAGTCCAGAATCCTTTTCTAACACTGAAGCCCAGGCCCTGCGGGGCACAGCGGGCGTGATTCCTGCATGGGAGCAGCTGTGGAGGGGTCCTCTATCAATCTCAGCAAAGCAGTATTCCCACTAGTTGAGATCCGTGTCACAGAGTGACACAGAATGCTGCTTCCCTCTGGACTGTCATCTTGGATCTCCACCTTTTTCTTTCTTATTAAAAAATAAACATACTAACTGCCACCAGAACTTTGGATTTATAGAAATATACCTCAGGATACTATTCCAAGTTAAGTCCAAAATTCAACAAGTCTCCCAAAAGAAGCCACCTGGGCATGCCTAACAGTGGTTCCACCCAGCTCCCAGCAACCTACTTTCAAAATTTTGGAGTTATCTTTTCATTTGTTCCCAATAGTCTCTATATTCTAATCACTCAGAAATTGGCTAATTCTATTATAAAACTACTTCCTTTATTCCCATTCCTGTGGATGCTAATCAATATTATAGACTAAATTTCAAACAAAATTTCAAAGCAGCATTTCGATTAAGTCTTCTCATTTTCTTAAGTGTAAATTATGACATTGTAATTTTTGGTTTCAATGGAAGCATAAACATTTCTCATTTTGACATTTAAAATAAATTCTTCACTGCATGATTCTAATCACTTGAGTGAGAAGGAATTCATCATGGGGGTGTTATACTAGATTGCTAATTAAGGGACTTTAAACTATAAAATATTTTCTATTCATTAGTTTGTTTGTTTACAAAATTTGGTAGTATCCAATATCTATCTGACTTCATGATGTTGTATGTGAACACACAAAGATAAATAAATCAGTGTCATGTTATTATGTTTGTGTGGGTATGAGTTTCTCACCATATTGTAACTCTCTCTGATTTCTCTGGGGGACAAGCTACTCAGGTAACTAAGAAATGAAAAAAGATAAAATCTTGTATAACAGGAACCCTTCTATCCAAAGAAAGCATGATATATGTACGTGCCTAGGGTTATAAACCATGTAAAATCTGATTTAAGATACTTATGCTGTTGTATAAGAATCTTGTTTTAACTGCTCCCATTCTCAGGACTAATTCCTCTACTGCAAAAATATTTGTGCAAATTCATTGCCTGGTAAGATGCTATTCATTCATCAAGACCTCTCTCAGATATTATTCAACTTAATTCTCATTGTGTACATTTGGCGAGGCTTAGGAACTTAGTATATTAGATCTGTAGATTCAAGTTCTGATTTTTCTAATCATTAATATTACCTTGAGTGAAATATATTTTTAAAAGTTTTAAACTTCAGAAATAGTGAGAATATTTTTACCTTAGGTGCTTGGCATGTAGTAAGTGCTTAATAAATGTCATTTTTTTGTATTTCGTTATCATATCTCATGTTTTATCTCTCAAAGTGATAATTCCATTGCTTTGTTAACTTGTGTATTTAGACTAGTTTTTTGGTCCATTAGTTCCTTTAAGGCTCTACGTTAATTTTTATTTACTGCTGTAAAAAAAACTTCTTAAAACAGCATAAATATTTATTAAATAATATAAATTATTACCAAATCAAAATAACAGTTCTAGAAACTTGGAATTCAGATGGGTCTTACTGCACTGAAATCACAGCTGCTTGGGCTGTAACTGCTCCTGAGGAAGAATATATTTCCTTAATTTTAGCTTCTAGAGGCCACCTCATTCCTTGGCTAATGATCTCTCTTCCTCAGTTTTCAGAACCAAAAGTATAATATTTTTAATATTTTCTTTTTTAAATAAATATTTTGATGTTTATCCTTCACTTATGAGGATCCTTGTGACTACATTGGGATTAGATAATCTAGACTAATCTTTCTGTCTCAAAATACTTAATTTAATTGCACCTACAAAGTAAATTTTGCTGTGTAAATTGAAATATTCTTAGGTTACTGGGATTAAGAAACGAACCTTTGTGGTGGTCATATTCTGTTTACTATAGGCAGAATATATAGTTATTTCTGTTGTTGGTTTTGAGCTTCTGTAGGGCTAGTGCTTGCTGTTAGCCTTCTGCATCTCAGAGGTACAATGTACATATACTGAATAAATGAATCAATTAATGGAGAAATGAAGGAGTGAGAAGGAAATACAAAAAAACCCCTGCATTTTCTACTTGGTTTACTTCTATACTGCAAATCAATTTGAGACATGGCTCCAATAAGTGTGTGCTTGGGACAACTTTCCATCATCATATGACTTGACTGCCCTCCATTTATGTACTTTGATACAAGGATAAGAATGTTTTGGATGAACAGCCAGTAATGGATGTTCCTCTTTGAAGACAGTGTCATGAAAGAGTTTGCATCATGAGTTGTGGTACTGCTTAGAAAATCCTAAGTTGCATTAGCTAGAACATCATTTTACATGCAGAATATTAAAATGTATTCTGAACTAATTTTTGAAAGGGCACTTTTACAAATTCACAAAGGCTTTAAAGAATATATTTGACTGGGCTGGAGTTGTGGCTCAGTGACAGAGCACTTGCCTAGCATGTGTGCGGTACTGGGTTCAATGGTCCGCACCACATATAAATAAATGAATAAAATAAAGGGTCATAAATATCTAAAAAATTTTTTAAAAGAACATGTTTGAAAAGTTGTCTGCATAGATGCTCATTATATGTGTAGATTGTACCTGCTTTTCATTAGCTTTACTTTTGAATGCTTTTATTTACAAACTGCTCAGAGCTGTTATTCAATATTCAGTTTTTAAGGTTTCACAAAGCTCAGTGGAATGTAGCTCATCTGTTTAAACTTTAATCATGGCAAAGCAGTACATAGATAATGATTTATTGCTTCAAAATAGGACCATGAAATGACATGAAAAATATTCACATCTTGATGGAAATATGAGCATTTACAAAGCTATTATATATAATTCACTTCATGTCAGCAGCATCAATAGAGTTTTCAATGCTACGATGCTGTATTTATTTGCATCACAGACCCTCATATTGAAGGCTGTTGTCTCAATCCATTCTCACTATTGCAGGAAGAAGCTTCTGTATATGACACTCTTGTCATCTGTGTTTCCTTGAGAGATAAATTCCAAATCTTAAAAATTTTATAGTGAGCTCTATTTATTTGAAAGAACATTCCCTACATCATGTTACTAATTTTGATATTTTCTAACAGATTTGAAATAAATAAGAAATACCTCAATGAGAGTTTTGCCCCAAATCTATCTGTAGGATGCTTTCATTTGGAATGCAGACAATTTTGGAAAATATTAAATTTGTGATCACAAAGAAAAAAAAATACTGATAGATACATGCACCACAACAGATTTTTCTCCTTTTTAGTTCATGACTACTAAAGAGAGTAATAGAAGTGCCAAGAAAATTCTTAAGCAGATGCAGGGACTATTTCTCACATAAATTCCCAAAAACAAAAGAAAAAAAAAAGCATCTGTTAAAGATTGTGGAAGGTACCCTAAGGAGAGATGTTCTGAGGGCTACCATTGCTTTAGAATAGGAAGACAGAAACTGAAACTCTAAGAAAATGTTATTTTATTTTTCTGTTCAGATCAAACTTAATAGTGTGACCAACATTATAGTTTTCTTTTTACATTTCCAGTTTATACCTGTTTCCCAATGCGGCTATTATTAACCCTTCCTAATCCTTTTAGAAGTATCCCAGTTAGGGTAATCAATTATGTGACCACATAAAACTTGATCCAATGTTTTAGATACTGAAGGACCTTTCACTATTGAGAAGGAATTGCTCCCTGAATAGAAAACAACACTAGAGATTGAGAAACTTTTGCTATCTTTCCCACTGAAATACAAATTCATGAAGTTTGAAGGCCAAACTTTAAGAACTGGTCTCTTTGACATGCCTATTGTTTGATGTAGTCTTTGACAGTTACATTAAATTAGTGTAATATTCTTTGGTAGAAAAGTGATTGTATCTAATTTCATAGCTAAATCTCTCGAGAACCTTAAGCTAACAATTGCAATATGAGAAGCTTATCAACTATTTAAATTTTATGTTGAGGATTTGTTATGCTTAATGGAATTTTTTTCACGATTTTCAAATTCTAGAGGTGACTGAAGTAGGAGACATTTACTTATAAGTCACTGTTCTGGGGAAACATTACAAACCTCAGTATTAAAATGGTGATATTTCTGTTTGTTTCCCATTAGTGCTTCTGGCTTTACATGCTTATTATCATTTAGTAATGTGTAGAACTTCTTATGAAACTACCTTGCTGAATTAATATTAATAGCAATCAAATTAAAACACAAATATCCACTGTTTTAGTTTTGTATCTGCATTGTATTTTAATAACACTATAGGTTTTAAGGAAAAAATGCAATATAAAATATGATTTTTTTTTTGCCTGAATAGAAATCATTGTGGTTGGGGTTGTGGCTCAGTGGTATAGTGCTTGCCTAGCATGTGTGAGGCACTGGGTTTAATTCTCAGCACAAAATATAAATAAATGAATAAAATAAAGGTCCATCAACATCTAAAAAATTTTAAAAAGAAATCATTGTGGCATAAACAATAACAATCATTATCATTATCATTGATAATAATACCAAAGTCCTGGCAGAAAAGAGAATCAACATTGAAACTGAATATTTTGAGAATTAAACAAAGAAGTTCTTTTCTCAAGGAGAAATGATGCCCTTAGTTGTAGACAAACCAACTGTAAGGGTAAGGGAACTCCTTAGGTTACCAACAGAAAGGATATTCTGACCCTCAAGACACTCCAGAGGGAGGGCAAGGGAATATTTAGAAAGATGTCACTTTTCTTTCTCCTTCCATTCTATTGCTGATCCTACTGCCAAAGCCAAGAGGGCACAAAAGGGCATAAAAGGACATTGATGATTCAGTCCATGTAAGCTTCAATATCCCAGGGCAGAGAACACGATGGAGAAGAAGGCAGGGTGGGTCCCCTGGAGACAATGAAGGCATCCTTCACAACTGTCACTTCATCATTCTGACTGATTTCCTTAAACACCTACCAGTTTTATGCCAAAGACCTATTGTATATTATCTAATGTAAAATATAACAATATATTTTCACCTTATTTACTCAAAGAATTTAATTACAAAGATGAGAGTTGTAATCTAAGTGGTAAAATTTTCATGAAACCTAAATATGTTTAAGACCCTAATCATAAATCATGCTCCTTATCACAGAATTCTTCTTTGATAATGTTTAGCCTAGATATTTCTATAAAATATGGGGCAAAAAATTATAAATATACAGGGGAAAATGGAAAATCATATGGGTAAGTATACAATCCAGTGTAATAAATTATGATGTGCAGATGATGATGATGATTATGATGATGATGATGATGATGAAGATTAGCTAGTTGGGCTAAAAGAAAATTTCACATTGTGAGTTTCTATCAACCTTGAGTTTATATTGTTTGTTTGATATTGACTCTTCCACTGAAATGGACATAGACAATCAGGGCTTATAGGACCCGTTCAAAAAACCATCATGTGAAACTAATGTAGAGTCAGTCATTCCAAAATCATAGTTAGCCAAATTCAAAGCTAGAAAACAGAAAAGAAACCTGCATGATTAGGGGTTGTACAACAGGAAGCAGAAAAAAACAATATGACTGCTTCTCCCAGATGAAAAGATCAAGTCTTATGTAGCAATGAACACTACTCTTCCTCTAGTGCTATAGTCAGGCCAAGCAATTCTAGTCCTAGGAATTAAATACTCTTCCTTTAATTCTGCAGTCATAAGAATTAATTAGGTGATGAGAAATTAGCTTCTCTGAAGCTCCATAATCCCAAATTCCTAATTGGTTTCATTTTTCACTAACATGCCTAGAATGTTGACATGGACAATCATAATACCTGAGAATTACATGAAGCTTTTCCTAATCAATTTTTGATACCAGTACACTGTGGATCCTTCTCCTTGAACACTATTTGTCATATGTGGTTCCGGGATGACTATTGACTATTGTCTTTGCCCTTGATTCTCCAAAAAAAAAAAAAAAAAAGGAAAAAGAAAACTTGTGCCTCATGTCTAAAGAGGTTTTGCCCTATGCCCTCATGCCCTCAATAGATGCACATATAATACTTACATATTATATATGTTGCATAAACATAGTGTATAGTATATACACTGCACATATAATGTTATAAAACAATACACATTATAATGCATATGTGTATATACATTGTATATTTCTATATCTTTATATATTATAAAAATAATAATCAACATTGATTCAATTCTTACCATATGTCACACACTCTGAAATTGACTTTAACCTGTGTTTGTATTAACAATTCCATGTATCCTTAATTTATAAATGAGGAACAATTAAACAAGGTACATGGTAAACAAGTTGTTGAAAATTAATCCTTCCATAATTATGAGACATGGGATCAAAACCCAATTACTCTGGTTCCAGAAACATTCTCATTTAGTTATTATATTGCTTTTATGAACTATATCTATACATTATCAACCCAATGCACATATTTTTGATACATATAAATAATTTTTGCTGCAAAAGACATAAATTCTAAAATTTAAAAGGAATAAGAAAAATTATATGCAGTTTCTTGTCACTTCTATTTTCCTATTTTCTATACTTTTTTGTGAAAGATGCAGTCACCTACTGAAGACTGACACAAGTGGTGTAATTCTCTAACTTTTCATATGTATATTTGGAAGTTTTTAAAATGTTTTTGTTAGTGCATTATAGTTATACATAGTACTTTGTTCATTTTTTTAAAAAATTTATTTAGTTGTAGTGGACACAGTACCTTCATTTCACTTGTTTATTTTTATGTGGTGCTGAGGATCGAACCCAGTTACTCCCACGTAGGAGGCGAGCCGCTCTACCACTGAGCCACAACCCCAGCCCCTATTTTGTTCATTTTGAAATAGTCATTCATGCATGGAGTGTAATTTTCTCCACTTCAGTTGATAGTTCTTCCTTTTTCCCTCCCCTACACCCTCCAGTTGTTCCCTTTCCTCTATTTTACTGACCATCCTTCTATTGTGTTTTTTTAAAAATAAATTCTTCATAGATACATGAGAAATTCACTGTGGTATATTTGTATATGTACATATTTTTACATTCACATAATTTTTAATCAATTTCATTCCATTCCCCCCTCTCTCCCCCTAAATCCCCTTTCTCTGTTTCACTGATCTCCCTTCTATTTTCACAGGATTATTGCCAATACTTTCCGGCCTTATTTTGGTCTAACTTTCACATATAAGTGAAAACATTTCACCCTTGACTTTCTGAGTCTGACTAATTTCACTTAGCATGATATTATCCAATTCCATCCATTTATCAGCAAGTGCCACAATTTCATTCTTCTTTATGGCTGAGTAAAACTCCATTGTGTATGTATATCACATTTTTTTTTTACGCATTCATCTGTTGATGAGCACCTGGGCTGATTCCATAACTCAGCTTTCATGAACTGAGTTGCTATAAACATTGATGTGCTTGTTTCATTATAGTATGCTGATTTTAGCTCTTTTGGATAAATACAAAGGAGCAGGATAGCTGGGTCATATGGTAGCTTTATACCTAGTTGTTTTTTTCTTTTCTTTTCTTTTTTTTTTTTTTTTTGAGGAATGTGGTTTTAGCATGGTAGATTGTGGAGGTTTGTTTTAGGTTGGTCATGAGTGAGCACTGGTGCAACTGGCTTTAAACTGTGGTTGTCAAGGCAAGGAAGGGCTTTTAATCACCAGAAAGTGTTTGGAAGCAATTATCACACATGGTTTGAGTTAGCTCCCTGGCTGGGTGAGAGGCGCTTAGACAACTGTGTCAGAGCCTTCCCCACCCTGTCTCAGGTGCGAGGGCTTGTCCCTGTGGAGGTGTGCCTGGCCACTGACCTGAAGACCAATCACTGACCCTGACCTTGGAATGCTGCCCCCCTCGACCTTCATTGGATGGGATTTTCCCTTGAATTTTTTGTTCCCCAATAAAAGCTCACTCCTTGGTATGCTTTCTCTCTCCGGCTAGCCTCTTGGGTAAACCTCACCACCACATTAGGTGGCTGGAGGCGGGAGCTAGGAGAAGCTGTCTCGGAGCTGGGCATTAAAGGTAACGAGAATGTGTCTCTTTAATGTTAAAACTCACTAGTTAATTTCTATGCTTTGAACCTCTTTTATGAAGCTAGTGTGCTGGTCGCGTGGCAGAAGAAAGAACGACATTTTATTTTTCATATTCAACAAATTTAAGGACTTTGACTAAAGAAGGGTTTCTCAACTTTGGGAGTGTTGACTTTTGGAGTTGGGTGTTTGTGTATTGTGGGGGCTCCCACGCATCACAGGATGTTTGACAGCATTCTTGACCTCTACCCACTAGATGTAGTAGTACTTTCCCTTCAGTTTGACAACCAAACATGTCCCAAGTAATAAAAAGTTTTCCCTGTGGGCCACAATGATTCTCACTTGAAACTACTGACTTTCAGGAAAAGGTTGCTTCTTATGAACTCTAGGGTGTATGTATTATGAGCCTTCATAAACTTCAGGATAGAGATTAAATATAGTTTCTTGGAATTTGCCCTGCTTAGTGTTCTTTGGGAAGCCTGGATCTGTGATTTGGTATATGAAGTTAATTTAGGAGAAATTCTCAGTCATTATTGCTTCAAATACTACTATTCCTTACCATCTCCTTCTAGTATTATTGTTACACATATATGCACTTGGTAGTACATATTTCTTGGATATTTTGTTCCTCTTTTACTGTCTTCTTTTTCTTTACTTTGAATTTCAGGCTTCTCTATTGAGATAACTTCCAGCTCAGAAAGTCTTTCCTAAACCATGTCCTGTCTACATTAAGTCCATCAGGAACATTCTTTATTTCTAGTACAGTGTTTTTGATTTCTAGCATGTATTTATTTTTTATTCTTGCACAAAATCTCCATCTCTTTACTCATATTATGCACCTGTTCTTTCATGTTGACTACTTTTTCCTCTAAGTTCCCTATCTTGTTATTCATGGTTGTTTTCAATTCCTGTTCTGATAATTCCAAAATTGCTGCCATAGTTGAGTCTGTTCTGATGCTTATTATGTTCCTTTAGACTGTGTTTTATCTTTTAGTATGATTTTCAACATTTTAAGTAAAATATAGACATAATATACTAGTCAAAAAGACTTTATGAAATTGTTCTCTATTAATACTGTGGTAAGATGTAATGGGAGCATAGCAAACCTATGGATAGGGCCTAGGCATTGAGTGAACCTGTGCCCCTAAGGTGGAAACTTCACACCTTTGTTGAAATAGGATGAGTAGAAGGAGGTGAAAAGATTACTTAGTGCCAAGAATACCTGGAAGCTTTAGATAGGATACCTCAAGTACAATTCTACATTGAAGTTCAAGGGGGAACTATGAAAGGGCTAGATAACTTTAGATTAATGTGACATAGCCACAGAAACTTGATGTCATTACTCAATACTTGGGTACAAATCAACTCTATTCTTTAATTACATTTCCTCTAGCCAGAGTTTATTTTCTATGAATCAGCTTGTGGTGTTCATAATTTAAGCATAGTAGATTTAAAAAAATAAGTAAACTGTATATTAAAATAATATGTTACTTTTATGACTTGAAGAAAAGAAACAACTTTTAAAATTATTGCAAATGAATAAAGAATGATTAATGTTCTGAGTCTGGAGTATTTAGAATCTTAGAGTCAGATTTTGTTAGAAATTTAAAAAGAAACTAGACTGGTTTAGAAGAGTACTTCAGTCTGATGATCAAAATAGAAGCAGTACAGGAATATCAACAAAAGGAAACAAGTCAGGCTTATTAAATTGGTAGAAGAGAGGTATTCTTTTAAAAAAGGTTGAGATATTAGAGAATAGATTAGGAAGAACGAAGAGGAAAATGAGATCTTAAAGGTAAGGCTGAACTGATAAGCACTGTGTCTAACTGCTCTTTAAAGGCCATTAAAAATAAGTATTTTAAATGAAATTGAGCAATAGTGACTGAGGTCCAAAGAAATTTAACAGAAAAAATAAAGTTCCTAGAGTATTCTGAAATCACTGATCAAGTGGGAGCCAAAGATAGACACCTCTGAAGGCTATGGTTTGAGGATTTCTAATAAAATATTTTTTTGTATCAAGAGGTAAAATATATAGATATTTTTGACAGAGAAAGACCTAGAAGATCAAAATAGAGCCGTGGATGGGGTAGATGCTGACATCACCTGTTCTGTGGGGGAATGTGCCCAATCTAAGACATAGTGAAGAGATGAAAATCTGTCTAGATTGGATGTTGAGCTAAAGCGAAAGTACATCCTGGATAGAACTGTACAGTCCAGAAAAAGAAAGGCCAACTCTATTCATTAGATGGGTTTGAAATGGAATGATGATAATTTCTGAAGCTTTGAAGGAATTATACTCATTCTGATGTGAGGTCCTGGGTAAAGAAACTAAAATCATTTTAGCTCTGACTTAAATGGGATGAGGGGCTATGCTCTGACTTTGCCTCTCCTGCTTCCAGATGCCCAACTTCCCAGGATACCTACCTCAGTGATACCTTTGCATTCAGGCTTACACACCAATATATTTAATACTGTCATTCATATATATATATATATATATATATATATATATATATATCTGTATATATATATATATATATATCCACTAGCTCTGAACTCACTCTCCCCTTTACTCTGAATAAACACACACACACACACACACACACACACACGCACACACAGCCCTATAGATATTTAAATGTATTTTAAATATCATTTTCTAAAATGTTGCACTATTTATTTAATGCATTAGGTTTTCTTTTTAATTTTATGCCATACTCTCTAAAATATAAAATTCATGAGAGCATGGATTTTGATAGGTTTTTATTCATTACTATATCCCAAGAATTTAGAAAAGTGCCTGTCACACAGGAAGGATGTAATAAGTATTTTTAAATGAATTTATGTAGCATCTCGGGCTCTTGGAAATGAACTAATACAACTTCTGGGACTCTGCAGCAACTGAAAGATGCCAGAGAAGAAATGTTTAGTTCCCACCAGACATCAAGAACACCTTCTACCAAGAATTAACAGATTAAGAGAATTGGGAGAATAGTTTTAGGATTTAAACTAAGACTTAAAAGTTTACTTAATGAGCATACTATTTGGATTCAATTCAGAACGTTCTTGGGGGAAAAAAAATGCCCAAACTGAATATTGATGTTCTCAGGAAGATACCCAAAGGAATATTTGCTGGTGTTTGGAGAATGGACCTGTGAAAGAAAGATACAGTACTATTCAGATAAACTGCCAATCACTTGGGCCAGGGGAACACCACAAACCTCTTGCTATGGGCCTCTTTGTTATCCTGATATGTCAAAGAAAAACAAAAACGAAAAGCTAGGAAAAGATAGGGGAATCCCTTCTTTTTCATGCCTGATATATACATATATATATATATATATATATATATATATACATAAATTTATGTATATATACATACATACATACATATACACACCCTTTAAAGGGAGCCCTGGGCATCTCTCTACACTTTAATTTTCTTCCCCAAAATGTGTAGTGAATTTCTTCATTGATAAATTTGAGAATAATTCCACATATTTAGCTCAGCCCCTTCTCCTTCAAGCTAACTGTTCCTTGGAGAGAACTATACTTCCTTATTCCCCATCAAGGAAGGACTTCCTGGGTTCACCATGGCTGTGACTGGCTGGGTAATTTCCCCTGTTTGGGGGATTTACTTGGGAGGCCCATTATTTTGCTAAACTTAGCTCCACACTCCACATGAGCCTTCACTAACAGCAAAGTTGATGTATCTGCCTGTGCTTTTATTTTTTGTTGTTCAGAGCTAGTTGGCAAAGAGGCTTGCTATTTATGGCCATCTTCTTAATGAACCCAACAAACATTTTTATTTTATTTTTTTTCTGATTCCCTACTAGGATGAGATTTCCTTCATTTTAGACCTATGGTGATGAGAATAGGACTCTATCTGTTTATTTGTCCTTTCCCATTTTCCCATTAGTATCTTGGATCCTTCTTTTTCCCCCTCAAATGCAGCCTTTCATTCTGATCACTCAAGAATGGTCCGTTTACTAGGCTGATGCCTCTCTCTACTAGAGTGGGGAAAAAACTCTGAGATTGGTTACTTCAGTGTTTTCAAGCAAGAGAAGGGGACACACAAAGGGAGTTTCCATGGAACATTCCATCCCAAGGGGATAGGATTACAAAAGAATAGGTGAGTGTAGCTCAACCCCAGGGGAATGCCTACTCAGAAGACTGGCCTTGATATCGGAGGGTGGGGATGGGGGGGGGGCGGACGGGACACCAAGTCACAAGTCATGGTACGACTGCACCTGACTACAGTGATATTTCAGATTCCTGTAGTACATCAGGACTGGAAGGCGGGGTAACTCAATGTGGCTCCCCACACCAGAGCATGACTCCCATGACTTACTTCCCCCAACTAGGCCCCATCTCCTATCTGTTACACCACCTTCCAGTAGTCTATTTAATTATGGTTTTATCAATGGATTAATACATTGCTGTGATCAGAACCAACAGGGTTTGATCACTTCCTAAACTTCATACCTCTAAATATTTTTTCATTGAGGGACACCTTCAACACATGAGTCTTTGGGGCACACTCCAGAGTCTAACTATAACATGAAGGGTGTTGGCTTCTCTCCTAGAAGTCAGTTGAAAATATACTGGAGTAGTTGGTTGTTTAAATGACTGGGGGAATACACCACTGACAGTTCTTGGTAGACTAGAGGAGACTAATTTTATCAGAATAAGAACAATCCATCCAAATGTCAAAAATATCCATCTCTTTAATCAGAAATTGATGAACTCATATTAAGTTGAGCTATTTTATATAGTGCTTTGAGGATCATTTCTGTACATGTCTTTTCCAGTCTACATATGCAGTAGTGAAATTGGACACAGAATATGCCTTTGTAGAGCATTAGTACTGAATTTCCCATGTTTGTATAAAATTTATACCCCATTAGCAGTGTATCAGTATTTTACTACCTCTGCATTCTTCCTTGCATTGGATATTTCATTTTGAATTTTTAAAATTCTCTAGATTCAGCTATTTTGGGGGGAAGAAAGTGTTATTCTGGCTTTAATCTGATTTTTCTGATTCCTACTGTGACTAAGCAAATTTTCACATGGCTTTGAGAATTTGCTTCCAACTCTGTTTTGAACTTCTTTTTAAAAACCATTTTCCTACCTTCTATATTTGCGTTTTACTCAAATGCTGTCACTTAATGGAGCAAAGTTTAATAATGTGCCAGTTTTAAAATATTATATCATAGCTAAGTTTTTCTGTGCTTAAAAACCAAAGGCCTATTTGGAGATAAATATGCATGAGGATATAAATGCATTGGAAGGTTTTGTGATATTTCCAAGTATTTGAAAATTAATTTTCCTATAAATGTATTCAATTTTCCTGGACCCATTTATTGAAAGGGCCATTCTTGCCTTAGTGTTCTATAGAATCAGCTTGGTCATTAACAGATCCATACATCTGTGGGAAAGATTTTCTAGATTCCATAATCAATCCTGATCCACTGATGTACCTTTTTATCTTTGGATTAGCACTACACTGTCTTTAATTATGGTAAACTTTATAATAACTTTTTAAAATTTGACAGTGTAAGTACTATTTGAAAGCCACTCTGATTTTCATATAACTAATTTTCATGAAACTAAAATATATTTTCATGTTGATAGTAAAATTATTATTATAGATAATCTAATTAGCATAGCCTTCATCTCATATAGTTGCCTGTCATGAGAGGTGTACCCAAGAGCTACTCTCGTAACAAATCCCCAGGATACAATATGATATTATTGACCTCTCCTTCTGTATGTTGCATCTCTGGACTTTATTTTTCCTATGCAACTACAAAACTACAACTTTTTGTCTTGTAACCTCTTTCTCCCCATCCCCTACCCTCACCCCTGACCCCTGGTAACCACTATTCTAATATGAAGGATATTTTGATTAAAAAATAAATTTAAGACATATCATTTTTAAGCATTTATAAAGGCAATGGTTTAGCATGATTACTGACCAACAATTTCTTTTTATTTCTGAGAAATGGAAGGACCATTCTGGACTACCTCATGGTAGTTCACTATGCTTATTAAGTTCTGGCTGAGGCTCTCAAGGGAACATTGATTAATGACTCAGAGTCAACTTGGAATAAATCTGAGGTAGGGAACTTGGTTCTTGATATTATCTTGTTGAGCATTTTTATCAATGATTCAATTGGGTACATAAAAACATGCTAACTAAGGAAATTTAAAAATGACCACTGAAATACATATGCAGGCTAAAAAGAAGTTATCACACCAGAATGAAAAATGTAGTCACATTTCCACATAAGTTATACTTTGCATCCAAAAAATAACTAGGACTGCAGAAAAAAACTCCCAGACAAAGCCCAAATAAACAATTGCACATACTCACAAATCCCATAAAAAGTTTGAGCAACAACATTGATTAAACTATAGCTGTAATTGCAGAGACAAACAAGGAGGAGTGTCATCAGTGTATCAGAAATTTCTGTCACTAAAGAAGGACACAGTTACAGATTGCTCAGAAAAGAAAAACTAGAGAAATCACAGTTCAAATCAATACTGAAATATATTGTTGATGCAGTAGGAATATTTCCAGGGATGTATAAACCCAGACTTGATAGAGATAGGATTGAACCCTCTGGCATCTACTGGAGTTATTAAGTAGAAAGCTGCAATGTGAAGAGTTTGGCCAGTCAGTGTTAGCTCTGAAGAATGAGAAAATGCTTCAGGGAACTAATAATGTCCACACCATCCTACCCTCCCATTCACTCTACAAAATTAAATACAGGAACCACACTCTAACAAACAAGAATTACATATTTAACAAGATTTGTAAACCATCAGAATGAACACTAATTTCATGGGGGAACACAAAAATAAGAGACAACTACAGACATTTAACCCCCAAATGAATCTAATTAAACAGAACAAAACTGAAAGTCTTTGGGAAAAAATATAATTTGTATCTTAAACATGATTCTGAAGAATATTGTATCCAAGGAAAGAAACCAATTAGAAATCTAAAAATGTAGATATTTTCTTAACAAAAAGATCAATTAGTGAAATGAGACACAGAAAAGTATCCAAAAATATAGTAGAAAAATATAGAGAAGGTATAAGAAAAAATTTAAATACATAGAACATATTTCTAGAAGTTATAAACTTTACATAGCAGTAAAAGAGAAAGATAATTGAAATGATAGAAGAATACAGGTAGTTACAAATAATTAAAATAAAACTGAAGTAAGATAAATGAGAAAAACTATCCTATACATATTCTCACTCAAGAAGGGATAGTTTATGCTGCAGTAAAAAGCAATCTTCAAATATCACTAGTATACCAAATATACTGTTTTATTCCTTGTTCATGCTATGTATCCATTTTGGCTTGAAATATGGTGCCTGTGAAATTTTTCTCACACAGGTACTCAGGGGAATAAATTATCTATTATCTAATCTATCACTCATGGCTTGGGAGAAACAAAGGTAACAAATTGCACACGGCATTTAAGAAAATATTTCCCTTGCTTGGAAATTCTATTAGCTTAAGTAATTCATAAGGTCAAGGCCTCACTTCAAAACTGAAACAAAACAACAACAAAACAAAACAAACAGAACAACCCCAAAGAGATATACAAAAATAAAAAATAAAGAAGATAATTGTTGCAGAAATAAAGAAGAAAAAAACTATAATTATTTGGTGCTTGAGAAATATATGAATGGAAATAAAATGTTTAGAGGTATTTTACACACACACACACACACACACACACACACTAAAATATACTACAGATATACTACAGATCCAGAGCTCATGATTTTTACAAATGAATTTGATATAAATGTGCTTTGTTATATATCCTGTGAGGCCTATGGTTCTCCGCTCAGAAAATGAACTTATATACTACTAGAAAATCACATTGCATTCAGATATTTTCCTAATACAACAAAGTTTTGAAGAAAATAAATGTACCCCAGTAGCTTTATTGTCAGAAAAGTATTTATTCAATCATAGAACAATAGGCAGTAAACTCATGAAAACTGATTGAGAAAACTACTGGAAAACTTTTGCATTTACACAACAAATATTTGTTTAAAAATGATAAATGGAAAAGTGTGGAGAACTGTGACTTAAAAATAATTTTGTGGAATTTTAGTAGGGCAAACTAATGTTTTAAGTTAAAATCACATAAGAGAAAGTAATTCTCACATACTCTTGACAATTTAAAAAGATTATTCACTGACAAAACTGAATGGTGGGAGTAGGGATAAAATGAGGAAAGAGTTATAAATATGGTAATATTCTCATTTTCCTTCAGGGAGAATCAACAGATACAGTAAAAATTTTAAAATTGTTTAAAATAACTTCAATTATTTTAAGCATTTGATTCTATATAATTATTTCTATTCTTTAATATAGTAAATTTAACACAAATATCAGTTAAATATCATCATGTCATAAATTATAGTTGCCTCCTAGACTTCTAGTGAAATGTTCTTGGACTATGGCCCTCATCCATCTTAGCCAAGATGTTTGTTTAAGCTCCATGTATTTACAATCAAATTCCAAGTACAGAAGGACAAACTGGTGGGAGGAGAAAACTAGAGAATGGAGAGGAAGAACTCATCTCTGGTCTTTCAAGACACTTCCTGAATTTAGCACGTACTACTTTTTGGACTCAATTGAGGAGCACTTAATTATCTGTGTGCATCTGCAGTGGAGGAAGTAATTTTGTCTACCTTTCAGGATCTTATACAGAAAACATATGAAAAGTGTTTGACAAAAAGTTTCTGCTTGTTTATTTGTTTTTGGTAAGGAGAAAACAAGAGATGATACACAGTGAACCTATTTTAATATATTCAATATTGGTCACATAAAATTATGATCAATCATTTTTTTGAGTCTGCTGGGATTCATACTTATATAAGTCTTCTGGGAGGTGTCAGAATAAATTCAACAGAATGCAGTTTCATATCTGTCTGCAAATAAAAATGAATACTCCCTGAGTTCTGTTGGAAAAAAAATACTAGAGATTTTCAAACAAACAAGGCCATATATTGAACTAACAAATCTCTAGAGTGAATTTTAGATTTGAGATCACTGCAAAAATAAAGTAGGAAATACTATATTTGTAATATTTTTATCAAAATCAAAGATTAAACATTCAGTAATCTTGAAACATTTCTCTTCATTCTTTTTGTTAATTTTTCTTGCTTCAGCTTTTATTCTATTTCAGTTTAGAAAGCTTATATAATTTTATTATTAAGAACTAAAAGTTATTATAGTTGGAATTCCTTATGCATTTTTTCCCAGAAGAAAGCATTTCAACCTGATTTTGGTTATTTTGAGTAAAAGCAGAAATTTTCTTCCCTTATTCAACAAAGAAAATTTCACTGAAAGAGAAATCTAAGGAACAATTTTAAAACTCAGAGACTGAGATTAGATTTAGAGATTCTCAGAGAGTACCCTCTTCTTTACAAATAAACTAAAGCATTTAAAGAAAAAAATTGCATTAGCTATTAAACAGACATATATTTTTTCCTGAACATATTTTAAAATTTTACTCAAATATTCCTTTTTCAGGTCATTCCCCAGATGATTTTCTATATAGTGTGTAACATGAGCAAAGATTTGTATGTCCTTAGTATGGCAGAAAAGAAGAATTGGTTATCATTATTGAAGATGTAATAAATTCTAGACAATGAAAATAGTACAGTGCATATTTTATCTCTGGAACAACATTTGCATTTAAATAGCCATTTTCAATCCACTTGAGTATTTTACTTCATTGTGACCCTTTCTAAAGATTTCCTTTTAGTTTCACATTGACTTTACTGTTAAACCTCATATTATTTTCCCTTTAATTTCATATTATATCTGTCTTAATCAGCTTTTTATTATTAGAGCAAAATAATCTGAGCTGGATTTTTATTAAGAAAAAGATGTTTATGTTAACACTCAGTTTTGAAAGTTCGTGGGGCAAGTACCCCATGATAAATGGCATAATAATTGCAGAAGCACCCACAAGGGGGGAGAGCACATTGCCAGACAGCAAGCCAGAACCTGAGGAGGGACCAGTAGTGGCTTCCCCACTGGGATTCACCTTTTAAGTCCATCACCTTCCAACATCACCCCACTGAGGACCAACTCACAACATATGAATCCTTGGGAGACAATCTCAACTCATACTCAAAGATAGTACCCTTTTTTTTTGAACCTGGGAGCTGTTTTCCTTTATTTTCATAATAAATTTAAGGTTATAAAAATTTTACAAGATAAATATTGTAACTCATCTGTGTATGAGTTACAGTAAATGAATATAGGTGTTAATAATTCCTGATATAAATTAAGATAATCATATAATTCATGGACTTTTGTGGAAATGGTACTATTCATTGAGTTATTGAGACTGTCAATTATTTCTTTTAATACTTATTATATATTTTAAGAACTCTATTTTTACTAAATGCTAATATTGAATTAATGTTTATAATTAGCAGAAACCACAATTATTTCAATACCCATTCACTCATATTTTTAAAGAAAATATTTACAGTGGGACGTATGGCTGTCTTTAAAAAAGAGCAGTACTCCGTCAGTCTTTGTGGAGTGGAGGGATTTGTGACAATAGTCAGCTAACATATGGAAACAGACGTGACAGGTGGCAGCTCTGGAGACATTCCTAAAGAGGCACTGAGTGATATTTGGATCCCTTTCTTTTTGATTCTTTTTCAATTTTGTTGCCTCAAGCACAGGTGTGCTCTAAAACATCAGAATGAAATTTAGATTCTGGTTACTCCTGCAGACTTCTATACCAAGGCCACCATGAAAGCCTTGGATTGCATTCCTCTAGACTCAAATGACGGAGAGACTTCTATTTCCTTATCGTTTATAACTATGTACTTTAGGGGTTTTCTATATTACATTTATATCTCATATCTATATTTTAGAAATAAATCTTTATCTAAATTACATACATAATATTCCTAGTAGAGAAAAATAAATTTGTACTTTAAACTACTCTTCCTTAGTGTAGATATACTAGCTTAGTCTAAAAATGAGTCTTTATTTCATAGAGTCAATTTGTGATTAGCCAAGTCATGAATAAAATTGATGATGCTATCATAAAACCCAAAGACTCATTTTACTAGTAACAACAATGTCCATTTCCAAATATAAGGAAATTTCTCTTTATCTCAGAGTTTGATATGATAGTCCTTTATCTTTTTCCTCAAAATTATTTTCCAAGGTCATCTTAGGCACCATGCTATATTTTAGTAGCATTTATTTTTATTTTATTTTATTTTTTTAGAGGGAGGGAGGGAGGGAGGGAAGGAGAGAGAGAGAGAGAGAGAGAGAGAGAGAGAGAGAGAGAGAGAGAGAGAATTTTAATATTTATTTTTTAGTTATCAGCGGACACAACATCTTTGCTTTTATGTGGTGCTGAGGATCAAACCAGGCCGTATGCATGCCAGGCGAGCACGCTAATGCTTGAGCCACATCCCCAGCCCCAATTTTAGTAGCATTTATATGTCAACAATCTCAAAAGAATAACCCTAGTAATTTCATATCCCTAAACTCCAAGCATGTATTTTATGCATCCTGTTGGTTTTCTTACAATTATTGCAAACAAAGAATCAGAAAATAATGCTTTACTTCCATACCCACACTTAGGGAACTACTCAATAATTATTTTGTTTCTCCCGTTTTCCATGCTTCCATATATAGCCTATTTGAAAAGTTTAGTGACTATTTACAAAATGTATCAAAGATTTGTTTTACTACAATCATTTCATTAAATTCATCCTTAGCTTTTTTCCAGTATTAAAAAAGTAACATTTTATCCTACATCCCATATTCAAAATTTCCCCTTTTTTATTTTATATATATATTCATTAAATCATCTCTTGTACTTTATCTAGAGTGATCGTTCTGTAAATAATTATATTTTGGGGATACTTTCCTTAAAGCCTCTTTGACTTTTCATTACCCTTAGAATTAAATCCAAACTTTGTGTAGTCATCCACAAAGCCCAACAAAGTTAACAAAGGTCCCTTGGGCTGTCTTCATTTTCTGAAATTTCCCAGTGTCCTCAACAAAGTTGGATCACATGGACTGCTTTCCAGTTTTGCATCTGCTCATTCTCCAAGGTGCTTATGTCAACTTCTCCTGCTGTCTAGTCTATTTGTTCTCAGGTCCTGGTTGGTCTGAGTCTGGCTGCTTCTTGTCATTCAAATAGCATATTTAATATCACTCCAATGAGTGAAATTCAACTGGATGTGACCATCCATGCTTTATATCAGTAAACCTATTCTATTTTTATTTATTTAATTTACCACCACTGAGACACATTGTTGATACATTTCTGTTTATTTCCTGTCTCCTCCTACTGGAAGGTAAATGTCATGAAAGTAGTGATCTTTTCTTTTTACTCACCTTAACTCGTCCAGAACCTAAAACAGTGCTTGATATTCAATAAGTCAATCAATACTGAGAATAAGTAAAGGAGTAGTTTATTTGCATATATGGTACTAATTGTTCTGAAGTTCAAGCTGTTAATTTAGGATGTTGCACAATTACGCATTCCTGTTTTTTTTTCAATCTAAAAAATGGGCAATTAAAAGGTATATCTATGTTTTATTTTTCTCTTGGTTGATGTAAATAATCCTTTGAAAGAATATTCTTAATTTTTGAGATACTAAGGACAAGGATTAAAAGGAAAATCTTAATTTCTGATGGCTGCAATTCCACGTCTTTTATGCCCAATCATATCTTTTGCCTAACCATTTCTTTTTTTTTTATTGGTTATTCAAAACATTACAAAGATTTCTACTGCAATCCAGACCCATAGGTTAGTTTTGTTCTTTAACTCATAAGGTTACTGGCAGTTATAAATATTTAAATCCATATCCAAATATAAACACATTTCCAGAGGTGAGAGTGTTGAGGACTAAAATCATGGCTTGCCTTATCTAGTATGCTTTTCCAAGATTTCTATCTCTAGCTAACCAATAATTTATTATAATTTAAAGATATCTTTAATAATACTTCTATAGTTAATTAAAAATTGATATCAGCATATAAACATGTTTGTCAGTAGGAACATAAGAGATGCTTTCTAGTTTACAGCTTAAAAAAAAGAAGGAGAAAGAAAAACATCGAATAATTAAAATTAGGATCAAATTCTAAACTTGATTTGATTTCTTCAAAATCTAATACCCCATTCTGCCTTTTCTCCCAGTACCATATTCTCAGTTGTGACAGATTTACTAAATTTTAGCTAAATACAATTCATAATATTATCAAATAGAAATTATATTTTAATTTCTTCATGTTTTGTTTTTTTATTTTTATTTTTCAACATTTGGTACATTGTTCAAATAATTCACATATGAAACCATGGAATTATCTTTAATTGTCCATAAATTTATTTTATTTTATTTTATTTTTTAACTGATCCATCTTCTCTGGTGTTTTGTTTATTTTTTTTATTTGTTTTATTTTGTTACTCTTTCCTGTAATTTATTCCTTGTGAATGTTTCTTATCTATTACATGACAAGTTTAATAGTGTATTATAATAAAAAATTGAACAAATTTATTAATTATTGAGCAAGCATAGAATACTATATTTATACCTATATTTACTACTAGTACTGAACATTTGAAACATTAACTATTGTTACTATTACCATTTTATAAATAGAAAATCCTGAAACTTGAGGCTTTAGGAAGCATAAACTTACTCAATTGAACACATTTAATTGTGAATGAACCTTACTTTTCTTTGGAAAAAAAATTACCTATCTCTTTAGTTGACAGGTTCTCCTTCTTCAGTTTAGGCTATCACAATCAGGAAATTTCTTATGGTTAGTATTTGGAAGAAAACACCAATGAAGGCAAAAAAATGTCAAAGGTATTTTCCAAAATCAAAGCTAATATACTGTACCATACCATACAAAGATTAGTGAATATATCTATTTCATTTGAAAATAAAGATTCAGTTCAATCAAACTTTGTATAGCTGCTCTTTGGTCTCTTTTAGTGCTGTTTTAGTACTTAAAGTGCAGGACAGCAGGTTATAATTGGTAAATCCCATCTCATACTTAGAACATAGAAAAATACAAGAGTTCACCATTAGCAGGAGTAGCCTCTTTTTATAATAGATACTGTTGAAATAGCAGGAGAAAATCCAATCTAGCTTACTGACAGATAATTTTAATTTGTTAGATCATCTTACTTCATTTTTCCAGTGACACAGTTAGACTTAATGTTAAAATTTCCCATTTAAATGGATAGTTATTAACAAAATCATTGGAATTGACATCACCAATGTGAAAGCTAAAGAAGATAAAGCAACTGTAGTTAAGCTTCCCATCCTCCATTTGTTTTATCTTCTATACTCCTTAGATGATTCCTAATGTACACACATGCACACACAAATGAAAGATAAATCTAAATATTATGTAAGAAAGTTGTTTTATGTCAGAGTAAATCTTTTAACATTCTCAAAAAGATTAAGAAATAAAAACCAATTAAACCATTGGAAACAATGTAGACAGGAAGGGACATCTTTGTAATCATATACCATGTTTCTGTAATCATTGTTTTGACTTTTGATGTCTTATTGACAAGACTGGTCATTGGAATACACTCAAAGTTCTACAAATGAACCTTCATTAAATTATGACTATTACAAACACCAACTTATTTGCATAAACCAAAGCCACTATTAAACTGTTGTCTTCTTTCAATTCACAATATTATAGTTACTTAGAAGAAAAGAGTTGAATTTAATTAGCATTTAGAAATAAAATTGTTTGGCCTGACAGTAAAAGTGGGATCCTAACCTTATATTTCATGGTAATGTCAAGCTGTGAGTATCACTTATCTATGGTTTTCAGAGGTGGCCTAAATCCATTTAAAGATGCAGAGAAGAAAAGGACATTTAGAACACTGAGAAATGACTTCTAATGATCTGCTGTCTCATATACAACACAGGATAGTTGCGTTCAGAAGATATTGGACCATAATTCATCTTTGGAGTAAAATGTGTGCTTCATCTCTGGGACAAAATCTTGGAGAAGCTGATTATGACTGTGAAATGTAGAGGAAAATCTGCCTCAGCATCAAGTATTTATTAAGTCCCCTGCCTTAAATAAATAATAATCTCTATTAGACAGAAAAAGTACTCTGACTCAAAAACTATTTATGTGCATACTTTCCTAGATAATTAAATAGGTTTCTTTGTGATGTTAACTATAATCTCATGTATCTAATACTAAATTAAATTTAATCAGTTTCTCATCTATTATATATTCAAGTTCTACAAGGGCAACATTTTATTAAAAAGTTACTCAATGTTTTAAAGTGGGATAAAACAATGCAGCACTCTGTTAAAATGTTCCATTTAATGACACACTGCCTGCATAGCATTATAATATTATTTGACCAAAGACACACTATTTTGCTTAATTAAATCATCATATTTAAATATTGAACCTATGAGTGCATATGGTCCACAAACTATGACTCTGGGATTGGAAACAGATGTATTGCATCTGAATTATTATGCCTACAGAATTTTAAGCTCTAAGACCTTGAAGAGAATCAGTTATATATTTAAAAAATTGAATAAAATTCATTGCCTACACTATAGATTAGATTGAGACTTAAATTAATATTAATGATGAATTGCCTCAAAAAATTGAGAAAACAATCTGGTACTTCATGGTCCTTCCTTTTTTATTTATTGGTTCTTTTTAGTTATTCATGACAATAGAATCCACTTTGACATAATTAGAATATCATGGAATATCTTGTTCTAATTCAGTCCCTAGGACCTCTCGTTCCCTTCCCCTCCCCATCCCCTGCGCCCCTACTTTTGCTGATCTTTCTGCCATTTACCCTTTTTTTTTCCTTTCTTTCTTTTTCTCTCTCTCTTTTTAAAAAAATTTGACTGTGGTTTTGACTACTTCCTTCTCTTCCTCCTCTTTCCTAGTCAGATGAAGTACCATGCCTGGAGGTATGGAATGTGGCTTCCTGAACAATGACACAGGTTCTGAACATTGACAAACCAGAAGTGCAAGGTGCTGTGTTCACCATGGATTCCAAATTAACCAATGAGAAATAGTAGACAGCAGATATCCAGGCATATAAATTGTTGGAAGTTCTTTGGAAAAATTCTTCCATGCTAAATCATATACTGGCCCAGAAACCTGCCTCTTTGTTTCTGGATACTTGTGAAGCAGGTGCCATCAGGAAAATGAATGATCATGGGGCTTCAAATCTTGTTCCACCTCATTTCCCTTTGCATTTACCATCACCACATCAAACTCAGACATTAAAAATAGAATTTCTACTGAATTCAGGCTAAAAGGTGTGGTATCTAACAAGTGCAGTCTTACGGCAATGGTTAGTGCAGTCTTAGGGCAATGGTTAGTGCAGTCTTAGGGCAATGGTTTCCAGCCTGATCTGCTGAAGGGTAACCAGGCATTAACTTCTTCTGTTTGTATTTTACTGTGACTTAGTGAGGCAGTAAGACTGGATGTTAGTTTCTGTTTAGTCATAACATGAAATGAGGGATGCAATTAATTTAACCACTCCTCTTTTTGGCTCTTTAGTTTTTGCCCACTTGTGTTGATAAAAGATTGCTTCAGGCCCATATCAGAAGTTTCTTTATGAACACAAATTTTAGATTAGATGACTGGAAATCAAAAGGCACAAAACTCCTAGATATATTTTAGGCTTTCAAAAAGATATTTTAAATTTTAATTTTTTTAAATTCTAAGTTTTTATTTCCACCTTTTTTTTCCTCCAAGTGCATGACTGTATGCTGAGTTCTTTCATCAGAAGAAAAATGATGACAGAAGAAAACAAGGAATGCTACAGTAAAGAATTAAAACTACTTAAATGGTAGGTGGTAAAACTATAGATGAATATTGACACTATAAAGCCTCAAGTGTAATATTTTATATAATCTCAATATATATAGAAATGAGATCAATGCAAACAATAGCACAGAGTATAAAATGGATCAAATATGTTTTGAATGTCCTCTAGTTCTAACACTATTAGAAGAAATGATAAATACAATAATTTGACTTATTGTCAAAAATAAAAACACTGTGTCTATTAGAACCACTGAAATAGTGAGAAAATGTAATAAGCAAATAAGTAAAAAGTATAATAAAAAATTTTATTAACTCAAAAGTACAAAAGATTTAAGTAAAAAACAATAACAACAGGGCTGGGGATGTGGCTCAAGCGGTAGTGCACTTACCTGGCATGCGTGTGGCCCGGGTTGGATCCTCAGCACCACATACCAACAAAGATGTTGTGACGGCTGAAAACTAAAAAAAAAAAAAAAAAAAAAAAAAATATTAAAAAATTCTCTCTCTCTCTTAAAAAAAATAACAAAGAACATATATATCTAAATAAAAATAGATGGCATTTCAAATCCAAATATCTTAGCAATTGTTATAAATGCAAATTGACTAAATACTTTAGTATTGACTATGACTATCAGATTTAGTTTTATTAAAAAACCACAAGCAAAAAAAAAAACTGATAGAGCTATGCTAATATAATATTAACTTTAAGGAAAATATTCGTAGAGATAAAAAAGAACACTTTATAAAAACAAGAGTCTGTGTAAAAGAAAATATTATATTCTAAATATATTTGCATTCAATAACATAGTTTTAAGCATATATATGAAAAATGAAAATGGCAGAGTAAAGACCACCAAGCTTGCCTTTGAAGAAAATCATGGAAAGAACGGAAAGTTATCAGAATCAACTATTTAGAACTCTGAAATTTAACCAAAGGCTTGCAGCAACCTAGGGAGCATTTAGTCAAGGATAAATATTCCTATCCTTGCAAGAACAGAGGACTTTAATTCTTATTGGATTAGCACTTAATACTTATAATGGTTTAATCTTTTTAAGAACTTCTTGGTGTATTTTACTTACTAGATTTCCCACTCCTTAGCTCAGCAGTACCCTGGAAAAATAACAGCATGAATTCTTGCTATAGGAGGCAACAGAAGACAATAATATATTTTTTAAAGCCATGTTTCAAACAACAATCATTATTTGACCTAATCGGTGGTTCTCTCTAGTGGACTACTGGAAAATATACCTTCATCTTTACTCAAATTCACTCATTATTGAATGTATTTCTCCAGACACTAGAGGTAATTATTGAGTGTTTTAACATTGGGACTTCCTGAGGTGAATAACAGTGACACAATGGCTAATCAAATGCTTGTATGGTAAAGCTGAATAATGAATTATGCATAGAAGTTTTGAAAATCTCCCATGTAGATTGGGAATCTAGAAGGCCATGTGCAAACATAGGATTTTGCCTGTGTTCAAGAAAAGACCTAGGAAGACTCAAACTCTAACTTCTGACTGATACTAAAGTTTCAGCACAAGCTAGAAATGAAGACTATAGAAGAGTCATAGTAACAGTCAGAGAGTGAAGTTACTAAAATCAGGAATCAAAAAGGAAAGATTATTATCTACCCTTATTGAAATAAAAAGTATTACAAAGAAGTAATGTGAAAAACTAGAAAATAAACAATTAGATAAATTACATGAAACTGACAAAACTCTAGGCCCAAAAAGATGTATGCTGAAGGCTTGGTTTTCAACCTGTGGTACTACTATAAGGTGGTAAAACCTTTTAGGAAGTGCAGTTTAGTGGAAGGAAGTTATGTCATGGGGGTTGTAAACTTGAAGGGGATATTTTGACCTGTATCCTCTATTGTTTCTGTCTTTGCTTCCTGGCCAATATGAGGTGAACAGCTTCTTCTATCTCATCCTCCTATTTTATGTACTGCCTCACAAAAGGCTCAGAAAGAATCTGGTCAACTGACCATGGAATACAACCTTCAAGAATGTGAGTAAAATAGATGAATGGATAAAAAAAAAAATGTGGCATCTATACACAATGGAGTATTATGCAGCACTAAGAAATGACAAAATCATAGAATTTGCAGGGAAATGGATGGCATTAGAGCAGGTTATGCTAGGTGAAGCTAGCCAAGCCCTAAAAAACAAATGCCAAATGTCCTCTTTGATATAAAGAGAGCCACTAAGAACAGAACAGGAAGGAAGAGCATGAGGAAAAGACAAAGACGAATGGAGAGAGAGAAAGGGAGAGAGAAGGGAAAGCTTATGGAAATGGTAGGAGACCTTCAATGACACACAAAATTATAAGAGGTTATGAGGGGCAAGGGGGAGGGGAAAAAAGGGAGAGAATTGAACAACAGCAGAGGAGGTAGAGAGGGAAGATGGGATTGGAGGGGAGGGGAGGGGGGATAGTAGGGGATAGGAAAGGTAGCAGAATACAACAGTCACTAATATGCCATTATGTAAAAAGGTGAGTATATAACAGATGTGATTCTGCAATCTGTATTTGGGGTAAAAAAGGGAGTTCAAAACCCAATTGAGTCAAATGTATGAAAGATGATATATCATGAGCTCTGTAATGTTTTGAACAATCAATAAAAAAAAAAGAATGTGAGTAAAAAAAAATCTCTTTTTAAGTTAATTTATTGTATGTATTTGTTATAGTAATTAAAAACTAACATTCCCTAAAAACCCACAAACTATCAAAAGAAACTGAGGAAGAAATAAAAATTATTCTGCATAGAACTATGATACATAAAAGAATTGAGTTAGTACTGAACACTTTTCTCCAAATGAAAAGCTCAGGACAAAGTAGCTTTACTAGTGAATTGAATTCCAACAAATATTTAAAGAAGAATTATATGAGAGTTATAATGCTTGCTTGTTTTTTTTAAAATATTTTAAAAATCTGTTTTGCTAAGAAATGGTTATGTGGAAATCCTTACACTGTCATTCTGAACACAGAATCCTCTACTGGGTTTCTTCTTTTGGCATGATTAAAAATGTTTGAATATTAGTAGAGGTAATTGTCACAAAGCCCAGTGACTATACAAAGAATCACAAAGTTGAGCACTTTTAAATAGTGAGTTTTATGATGTGTATATTTTATTTCAATTGAAATGCGTGTGTGTGTGTGTGTGTGTGTGTGTGTGTGATTAACAGAAAAGTAAGAGATAAATCTAAAAATCATATTGAACCTACTACCTGTCTTTATGAAAAGACAGGAGAGCAAACAAAACACAATAATAAAAAAACCCAAAACCAAAATATTAATAAAGAAACAGTTCTGAGCATTGTAATTAAAATTTTTGATCAATATGTCATGTAGTGTACTTTGTCCCCAATGCTAGAAGACTTCATTTTTCTGTCAAGAATTCATATATCAATTACCATAACTTCTAAATCCTGGACCTCATAGAAAATCTCAACAAATAAATGTTTGAAATTATTTACAGCCCATACTTGGACTACAATGAACTCATTTTAGAAATTATTAACAAAAGGACAACTAGAAAAACAACATAAGTACTTAGATTAAGAAGTATACACTAAAAAAATTAAAATATGAAAGAAAAAACTATAATAACAGGTGAAAATCAGTAAACTAGGTAAACAATATTTTAAACAAATTACTAAAGATGATATAGAAAGATCCACGTTTAGATTCCAATTAAAGAAGTACTCCAAGGGATATTTATAATTTTAATGTGTATACTAGAAAATAACAGGATTGGAAAATTAGTGTACATAAGTACTTCTAAGTCAGAAAGTAAAACAGTCAATATACCACTCCCTTGAGAGAGAGGGAGAGAGAGAGAGAGAGAGAGAGAGAGAGAGAGAGAGAGAGAGAGAGAGAACTAGGAAAAGGTAAAAGTACCTGGAAGATGAGAGAAGAAATAAATGAAATAGACAAATAATAGGGAAAATGAAGAAATCCTAAATTTGAGTCTTTAAAAGATTAATGCATATTTAAAAAAAATAAATAAAGGTAATGTAATATCTCAAAGCCAGGAATACTAAAGAAGATGTTGCTGAGTTGTCCACTAATAAAAAAATTAATAACATAGCATTATGAACAACTATATGCCAAGATATTTCAAAACTAAAAGGAAATGTACAAATTATTGCAGAAAATAATTATATTATGTGACAAAAGAAGAAATGAAAAATTTGATTAGTTCCAGGATCTATTAAAGAAATTGAATCTTTTTCCTACAGTGGAAGTTTCTATCTAAATTAAATTCACTAGTGAATACTTCCAACAAAAGAAATAACACTTATGTTGAACAAGTTTTTCCAAATAAAACAAAAAAGAGACCATTTCTTAACAATTGTTAGGAGAATAACATAATCTTGATGCCAAAAGCTGCTAAATATATTATAATAAAAGAAAATACTAAATCAATATTTTTCCTAAACATAAATTACCATTGTCTAATGTATTGGCAAATCATATCTATAGTCCTTTATAATCAAATATTCACTTCTATATTACTTCTTCGTGCAAATTATGTTTTATATCTTGTGTTTAAAAAGACTTCTTTTCTCTATTGCTAATGAGTAAATGTTGAGAAGTATTTTCCATTTTCTATTACTCCTGTCATTATATTATTAATAATTCTTTCCTATACTTATATGTTTTTTTCCAGTTGACAGATCTTGGATTTGGAGTAATGAGGTTAAGGCTTTTATTTTTTTTATTTTTTAATTTTTATTGTTGGTCGTTCAAAACATTACATCTTTCTTGATGTATCATGTTTCACAATTTGATTCAGAAGGGTTAAGAACTTCCATTTTTACCCCGTATACAGATTGCTGAATCACATCGGTTACATCAGTTACATTTCCATTGATTTACACATTGCCATTCTAGTGTCTGATGAATTCTGCTCTCTATCCTATCCTCTACTATACCCCCTCACCTCCCCTCCCCTCCCCTCCCCTCTTCTCTCTCGACCATCTCTACTGTAAAACATTTATTCCACTTGTAAGGCTTTTATTTTGGGTGAGCACTGCCTGTGTTTCTGTCTTTATCATTACTTGCTGTAGTTTCTTCTTTAGAAATTTCACTGCTGTGTTATTTGTTGGATAAGTATTAGGAGCTGGTAAAAAAAAATCATGTGATTTTCAACCCTATAAATCTACTTCATTTGATATTCTAGGGGCTTACTTCTACCCTGCAAGATAAGTCTTTATCTCATTTTCATTTTCATTCAGTACATGATTGTTGAACATTCTATTTTAGCCTAATTGCATTTATTTAAGTATCATCTCTTAAAGAAAACACATAAACTGGGCTAGGGATATAGCCCAGTTGGTAGAGTGTTTGCCTTGCATGCACAAGGCCCTGGGTTCAATCTGCAGCACCACACACACACACGCACACACACACACACACACACACACAAAAAAAAACACCTCAGAATGCACATAAACCTCACAGAGAAAAACTGAGCATAAAATTTATGTAGAATGAAAATAAACCACAAGAAAGAAGCATTTTGTTTAACACCTATAGTAGAAAAACAACCTAAAGGTAATATATAATTAAAAATGCCTTACATGAAAGACAGTAGGAAATTGAAATTCAGAATATAAATTTAAAAAATCAACAAATATTACATTTGAGTTGACCAAAATAAAAAAAAGATACTGAGGAAATGGCGAAGTGCTGCATTTGGCTGAGTTTCCCCAAAGGTCCATGTGTGAAGGCTTGATACCTAGGAAGGCCACACTGGGAAGAGCTGTGGCCCTTTAAGTGCTGGGTTCTAGCAGGAAGCCCTTAGTTCATTAGGGGCATGCCCTCAAAGGGGACTGTGAGACTCTGAACTGGTCTTCTGTGCTTCCTGGGTTCATGACAGGACCACTTGCTCCAGATGTGCTCTTGCTATTTCCATCCTCTGCCCTCATCAGATTCCAGACCAGAAATAAAGATAAATCAGAGGTAATGATAAATTACAAGGTGCCCAATGGAGAATACATATGAGATATGTATATGACATGAGTATGTGAAAATACATATGACATGAAAATCAAGGATATGTTACATATATGACAAAAGCACAGTAAGACACGTGGTGTTAGAAAAGAACAAATAAAATCACAGTAACAGATACAAAATACTCAAAACTAGAGACTCTGAATGAGAAAAAGAATAAAATGAAAAATAACATGTACATGTACATATTTAATCTCTACCTTTAAATGCATATATTCTAATATTCTGTAATCACACATTAATAAAAATGCAAATGTATACTGTTGTTCAGTTTTGAAATTAATCAAATGACTATTTAAATGTAGAAACAGCCAAATCATATTATTCACTTAGAATATCTTTGTTTACTCTGTCAATGGTAGGTATTGGATACTAGTACTTTTTAGTTAAGAAAAGATATATGAAATATATTCTATGTTATAAGTATTGAGTTAACGTTGGGAGTTGAAGATGAATAAGATATCCTGGAAATCCATTAGGATTTTATTTACTTAAATTCTCCCAATTATTCTATCATTTAGCTTTCATTAATTCCTTTGAACTTGTCACAATTATAATGTTATGTAATTTTTTAAATTGTAAGCTTTTTTTCAGCAGCACATATTTCTACAGTTGTTTTTAGGAAAAATGAGTAAGCTGAATAAAAGTCACATTAAATTAAACAATAGCTATATAGAAACAAGATATAGGAGAAATCTGCTAAGTTATACTCTCCATTTGAAGTGTCAAATATGTTAAAATATTCCTTGGGGAAGGGCACACTATAAAAAAATAAAAAACCCTATAGATACTGGAGGATTGTGGGATGGGAAGGAAAACAGAAATGTTTGTTTCTAAAGGGCCAAGGAGAGACATTGGTGACTTTGGGAAAAAAACACATTTTCTTTCTTTCTAAGGATTAATGGCAAGTTACATTGTATGGATATGCATATTTTTTAACTTAGTAAATCAGAGGTCAGAATGCAAATGAATGTAATATAATATTATTTTAATAGGTACTATTATTTATTAGTTATCCTGTAACTAAACAAACAGGAAACCCTCCATTTAAGGTTTTCATCATCCTGACTTGAATAGGGTGGAGAGGGAAAACAAAAATTTGTTGAAGAAATTGAGGAGAAAAATCTGGAGGAAAAAAGTCTTTCCTGTGTTTAGAATGTTCCACTTTTATAGTCCCCAAATGTTTCTCTTTGTTTCACTTTAGCACCCTTATTAGCATCACTTTCTCTTTAACATTCTACCAAGGGGAGAGCTTTTTAGGTCATTAGTGAATATGATAATTTAATATGAAAAAAATGATACTATTGGAGTATCAATGCTGCTGATTAATATGAATTTACAGATTATATATATTTAAATATATATACATATATAATTAAATGATTATATTTATTCAGCCATCTGTTTCTTAAATTTTAGGAATTATGCACAGTTTCAACATCTGTGTATGTTCATATATTTTTATGCAATGATGGTAAAATGCTGACAAAAGTGGAAAACAGAAAAATAAACCAATGACATTTCAAAGGGCTCCACTTTTCGAATTTATGTGTATTCATCTCCTTCTTCTAAAATACATCTGTTGTAGTTACTGAGATTCTAAAGCTAATCAAAGTCCTTTTGAGAACAAAGATGCATTTAAATTGAGTTTAAAATATTTTGCAAATTCATAAATTTATTTTCAAACAGATGCAGCCCATTGAACTGGATTTTGGACTATCAGTAAGATAATTCAGTTACTTTAAAGAAACATAATATGTAATACTGATAAAGAATTAATACAGTAATTTATTTTGAGTAAATTTTTTTCTATTCAGGAAAATCTTACAGACACAAGAAAAAATACAGAGAAAGAAGAAAGGAAGAGGTGTAGAAGGCAAGAATGAAGGGAAGGAATGGGAGGGGAGAGGTCAGAAGGGAAAGAACAGGGAACAAGAAAAGAAGGAATGAGAGGAATAATTGTAGAGAAGTTTAGAAAAGAGAGGCAATAGAAATGACAAGAATTAGCAAGAACAAAAATAACTAAATGACTAAATGATTTTATGTTTACTTAACGAATAACTAAATTATTCCTATCAGAAAAAATATTTAAGACTTAAAAATTATTTAGGAGTAAAAATAGCAGGGGATATGAAAATACGTATTTATTAAACAATCTTGGAAATAGCCATATTTTACTATTTTATGTATGAACATAAAGTCTCATCTTGGAGCACAGGGAATATGGGAAGTACATTGTTTTTTGTTTTTGTTTTTTGTTTTTTTAAAGAGAAATGTCACACTATAACTTTCTGTCATATAGAGCACAGAATAAATGTCCTTTTAAATTTAGGCAGGTTAGAGTATCATATAGCCAATAGGGAATGGCAAAGTAGATGTAGTAAAGTATTTATGTGCTTTCAAGTGAGAGAAAAAAATGGAAAGAAAAATATAGACAATTATCAGAGATTATTATCATTTGAGTGTAGTATACAACTTCCTGAGAGTAGATTAAAATCTCTGAAGAATTCTGAGTATTTCTGTATACTGTGAATGTGCATCTCCTAATTGCTGATAATTATGGTAATATCTAAGGAAACCACAGGGTGGACAGTGATATTGCACAGTAAATGGCAGTTAAACAGTAATCTCATTCTGAAGAATGCAAAAACCTCTTTGAATATTTGAACTTGAAGCAAGGTTTTAGCTATTGCCTCTAAGTAAATCTCCATTGCTATCCTTCAGGGAAGTTGATTGTTATTCACTGATCTCCATATAATTGTACATGGTGCCAGGCTTTAAACAATGTGAGATTATTATAAAAGGGTACATGGCTTGTTACTAGAAAACAAAAATGGAAAATGCCATAGGTTAGGAATCTTCTCAGAACGTTTAGGAAAAATTCATTTACTGCAAGGAGAATTGTAGATGTCTGAAACAGGAACCCTACCATCTCTAGGATTATGAATGATTTTCTTCAGTTTTCATGTCATATATATATATATATATATATATATATATATATATAATTTTTTTTTTAAGAAAAAGTCCATGTACCCTGCCAGAGGTCTGGGGTGTTTGTTTCTTGCAGGACTCTTAATAATGACACACCCACAAGAGAGATTATGGAATATCTTTTTTTTTTTCATCTAGCCACATAGAGCACATGGAGCTTTAGGATTCCATAAGGAAAAGTCAGAGGATATTTTTGTTTTCATTTTTTCAGTTCAGGTTTATGTGCCTTTTATTCTTTGATTCTAGTATTAGGTTATCTCTCAGTTTTAGTTGGTGGCAACATGGTGCTCTTTTATAGTTTTCTGGGATTTCTTATCAATAACCATGTGATAGGGGAATTTGCAATGAAAACTGAAAATTGAATTTCTCCATATGAACTTTAAACTGTCCTTGAATATCCTTCTTAATGAATAACTTGAACAATTACTATTTTAAGATATAGGTGTATGACTTAATCTTACATGTATTTATGAGAGAATTAAAAATAACATCAAATTCTTAAGTAAATCGAAAAATATGGAAATATATAGTATATATGATAAAATTTGGTGTTTTGTCAAAATAGTGTGCTGTATAATATATGATAATGATAAAATGAAGAATAATTAAGGAGCTCAATAGGAAAACAAAACATACTGGAGATGGCTTCTCTTTACATTTGTTAACTTCCTACCAAACTCTATCCTATCCACTACCTTTACCAAGTTATGAATGAAAAATATTTTCTTCTTGTGAATATTTCTGATTTTTCCTGAGCCTCTTAATTTGGTTGCTGTCTGGTTTTTAGTCTTTTTAAAGCACAGTTTTGTTTTATTTTCTGTTGATGTTTTACCTGGGTAGTAATCAAAGGCTTGTTACAAAGGTGAAATTTTTCTTTTCAAATGAAAACTTAATTTGGCTTTATACATTGTTAAGACTATGACCATCCCCAAGTATTGATTTAAAAAATGTGAGAAATGAACTGAAGAGAACTTAATATTAAATTTTATATTATATATATAAATAAAATAGATCAAATTTATTTATATTTTATATATTTATATATAAATATATATAAATACATATATATATAAATATATAAATACATATATATATAAATATACATAAATATATATAAATACATATATATACATATATATTTATATATATATATATATATATATATATATATATATAAAATAGACCAAATCTCAATTGGCAGAGAATTATCTTGACTTGATATCAATATAACACACAGAAGCCTGGAACATGCTCTGATGTTAAGCCTAAATGCCATTTCTCCTATGTCATGGCCTATGTACTAATCTTTAAAATTTCATAAATATAGTTCTGCAAAAAATGCAAGTCAAATCCTCAACACCATTACAAACATAAACTTTTGTCATATTTTAATTCATATACTTTTTATAAGGTAATCTTTATAAGTAGAAAAATAAATTTTCACCCAGAAGACATTCTTATTTTTAAAATTAATTAATTCAGAATTATTTCTATTTATTCTGTAACTTTCTCACCACTGTTACAATTAATTATTTTTGTGATAGTTGTTCTGTCTATGTATTTGTGATTATAAAGCTAGGCATTCTTGAACAGTGAGGCAATATTAGTGACACTAATAAAAAGGGGGTCAAATATTTATGAATATTGGAAGCAATAGGTATTTTAAGATATTAGCATATGACTTAATCTCACATGTATGCATGAGAGAATTAAAAATAACACCAAATTGTTTAGTAAATAGAAAAATATGGAAACTATATATAAAAGATAATATTTGATGTTTTGTCAAAATAGTATGCTATATAATGTATCAATGTTAAAATGAAGAATAATTAATATTGGTGAGCTTTATTGTGTGCAGCTTTTGACAAGCTAGGTAAACATGACAATCATTTTCTTTGTTTGCTGTGATCACCCCTGTTTGAATATCTCAGTTACAGACATTCCAGTTCTAGGAATAGAGATAAATAAAAAAAACAGGAGCTCACCTAGAAAGTAATATGAGAGATTAAGTGAGTGAATAGATGGACTAATGGAAAGGATTAAAATCTCTCAAATTTTATGAGCTGGAGTGAGTAAAATCTATCAGGGAACATGAAATCTACCTATAAATATCAAATACTTCTAAACATGGATCAAGGAAAGAGTTTTTAACCCAAGAGCAAATATACAGGAATACTGGATAAAAAATAAGACAAAATATACTGGCTGTTTCAGGAATAACTTCATTGTTTTAAAAAGATAATGTGGACATAGTTCATTTCTTCTGGAAATGGCCTCATAGAGAACTGTGTGCTATAGAGACAATGAAATAGTTTACATTAATCTCACTAAGGGGTATGTTATAAAAAATATAGGAAAATTTTGTTGCTAATTTATTTATTTTGACAAACAGTATGCCACGTTTTTAACGTGTGTCACATGTAGTAAAATGAATGTTCTCTTCTTATTAACATGGTAGTTTAAGGGAGTAGGGGTTGAGAGTGAATGCAAAAAGGGACCTGGTCCTGTTGGTTGGACTTCAAGTGGCCAAGGAAGAGAGGCAGAGTGGGGCTGAAACCCTTTGGATGTGTGGCCAGGTGGATTTTGGACAAGTGGTAGGAGTGAGAACAGCATGGGTTAAGAGACACTGAGCCAGCTGGGTTCCCAATGCCAAGGAAATGAGCCTCTGTAACATACAGCCTCACTGATAGAGCAAGTTGGGAGCTATGGAGAGATGGGATGGGTCCAGGTCCTGAAGCAGTCAGATAGTAGGCAAGTAGGAGGTCTGGGTGCTTGGGGGTGCTAGTCAGGATTCAGGAGGCAGGGACTAAGAAGTGGGACTGGAGGGCTGCTTCCACCTGCACCTCAAGGGCTGAAGAAAGCAGCAAGCTCTGAACTCAGCAGCAAGCTCCGAACTCAGCAGGAGAAGGTGCCACATAGTACAACAGAGAGATGGTCTGGTATACAGGGCTGTTGAGGAGGCCATGAGGGCTCCTGCCTCATGAATGGGACTAGGGCCCTTAAAAATGGGTCTGAGAGAGCCAGTTTGTACCTTCCACTCTTCCACCATGTGAAGACATAGAAAGAAGCATGATCTCTACAACAGAGAACTTTCACTAGACACTGAATTTGCCAGGACTTTGATCCTGGGCTTCCCAGACTTCAGAACTATAAGAAATGAGTTTCTATTGGATTACCCTGAATAAGGTGTTTTGTTAAAGAAGCTGAAACTGCATAAGATGTCCAACCTTCCATTGCTAGGTATCTCCCAGAAGAGAACAAAGTGAATGTTTATACAAACACTTGTACATGAATATTCCTGCAGCTTCATTTTTAATAACTCAAATCTGGAAGCAGTCCAAATGGATGAATTGTGATCTATCCCTGTAATAGATATTATTAGTAATATCTAATACACACTCCTCAGCAATGAAAGGAGGCAACTATTGGTATGTGCAATTACATGGATGAAACCAAAAAAAAAAAAAAAAGGTGGATGATTTTCAAAATCCTTACACTGAGGCAAAGACAGCTGGGTGGGAAACACAATATATACTTTGTTAACATTTCTAAAACATGTAATTTATTCTATAATAATACAAAGTAGGTCAGTGGTGGTCTATGTATGGCATTAAGGGGAAACAGAAAGTGATACTAGGAAACCTTTGAGGCTAGAAGAAATGTTCATTATTTTGGCACCGGGAAGTCTTCTCAGATCTATATTTAAAACTCATTGTATTTTTTATTCTAACTGGACACAATTTTTCATGTATGAATTTTATCCCAACTCAGTGTTTATTTTTAAAGCACCTCTAGCCACTCATTAATACCAATTTAAGCCTTCTCTGGCAAAAGAAATGCAGAAGTAATTGGCTTCAAATATAAATTCCTTTATTTTCTTACTGTTTTCAATTTATAAAAAAAAAGCAATAACATTAAAGTATTAGAAGTTATTGACCTGCATCCTATAGTCATTATATTAAGATTATAACTCCTGACATTAATCATGGTATTTTAAAAATGCAGAGTAGAAAAATTTCTTAGTCTCATTGTGAAGCAATAGTAAATACAATAAATAGTAAATTTTAAAAATACTCCAATATGTGAAAATAATTAAACTTAGTCTGATGTGTTATATATAAAAACATTTGATGAAAACAGAGAAACAGGGGTTTATTTGTTCTCCTTTACTCCTTAGACTTGCAAAGACTCACTAGGATCAAAAGGAGAAAAGATTATCTATAGAACTTAAAAAATTAGAAAAATTGTCACAATCTAAACCTAGACATTTAACATGATATTAAGACCAATCTCAGGCAAAACTGAAAAGCAAAGAACAGTCAGGGATAAGAAAACCTATGTGTAGTGGGTAGAAATACTGTTTGTATATGAGAGGTGAATAGCAATCACAATCACATATAAATAATCCAAAGTATAAAACCAAAGATGCTCAAGGATTCTTGGTATAGTATGTGCTGAGTCTTCCTAATTTTCTCCCACATTTAAATCTCTTCTAGATCTCTAAATGTTAGAATCTCCAGGGATTAGGTCTCAGGCCTAATTTCTTTCTATACCAACTTTTTTATGTGATCTTTTTAGTTTTTAAATAGCACCTATTAGTAACTCCACTACCTGTTTCCTTTGAATTCCAGATGTTCATATCCTGCTGTATGCCTACCTTCATCAAATTAAATTTAGCATGTTTGGGTCTAAGTTTTTATTCTGAAATCATTGTGCTGCTCTTTCCACCACTTTGGTAAGTAGGCAAGAAAGCTGTGAAGATATGGCTGCAAGGCTCTGGTTTTCCTTTGTGAAACCTCATGGAGGTTTTAGTGATCTTGACTTTACAGTTTCCCTTGATACAGAGAGAATAGGATACATCAGGGCTTCTCTATCTGCTTCAAATGCCCTCTCAACTCTTTCATTACTTAATAGTTCTTAATAACCCAGAAGAAGGTAAACTTTGGATTTCCAAATGTACATTTTATTGTTTTGTTTATTGCAACATATTAATTCTATTCCTTTAGAAAAAGTATATGCTTTCATATAATAATAAATAGCATTAGTTCCCATTAAGTGGAATTGCTCTTACTTTCCTTCATATTGCAATATCACCAATGGATTTGGTTCCTATACCAATAACAACTGTCTGCAAAGGTAGAAAACAACTCAGGAACCTCTAGCTACAATTGTCTATCCTTCGTTTATTACATTTCAAAAGTAGGCTATCCCAGATGTGAACATATGAAACTTTCTGTGTCTTTCTTATTTATATGTGGCCTAAGCAAGGAATCAAGACCACAGATAAAGATCAAACAATGTTAGGACTCATGAATAATGGGCTTGTCTGAGTCATCTCTAAGCCAAGGTGCAACCTCTCTCTTATCATCTCACTGATCTAATACCACTCTACTGCTTTGGCTATGTTTTGCTGAAAGAGAATTCCGTGATACCACAGAATTTATTGATTAGACAGCCCTAGGTTCAAACTCAACCCCAATCCCACAGGTGGAAAGAGATATCAGTGGGGCCAAATAGCCTCAAGGTGCCTGCTGCCTGAGGGGGGAAGAATGACCGCATAACAGATAGGTCTCCAATCAGACCAAGGCCTACACACTCTGGCTTATTGTTTTATCTTGAAAAAGTTTTTCTAAAAATAAATACCCCTTTGATGTGTTTCAATATGAATAAAGCATTCCTGGGCCTTTTCCATTTGTTAGGGTCAGACCTATCAGTCTTTACCACCCATCAAGCCTCCGCTGAAACTACATTTCTTGTGTCCTTTTTCTTTATTTTTTAACACTATTTTTTCAGCCTTTTATTTCCAGCCAACCCACACCTCTGTGGTTTACTGATTCCCTCTCTGTGTAGATCTCGGCAAGAAAACAACATATGACACTATCAATACGAAAAAAAAAAAAAAAACAAAAAAAAAACAAAAAAAAAAACAATAGTTGTTTCCTTTTAGAATGGACACCTTTCCTATTTTTTTCCAACACGCTAGAACAAGCATTAATTTTACTCATATTTTGAATATTTTCCTTGTGCGCCGAAAGTGCATTTTTTTTTTTGTGTGTGTGTGTGTGTGTGTGTGCAATCTGAACTCAACCTTTCCCCCATTGGTTCCAAGCCTATTATTATTTTATAAAATCTCAATTTTCACATTGGAGTAGAATCCTAAAATCTTTATGTATTGTAATTGTTTAGTTAAATTGCATTATTCTTTTTTTAAATTTAAGTTTATTGGTTTTTACCTATATATAAAACAGTAGAATCCATTTTGATAAAATTATGCAAGCAAGGGATATATATTTTTCTAATTAGAGCTCTGTTCTTATGGAGGAGCATGATTGTGGGGTTCCCTTAGGTTATTTCATATGTGTGCATAGGAAGATTATTTTAGATTTATTCTACTGTTTTTTTTTTTCTATTCCTGTCCACCTTCTTTCCTTTTGTTCCCCTTTGTCTAACCCACTGAATTTCTCTTCTTTCCATCCTCCACTTTATTGTTGTTTACCTTCTATATATCAGCAAAGACATTCAACCTATGGTTTTTTGGGGAGACTGACTTATTTCAATTAACATGATATTCTCCAGACCTATTCATTTACTGGCAAATGTAATAGAGTTATTCACAATTTCTTTATCCATTCATCTCTTGATGGGTATCTAGGTTGGCTCCATAGCTTAACTATTGTGAATTGTGCTGTTATAAACATTGATGTGGCTATGTCACTGTACTATGCTGATTTTAAATCTTCTAGATATATCCTGAGGAGTAGGGTAACTGGGTCCAATGATGTTTCCATTTCTAGTTTTTTGAGGAGTCTCCATACTGCTTTCCAGAGTGATTGCACCAATTTGCAGTCCCACCAGTAATGTATGAACATTCCCTTTTCCCCATATCCTTGCCAACATTTGTTGTTATTTGTGTTCTTGATAACTACCATTCTGGAGTTAGATGGAATCTCAGTAAAGTGTTAATTTGCATTTCTCTAATTGCTAGAGATGTTGTACATTTTGTCATATATTTGTTGATCATTCGTATTTCTTCTTTTGACAAGAGTCTATTTGTTTCCTTTGCCTGTTAATTGACTGGGTTATTTGGTTTTATGGTGTTAAGTGTTTTGAGTTCTTTGTTTATCCTAGAAATGAATAGCCTATCTGAGGTGCAGGTGACAAAGAGTTTCTCCCATTCTGTAGGTTCTTTCTTCATGTACTTGATTGTTTCTGTGGGCTGTGAAAAATCTTTTTAGTTTGATGTCATCCCATTTATTGACTTTTGATGTAGGCACCAAAACACACACTGGAGAAGAGATAGCCTTTTTAACAAAGGATGCTGGGAAAACTGGAAGTCCATATGTAATAGAATGGAAGTTAATCCCTCTCTCTCACCCTGTAAAAAAATCAACTCTAAATGGATCAAAGACCTAGAAATTAGACCAAAACCCTGCACCTACTAGGAGACAAGGTAGGCCCAACACTGCAACATATTAGTATATTAACTTATTTCCTGAAGAATGTTTATTAGATAGTCTTTAATCTTTCCCTATGATTATTGTGTAATTGATTTTCATTTAAAATTTTTTATTCTTAAATCCATATGGTTATTTGTTTTTATTAATGTCTTCCTTCTCAGAGATTTAAAAAAAATTATTCATCTTTTTAAATTTCTTAGTCCAGTAATTCTTTTTATTTACTTCCTTAGAGATGAGTCACACCCACTTTGCTTTACCTTTACAGTTTGAATAATGGCTGTGATTTTACTATTATACTGTCATCCTTTGTATGAGTTTTTAAAAAATTTTCTCCCAAAATCTTTTGTCATAATTGTTTTACTAGATAAATAATTAAGACAATGTCCTAGAAGTATTTACATGAGTTTCATTAGCTACCAGTAAAATTATTCACTGTATCCCTTTCTTTCAAGGACCAAGGACATCTGAATCTTTTTTAAAACCCATTGGGGAAAATAATTCAATGTTTACTGCTGTCCTACATCGATTCTGACAAAAGGGCATTGTTTTGCAATTTGCCTAAAAAGCAGAATCACTTCATTGCATCAGCTGGACTAAGATCACACCCTCCTCCTTGAAGACAGTGGTACTTAAGTGTTCATAGTAAAGGACATGGCTGATGCTTTATCTTCCCACATATTTGCAGGATGAGAATGTCTGTCATTTACTAACATATTCCATCTCCAAAATCATTGCTTTGTTGTAAACACTTCTAATCTAATCATTTTGCTATTGATGGTGTATTACTAGAATCCTTGTTTGCAAGAAATGGAGAGGGGACAAAGAACCAGAAGGAAGAAGTCAGGAATCTCTGCTTATTGTTAGTAATAAAATATTTAATGGAAGAATATTAGGAAGATCATTGAATAAAGGTCCATGAATTCAGTGACTGACCTATCTTATGCCATTACCAGTTCTTTGGTCCCTTTGGCAGAGTGAGGTCAAATGCAACTTCTATACCATAGTGTTTGACCAAGAAAAGTGGTCATTGTAGCAAAAGTATAAAGTCAATTTAAACTTCAGCCAAAAATTACTTGTTTCAGTTTAAATAATAAAAATTTTTGATTTTTAAAATACTTTGGATGCACTTATTGCTCATTGATTTTACAAAAATTTATTTCTCAAAATAAAAATAAACTCATATATGCCACTGGAATATGTTTTGTATTTTAAAAATGCTTTCCTTCCCCCCATCCCCCACCCAAAGACAGGCTGTTTCTTTTTTTAATGCTGTTTGGCATGTGAAGAACACTCTGAATTTATTAAAATATGTTGTTCTTTTTGTGGTATTGTTATCCACAATTTTCTGACCCCTTTCTTCAGAGAGACAAATAGCTCCAAAAGGGATTTTTTTTCTACTTAGTGTTGTCAGGTCTGAGATGAAAGCACAACTGGGCACCAGCAGGGTAAATTTATTTAGTGGTTAAAAAGTGAAGAAGCAGGAACCTAGCTTGCAAATCAAGTTCTAAGGTTGTGGAATCATAGATATAGAGCATCAGAAACTAGGGAGTGGAATATTATCAGGTTTTCAGGAAAGGGGTGGTGGTTTTCTAGGAATCCAGGCACTAACCAATTTATTTTCTTATGTGCTCATTTCTGGTTGCTACCATGGTGATTATAATCTGTCCTGGCATGGTGAGTATCAATTAACATGGAAATTTAATGATAAAGAAATTTGAGGCCAGTTAGAAGTCATTTGGGCAGCTAACTTGGACCCAGCTGGCTTTAGCCATTTGCCATGCAGAACCTCCAGGCATCTCGTTCTTAAAGAAAGGGGAATGAAGGAAAGGGAGGGGGAGATGAGAATAAAAAAGACAGTAGAATGAATAGGACATAACTTTCTATGTTCAAATATGAATACAAGATCAGTGAAACTCCACATCATGCTTAACCACAGAATGGGATCCTAAATAGAATAAGTTATATACCATGTGTGTACAATATGGCAAAATATACTATGTCATATATATCTAAAAATAAAAAAAAATTATCATAAATTCACATTAAAAAGATGAACACGGAGTTGGGTAGGCAAATGGGGTAGGTAAGGCAGGCTATGAAGGTATTGTACTGGGAACATGAACAAGTATCTGTAATTTGTGGGTTTGAGCAATTATATCTGCACAAGTAGAGAGAGGCAAGAGACGTTTCTGGAAAGACTTGGAAAAACATTAATATTCTAAATATATTAAGTGTCAAATAAGAAACTAATCCAACTTATTAAAGAGAGACTTTATTCAGAAGGATAATTGCAAGAGGGGAAAGGGACAGTTCTAACAGGGAAGAGGGACCATGATAATGAGGAGAATAAAATAGACCAAAATATTTGCAAGTGTTAAAAGTTTAAACAAAAGGGTTTTTATTTTACAGGGAGCAGTAAGAAAGCTACAAGGAACAACATTACTTGTTGGAATAGCAGGTCAGAGAATTCTCTTCTGGCCAACTTATTCTCAGGAGGGACAAAGGAGGCACTATATTTTGGCTCAGGGTGTGCCTGTGAAGGGAAGTTTGACCGGTATATTTAACTTGCATTTGGTTTTGTTTGATCAAAGGAGACAAGCCATAGGCAAAAATGGCTATTTGGAAGGTCTGTGTCTGGCCTTGTCACAGGTAAACACAATAGCATTCATGAGTCTTAAATCACACAAGGAAGAGTTTGCAGTAGGCCTTTTTCTGCAGCTGAAAGGGTTGGGGGAATTTAACATTAACCTCTGCTATTTTCCAGGATCACAGGTAACTAAGACAATCTTAATAGCCTCAGCTTGATTCAACATTAAACAGGCTTCTTCCTAACTATAAGCACCTGATCTAACCTTTTCTTAGAGAATAGATTTGAGAAAACATGATTATAATTTTTTTCTCAGCTCCTTTGAGACATAAATTTTCTCCCAGCTCCTTGTCAATTTTCAAACCCAGAAATGTCTTTTTTGAGGACCCGAACACTGTCATTCCTTTGAATATAATTAAATAAGAAAGAGTGTCTTATCAAACAGTCTCCATAGAAGGGTAAGAACCGAATTTCAGTACAGCTGATTGGCAATCAATTGATCTAATTGCATTGACCAAACTTCGGTTTGATGTCCTCAATTATTTTTCCATGAGTTCCCCCAGTATATAAAAGTTCCCTGGCTTTTGTTTCATAGGATTTGATTTTAATCCCTTTTGTCTGTCTAACTCCATCCTTATTCTAGTAGTCTTTAATAAAGTCTTCCTTGACTGTTTAATATGTTCAGTGCAATTTTTCTTTAATTTGGGGCTGAAGTTCAACATTCATAAATAAAGCAATTCTTTTATATTTATTTTTTTCTGAGTCATCAGATTTTGGCTTCCTATTTGATTTTGTTCTTTTATTTTACATAGATGCAGTTATCTACTCTGTTCTCTTTTCAGTAGTGATCTTAGGTCAGGATTATTCAACAACTTTAATTTAATTTTAAGAAAAAAGAGAAAAGCCCCAAAATAACAAAGCATGCATAATAATAGCAGAGTGAAGATCAAGTGACTTCTAGATTGAGTTTCCTTTGTATAAGATCATAAGTACTAGGGCTGAGAGTTTATGGAGAAATTCAGCAAGGGGAAACCATAATTCTGGGGAAATTATGGGTTTATATATGAATGAAATGACACTATATATAAATATTTCCAAAATATTGCTTTTTTGCTTCCTTAACATTTATTAGAGTTTATATTGTATTGGTTCTTATACAATAAGAGTTTGTTTAACCTTTCCAATACATGAGCATGAAGCAGTATAAGCCCTCTCAGAAGTAGAGAGGAAGCCATCAACAAACTTAAAATCCACTGACAACTTCATCTTACACTTCTCAGCCTCTAGAATTGTAAGAAATAAGTTCTGCTGTTTATAAGCCACCTGGGTTAGAGTATTTTATTATAGCATTCTGAATGGATAAGACATATGGGGCAAAGGATAAAGATAAACATTTACCAAATATAATGATAGATACAGCGAATTATTATTTTTAATACCAATACATATAATCTAGACATGATCTCTTTTGGCTTATCTATGTTCTTCATATTCTCAAGGTTTAAATGTCCAAAGTTCTTCTGTAGTTTCAACACATATTTCCTGTATGATCTAAAATAACTTTATATGTCCTAATTTCTTCATCTGTAAAATGCAGATAGCCATTGTATTTACTGTGTTAACTAATTTTCAAGGAGTAAAGGAATCAATAAACTTAAGTTACTTAGCTTTTGTCCTGACATTTAGTTAGTGTTTGATAAAGGCTATATAATATGACTACTCTATAATTATTGAGCTTTGAAAACATAATGCCCGTATGTGGGTAATTTTTCTAGGTACAGGTTCTAAAAGGAGAACTATTGAATAAGTACATGCTAAGTTCGAGCATTTTCAATGTAATTGCTCACCCTGAAGTGTATACTAATTTGTATATACCACCAACAATAAGGTCAATTCTTAATTTTCTGCACTATTAGCATTACTTGATATTATCCACCCTTAAAGCTTTGACTAATCAAATAGTGAAAAATTAATATCTCATTTTATTTATCATTTATTTTACATATCATTATGTGTAGTTTATACCAGCATAACTACACATAATTTCAAAAGTTTATGAGCCATGGCATTTCTACTTTTGTGAACTGTATCTTCAATTTCTCAGGCCATTTTTCTGCTGAATTAGTTAGTTAGGTCATAAATTATAATTTTCAAAGCTCTCAAAGAAAGTTCCATGATTCTAACCAGACTTTGTGGTCACATTCACTGAAAAACATAGAGTGTTTAATTTTCTCAAGCACCAGGACAAAAAATAACTGATTTCAGTATTATTTATTTTTATTTGGTATCTATTTTGTTTATGTATGATGTGTCAAGTCCCAGTATGTCTCAAAGATGACAAAATATGCAGAGACTTTTGGCAACCTATTAATTAGGAAAATATATCAGCAATGTTATGGATTGTATTTTCAAAAATTATAAATATTTTTATTTTATATTTTACATTTTAAGAAACACTTATCTGTTTCAAAAATTTTAATCAATATTATTCTCTTTATTTTTTATGATTTTGTTATTTTTATATCACATTATTTATTTAAAAATATATAATTAAATTTCTTTAAAATCTTTATTTGGTAGAAATCAAGATTTTATGCATGATTATCTGGCATTTCAACTGAAGTCCCATTGATTCTCTGAGTTTCTCATCCAATTCAATAACACACTGTTATGGAATAAATATTGTTTGTTCACATTTGAAGCAAATAAGTATGAAATTTATTTTGATCCAAATAAGAGAGCCAGCTATTACCATCTTAAGGAATGTTAAGCCAACTTTGACATTCTACATGTTGCATTACAAGGTAATACTACTGATAAAGTATATGGTCTGAATATTTCTATTTTACCCAATTCATAGGATAAAACCTACTCCTCTCCAGAGTAATACTAATAAGATGGGGCTTTTAGGTGGTGATTGGGTCTAAGAGTAACACTTCCATGAATGAAATTATGGCCCTTATAAAAGAGGCCTAAGTTAGTTAGTTTGACCCTTCTAATACCTGAGCCTGAAGCAGAATAAGCCCTCTCTGAAGTAGAGTGAGCCTTCAACAGACTTGGGTTCCATTGACAACTTCATCTTATACTTCCTAGCCTCTAGAATTGTATGAAATAAGTTCTTCTGTTAATAAGCCACCTGGGTTAGTGTATTTTATTACAGCATTCTGAATGGAATAAGACATATGGGGCACAGGATAAAGAAAAACCTGTGCCAAATATAATGATAGGTACAGTAAATTATTAAAAATACTTTGCCTCATGATTTTACATCAAGTTAGCAAATATGCTTAGTCAATTACAAACTTCTAAACAGTGAACAAGAAAATAATGTAATAATAATCAACTAAACTTTCAAGTGTAATGCTAAAAATTCTAGCATTCAGTAGTGTTCGAGTAATATAAAAAGTGCATTAACAGACTATAAGGAAATCAGAAGTGTCTACTTATGTGAGGAAAGAAGCATGAGATGGGTGAGTCTTCATTGTTACTGACTTTTCAATAGAAAGCAAAAATATTTAAAAAATATTTTTGGAAAGCAAGAAAACAAGACTCATAAAATATAGTACTTCAAAAATGGGTGGTAGTTCTAAACATGTATTTCTTTTTTTTTTTTCTGGACTGTCATATGAGCTACTTAGTACTTTATACAACCACATGAAACAGTACTGTTAAAATATTTACCAAATATAAATGATATCTCATTACATAAGTTACATTCACATTTTCCTTTAACTTTGATTAAGCAAATTTACAGTTACACCAGATTGGTAACCATTATGTAGATAACTAAGCATTTTCTGCATATAACAGACATTGATAACTAGTGATTTTTCACACCATGTACCAAATATTTTTAATATGTATGTTATAAAATTTATATATATATATATATATATATATATATATATATTTCCAAAATGAGAATCGCACCAAGGTACCTTACCACTGAGCCATATCCCCAGTCCTTTTTATTTTTTGAGGCAGGGTCTTGATTAGTTGCTGAGGCTGGCCTTGACCTTGTGATCCTTCTACCTCTGCCTCCTGAATCACGTGGATTACAGGTACATACCACAATTTCCAGCTCTATATACATTTTAAAACATCATTGAAATGTTTAAAAATTATGTAATATCTATCTGATTGAAAAATATAATCAGTATCTATCATTTTATGTCACCATTGTGCCTAAACTATAAACTACAATTCAGATTATTTTGTAATATAGTCACAACAATTCCATACTTATAAAGATATTCCTCAAGAGTAACTGGTTTATAAAGAAAGAGGAGAAATTTTCACGATCCAGTTATAATAAAACTTCTTAGCTAGAATGATTGTGTGTTTAATTTTTCTAAATTACTGACCTCTTCCTTTGTGACAGTAGGTTTTCAGATTTAAACTTAAACCAAATTATTGATTAGGTTATAATTCAACTGGTTAAATTATAGATTACGGTAAGATCTTTGAGGCTCTGATTCTTATAATGAAAGAGATTTATGATATTTTGCAAAATAAATCTCAAGTCAATGCTGTTGTAGAGAAATGCAACCCATATCTAAGGTCTCGGTTTTTTTGAGAAGTTCTGCCAAGCTGTTAAATCTCAGTACAATCATTAAGATAGTATGCAATTATCACATTCTGTAGTGATAAATAGCTTCCTTTCTTCTGGTTATTTCTTGGATTCTCTTAAGCAGAACTTTTTTTTAAACTACCTTTCTGTTCATTTCAAATAAAAATGATATACTTTAGAATACTCTGTCGATTTCGGAATATTTCTGCATTAAGATTTCAAAAATAGCACAAAAAGACAATTGTAGAAAGTTTTTTTAAAATGTTTTAATTATTTAAACTATAAAATTAGAAGCACTAATGGAAATTATTATCAGATTTTAATGGAGTAGTAAAAACTAACTTAGAAATATAACTCTGACACAGAATGTCTATTATTTGTACTTATTTGTACATTCTAACCTCAATGAAAAGTTCAAATAGTTTTTAATATTATTATTTTAAATGTTTCAAGAAGCTTTATTGATCAATTATATAGAAAATACCTTATATAATGCATATTATAATAAGAGAGAAAAAACACTAAAACACTAAACATTAAAAAACCTACTTCTAAAATAATACTTATAATCACGTGTTAAAGTTTTTCCTCTAGTACAAAATTGAGTCCTTAAAAAATTGCTATCTATAGGTAAAAAAAAAAAGTAGCTATAAGTTCACCACAAAACTCACTTTAAAATTTGTATTTGTTGTTTATCATTAGTCTTTATCTTGATTGAGGTAATGTTTACATTGCATCATATATTTTAAAACTATCAAGTTGGTACTTTCACTCTAGGTATTATGGAATAACACACTTCATTTCCCTTCAATAATTAACCACCCAGAAAAAAAAAAGAGGAATAATGTTTAGATTAGAACCAATGGTAAAAATGGGATCAATGAGAGAACAAAACAGTGACAAGAAATAGTCTTGGAATCAAGAGTGTGAAGGCCTCCCCAAGCGTGTGATCTAGAATTTACAGTTAAAAAGAGGCAAGCTGTCTGTAATTCTCAGGGCAGAATGCTAGAGGGAAAATAAATGCACAAGAGATTCAGCTATCTGCAGAATGTTTCTCTTGAATATTCACCTCAATATTGATTAATGCTACACAGAAGAAAACCACTTGAAGTCAGAAAAAGAAATATAAAAAAGAGCAGGCAGTTAAATGATCACAGAACCCAAGGGGTTGAATGTGGTTTCATATTCCCATTAGCCAGAATGGAAATATCTCTTCAACACACTGAGAAACAAATAGATACACCAAAAGGAGCAGCCTTAATAATGGGGCCAGGTTAGCCATACATTAAAGACTGCTTTACCTTGCTTTCCAAAACTTGAAATTAAGCCTGAAAAAATGATAAATTGCTCCCATATAAATTACTTAAATTCTTCTAAGTACTAAGATATATATATATATATATATATATACATATTATATATATATACACACACACACACACATACACACACACGTACATACATACATACATACATACAGGATCCTTAACATAAAATCACAAAGTCTAGCATTAAGAAAAAATCCAGTCATTTTGATTACCAGAAAAATATGATCTATATCAAGGGGGAAGCCAATCAATAAAGACAGACCTATGAATAGCAGAGATGAAAAAAATATTAAACAGACAAAGATATTAAAACAGGTTTTATAAATGTATTCCATATAACTGGAATTTTGGTAGGATGAAATATGACAAAGACAGATATTAACAAGAAAAATGACAAATTAAACTTCTAGAAATTAAAAAAAAAAGCCTCAGCAAGAAACACACTGCATGGTGTGTTAATAAAAGATCAGATATTGTAGAAGAAAATATTAGTTAACTTGCAGTTCTTGGAAAATCAATAAAATATCTCCAAAATGCATTTAACTTTATCTTATTAACTTGTGTGCCTTTATAAACTTAGTGTTAAATTTAAGTCTATGTTCTATTTTGTATGTGGTATGAGGGAAGTGGCAAGACTGGTTTTACATAAGGATATTCAGGTGTTCCAGCATAATTTGTTGGGAAACAAACATTTGAATTGCCTTGGCTGTTACGTTAAAAATTAGGCATATATGTTGAGGTTATTTCTACACCCTCTAATTTGTTTTATTGATCTGCATATCTATATTTTCTTTATTACCAAAGTGTCTTTTCTACTAAGCTTTTGAGTAAGCTTGGAATCCAGTAGTTCATTTCCTCCAAATTTTTATTTTTCATTAAAAATTTGATTCTTTAAGGTCCTTTTTGTTTTCATATAAATTCAATAATTAACATTTCTCAAAAAATAACTAAATTTTTTACTATTCCTTAGATTAATAGATTAAATCAGTATAATAATTTGTAGAGACCCACCAACATAAAAATGTTGAATCTTCTATACCATGAGTATTGCATCTTTCTCCACTTGGAATCACTTTAATTTCCTTCAGTAAAAATGTATAATTTTCAGGATAAAGATATCTTAAATAACATGTTAAATTTATTTCTGTGTATTGCACATTTTTTGTTGCTGTAATAAAAGCTTTCTTTTTCTTAAAAAAATAATAAATAACATTCAATAGCTTATTGCTTGCATGTAGAAATTAACATAAATTATTATTATGCAGGTATCTCTTACTGTGTAACATAGCATGACAACATAAAAATTATTATGCAAGCTGGAACTTTGCAAAGCAGTCATAATAATCCATGGTAAAAATTAGAGTTATTATGTTCTTATAACAGACATATTCTTTGTGTACTAATGATGGCCTTTTGAATAGAGCAAATGGCTTCATCTGTACTATACTGGTGCTGGGACATGCACCTCTGTTTGAAGTAAAGTCACCTGAAGAGCTAGGGACCATTGACAGCTAGACTGTCTTGGACATAAGGACAGGAGTAGTGCGGGATAATAGCCATATTTCTGTCTGAGGGTCACCAGGTCCCCTAGAATCCAACACACTAGGTTATAGCCAGTTGTCCAGTTATTGCACTGTTTGCTTGCAATGCACTACTTATTATGAAATGAATTGAGTCCTGGGAGAAGGGAAGTCTTTCAGGAAATGTTGTGTTGTAGATCCAACCTTAAATGAGAACCTGGATCAAAACTACTAAGATTTGTGAATAGGCACCTTTCTCTGCAGGGAGACAAGCCTGCCTGTAATTCAATCCACTGCCTCCCTCTCATGGTTTTGTATTCTTTTATAAGTGGTAAGGATAATAAAGATAAGGAAAATAAAAAGATTAAATGGCCCATGGCCTTTGTGGGGAGATAAAGCAATCTAATATTGTAGAAACCACCCAGGATATTCTGACAAAAATCTTAGATATGTGACAGTATCTGGGAAGACACTGATTCCTCTCAAGAGTCAGTGCTTCTAAGTCATAAGAGATTGCTAGAGACTTAAATGTTGATTTCTGTTATGAATTTTGGGTACAATAGGACAGGGTTACATGGGAGCCTCATTTCTAACTAAAACACTAGATTGATCCATCAGAAGAGGATATGAGAGCCACTGAACACAGGGAACTAAAAAAGACTTCTTTAGACACTAATTCCATTTGAGGACAGCCTTCTGTATTAGAAAAGTTCTCCTCTTGAACTGTAGGAATGTCTGAGAGATTAATGTTTGCTGGCAGCAGGCCAAGGTCCTGGGAATTTTGCCAGCAACTGAAGCTCTGTGTCTGGTACAAAACTCAGACCGAATATGAAAGAACAAGGAGAAACTTTTCAAGAATGGAGCAATTGGGATAATGACAAGAAAGCTAAACCAAGTCTACTGAAAGAAACATTGGGAGGAAGGGAAAATATCACTAGGAAGACATTGCATGAGGAAGTTATCTGTTAAGAAAATGTAATACCCTTTAGAGATCTTGGCTCTTCATTCTCACCCCACAGCATACAGTCTCTTAGTTTTCGACTACATAACAGTGGGAAAGTATTGTTCCTTTTGTCTCAGAATTAAGAAACAACAACAACAACAACAACAACAACAACAACAAAAACTTTCCACTACTTTGCTACCCTGACTTCTGTCTCTGTAAGACTCCTCAGATCAGAAAACCAATCCTGGAATCCAATAATGACTTTCTAGATTGTTGCCATATTGGGGGAATTCCTGACATTCTTTAGTCAAGTGATGATTTCTGGAAACTAAATTTTGACTCAATTGGTAGAACTACTATTCCTTCCACTATAGTCAAATAGGGCCATCACAGATGGGCATGCTCACTCTAACACCAGCTGATGGCTTATATATAATGATGAATGGAATAAGAAATTACAGGATGGAATGCAGATGGGAAAGATAACTCCACCTAATAATAAGTCTTTCTAGACTTTCAGGAAAAAGAGAATGTAGAAATGGAAGACCACAATGTACTTCTTCTCCTTTAAACTTAGTGTTAAATTTAAGTCTTCCCCACTTCATTTCAGTAGAAATGAAGTAAAACAAAAGTAATGTGACATACTATCCATCTGATTTAGTTTTGAGGGAAAACAAGCAACCACAATTGACTAGACATAAACATGGTACATTCTGAACACATTCCAAAGAGTAGATGAACATTTGGGGCTGGTTAGAAGGACAAATAACCCTTCTTTTTATCACCTCAGATAAATGTGAAGAGGCCCTGAGTCAAGGGATTGACCTGGAGAACAATGAGCTGAATTGTCCAGGAGTACCTCCAGGAGGCTCAGAAATTTGGGTATGCAGCTTACATATATATTTCTATCAGAGAGCTTCTAAACGTTTTTCTGAGAAAATATACAAATGTATTTTTTTATGTGAGATAGACAACAATCCAAGCTTAATCTTGCATCAGATCTTTATTCCTACTCCTGTTCTCTCAATATAATCCTCAGGGACGCTAATATTGACATTTCATAGAACAGCGTGCAATATCAATGGCATCAAAGTAATATGTGCCCTGAGAGCCTTGGTAAGTTGTATATGAGCCAAGACAACAGAGATAAAACTCACAAAGTTTCCAAGGACAGCAATACTGGTGCAGTTATTAAATACCCCGTGTTGTGGGCATGCTGAAACATCATCCTTAGAGGTAAGGCCAGACTATTATCCTTCGCATGCCCTGAAACAGATTTGGAGGTTCCAAGAAACATCTTAGTGGATCTCTATGGATTTGGGAGAAATCTCTGGCAAACCACAGTATAAGAGCATGGTGTATGAAATTTCAAAATTAACTCAATTGCTCTCAACCATGTGTATCCTTCCCTTGATGTGGATGGAACCTGTGAATACAATGAGCTGTCATTCCTATGATAATGATACATTAAATATGAAGAGGCATTTTGCTAAATTAATTAAGCCTCCACATTATTTCGCCTTAAAATAAAAGAGATTTTCCTCCATGAGCCTGACCTAATCAGGTGATATGGTAAAAGAATGGGAATCTTCCTGGAGAGAGAGATTTGATATGTGACAGGAATTCAACAAGGGGGTTCTCTGTCGTGGGCATTGAAGATGAAGAGGACCAGATAACAAGGATTTCAGGCAGAGTCTAGAAGCCAAGAGCAGCCATCAGGCTGACAGGCACCCAGCAATGACTTCAGTCCTACAACAACATGGAATTGAATGTTACCAACAATCTTCATGGGTTTGGAAGCAGACTCTTCCCTAACACCTTTATTTTAACTTTAGATACTCAACAATAACAACAACAACAACAAAAACTGGACAAAGTCAAACCATCCCTCGATTTATGATCTTTGGAACTATTAGATTAAAAAACATGTGTGTTAAGCAAGGCCTATGCAGAGGCTTCAATGTGCTATAGTCCTTTAAAATGGTAATAAAGCACTTAAGGAAACTGATTACATTGAATCATTGCTACCCCAAAAGGGACATCAACTATTCCTTATTGTTCTTGATACTATGGTTTACTTTTCCTCACTACAATTTCTCTCCCAGCAAAACACCCTTACAAGACCCCCACATAGTATCAATCCAGACCAAAGGACTCATTTTATGGTGAAAGAAGTTTCCATGAAACCTAGAACTATGACTCTCACCTGTTCCTTTTGAGTGTATTGTTTTGGTGATACAGCAACCAGGGAAATGAGTTCACATATTTTTGTATATTGCTAGAATTTCAGTAGAACAGTCAGAAAGAAATATATCTGGAATCCAGAATATTTACTGGGGCAATTCTTGTTGGTTCTTCATAGATGACTCTATGAAAAATTACAACAACTAAAACCTAACTAGTGCAGCAATTACAGGCTGTTTTCCTCAGGAATTTGATTCATTACATAAATGTGACCAGTTAGAATACTGCTGAGGGTAAAAGTAATCTGGAATATATATTAAAAGAGTGAGATAATAACATTTTTTTTAAAGATTTTTAGGCTGGTTGCTAACTTTATATGGAATTGGGATGAATGAAGGCACAAATCTCCAGTGGTGCAAGAATAGGAGTCTTCTATCCCAAGCCTTTTATTCCAGCATGACAGCTCCTTGCCATGAGTCTACAACACGTGGAATGAAGCTTTGGTGCTTGCGCTGCATTGGACGATTATTGAAGCCTATTAAGCCAAGCAGATGAATATGTAGAAATATGAGGTAAGAGAGATTCTGAGTAAACAAATACCACCCTCCTTTATGTCTTCAGCTGATAAACACTATGCAGGATTCCTCCTAGTATCCTTAATGGAATTGGGCCCCAATGGTCCATAATGGAAACATCCAATAATGCTCCTTCTTCCTTTGTTCCATTTCCATTTATTCCCCTTAGTTCTTCAGTGTCTCTTCTCAAAATTAAATCCTGCATGTGTCCATATCCCAAATGGTGGACAGTAATATCTCTGAGATACTCTGTGTAAAAGTCACTGGGACTTTCTGTTCAAGTTTCTAAACTGGTTACTCATCTTAAGGAAGTTGTAGTCCTGACCAACAGCAGAAATTAGAAAATAAGAATAAAAAGGAAAAAAAAAAAAACATTGGAAAAATCTTTCTGAAACTGAAGCTGCAAAATTTACCATAAACAATAATATAGTTCAGGCTCAAAACAAATCTTAGCTAATTTACAACATCTTGCTATCAGACACAGTAGTTTATAGTTCTTGTAATATGTCTAACTTTGCTCAGGTATAATTAACAGCATAGTATATATATATATAAGTTGCCTTAGTAATGCACTTGTATTTTTTCTTTATACGGATGCCAAGCTATCAAAGTCAGAACACTTGAGTGATGCTTCATTGGCATCAGAATTACAGATGAACTACTTCATTGTTTTTCTGAACAAGTCTATAGAATTTGATAGAAAAAAATTCTTTTTTCTTTTTCTCTATTGTCTCTATCTGCACTTTCTTAGGAAAGAAGATGAAAGAAGAGGCGCTATAATGATTCCAATAGCCACTCCATGGTATGGTAAAAAGAAAAGAGAATATTTCAGGATGTCAAAACCTATGAGATTGGGTAAACTTTGACTATGTGATACTCTCTAGGTAAACAGCTAGGATAGCAATATGTCTGTCAGTGATTTCAAATGGGTCTGAATGTCTCACAAAGAATACACTGCAGCTAATCTATTGCTAAATTTGTAAACTAGATTGATGGTGGTCTATCAATTTCTTTTCAGACAACTCTGATGAATAATAATTATGGTATAATAACCATTAAAGAAAAATAAGTGCCATTGTCAGTAATAGCTCCAGATCAATTCAAAGTGTATAATATTTTGTAATGACAGCAAGTACATAATGATTTGATAAGGAATACATCAAAGAATTTAGGGAGAACTGATAGGTAACAACAGTTTTTAAAAATAATTTAGCTTCATGTGAAATATTATGTCAAAATGTATTCTGCTTAATTCCTTGTAGAGGGGACTTAATTTTATAATTTAATACCTGATACACTTATTAAAATGCATAGGGATGTGTATCATTGCAATTTAATCTAAGCACTATAGCATATTTTCATCCTGGGTAAATTTATTAATATTTTGGTATAAGTATTCTATTAGATATTTGAGTTGCAATCACTTTAGGTGCACTACATGATGTTGAATGAAATATAATTTTAATGAAAACTGCTATAAACAGGTTTCATCCTTAGAAAGTTAATTAATATAAGTGTTGCTTCTAAAACACACACACAAAGTGAAACAAACTCAGTTACTTCATGTTTTCATTTAATTTTACTTATATTTTATTCAGTGATTAAATTAATAATTTTATGTACCATAACATTAAAAGGTAAATAACTAAAAAAGTATTAGCTCTAATATTAATTTTATTATGTCTAAAATAATATATATAGCCATTTTTGTCATGTGTTCAAATATAATAATTATTCAAATTTAAAATATGAAATATATTTTTAAGTCTATATATTCATATTTATGCCCCAAAGAAGAGACAAGCACTAAGTGATATATATAATGCATTATATTATTATTATATTATATATAATGTATATAATATTATTATTATATCATATATATATTAATTAGGATTCATCACATCATTGATCAAAGACACTAAAGCATGACAGTCTGTGTTCTGAGAGACACAGTTATCTTCCAAGAGTCCTTTAAAGGACAGCCCTTCAACTGCAGTACGGTGCATGCTGGTAAGGCAGCTTACCTTTCACAGAAAATAAGCAGAAGAATCACTTCAAAAAATTCTGAGCCTATTGTGTCTTTCAGCATTTTCACAGTGAATGACATATCTATAAAGCAGAAGAAGGACTCCCATTTCAAAATGAAAAATCACACTGAACATTTTTCTCATTTTTTATAGTATTTTCTGGAGATCAAATTTGGTATTAGAATGATTTTAATGAAATATATAAATACATATATACATATAAACATGTATATATAAACATATATGTATTTATATACATATATATATATATATATACACATATATAAGCAGTAATAATCCTGGTAATTATGTTAATAAACTTTACTGTGTTTTCATTGTCAAACTATCTAGAGATCTGACTCTTAGCCACTACATTTTTAGCTAAATGGTCTAACACCCTTCTCTGAAGAATTTAGATTTCTTATCTGGGAAGTGAGGATAATAATCTTAAATGATATTTCACCCCAACAGTGTAATGGCTATAGGTTCAGGTTCAGAGTCATGAATCTAGTGTGTGTTAAGTAACAGACAGTCTTTCTTGAGCAATACCTAACCTTTTCACCTCCCAAAGGAGGTGCAAGAAAAAAACAAAAGGCCAGAGTAAAATAAAAACTACTCTAAGATTTCATTTTACTCGAGTCAGAATGACAAGTATCAAGAATACAAGCAAAAATAAGTGTTGGTCAGGATGTGGGGCAAAAGGTGCACTCATACATTGCTGGTGGGACTGCAAATTGATGCAACTTGGAAGCCATATGGAGAATCCTCAGAAAACTTGGAATGGAACCACCATTTGACCCAACTATCCCACTCCTTGTTAAATCCTCAAAGCCCTTAAAATCAGCATATTGCAGTGATGCAGCCACATCAATGTTTATAGCAGCTCAATTTACAATAACTAAACTATGGAACCAACCTACATGCCTTTCAACAGATAAATGGATAAAGAAATCATGGTATAACTACACAATAGAATATTACTCAGAAAATGAATGGAGAAAAATGAATGGAGATGGAGAATATCATGTCAAGTAAATAAGCCAATCCCCCCAAACCAAAGGCCAAATGTCTTCTATGATATGCAGGGACTATGGAAGGATGGGGGAATTTTGAATTGGGCAGAGGGGAGAGAGGGGAGAGGAGGGGGTATGAGGGAGGGAAAAAAGGTGGAATGAGACCGACATTATTACTGTAAGTACTTGTGTGACTCTGCCTCATGTACAGCGAGAGGAATGAGTAGTTGTGCTCCATTTGTGTACATGTGTGAAAATTCATTCTACTCTCATGTATAATTAATTAGAACAAATAATAATAAAAAAGACCAGAGTAGTAAAGTAGTAAAGTGTTTTTGTGAATAGTAGATATTTGTAAAAACAATTTGCATCTTATGAGTATCTGTTAAATACAACTTTCAAATGTAATTCATTTCAGTTTAACTAACTTTATTAATGCTTTAGGTAAATGTATATATTAATAGAAATTAATTTAACTTTACAATAAATGTTTAAATATATTTTAAATTTATAAGTACTATTGACACATTTATTTTATTCAGTCCAAAAACTCAGAAAATCAATTTAATGGAATTGATTTCTATTATATACCAACCCAGAAACAATTTTCTCTACTTTTTTTTTAAGTTATAGAGGGACACAATACCTTTATTTTATTTCTTTTTATTTTCATGTGGTACCAGGGATCGAACCCAGTGTGCCACGCATACTGGGTAAGTGCTCTACCACTGTGCCACAACCCTGGCCCCTCTACTGTTTTTTAACTTGGAGAAAGCTATTAGATTGCCATTGAGTGTGACATAAATTTATATATTAATAATATATGCTTATCCGGGCTATTTTCTTCTCTGGCTGGAATTCTTAGGAATGGACATACACTTAGGGTTTTTCTTGCTATAGATGGCAATAACCATATCAAACAAAGCATTCATGTTGAAAGACACTAGGCTTTGCAACAGGGCAGACAAACTAAGTTTAGAATAAAACACAAGAGTGATGGGATGCCTAAAATTTAAATCAAGTGTGAAGAATTAAGAAAGCCATAAACAGTTAGATGGCAAGATATGGTACATATTTATATGAACTGCCCAATTCTACCTTTCAAAAAGGACTTCCTGCACACCAGCAGGTGTGTAGCCAGCACGGAGCCTTCAGCTGTCAGCTCCATGCCAGCCTCAGCTTCAGTGAGCCAGCCAGTCCTGTCCTTCTATGGAAGCATACATAGTTGCTAGATCAGGTGGAGATGCAATGATCATTTCAGCAGAGCATGAAATAGTCTAACAGGAAGACACACTCACACTCTCTGTCCTGTTGGCTGAGGCTTTGCCATCACTGCATTGCAGTTGATTTCTTCCTTTGCTCATTCTAACTTCTGATATTCACAATATCAGAATTGATTTTCAATATAAGTTTTGGAGTATTCATCTCAGTGTCTGCTTGTGGAGAATATAATTTGTGACTCTAGAGCAATGTAAGAAAGGTCTTTTCCTGTCTTACAGTTGAGATAGCTAATCAATTTTTCTCTAAAGCCATTATGATGAAGGTAAGAAATAGATGTAAAGATTGAAATAATAGTTACCTTTGACAATTTTTCATAATAAAACAAAAGTAAAAGATCTTAAATGTTTATGAAGTTGAAACATCATTATTTCACTGAAAAAAATTAGAAAATATTTAGTGTAAGAGTCCTAACTACCAATATTAAGAAGTATTCATAAGATAGAATATCATGTAGTTATTATTTTTTTACAACTATGTGTATTATGTGTATTAAGTAGTTTGAACATCAAAAATGCATTTAACATTTTAGGAAGTAAGAGGGATTTTTTAAAACCCTGCATAATGTCATTTATATATGCTTAAAAACGATGTACAGGATAAGATAACCAATGTCATTTTATTTATATTAAAAATCATTATCCATAGGAGATAGTAAAAAATTAAAAACAACTATATTGCTTATGGTTGTATAATTTTATGTTATTTTTACTTTCCTCACGACATGTATCTTGTGTTTTTCTTTTAACAAAGGAACACAGAAACATTAGGCATTTCCTATTAACTAGATATCTGTCCTTAAATTGTTTATTATATTATATTATTTTTACCCAGAGAGAAAAGGAGTATAGAATAAACGAATGTACTTGCTCACAAGTTACTCCAGATCCTCTCTTTCTGGTAACCTCACAACTTTAGACTTCATTTGGTGTTTTGGTGGCCACATTGTTTCACATTAATTAAGAAGTCAACTCAAATGTTGTGGCTACTATGTCACAATTCTTCTAAATACAATTCCTCAATGAGACTTTGGAAACTAAGGTCAGAATGTGTTCATTATTGCTATTAAATTTCTTCTTTCTAGATTTAGCCCTAGTCACCATTTTAAAAAAAATATTTTTTTAGGGAGATAAATCTTCCATTCATCAAAGCTGTATGTCATCTGAGGTTAAATCACTTTCCATCATTATCTACTCTAAAATTTTTGTCAGAAACAAATTCCTTCAGCTATATAGTGGTCCATTACTGAGCACTGTTTGGGTTAGATTATTCAATATGTTATGAAACCACCCAAATGCAAAGTCGCTACTTTGTGATTCTTAAACTTATCCCATCAATGTAGCAGGAGACAATGGAAGGACAGAGGTTAAAAAAAAGTTGTGTTGAATAAAGGAATGATGTCAGGGGTTTCAGAGAAGATCAATGATATCACTGTAACTTTAATTATGATATTTGAAAGATTGCTGAATATTTATAATATCCAGATTGACATATGGACACTGGCAATGAATCAATGTGTGAATGATCTTAATAATTAGTTATTGGCCAATTGATCCATACAAATAAATGTAAAGTTACATGAAACAAACAAAACAAAGATGTTTTCCAGAAACTTTTCCATTTGTTTCCCTAGCAACTTTGAATCGGTTTTTTAGGATAATAAAATTCAGCTTTTATTTTAATCTGCACGGAAGTCTCTTGTCCTTTTTGGTCAATTCAATTTTTTTTAATTTTTAAAAATTTATTCCTGAATGATTCCACGTTTCTCAGTCTGTAAAAATTTGGATTGCTGAAATCAGCTGAGTATCTTCTTCCCTGAATTTAGAAACATGATCAAATTATTTTGTTCTATAAGATCTCTTAACAGTGTCTGGTTCATTTTAGTGGCAAATGGGTTCTTATTTTTAAAACTACTCATAGATATTTTGCATGGATAAGCACAAAAATAACTTTATTTTATGTTCTTTCTGAATTTCCCCCCCTCCCTACATTTTGGGGCTTCTAACAGTCTCTGCTTTTAATATAATCACTGAAGACAGTAGATCTTTTTTTAACTATTGTCTAAAATAGTCTGCCCACTGTGCCATGCTCATTGATTCTTATTCTTTTAAGATCTTTTTTAAAAAAATCAATGTTTTGACCTTGAATATTCTTAATGTGTGTTCTGAAAATAAAATTCTTACTTCAATTTTATTTTCATTGACTTTATTTTTTACCTAATGGCCTAAAAGTTATGAAAAGAAAAAGTTAATTTTTTTCTATGAGGTATTTTTTTCCTAGCGAGTTTTCATTATTTTATTTAAATCAGGCCACAAAGATTACAATAAACCTGGAATTTTATGTAATATAGTATTTCCTGTGTTTTAGGTTGAAAGAACATCTTCTAACTTACCAATTTATTGTCCTACGTAATTATTTGCTTTCCCCCCCTCCACCTTCTACCTGTTTTCTGATCAAAATACCTGTCCCAGTAACTCCTTTCTAGATTATGTTTCCCACGCATGTAGTTTTCTTAATTATGTTAACATATCTTTGGAATATTTTCCTTTCTACTTTTTTTTCCTAATATATTTCATTCATACCTTTTAGATACCATTTAAAATCTGTGTTACACCATTACATTCACTGTGTGGTTAGTCATATCCATTCTTTCTAACTTCTCATTTGTATTTAAATGTAATTCCTAGTAGAGTGATTTAAATGTATTCATATGTTCCATTTGCTTTCATAACTGCTGTTTTTCTCTGCTTGAAGTAAAAATTCAACCATCTTTGATATAAAATTGTTATTACTGATAAGACATTTTCCTATTTCCACCAAGCAAAAGTAATTATTTGATCTTGGGTGTCACTAAATGATTATTTTGCATATATCTTTCATGATATGATTCATTTTAATTGCTGTTTTATATTTTGTTATTAAACATTTAATAATTTAATATTAAATATTGCTTGCTTCTTAGTAAGGGACAAATAGACTACTTTTGAGATTAAAGGCTTCTTTTGCCATTCATTCTTATTTCACTATAGAACCTATGATAGGAATATGGGTGGAGTTAACTTATTAACTTAAAATATGAACTGTAGCCATCTTGATATGTTTTATTACACTTTCAAACATGAGAAAGTTAACCATCAAATAGCAATGTTCAATAAGTATTTGCTGAATTAATTTTGATAAATACAGCTTAAATGTTATTAAGTCATAGGAAAATTAATTTTAAGGAATAGGTGAATTATATAAGCAATCTAAATGACAAGATACTAAGAAAATTTAAAAAGTGAAATATTGAACAAGAATGGGATATTAAAACTGTATAAAGTATTTGTTCAAATACATAAATAATACTTATTTACTGTATGTTCCTTTTGATTTTTTGTTCCACTGTTTCTGATTTTCTAGTTTTCTGTTATTATCTTTTTGTACTCGTTTCTATTTATCTTTTAAAATTATTATATTTTCCTTTTTTATATGTTTCTAGTGGTTGTGTGGGTTTTGGTAGGTTTTCCTGGCCTTATATTCTCTGTTGCACTTAGTCTATTCTTCAAGTACATAAGAAAAAACAGTCATAGCCAATACATAAATAAATGGATGTGGCTGTATAACTATAAAATTCTATTTATAAAAACAAATGGAGGATGTTTCATATCAAGGGCAGTAATTTTCCAACTACTGCCATGCTAGGCATGATAATCTAACATGAAATATATTACAGTTTAGTGGTGAAACTACCATATCAAATCAAAAATACATATCTAATATATTATTAATTCTTTATCTTCTCCATTTTATGATATAGTTTTTGTAATTGTTATGTTCACTTCTTTGAGGATATTACTCTGTTTTGGCCTTTAGTCAGAAAATATAATTTTATTAAGTGAAGAATATTTATTGATATTGACAAGATTTTAAAAATTGAAAAGATTTAAAATATGAATATATATATATATGTTATATATAGAGAAAGCTTTTGAAAAATTCTACTGTTTTTAGTGATTATGTTACACTCAGAGAATCTGAGGACCCATAAGAGGCAGGAGAAGAAAGATTCAAGTAAAAGCAATAAAATTCAGTTACTTGTGTTATTGTCTCAAAAGGGTCTCTGATGTACTTTTCATGATTTCTCTGCTTCTCACAATCAGTAATGTGTACTTATCTACTTTTAAGCTCAATATTATTTGTTCTATTTTCTCCATTCTGTCATTGCATAAATCTAGTGAAATTTAAATTTCTGGTTATTGTAGTTTTCCACTCATAAATTTGTAACTAGTTCCTTCTTTTATCTTCTATTTTATTACTGATAATTTTTTCCACTTGTTTCGAGAGTGTTGATAAGTATTTGTTTGAACATTTTTTAATGACAAATACTTCAAAATTTGGCAGATAACTCAAACATCTGTTTTATTTTAGTAATGATATCTATGGATTGCATTTTTGAAAGTTGAGAATTTATTGATTCCTGTGATGATCATAAATTTGGGGTTTATCCTAGACATTTTGAGTATGTTAGGAATATGCTTTCTATTTAAATATCTATTCCCCCCCCCCCCAGGTATTAAATATGTTCAATTCAGAGCACACATCCTGCCCTACTTTGTGGGATGTGATTGAAATATCTATCAGCTTTGTTCTCATTGCGTTTGCAATAATATTCTGGTCTGCCTCACTGGTATGCTAGCTAGGGGTGAAATAGGAACCTGTGGTATTCCACACCAGAATTCATGTAGCAAACTTTTTTTCTGGCTTGTATTTGGTTGGTTATTTGTATGCATTTCTCTACAGTATCACCAACACACCACAGATGAATTTAAAATACCCTTGTCTGCAATTTCATACTGTTTGCAAAATTCCCTAGCCCTACAATTCTGTTGGGAGGTTGGGAGAAAAGAGAACACTGCCTCATTCTTCCAGGAAAGAGAGATGAACAGAGCCCTGACCACTGCCTCAGTAGCTGCAGTGTCAGAAGGGAAGTGAGAAGAATGCAACCTCATTATTGCATATGTGAGTAAACAGCTAGTCTCTTCCTCTAGTCTTTTGGTATAGAGGGATACCTCATCCAATTGTGAGACACAAATGAATGGTGATTTTCCATCTAACCAGTGCGGTCAGGTAGAGGCATCAACTCATTATTATACAATAAGGGTAGAAGACAGAACATTGTCCACATTTCTGCATATTATTAGAAGAAACAGTGATGCAACTATTTTTTGTAGTGTTCATTCAAACAAGGCAGAGATGACAAAAATGTTTCTTCCTGGAGGACCACCATCTAACTCATCTTCTGTTCTAGAGAAATCAGACTTCTTTCCTTTGTGTGTTTTATCTGTGTTTGATGTCTCAGCGTAGTAGTAGACTTCTCCATGTGAAAATTTCTGATTCCAAAGTAAAATTGTTCTTGATAGACTCAGATAAAAGTACAGTTGAGAAATAATGAAAGACATGCCTGCCTCTTTGAGATAAGTATTACTTCAAGTTCTCTTGAAAGGCACCAGAGAAATTCCTTCACATTCTATGTGCACTCCCAGTTTTGCATATCTTTTGTGTGTACACAGATTTCTGTAACAATGTTTATTTTTAACAAAAGACTACAACAATTTAGATAAGATGTTCTCACTAAAACACTTGCCCAGCAAAGGCTTCTCCATCAATGAGTTGAAACCAACATCTGCCTTGGGTCTCCAAGACCAATGAAGTATGTATCCAAAGCAGCTTATGCAAATTCTTTCTTTTTTAACTATAGCATGTATGTTTCCATTGTTCATTATTTTTGCTCCCCACACTTAGTAATATGTACTTACTAAATACATGAATATTCTTTCAAGAATCTCTCCCCGATTGTTATTAGGATATTATCAGTACCTAAACTGGATTGTATATGAGGAGAGAGAAGGGGAGAAAACAGGGGAAGAGATAAGAATCTAGAAATTTACTGCTGAGTAATAATTTTTTTCAAGTCCCATGGTTCTTAGCAACTCCATCCTCTTTCTTTCATCTTTTGAAGGTGTCAGTCAATTGCTTAATGAACTTTCTTTATGAATTTTTAATTAATGGGAGGAGCAGGTTAGGGTGTGCATGCTCTTTCATTTCTAGAACTAGAACAGGTGGTTATTTTTTACATTAAATAATTATTTTAGTTAAATTCTCAAGGTGGAAACCAGGCAAGAATAGGTTGACATGAGAATGGATGAAGTGAGAATATGAACACAGACACAAATTTGAGAATTGGCAGATAAAAAAATGCAAAAAAAAAAAAAAAGGCTGTGATGGAATAACACAGGTTCATGAAAGGATGTTTTTCTCCCTAGAGCTTTCCACATGAGTGTATTAAAATAATGATGGGAATTTATTTATATAGACACAATGGAGTCATAATAAGGAACCAGAAAAAGGAAACTCAGAAAAGAAAATGGTCACATCTTCTATTTTAATATGAGAGTATAGAAAATTAAACATGTCAATAAAATCCAGTATATTTGGATACAAAGTACTTAACTTGACTATATATCCCCTCTGAAAAGTAAAATTCAAAAATTTAAAAATATAGACATGGCTTTGATATATTCCACAGAGATACAGAGAAAGTTGTAGAGCTGCCTATAAAATTAAAGACGTATAATTTGAAGGCATTTTCCAATGAATTATTTGGAGTAATGGTAAATGGCATCTATGAAGAATAACAAAATAACTGATTTCAGAAGTGACTAATACATTGACATTAGACAAATGATCAAGTTCAAATACTAGAGATTTCTGAGATGGAAAAATTGATAACAAAATAAATGAAGAGTTTGGGAGGATAGTAATTGTAATCAGAGAATGATGTAAATAAGTTTACAAATGTATGGGGTAAGTATCTCTGAATGAAAAAAAGATCTGCAGTTTGAACAGAGTGAACATATCAGAAGACAGTGAATTAGGGAGGCAGAAACCCATAGGCCAAGAGCCCAGGATGTTATAGAGATTAATTGAGATATGAAATATATATTATTTTAATTTTAACAGCCTTGATCATAAGAGAAAGGGGAGAAAGGAAGGAGGGGTTTAGATGTGGGATAGGTCAATAGATGACAGCCATGAGGGGTGCTATAAGCATAAGGATTGAAGTTAATAGGCTTATTTTCAAAAGCAGGGTTAAATAAGTAATTCTCTGCAAAAGTAATTGGCTAGAAAAAAATTTCTTGGGATTAAAGTATTTTGTAACCATAAGAAATAAAGTAGCTTTGATGGACATCTTCAAGAAAGTGTATCTTCAAAGAAGTATCTAAAGATGCAAGACACTTGTAATGGAGAGGCAATAAGAGGGATGATTAAAAGCACAGCTTTGGTTCACATGGTCATTCTATTTTTAATTTTCAAGAACCTCATATTGACTTTGTAGTGGCAGTACACACTTGCATTCCCACTAACAGTGTAAGAGTATTCCCTTTTCTCCACACTCTAACACTTTTTCTTTCTTGTTCTTTTGATAACAGGTATCCTAATAGGTGTGAAGTGCTTTATATTTTGGTTTTAATTTTCATTTCCCTGATGATAAATGATGCTGGTCACCTTTAAAAATACCTGTTGGTCATTTATGTCTGCTTTGGAAAAATGTCTCATAAGCATGGTCTCACTTAATTATGAAATCTAAAATAGTCAAACTGATAGGAGCAGAGTGTAAAAGGGTGGTTGCCAGGGACTGGAGGAAGAAGAAATGGAAAGAAATAGGTTAGATAATACAATTTCCATTATTCAAATGAGTAAGTTCTGGAGATCTAATGTACAACAATGTCACTATAGTTCACAATACTGTAATGCATATTTCAAGTTTTCTAAGAGGGTAGATTTTAAGTAATCACAAAAAGGAAAAGAAAAAGAAATGTGAACCTGGCATATTTCTTGCCTGTAATCACACTCACTCTGATGGCTGAGGGGGAGGATCCCAAGTTGATGACCAGTCTGAGCAATTACAGGAGAACTTATCTGAAAGTAAAATTAAAATGGCCAGGATGTAATTCATTGGTAGAGTGCCCCTGGATTCAATTCCCAGTACTGCACTTTTTTTTTTTAATTAAAATAAAGTGAAGTGATAGATATGCTGGATTGCAATGATCTTTTGTGTATACATATATATGTATATTCTTACAGACACATATCTCTCTCACACACATACATTAAATTATATGTATATAATATATATTTGGTTCTCCATTTTTCACCTCAATAGGGCTATTAAAACCAAAGCAAAACTAAACATTAGCTTTGGAGCCAGACTTCATGGGCTCAAATTCTGGTTATTTGTGTAAAAATTAAGTAATCTTTCTGACTTTCCAGTTATTCATCTTTAAATCTGGGGTACACTGGTGTCCAAAAAAACTATTAAACAAGCTACAAATGTATGTGTCTTATTAAGCTCTTACAGCTCACCCTTAAAATCACCATCTTAGAACTAGCCTTTTATACCCTACAGCAGAATTTGTTTCTAATAACAGCCATTAATATTCAATAGTCAGATTTTTTTGGCAATACTAACAAACAACCTGATAGTAACCTATCAGAGATATAGCACCAGCTGGCTGGGTCCTCTTTCCAAAAACTATGACACTCATCTCTATAAGATCATATCCAAGATCCTGAGGCAACACCAACTGTCAGGCAGCATTCTCTCTCCAGAGGTCTGGGCCCAGTATTATTGGTTCCCTTCTCCAAAACTCCAAATTAAGTCTCAAATGTTTTGCTAGCTTTCCTTAAACCTTGCAGTAAAACTTCATGTGTGAGAAAACTTTATTATCCTCATCTTTTAGCTCATTGGGTCCAAACTTCTGTATTTCAAATGAAATTGATCCAGATGCATTAAAATATGTTGTAAATAATAATCTAGATCTTATATATTGTTGTTTATTCATATTAACTAATATTATTGTATCACAATATAAATCATTATGAGGTAATTATATTTTATGTACTATATTTAAGTTGTTTTTTTTAGCTGTTCCACATCTGGGATGATGGGACAAAATTTCTTTCAACATGTTTAAATAATTATCTGTCATAAGTTATTTGTGCTAAAAGAACAGGATGTTTATAATTTTCCCATTTTATGTTTATTAATTCTACATGTTAAATCATTAGGACATATACTTCTTAAGTATGATAAGTTATTTTGCTTTTATTATAGCAGAAAGATTTTTTAATAATGAGGAGTATTGGTGGTTAAGGAAAGGAAAGTAGAGAGAATCATGGGAATGAGTACCCAGAAGAGGACACATCACTGGTGTTTCCTCTTATATTGCTATTAAGAATAATATTGGGGTTCAGAGGGGAGATAGATTTCCACATGCCTTTACTTGTTTAATAAATCCATCTCTGTACAGACTTAACTTTGTTTATAAGCAATCAGGTTGGCTCAGAAATAGGCTCTAGTTGCCAAGGATCTGTCATCTAGGTGTGTGAACAACTCTAGTTCTGGCCTTGGTAGGTACTGGCTATGTTTTAGATCTTTAGGTTTGATATTAATTAAAAACAAAAATAAAATAAAACTGCAAAAAGAAACTGACCAAATGTTGTTTTTCATTTGTAAAACCAGTCCCAGCTGAAGTTTGCTTTTTTTTAATGTTCTTTCTCCAAAAGCATGTGTTTAAGTCTTGGTCTCCAGGGTGGTGCTGTTGGAAGGTGGTGAAACTTTTAGAAGTGGAACCTACAGAGAAGTTTTTAGGTCATCAGGGGCATGCTGTGAAGGAGACTGTGGGTGTCCATCCCCTTCTTCCTCCTTTTGGCTCTCTGGCCATGAGCTCTGCCATGATGTGCTGCCTCACCAAAAAGGGGCCAGACTGGAACCTCCAAAACATCAGCCAAAATATCTTTATCACCAGCCAATATAATTTTTATAATTTGATTACCTCAGTTATTTCATTAAAGTGATAGAAAAGCTCACACTGACAAAAAGAGTACAGCAGACCAAATCCCCAGGTGATTATAATTATACACAATGTCAGTTAAGTTATAATACCACATAAAAGTCATCTCACTCAGGGCTGGGGCTGTGGCTCAGCGGTACAGTGCTCACCAGTACGTGTGAGGCACTGGGTTCAATCCTCAGCACCACATAAAAATAAATAAATTTGTCATGTCCAACTACAACTAAAAAATATTTTTAAAAATGTCATCTCATTCATTTGAGGTAAAAATGTAAACAGGCACAACTGTTCCAAGTAGAAATTTGGAAATATATGTCAATAAGTTTAAAAGTAAACCTTTCATACTGAATATATCTAGATATTACCACTAGGGATATGTAATAAAGAAATAGAATTTCAACGAAAAATTTTGCATAGGAGTTTACAAATACAAAGAATAGCTATTGTATTGAAAAATTATAAAAATCTACTTTCTTCTGATGAAGGAATATCTAAATAAATTATAAGGTACCAGTGTGATGGAATAGTGTTCAGCATTAAAAATTATGGTTCAGATCACATAATTTCATGAGAAAAACTGATTCACAAAAACATCCAGAGATGCATAAAGTACTTAAAATATCAATCATCCTCCTACCCCGACATGTAAAAGGGAAAATATAAGTAAAATTATTTAAAATGGTGTTCTATGATATTTTGGGTCTCCAAAATTAATTTCCCCATTTTATTGTTTTCTACTTTTAAAATATTATATCAATATTACTTTTATGGTCATGCAGATAATATTAAATACAATTAAATGTATATTTGCATGGGTCATTATTCCTAGTAAAAATAGCTGAGCATGTTAACTACAGAGATTACAATTTGTAGAAATACTATAAGATTCTTATTAGGGAGGTACAGAGTATTGTTTTTCAGTGCTGAATTTCCCAGGTTCTATACTATAAAGAGATAACAAAATAATTTATAAACCCTTATATCTGATTCATGTCAATGTTTTTAAAAGAGAAAAACACAGAGGCTATCTGGTGTTTTTAATCTAAATGTTTGTGATATAAAATTTACAAGTAGTACTAAGCCAAAATATAAGTAGGCATAATTAGAGAAATGAATAAAAATTGCAGAAACAAACAAAAAATCATATTTTAGTGAATAAAATGATATTCATTTGTTTAAAAACCCTCATCTGAATTAGGCAAATGGAGAACCTAAACCTATTGATTGTGTCCTTGATTGCAAGGGATAAGAAGAATTCTATAACATCCTGTCCCTTTGTGTTCAGGTCTAGTCAATATGCTTTTTCCTATATCTAGATGAATTCTTCTCTTTTACTGATATGTATCTGAAGACAGTTATTTTTTTCTTTATGGCAGAACTTTCAAATGTAGTCTCATTTCTTGAAGTACTAGATTTCTATTGTTTTTACTCCTCTTTCTCATGTCTCCTGAAACTCCTTAAAAAATTAATGTGTCTGTATATTTATTCTGCCTTAGATTTTTTAAAAATAAAGATGAACAAATTTGGAATTATAAGACATAAACAAATTCTAGAGATTTTCACTGTCGTGTCTATAGCTAACTAAATGTATATTTAAAATTTGCTAAAAGGGTAGGATATTTAAGTTAACTGTTGCACTTTGCACACACACAAATAATGATAAAGGGGGGGAGAGAAAACTTTGGGAGGTGATAAATATATTTGTTGCCTTTATAGCGATAGTTTTTTATGGATATACTTATCCTCAGATCCATTGGGTTTTGTATATTAAATATGTACAACTTTGCAAGTCACTTACAATGCAATGAAGTGGTTTAAAAAATAAGGATAAAAAATTCTAAAACTTGCCCAGTGGGGTAGCACATGCCTGTAATCCCAGCAGTTTAGGAGGATGAGGCAGGAATATCATGAGTTCAAAGCCAGCCTCAGCAATGGCAAGGCACTAAGCAACTCAGTGAGACCCTGTCTCTAAATAAAATACAAAATAGGGCTGGGAGTGTGACTCAATGGCCTAGTGCCCCTGAGTTCATCTCCTGATACAAAAAAAAAAAAAAAAAAAAATTCTAAAAATTAAATTAGATTACTGTATAACAATTTTAAGAAAATGAGTAATGAAATGAATAAATAGGTATGATGAGGAAATATAATCATATAGATATGCTTTTTTATTTATATGATTTTATCTTCAGAAATTATTAAAGAATTGTTCATAATATACAGGTGCATAATTAGGAAGAGAAAATTCTAACAAATGTTGGTATGCACATGAAAACATCTAATCTGTATAGGTTGTAACTTTCAACCAAAATTCAAAATTATAACGTTCTGAAGTGAGGAATTTAAGGAAAGGAGACAGAAATTTTATATGTAACAATTAATTCTTTTTGATATGATAAATCCTAAAAGGTGAAACCAAAAGAAAATATGTTGCTAAGTGTCTATATTATATATGTTATTAAATGCCCAATGATAGAAAGAAAGTGAAACTTTTTTTATTTTTTTGAGGGGGAGTTAGTGGGGATTGAACTCAGGGGCACCTGACCACTGAGCCTCATCCCCAGCCCTATATTGTATTTTATTTAGAAGCAGGGTCTCACTGAGTTGCTTAGCACCTCCCCTTGCTGAGGCTGACTTTGAACTGGAGATCCTTTTCTTAGCCTCTCAAACCACTGGGATTACAGAAGTGTGCCACTAGTAAAGGTGAAACTTTTTATAAAACTCTTCATGCGAATTGCAAAAAAGGTTAAGGTCAAAGTATATTAATAGTGATAGAGTAGATTCATCTGGAGAAATTCCCTGTGCTTTGTTTAACTAAAAAGTGGCTTATATAAATTTGTCTTATTCATTATTGGCAGTTTACTTTTTGTGACGATCAAGGCCATGTAGACTAGAACAACTGATCTTTATGTAATTGTGATGATGTGATCTTGGAGCATTAATAAAATAATGGAGAACTTGAAAGAATATAATCACATCATGAAAGATTCACCAGAGGAGGAGGAGTACAAGACTTATTTATACCAGAAGAAGCAGATTGGACAAAAATAAATTTCTGAATACCAGGGATGAAAGATGGGTAAACAAATGAACACACTTAAAAACAATGAATTGTGAAGTTTTGTATATTCTAAAGAGACTCATGGAATTAATTCAAGTCTTTTAATTATTAAGAATTTTGAACATACATTTATGATCATGAATAAAGTCAGAAATTTTATTAAAAAGAATAGCATACAGTGATGGGGACCTGTGTAAATATCATTAACAGGGCTCAACCTTGGCTGGTGGTTTTGCTCTGTGGTAGAGTGCTTGCCTAGCGTGAGAGAATCAGTGCTTGCCATTTTTCACAAAGCAATGAAAAGTCCTTTAAAAAACTTTCTGGTAAAAATTATATACAGCAAGACGTTATGAATTCACTAATAGCATAAGATATGTGGGAAAATGTACTACTATTTTTTGTCTACCCATGAGAACACTAAGAAAATTCTATTTCCCCACACATTGTGATCTGACTTGCAGTACCTTCCTCTCTTCAGTGATAGCAGACAAAGTGTGTCACCTCTCCATAGTGGAACAAGACCACAAGTGACAGTTTGATGATTCTAAGTAGAAACCTCAAAAGTCATTGTGAAGTTTTGTTGGCTTTTCTTGTTCTTTTTCTTCACCACGAAAGGAATTTATTGTAGAGTGTCTTCTATTTCAGTTTGCATCCTGGAATGAAGACAAATACAGGAGCCACAAAACCAGAGTTACAACTTCCATGTAATACCAGGAAGGCACATCCCTGTTTGCTTAAGTCATTGTCATTGTTATGGTTACCCAGAAATTTTAAATGTAGTACAAATATCAGAAAACAAAGTTATAAGATGCAATGTTGTGTGCATCTTTTGACTAGTACATAATCTATCAATCATGACGAATTCTTTATCAGTATAAAAACAAAGAGACCCCTGTTAAGTGAGGGCCTATTGACAAATCATGCAGTTATCTTACACAGGTCTTTATTTCTTAGTTTGAACTTGTGATGATATTTTGAAGTTCTTTGATAAGAAATAAATGTAAGAGTGGATTCTAAAATCATGCATTAGAGATATTTTGCCTGACTTTTTTTTTAAAGGAAGGAGGTATGCTACCCTTTAATTAAGGACTAGGTGAAAATAATCTATATAAGCTCATTATGGATGTGGTGTGAATACTTATCAAAGGAATGTGTGATTTTTAAAAAGAAAGAGGGTAATTTCATAGAGAATTGTTAAGCCAAGCTGATCACATTTGCTTTGAGATGGAGCTATTCAATTTGTGAATAGAAAAAATCTGAAGTATATTTGAATTTTAGCAAAGCTTATGACAAAGTTTGGGGGTATATAAATATGACTTGGCCACTGACACAATATAGTGATTTTCTGACCACTTAATAACTATACTAGAAAGGTGATGCATGGATTTGTGTATTGTCACATAGCTCTTAATTTCTTGAGGAGGGCTTCCATAACTACCCAGTCTCAACTTGCCACATCCATTGTTTGCTACATTACATTGTTGACATATTTGTGCCAGGTGTTTTTCCCCAGATATTGGGCTACAAAATAGTTGAGACCAAGCTTATTGTGTTTAACAGTGTGTTCTCTTCTTTAAGGATAGTGTTGGGAAAATAGTAGGTTGACCAATGCAGATTTATTGAATAGATGGAAAGAAAGTTAAACACACCTTTCTGCCGGTGCCTGTGCCAGGTGTAGATGACACAGGAATGAAAAGGTGTCTTCACTAACTTCAAGAAGCCTTAGAGAGCAGTTGTTTCCATGCTTTGGGAAGAAGTTAAGAAGGTTGGAGTCTAGTAGCTAAGTAAAAATAAGTGCAAACAAATATAAATGTTATGTTTCTTAATTGAAACTTAGACTGATATGACAATATCTATATTAGAGACAAAAGTATTAACCTTGTTATTTTCTAAAGCATTTTGTTAATCATTCAAAATTTTTTTATTCTTTCTAACGTTGAAGATGCATCATATTCATTTTCTTTTAAATCAATGTTTAATAAATTTTATAAGATTATATATTTATTATATATTTCTGAATTACTCAAAAATACTACATTTGTGACTTTTTACACATATGTGCCTACTATAAAAATTACTGTAGTTACAGATAAATTTATGTATTTGGCCTAATTATAATAATAAAGTTTTAAAAAACATTATCTTACTTTTTTAAATTGTGCTTTAAAAATTAAATATTATATTACTGTCCTTAAGTCAAATATCCCACTATGCCTATCATTACCAAATACTTGAATATTTTAACTATGAAATATTTTGTATTTAATACATGTTTACTTCTGTTTGATTCAAAGCACATAAAAAGTCAGTATATTCAATGACTCATCATTTTTGTATAATGAAAATGTATGCATTTTTCTATCTCAATTAATAATTATATAAGGGCAAATAGCTGCATGACTTTTCATATTTAAGAAGCAGATATAAATGAAATAGCAAACACACATGCCAAAAAATAAAAAAAAAATGCAGTAAGTATAAATACAACCTATTTAGAATAAATAGTAGTTCAGTCTGAGACATAGATGCTTTATCAATGGCTTTAATTGGAACAAAAGAGGTGTGCAACCACTCCAAATAAAATATGATGGCTTGTGTCAGAGTGTTAGAAAACATATTCTTCTTAAGAGCGGGGGAGAAAAAGAATGAAAAACATGATGGACCTTGAATAATGGCTCAACAGTAATGCTGTATAATTGCTTTTCATCCTTTCTATCAGCACTGAAGCTTTAAAACATTGATCAAAGATGATGACTATCACAAAGTGCTTAAAGTGCGACACATTGTTAAATTTCCTCAGCCTCTGGAATAATTATAGCATGAGCAAGCATAAAGATGATCCCCCCACCTCCACCCGCCTTCCTCAAATGATTTTCCAGCCAAGGTAGATGGGATTAAAGAAATCTGACACGAATAAGCTATATTAGAACATCAATGTCAAAAGATATATCACAGGCACTTGCCTCAAAAGGATAAAATACCAAGAACATTTCACATTAATGCACACCAGAATTCATTCGCTCTCCTTACTAACAAACACTACTGAAATAAAGGATGCAAAACAAAACCAATAGATGAGACAATGCAACACAGAGAAATGAGAAGTGTTTATTGAAGATGTAAAGGAGATAGCTCTGGGCTGCTAAAACTTTACAGCTATAGAAATGATTGAAGGAGAAAATTTTTTCATCTTCTTATGGGAATAATAGCTAAATCACTTTTAATATATTTTGTAGATCATACTAGATTAATATTTTCAGCATATGCTTTTCATTTGATAGCATCTCACTAATATAGTCTTCACTTGCAAATGAAGAAATAATTATTGACATCCTATTAAGTATGAGGCTCTGTGTGGGGAGAGATGTGCTGCCCTTCTGCAGTAGTTGCACTGTCGCATCCCTTCCGACCATGTGATTTCACATCTGAGATGGAAAATCATAGAAACTTGCCATTTTATATCAGTTTCTCACTCTGGTGTCTCTGATATGGAATGATTAGAGGAATTAAGAAATGAGAGGAATTTAATGCCCTGGGATTGAGTCTCAACCAGTGGTATAAATGTATGCACGTTTCGTTCCCCACATTCTCTAGAAAGATAGTGGTGGGATGCATTATCCATAGTGTCACAGGATTCCCTGAGAGCAGGTTGAGGCCTCATTGCCCATGGCTGTCACCAGCTAATTAGTTCTCAATCATTGGCTTTTTACCCACCTAATTTTCCAGCTCCATTTTATTAGTATACCCCCAAACTACAATGCTGCTAAGTGCTAGTTTCAAGATCAGCTTTCACAGAGGAATTTAAATCAAGAGAGTTGGTAATGAAAGCAATGATAGAAAATAGCCTCTAAGACTGGATTCTGAGGTTTGCTTCTCATAGGTCAAATAGCAACAAGGACCTCATTGCCTATGATCAATGAAGTGCTAATCACTGCTGGTTTTTTTTTTTTTTTTTTTTTTTTTTTACCACCACACTTTTAACTCAGTGATGGAGTTAAAAGGGATTAAGGTGGAGGGTGATACAGGTGTAGGGAATAGCTCTAGATGGTGAGCGCTACAGGCCCAAGGTATATAAAGGGTTCCTGGAGGGAGTTAACCTCCTTTACCTTTCCAGGAGGCTTGAGGTAAAGGAAAGCCAGACTCAGGTCAGCCAACTATTAATTCAGGACAATATTAAAAACCCAGAAAGTGTGCCTTGCAGTGTTCAATACCTGTAACTGGAGGACAGAGAGCCCCAAAACTGGCCTCAATTTTATCATAAAGATTGAACAAATCCAAAAGATATTTAAGCTCAGCTTGTGGAAGTTTCCTGACATCAAAGAAATCGTAAATTTGGCCCCTGAAAACTTTACATGAATCACTAGAAAAGATTGATCTGAGAATCTAGCACCTTCACATCTGTGATTCATCTGAACTTCGACAAACGCCAACCTGACTTGAGGACAACAAAAAGAAATTTTCGGAGGTAAGCACTTTATGATATATTTGTCCTTCTTTGAGATCATTCATGTCTTCAGTGTTTGACTAAAATCTATAAATATGCTCAAATATTAGCATTGTTGAAAAAGAAATATAACCTCCATTACAATTAAGGTATAACACCAAAAATGTCAGAACTGGAAATACTAAATATGTACTAGCAGATTTGGGGAAACACGTATAGGAATGAATATTGAGTGTGTTTTGTGGACAGTTTCATAATAAAAGGCTAGAGAGAAGTAAAAGTGCAATCACTGGGAACTTTGATGTGGGTAATGCTGGGAGGAACACTTGTGTCCTTCATTCCGTAGTGAATCATAGTAAATGAGGCTAAGAAGCCAGAACTTCCTTAGCAGAGTATTACAGAAGAGTTCATGATAGTGGACCTGAGCAAATAACTTTATTACATGAAACTTATGTACTCTAAACCTACCTATGTCCTTTGGAAGACTCAGAGGACGCTAAAGCAATATGTAATGCATGAGCGAGAGGGTCATCAATGTATTTGAGAAGGTTAATGTTGGCCATTCTCTGCAGGCTAGGATTGACAGTAAGTGATGCTTCCAGGAGCTTAGTCTGATAGAATCCTGGTATAGGTGGAGACAGGTGATGGCACTTAAAGGCAAGGTGCACATAATGATGATAATGGTGATAAAGCAGTGGTGATAAAATGGCTTTACCCAGAGAAATCTGTAGCTAAGGCTATTAGGCCATGGTAGCTGAAGAGAGGACAGAGACGGACAAAATAGGGTAAATTTTCTTTAATTTGCTTAGCTTGAATAAGTTGATAAGAGCTATAAAGTGTCTTGTCTGATTATAGTGTGAGTGCCTTAAAAGGAATAATGCAATGTAAATTTATATTCATGAGAAATAATCATGATATGGACAGATTTAAAAGCCAGCAGATATGTTTGTGTTTAATTTGTTGGGGAGGCAAATGTGAAGAAGTTATTTTGAAAGAATTATATCAGAGGAAGTCTAGAAGATGAATTTGAGAGGCTACATTTTAGAAACAGTGAAATAGTTTAGGTTAACTATTTTCAATCAAATATCTTAATATCACACTGATAATGATGCATTGGTTTGGAAAAAAAAGTAGAGCTAGAACTAAGATACTTGGAATTATACATTCAATATGTAACCTATAGTCTAGTATAAGCAACCACAACAAATCTTGGAAATGTCCATGAGAGTGTGTTTTATGATATATAGCACAAAGCATTATTCTTTGTGAGAATTAAGACACAAAACTAGTATGGTTATATTTCTAAACTGCATATTTGATCTTGTCTCTCCCTTGACAAATAGTATTCAGTATTTTCACATTAGACATAGAATTAAATTCTGTTGTCTTGGCATTGCCTAGTCATTCATTTACTTAAATTTCCACATATCTACCATATTTTCCAGTCCTTTTAAACTCATGAGCTTCCAGAAATAAACTTTCTCGCTATGCTCAAACTCTTTTAATAGGACTAGTTAGATTTATTTCTTCTCAAATAAGTTTTCTAGTATGTTCATCCAAGAAGCTCAATTGTGAGTATAGAATTGTTCATAGTCTCTCCTTAATATTCTTTAGTGGCTGTGGGAACAAAAGTGATATCCTCTCTTTCATTGTTATTTAAATTTACCATGACTTAGTGATTCATGGCTTATTTAGGAGCAGGTTTGATATTTTGATTTGTTACAGTTTTTATTTTCAGTTATTAATTCATAGTCTAGATATATTATAGTCTGAGAACAAACTTCTTCTTATACCTATTTTTCAATTTTTGATAACACTGAATTTATTACCTGCTTATATTCTATCCTGGTGAATACTGCATGTACATTTGAGAAGAATGGGTGTTCTAATACCCATTAAGATGGGCATTCTGATGTTGAGAGGAGTAGTGTCCTATAAATGCCAATTCCAATACATAGACTGACAGTGTTTTTCATGTTTCCTATGTACATCCTGTTTGTCTATAGTTCTATCAATTACTGAGAAATAAGTGTTTAGCAAATAATAAATATGGATTGTCTGTTTTATGTTTTGCCTCAAGTATTTTAAAGATCTTATAGGCACATATATTCAGCATTGTTACTGAAATTTTATTTTGGTAGTCTTCCATTATGATTTGTTCTCATTTCTTTTTGTGCATATTTTGAGACTTTTTAAACTGGTTATACTGAAGATTGGTTATTCATCCTGAAATTAAATATACATTAATCTCACTTGAATTGTTGGCTACTTACTTTCAAGTAGCATGAACACTCTGCTCCTACACATGCTCATGTTGTTGTCACAGACTGTCCATCTTTATGCCAGGGTACCCAATCAGCTAGGTGTGTAATTACTTTTATTAATTTATCTTTTAAAATTTGTTAAAAAATAAAATCTGGAGTTACAAATCAAAAGTACCATACTTTTATATTTACCTATACAATTACCTTTACTGGAGATCTTTATTTTTTTCATGTGACTTTCTAATGTTTTTTCATTTCAACCTAGAGTACTTCTTTTAGTATTTCTCTGAAGGATGGTTATCTGGTAATGAATTCCCTTTTACATCTTATTTAGGAATTCCCTATTTTATTTACTTTTGAATGCTGTTTTTCAGATACAGATTCTTGGTTGACAAGGTTTTACTTTTAGGACAAATATATCATTCTACCTCCTCTGAATGCCATGGCTTCTGATGAGTTATTGGCTATTAATCTAATTGAGGATTACTTGTGGGGAGAAGTCAAATTTACTGTTTTTTTCAGTAAACAGTTTCTTTCAAAGAAACAAATTTCATTTTTAATTTGGAAAAGTTTAATTATAATATATGGCATTGGTATTTTTTATTTCTCTTACTGGATTATATTGAGGTTCTTGAATCTTTAGATTGATATGTTAAATTAAATTTTTCTAACCTCCCATCTGATGATTTTTCGTAGTTTTCTTTCTTCTCCTGAAATTACTTATCACACATTATTTAACTTTTTTAATTAGAACCTTTAAAACACAAAATATAATTACATGAAATTTCTGTTGAAAATTTTAACATCTCTGTCCTATTTGGAGCTAGTCTTTCCACCTGCCTTGTCTCTTGAGACTGAGTAAAAAACCTTTCGTTTGCTTCAAATTTTTTATTTTTAAATTTTCTTTTATATGATACATAAAACACAAAATCATACATATTAATGGGGGCAGCATGTGTTTTAATACAAGTGTACATCATGTAATGTTTAGATCAGGTTAAACAGATTTGCTCCTTAAACATTTATCATTTCTTTGAGATGAAAATATTTAAAAATCCCTCTAGGTTTTGGAATTATATAGTGTGCCTTATCTTTTTATTGCTGTTAAAGTAAGATTGAATAGGACATAAGATACTGTGTTAAGCGATTTTTAAATTTTACTTCTTGGAAATCTTCAACATGTATGTTAATTTAGTCAGGTACAGAGCGAGTTTTGGAATTCTTATTTCTATGGTTACTTTCAGTGTACCAGAAGTTTCAAATTCTACCAGTGTTAATTTATGTTCAAGGAGAAAGCCAGTTTTCTAAAAAGTTTCTGAATGTATAACTTTTGTTTGCCTTCAGTCTATTTGTTTGCCTTAGGGCCATTTGTACTGAACCTGAAAGAATATCATCTTATTGTAGCTTTCCCAGTTATTTTATACTATTATTTTTATTTGGTACTTGTTAGTATAATACTGTTTTTCGGGGAAAGTGATGAAGAAACTAATTGTTTTGAATGACTTTGAGGTTTCTGCCTAAACTATGATACCTGAGGTTGGATATTTACAAATGCTCCTATCTCTTTCTAGATGCAGTGCTAAGCCTAGCATGTATTGCTGCCCATCCCTAAGATGCAGAGTTTATTTTTGGTTTTCCTGTTTATTTCTTATCCCACTAAAATAGGGATTCCAACCAATGGATTTTCCACCATCGGGTTACAGATTTTTTTTTTCCAGATTGTTTTTTTTGTTTGTTTGTTTGGTAACATGTTTATTTACAAATTGAGTACTTTTCCCCCTAGAGGGAAATGGGACAGATAAGATAAATATCAGCAGTGGCTACTATTGCCCTACCACCACCATAGAGAAAGCTTTTTCAGGATTTTTCTTGTTCATCATCTTATTGCCTGTTAGGGTTCCAGAAGAAAAAATACTCAAGAGAATGTGAATCTAATATCTGTGCATCCATTTTGAACTTTAGAAGCTCATGCTAGCCCACATACAGTAATTTGTAATTTGGTAAAAATCTCTGAGCTGTGAGGATAGAATGGTTGCCACCAAAGGTTGTGGAGAGGAGAGGGGAGAGTGGGAGGGAGAAAGATGGTTCAGTGGTATTAATTTTTGCAGTTAAAGATGAATAGGAAGTATTGGGTAATAATGCTTATAATATTGGTGATTATAGATAACAATAATGAGCTGTATGTTTCAAAAAGTAAAAAGAAAGTATATCAAAAGTTTTCACCATAAGATATGATAAATATTTGAGGAAATATGTTTAACCAGACTCAAACATTGCATAATATGTATCAGAACATCATGTTACTCCATTAATAAATACAATTTTTGGTTTTGTGACAGTTAAAAATGAATTTAATTAAAAAAGTTTCTGAGCTGATCACCTTTCTGGGTTATGTGACACTTGGCAACTTCTGCCCCCAGCTAGTGAAATGCCTGGGTCCTATTTTCCCCTTTGGTTATATTTACTCACCAGTTTTAGGTCAATTTTTGCCCTGAAATCTCAGTTTCCTCATATAAAGGGGTTAAGTTGTATTTTTTCCAGATTTTTTCCCCTCTTTTCCCTTGTTAGCACCGAAGCAACATATTCTAGTCTTAACATCTCTGAGCTGAAATGGAAAGTCTCTTGTGGAACCATTTTGAACAAAAATGTTACAGGATGCTAGATGATAGAGTTGAAAGGGTTTACATTTTCAGTGGGAAAAGTCATGAAAAACTGCAAAAGGACTATGATATTAAATGGTAAAGAAAATCTGTAAGGGAGAACTGTCACATCTCAGAGATAAATTTTGTTACCTTGAGATCTTTGGTGGGTGATGATATAGAACACAGATTTTCCTGTTAGATAACCGTGTTTTTTAATCTTAATTTCTCTTTATTGTGTAAATTTGAGCATATTGCTTAACCTCTCTAAGGCTTCAATTTTTTTTTTCTGCCACTATCTTCCAGATTTTTGAGAATTAGACAGAATTTATTTGAAGGTTCTGGCACACAGTAATGCTTAATAAATACAAGGTAATCTTGGTTTTAACATAAGATCACTTCCCCAGGGAATCTTATTATTTTAGTAGAGAGGAATTTCCATAGCTTAAAGAAAAGGTACTCTATGCATGAAAGGAGATTTCCATATTCAGAAAGTAGGAAAAGATGCATATCTTGACCCATAGAAAATGAGTTCTATGGAGAATGCAAATTCTTTTCAAATCTTAATGTTTCCTGGGCCAAGAGTCAGGATGCAATAATGCTGAAAAATTCATAATGCAGCCAATTTTATACACATACCGGAATACACTTGTATTTATCTTTAAGTTTTAAATAAAGATTAGTGTTGCACTCAGAATTATATAAAGTGCTTCTCTGCAATTGCATTAACATAGGTAGTCTTCATCTAGAAGGTAGAAGTGTGTATCAAATAATTTCTCAATAATTTTTCCAACTGTCTAATGATTAATTAGGAAGTGCAGTCATTTTTTTTTCTTTTTGTTTTCCCCCCTTATTTGTAATTCTATTCAAATATGAATATTAGTAATGTTAGAATAGTACCAAGAAATTATGTAATCTTAATTTATATTGAATTTCTTTTTTGCAAGATATACATATATATTTAAACCTCACCTAATTTCTTTTAAACTGTGGGCATGGTAACTTGAATTTCTGATGACAAAATTATGGGCTCAGATTTTATCAAATACTTCTAAATTTTTAAGCTCAAATTGAGTCAGTCAGATAAAGAAACTGGAATTTACTTTGTCAGCTTTTCATAGAGGTGACCTAAGTGCCTGAAAGAAATAATTTTGAAGTAGGAAAGATTTGTTTTGGCTCATGGTTCAGAGCTTTCAGTCCATTGTCAGCTGACTCAGTTGCTTTCAAGCCTGTAGCAAGGCAGAAACACCTAGGTGGAAGGGATGGCAGAGGAAGGCTGTTCATCTCATAGAGGTCAGGAAGAAAGAGAGAAACATGGGGCTGGGGACAAGATAAGAGTCCCAAAGGGTACTCCACAGGACCCACTTCTTCCATCTGCATTCCATACTCGTTTCTACCACCTCATAATTCCTTCAGCTCTGACTCTCTTAATGAAGAGATGAGGTCCCAGTCCTCTGGATCCAATCTCTTTCCCAAATTCCCACCTGTAAACATTGCTGCACTAGAGAACAAGCCTTCAATATGAGACTTTGAAGGGCATTTCAGATATAAAGCATAACATTAGCTAAAGTTCTGTCAATTGACAGATATGCAGAGGGGGGAGGGGAAGTGAGACTCAAAATACAAATATTTCAAAAATAGAAAAGTGGGGAAGAAAAACTTTTTTGACATTTTGGAATCTTTATTTTCAGAGGTCATAAAAGAGACTTCAGAAAATATTGGACTGGTCTAGTCCATTCCCCAGACAGGAATATTTTGCACTTCTGGTGAAAAATGTATTCTTTTTAATAAAAGAACCAGATCTGCAGATATTCAGCTAATTGGTAGAGTGCTTGCAAGTGTGTGCAAGGCCCTGAGTTCAATCCCCCATACTATAAAAACCAAATGAACAAATCTGACCATTAAAATCCTTTATTTTATTTCACCACTTCTATTTAACATAGTTCCAAACACTGGCCAGAGCAATTAGACAGATGAAAGAAATTAAAGGGATCCACATAGGAAAAGAACTCAAATTGGCACTATTTGCTGATCATATGATTCTATACCTAGAAGACCCTAAAAGTTCTACCAGACAACTTCTAGAACTAGTAAATGAATTCAGCAAAGTAGCAGGATATAAAATCAACACCCATAAGTCAAAGGCATTTCTGTATATCAGTGACACATCCTCAGAAAGGGAAATGAGGAAAACTACCCCATTTACAATAACCTCAATATAAAATAAAATACTTGGGAATCAACTTAATGATAGAGGTGAAAGATCTATTAGAATGAAAATTACGGATCCCTAAAGAAAGAAGTCAAAGGACACCTTAGAAGAAAGATCTACCTTACTCTTGGATAGGCAGAATTAATATTGTCAAAATGACCAAACTTCCAAAAGCAGTATACAGATTTAATGCAATTCCTGTAAAAATTCCAAAGACATTTCTCATAGAAATAGAAAAAGCAATCATGAAATTCATCTGGAAAAATAAGAGACCCGGAATATCTAAAGAAATCCTTAGCAGGAACAGTAAAGCAAGTGGTATCACTATACCAGACCTTAAACGATACTACAGAGCAATAGTAACAAAAGCAGCATGGTATTGGCACCAAAACAGACTGGTAGACCATTGGTACAGAATAGAGGAAACAGACTAAACCACAAAATTACAATTATCTTATGTTGGACAACGTTGCCAAAAAACATGCATTGGAGAAAAGATAGCCTCTTCAACAAATGGTGCTGGGAAAACTGGAAATCCATATATAACTAAATAAAATTAAACCCCTCTCTCACCATGCACAAAACTCTCCTCAAAATGGATCAAGGACTTAGGAATACAACTAGAGACCATGCATCTAATAGAAGAAAAAGTAGGCTCTAATCTCCATCATGTGGGATTAGGCCCCAACTTTCTTAAGACTCTTTTGGCACAAGAATTAAAATCAATTAATAAATGGGATGGACCCAAACTAAAAAGTTTCTTCTCGGCAAAAGAAACAATCTGTGAGGTGAATAGACAACTTATATCTTGGGACCAAATCTTTACACCTCACACATCTGAGCATTAATCTCTAGGTTATATAAAGAACTCAGAAAGTTAAACACCAAAAAATTAATGACCCAATCAATAAATGGGCCAACGAACTGAACAGACGCTTCTCAGAAGATAATATACAATCAACAAATACATAAAAAAAGTTCATCAGTAGCAATTAGAATAATGCAAATCAAAACCTCTCTAAGATATCATCTCACTTCAGTCAGAATGGCAGCTATTATAAAGACAATAATAAATGCTGGCAAGGATGTGGGGAAAAAGGTACACTCATACACTGCTGGTTGGAGTGCAAATTGGTTCAGCCAATATGAAAGCAGTATGGAGATTTCTTGGAAAATTGGGAATGGAACCACCATTTGACCCAGCTATCCTTCTCCTCAGTCTATACCCAAAGGACTTAAAAAGAGCATACTACAGGGATATAGCCACATCAATGTTTATAGCAACACAATTCACAATAGCTAAACTATGGAAACAACTTAGATGCCATTCAAGATGAATGGATAAAAAAATGTGACATATATACACAATGGAATATTACTCAGAAATAAAAGAAAATAAAATCATGGCATTTGCAGGTAAATGGATGGAATTAGAGAAGATAATGCTAAGTGAAGTTAGCCCCATCCCCAAAAAACAAATGCTGAATGTTTTCTCTGATATAAGGAGGCTGATTTATAGGGTAGAGAGGGAGCATGGGAGGAATAGATGAATTCTAGATAGGGCAGAGGGGTTGGAGGGGAGGGGAAAGGGCATGGGGTTGTAAATGATGCTGTAATGTGATAGTCGTTATTTTCCAAAGTACATGTATGAAGACACAAATGGGTGTGCATATACTTTGTATACAACCAGAATATGAAAAATTATGCTCTATATGTATAATAACAATTGTAATGCATACCACTGTCATATATAAATTTAAAAAACTTTAAAATCCTTATGTTTTAAAAATTATCTGTTTCAATTTGATAGTGTATTTCCTTTAAAACCTTTCAGAGGCAGATAATTTTCTTATTAAAATATTTAATTTCCTTAAAGTTAATTATGTAAATAACCAAATTTTATTAAAAATGTATCCAACATTTATAAAAATAAAATTTTAACTTAAACATTTGCCATGCATTTGAATATTTTATAGTTCATATCCAATGTTTTTATTTGAACAGCAAAACATATATTTGAAAAGAAAACATAAAATTCATAGAAAAAAAGAAAAATTATTGTTAAGTATTTTCTGCTTATACATTTATAGTGTGCATGCTATTTATCTGTTCTACATGATTCCCAAGGTATTTATTTTTTTTTTTAAATCTGAGACCACATAACTAATAAATGGAAGAACCATGACTGATCCCAGGGCTGAATTCAATTCCTAAACTTTTCATTGCTTTTTTTTAACTCCTGCATTTTTTCATATTATCTTGTAGTGTATCATTTAACTGAGCTCACGTGGATGACAAATATATTTACTTTGCTCCGACTACTGCTACATACTTTTTTAAATATCTTGGTGAACTTACATGGGTATTTTTTTCAAATAAAGTAACTTAAAATCTGACTTCTAAAATATGGGCAATCTTTTGCTGATAAAGATCTTGTTTTTAAATTAAATTCTGATTTACATTGGTCATAGATCACTATGTTGCCAGTTTTAATGTGAAACTGATGCTGTAAAATCCTCAGTTTTATATTCCATTTTCCATATATAAATATGAATCTCCCTCTTCACCCCTTTCCTCCTTTCTTTCATAATGACAGTGTAATGCCTCAGTTTTCACGCAGCATTATTTAGGAATCTTATTCCCTACAACAGGCACCTAACAGGCCAGTTACATAGGATTTCTCATTGATAGAGCGAGACTCTGTGGAGTTCCATTCTGCAGCAAGAAACAAATTCAGTGAGAAGAAAACTGTAGTGACTTAGTAGCAAATTATATATTTATGCAAATATTCATTTCTGAAGTCCATTATTCCATTTATTTTAAATGTTGCTGAAATTCAAATTTTTTGACCAGGTTCTGCCTTGGAAAATGATGCAGTGGGGCCAATATGTTCCTTTCACATAGCTTCAAACATAAAGACAACCTGACAACATTGACACTTATGAACCCCTAATACCCTCTTCTTGTTCTCTCTTCATATGCTATAGGAAAATATGTACTGTTATTTTAATTTATGGTGGTGGTAGCATAAATATTGTTGTTTATGTAAAATCTCACAATTGGCATTATGCACAATGCTATCATAGGTTTATCTTAAAAGATATCTGGCTTAGTTTCAGAGTGTTATTTGAAAATCTAATGGTCTACTCTCATTTTACTCATGAGCACATTGTTCTCATTTTCAGAAATGAATCTTTAAAAGAAACATATGTTCGACATTTCTTTTAGTAAAGGATGACAGTTAAATGTCTAAAGGGGGAAAGAGTGGATCAAAGTGGAGAAGAAATAGAGATGGATGTACTCAGTTGTTAAATAAGAGGCTCAGTCATGAAATTTATTTGGAAAGCTCTCAAGGATAGAAAGTCTAAAGAGAAGTTAATTAAAATAAATGTAAGCATCACTGCCTAATTGTGATAATTTTCCTCCTATACCTACTTGATCTCATTTTAATCCTCACAGTCTAAATATAAAATAATGGTCAGCTATAGCAATTACTTTGCCAAAGCTAATCCATCAATGACATTTAAAAAACTAAGGATCTTAGGAGAGATTTTGTTTTTTTTAAATAGAGATTGCTTCCTTAAATTTTAATCTTAATCATGAATTGGACATTGACCCAACTAGTTTTCTAGGTGGAAGATGAGTTCTTATATTTCTACAGTGTTACCTAGGATACCAGGCCTTTGCTACATTTAGATACCTGCATAATTGCTCTATGTACATTATATCAGATCACTTGTGAAGCAAATATAAGAGGAGTATCTAGCCAGGTAATATTGTAAAAAATGAAGTTTGCAAAATTATACTTGAATTATATTTAACCTCATCACAAAAGGAAATATGGCCTTTCTTTAGTAAAGATTATTAAATCAACCAATTTTGCACATGTTTATTGCTTCTAGTTTCTAATAACCCTATTACCAAAACAAAAATCAAAATGTGCTAATTTTTGTTATCGACAATGGTGTTGATGAGGGAAATTTTAAAAAACAAAAAACACTATTCATTGCAATTTATATATTAAAGTCAATATTAGTTTCTAAATGAATAATTTTAAATAAAATTTGAATGTCTATAAATAAGCGAGTGAATGAAATCTCTATTAAAATTTTTAATTGTATTGAAACATAATTTTTTTTACCAGAAGCAGTCATCATATAAGCTATTCTGTGTTTTTATCATCATGTCCTGGCCTGCTTACTTTATTGAATCAAACCAGGATTCAATTAAATGTTAAGTCCTGTGACTTCTATGTCCTGACCATGTTCACACTTCCCAGCATCCCCTAAAATATCAAATACAAGTTGCAGCGACTCCTATTTTGGAATATTCTAATAGGCTTTTTTTATTAGTAGTTGTTCAAAACATTACAAAGCTCTTGACATTTTCTAATAGACTTTTAACAGATATTATTACATCAATTCTCTTATGATTCAATTGTACATAGTAGCCAAAGTGATCTTTTCAAAAGGAAAAGTAGACAATATCACTCACCTAAGCTAAATTCTCTAAATGTTTCTCATTGCACTTAATATAAAACCCATACTTTTTGATTGGCTTACATAATCCTACTTGATCTGTTTTTACCATTTGTCTGCATCTATAATTATGGTCTAGTTCACCATTACCCATCTCCCACTGGCTGTTGTACAGTACACACAAGAGCCAATTTTCGTTAGACTAGGTTATTTTTCACTAGTCCTGTCTGTATAGAAGTTTTTCTCTTGTATATTTCATAGTTAACTCTGTATTATCTGCTCTTTTATAAAAATTTACCCCCAAACTCTAGAATAAAACAACACATCACTTATCTCAGTTTCTGTGTCTCACGCATCCTGGAACAGGTTAGCTATTCTCTCATATGGCTGCAGTCAGAATGTCTTCCAGTTCTAGGGTCTCATCAAAAGGGCTGACTGGAAATGAATCTCCTTTTAAGCTCACATGGTTGCTGGCAGGCTTCAGTTCCTTGCAGGCTATTAGACTAAGGGCCTTAGTTCCTTGCTGGCTGTTGGCTCAGGTTGGCCTCAGTTTCTTGCCACATGGATGTTTTCAACTTGGCAGTTTGCTCCATCAAAGTATGCTGACCCAGAAGGAAGTAGAGAAAAATCTTCTAGCAACCTGAAATTCAATTTTTGTATTTCACTCAAAGAAGTGATAGACAATAATAACCTCTGCTATATTCTCTTGGCCTGAAGCAGATAATTCACACTCAAGTGAAGGGGTAGTTACACAAAGACATGAATAATTGAAAGCTATTTTAGAAGTTGGCCTGCCACATTCCATAGTTCCTTCAAAATTCAGCTTAACATTCACCTGTTCTAACTGCCTTCTTATCCTCTCAAAGTTGCTGTTACTCATGTATAATGTAACTGAGTAAAATATCACTGTTTTAATCTTTGGTTGAAAACTAAGAACATTTTCATGAATTTTGTTTTCTATAAACAAGTGTGAATCTTGTCTGTTACCTCATGTCTTCTCAGTACCCACACAGTGCTTGGTACATATTAATCACTAAATAAATATTTGGATGAAATGATGGGGTTGTATGAAGAAGAAATCCTATACAGAATTGTAAGAGAATATATTGATAGCCTAATATCAATTCAACAACATTCTAATTTATAAGCTCTTCAGAAATAATCAAGTAAAGCAGTAGTCTCATTTTTCAAATTATACCACTCTTTAATTATTGAGGGAGATTCTTTTTGCCCCATTTATCCATTCATTTATTTGTTCAAGAAATTTTGAGAGACTGGTTCTAGGCAATATGCTGAGAAATGTGGATAGGAAGAATCTTGGCTCTGTGGAGCTTATAGTCCAGTATCAAATAATCATAAAAGGAAATTAATAGCAAACTGGGGTAAATGTTTAGGAGGGAAGATTTACGACATAAGAAAATGACAATAGTGGTACTTGACTTGGTCTTTGAAGGACTTCCATGAGAACATGACAATTTTTTTTAATTTGAAGCTGATCTGTGATTTGAAGATAATTAGGAGCTGATCTGTGAAGATTTTAAGCCTTCAATACAATGTCTGCAAAATCCCTGATTTTTATTGTAATGTGTTCACTGATGGACATCATTTGCTTGGGCCAGTGTGATGCAATGAAAGAAAGGCAAATGTTTATCAGTAGTGAGTTACCATCAGCCAATCATAGCAGAACTGGTTGAAGAACTTACAGTTCTAATTGCCTTGTATTTGTTAAGTCAAAGATCTGCAAAGTAAATTGTTCCCCACAATTGGCTTTCATGGCCATACCACTGTTCATAGCCCAGAAAGAGTATACCTTCAGTTTGCATTCCTAAAAAGTTGATTTTGTGTGAACCATGCATAGAATTATTTCATTATATTTTGAGTGACCCACCCCACTCAGTATGAACAATATTTTAAATAATCAAATGTGGATTAAGGAGGTATATCGGGGCAAAATTGAACAACATGCGAATCTGGATTGCTTGCACACCTTTTTACTTGTGGATCTACCTGTGCCCTGTATATTATATAACTCTTTTGTCTTATGAAACTTTGATGTAGAGCCTGCCCAATCTTTTGGTAGACCTAAGAAGAACTGTTCATGGTGGGCATTCTTAATTGAAGCTCCCTTAATATTTATCAGATTTTTTTATCTTTAAGAGTGTGCAGTGGTATGGCAGGTATGTCTGTTTTCCTAGGGTGGCTAATTCTCTGCTTTTGGTGTCATGCCCTTTCTACATAAAATTATATAAAATTATAGGTTTACATTATGATGTTCTGACCAGGGATTTGTATACATGTATACATTCTAAGTAGTATGGTTTCTGTAGGGTCTTGGAGCATCCACATTCTGGCTGCTGCATTTTTCTTTTTATTTTTTTTCCTCTGAGTTTCACTAAAAGCTAGCCACTTTCAAATCACCTGGCAAACACATTAAAGCAGCAATACCAAGTATAGAATATGCTGTGTTCATAATACAAAAATGTCTAGCAAGTTTTGTGGTTCCTTTGTACTTGTGATTGGTGCAGAAGGCATCTAATGTATTTTAAGAAACGCATACCCTGGGATTTTGGAATTGTGAAAATTTCCTGATATGATGGCACCCATCAGTTTTATACTGTTTATATTATATTCTCTGGAACACATGGGTCTTACCAAATCTTCCAACAAAATTCTTTTGTACCAGCTTTCCATCACTGTGATAAAATTATACAAAATTATCAACTTAGGAGGAGGAAAAGTTTATTTTGGATCACAGTTTCAAAGCTTTCCATCCATGGTCACTTTTGGGCCTGTGGCAAGGCAGTAGGTCATGGAGAAAGTACAAGGTAGAGGATGCCTATTTATTTCATGGTGTTAGGAAGCAGAGAAAGAGAGAGAAAGGTTCCAGGGTCACAGTATCCCCTCAAAGGGCATTCCTTTCATGTTCTAATTTTCTCTTAATAGGTCCTACTTATTAAAGATTCCACTACTTCCCACCTCAGTTTGAGGCCCAAGCTTTTAATACATAGGCCTTTGTGGGAATTCCAGATCCCAAGTACAGCATCCTGTTTGGACCAACTGATTTAATTATTGTGCCTTTAATATAGTGTATCAGTCAGCATATTCTCTTGTTTGATTAAATTTATCAGTAGCAACGAATGAGAAGAGGAGAATGCTTATGTTGTCCTGGTATATCTCATAGAGATGTAAATAGATTCTAGTCCTCTTTAACAGGAAGGTTTAAGAAAAATCGATTGACCAGGTCAATGAGTATATACTATGTACCCAAGGCAAAGATAACTTCTTTGGTACAAATAGTAATTTGTATACTACTTGCTTAAGTTTGAATAGTTGGTTGTCATGCTTTAGGATCTGTCTTTTTTTGTAAGGACTAACTGGATAAATGAAAAAAGAATAATAATAATATAATATAATCCTGCAGTTTTTAATACAACGGTGGTGTTAACCTTTTCTATTTCCTTTGGTATGTGATAATGTTTGTATTTAATAACTTGGTTCAGAGAATTAGTAGTTTTGCAGGTCTTACCCAATGTATAGTCTGGGGATTGGTTTTTTGACAACTATGTCAAGTTAAATTTTATATTCAGGGTTTGAGTGCTAGATAGCTGTAAGTCTGAATTTAGTGGACTGCAGTCCAACATGAGCCAGACTCGGACCAGTTCTGTTCTCTTTACCTGGTCCCTGAATTCTCCTACTATAGAAAGGTTAAGGATGTTTCAGGTAGCATATAGCAATATAAACTAGGATTGTGACCAACAATCCACCAAATGTTGTTGGATTTAAATTTTGCTAGTGTGTTGTTTTCTGATCTTTGGGGGAAGGGACTCGATGAATTATTACTGTTTACACATGTTGTGTTTCATGACCCTTCGTTGAAGGAATTTAGACTTGCCTTCAAATAGTTTTGGACCTGATAACTGCCCCTGAAACAAAAAGTGTGTACAGCATAATAGTATTTTGGAAGAGGCCGTCCTGTTAATATATCCTGATTCAACTTGATTATACAGATTCCACAGATTGAGCCATCTACTTTGCCATAGAGCTCTGTCTATATCTTTCTTTCTCCCAAAGAATCTGTATCACATTAAAAATTTCCTTGGTTGTGTATCAGACCCATCTTGGTTATAGAGACATTATTGCTTAAAAGAATAATCACATCAACCTTGTTTTCAATGGTGAAGAACTATACCATAACCTTTCATTCAGGAACCTCTCAGTCCTATTCCCATTGCTCTCAAGGAATGAGTTGCATCAGGCTACCCAACTGTCAGACCTCTTGTGCAGAATCTATAGGAAAACAGCTGCTCAGTGAATTACTACTTTATTGTCTGGATAAGTGGAGTGTCCTCCAGACTTCCTTTAAAATATAACAGACTGCTGGATTCCAGCCTTAAAATATACATATCCCCTCCATCATCCCATATTGATGAGTTTCTCAACTCCTTTTTCCACTGGTTACTATAATGGGTATGGTCTCCTTCCCCCATCTCCCCTCTCCCTCCCCTCCCCTCCCCCCCCTCCCCTCTTCTCTTCTCTTCTCTCTCTCTCTCTTTGTAGGAAATATGCCCTCCCTAGTGTTTCAGTGGGCATACTGAAAGGTTAGTACTATCTCCTGTTCCTTGGGAGAGTTTAAAACCTGGTCTCATAGAAGATAGTTCCCAATTTATAAACTCTCCATTTTATAGCTTTCTGCTGTGACTTTCTTATTGATATAAGATTCCTTGTGCAAAGTCCCTTATGTAGTCCTCTGACTTAAGTCAGTACATGTTGACTAGACATTGCAGCTCTTTCTGATTACTCTCCTCTTCTTCCCTTGGTAGATGAAGTGCCATCCCAGCTGAGTTATGTTGTCACTTAGCACACTTTATTTCTCTAATGGACAGAATGGGAGGAGGAGGTAGAGATTCAAAGCAGATTGTTCAAAGAAAGAGCATGAAAGGTCTGAACATGGATCTTTCCCAGAAGATTTAGGAGAGTCCGCAGCCTCAGAATTCAAAGAATGTGGACGTTCAAGATGTTCATAGGCCTTTGATGCACATGTTTCCATCTCAAGTGAAAGGGTCCCATTCCTTCCCTGCAAAAGCTCTGATCTTGGTATAATGGAAATACTAGGGTTGAGGAGTTAATCTTCTCTAGTGCTACATTGCCCTTATAACTACATCTTGACTTTCAAGCCTTAGCTTTCTGCCTTGCCAAGGAGGAATTATTGCTTTTAAACATCATCTTAATTGGTGATGAATTAACTTAAGATTTTCTTTCTTTCTCCAATTTATTGGTCATTCCAGTCACATGCCAAGCAATATATGTCTTATAATTATTTACTTCCTCTGAACCTACTATATACCTGAGATATTAAAGCTCTATGGCATTCCTTACACTGGTATGCCACTTCAATTCACCACTTGTGAGGGTATGAACACAGAGAGTAGTATCTTTTACCAGAGGTTATTAGTACTCTACCTATCTTAGTGATGAGATCTGTATTCCCAATACAGGCTAATGAATAATCCATTTCCAAAATCCCACTCCGAGACTACTTGTTCCTCCTGACATCTTCTGTCATTAATCTATTTAGCAGAAAATTGAGTTTTAAGAACATTGGGAAACACTTTAGGGAACAACAGCTTTAAGAGAGTGAATTAAGGAAGATTGGGCAAAGGGAACACCTGGTCTGTAGTGTCATTGTAACAGGATTCTCAACTAATCTGATAGTTTGATCTGAAGCTGATTGTATCTCCTCGGAGATATACAGCATCAACAGCATCAACTGAGAGGTAGAGGGGAAATGGAGAAGGATGCTTGGTACCCCGATAGAAAATTGTCACTGAAAGCAGGCTATTCCAAGGTAAAAGCATAACTTTCAGGAAATAAGACTTTTGGTCTAAAGAAAACTTCACCAGGAGATTCAGTTGTGATCCATTGTAGTCAACACTTTTAGTCCTGAAGGTAGTAACTGAGTGGAGTTACACAAATTTTACTATAAGACACATAGTGAAATGGTCTGTCACAACTTTGCCCCACATATCCAGATCTATAATCTTTCTTTCATCTTTCTCTTCCCCTCTCTTACACACACACACACACACACACACACACACACACACACACCTCTTATAGGAATAAGACCTACCCTGATAGTTTTCCACATAAAACATTACATAATTTAGGGATTCTGGTGACATATTATTTAAAATATGAGAAATACAGCAGAGACTGAGTTAAAATTTCTTAATTCCTTAACTCCCCATATATGTCACATTCCAAAAGAAAGGAGAAAGATGGTATTAGACTTGCCAAAAATAGTGGAAGTAGATGAAAGAATGAACAAAGGGGAATGAAATGAAATTAATTCCATTTTAGACTCTTCATTCTTTTTCCCCCCCTGTGGTTCTCAAATCTAACTGCACATTAGAATTCTCACAAATATATTTAAATATATTCCAACAACTTGTTCCACCACTGACCAATTAAATCAGAATCTCAGAATGATTCTCAGTCACTACTAAATTGTATGCTGAATAAATGATTGTAGAGTTCAGTCAGTAGTACATATTATATTAGACTAATTAGTCATACTATCAGTATCAACTGTTGTATCTGGTTTTCTGAGGAAAGAGACCAGAACCCATTTCCAAATTTATGATTCAGATTTTTGAGTATCTATCATTATTGCTTTATGCATCTTTTTGGAACCCTGGAAGGAGGTTTTTTTTTTTTTTTATTTTGTCCTTGGTATATGCTTTGACATAGATCAAGGATATACTGTTCCCTAAGTGCAAATATAACTCTCTACTCTGTTTTGTCTTGAATTGTTCCCAAACATAAGTAGTATAGTGAGTCTAAATGGCAGCATTAAAAAGTCTACAAATATTTGAAAATTGGCAAAATATAATAAAATCATTGAGTCCTCTGAAAATATTAGCATTCCATGATAAAATTTGAGTTCAAGAAATAAATTGTCTTTGTAAGTTAAAGAAATAGAGTCTACATATATTAAGCATTCAAGCAAATTTCAGCCAAATTAATCTCATTGAGATGTTTGAGTAATTTTAAGCTTTCTCCATTCTCATTGTAATAATGTAAACTTGCAAGTCCTCTGAAGATCATCTTATCTCCAAATCCCTAACGTGGCTCCACACTTTAAAATCAGAAAGATTTATTATATAATTTAAAATTATCACACACTCATCCTCAAACAGGAAGTCTTGAAAATGCACATTTCTAATTTTTTAATACACTCAATAATCTTTCAAGAATCACTGTTTCCAGTCAAAATCATAGCAGGGAATCTTGGATGAAATAGTAATCTTGGATGAAATAAAATAGAGAAGAAACAATTCTCCATTTTAGCCTTGTGCAGATAAGTACATCTGTGCAAGTTGCCTAGAACCTACAACTCATGAATTTAAACTCAATTAATATAATTATCTATCAAGAGTTTAACTTGAACACTCTATAACTGAGGACAAAACTAATTTCCAAATATTCATAATTTCTTAGTAAATGGCTTCTTGTTCAATTTCCAATAGAGTCTTCCTCCCCTGAAACCTCATTCTGTTTCACCATAGGGTTAACAATATGGAGTGGGCTGACTAAGGATTGAACCCCTGAAACTGTAAGCAAGAATCAGGTTTTATTCCTTTAAATTGTTCTTGTCAGACAGTTTGGTCACAGTGAGGAAAAACTAACTAGATCAGAAATTGGCATTAAGAATCATGTTGTTGCTCTGACCATGTGGTTTAAAATCTTTGGAACTAGTTTGCAGGAAGAGGAAAAGATTTAGAATATTGTAAGTAGAACTTAATATGTGAATTTGGTGGGAGCCCAGAAGAGCAAAATGCTGATAGGGCTATGGATAATAAAAACTGAGCTCATGAAATTTCAGAGAAGGAACACTCTCTTAAATAGAAATTGGACTAGAGGTCGTTTGTTGTATAACATTCTGTCAAAGAAGTTGTCTACATTTTATACAAATCCTGAGACTTGCCATGAGACTGAATTTAAAGGTGATGAACTAATATGATAGAAAAAAATTCTAGGTAGCATAGTATTCATTTGGTGGCAATGGATATTGCTGGAAGCTTTTAGCCAAGTTTACTGTGATAATCAAGAGCAGAAAGCAGAGTAGAAAAATTTTAAATCTTGAAGCTTAGCCAGAAAAGTATGAAAGTATGACACTAAGGAAAGTGTGTCCGTCAGAGATTATGGTCACTACAGAGACTACAGTACTTTACCCCCAAACAGTAGGAAAAATCCATCCCAGGCTCAAGAATTTAAAGTAAAAAACACAAAATTCCTTTGAGAGGAGACCACAGGGACAACATTCTTGCACAGGAGGGCCTATGAAATAATTTCTCCATGCTAGCTACCATGTTATTTAGAGACTGTTTAGTCAGTGGTTTCACCCCTGTGACTAAACAATATGACTAGAACAATAATAGAGGAGGAAAAGTTTATTTGAGGGTTCATGCTAAATCCATAGAAGTCTGGCTCCATTTCTCAGGGCTGGAGGTTAGGCTGAACATGGCAGAAAAGGTGGCAGAGGGAAGCAACTCAGATGGTGATCAAGAAGCAGAGAGAGTTCTCCACTTGTCAGATAAAATATATATATATATCCCAAAGCCACACCCCAATTCCTACCTTCTCAAGCCACACCCTACCACTTCAATTACCACTCAATTAATCCTTATCAGGTGATTAAATCACTATTTTGATTAAGACTCTTACAACCCAATAATTTATCTTCTGAACCTTCTTGCATTGTCTCCATGTGAGCTTTTTGGAGAGAACCACAGCTAAACCATAACAGAGGCTTCTACAGCCAGGATCCTAGGAAGCTTGGCCACTACTTGATATGGTGGCAGAACTTAGCATCAACCTTGTGGTACTGGTCCAGCAGGGATACAGTGTGCTGGAGTTAGAGGAGTCATGGAGGCTTCCACCCAGATTTCAAAGGAAGACCTGGGAAGCTAGGAAAATTGTAATAGGGTCAAAGTCCCTGTGTACTTCCTCTGAGAGGGTGATGCATGAAGAAGTAAAAACAAAACTAAAGTTGCTGAATCTGCAGTAGTAATCCCTGCGATTAAGAGATGCCAGTAGTGTGGGATGTCTGCTGAAAAAAGCTGCAGGAATGTAGCAGAAACAAGCCAAGAAAGAGGTCATGAAGTTTGCAACCGGCAAGTCCGTAGCTGCAGACTGCTCAAATTCTTTGTAGAGAACATCACAATGTCATGTGCCCCAGGAGCTGAATGTGGAGCTACAGAACTTATTTGATCAGCTGGATTTCACTCTTGCTTTGTTCCCATCCCTTCTTTCTGTGCCCCTGTGTCTTCTTTTTGAAATAAAAATGTTTATGCCATTAAGTATTAGATATATGTAACTTTCTTGTGACTTTTACAGAGGAAAAAAGGTAAGTGTTTGCCTTGAGTCTTAGAAGAGATTTTGAACTTTGACTTTTTGTGATGCTGAAACTATTTAGACTATAGGGTTGCTTGGAATTGGACTAAATGTATTTTGAATTGTGAAATGGGCATGAACTTTTGGTCAGGGTTGGAATGTTGTGGTTTGGATACATGCTGCCCTCTAAAAGCTCATGTGAGGCAATTGAAGAATATTTAGAGGTGAAATGATTGAATTTTGAGAGTTGTAAAATATTCAGTGGGTTAGTCCACTGATATAGATTAACTGGTTGGAAACTATAGGCAGGTAGAGTGTTAGGGAAGGTAGGTCACTAAGATGTGTTCATGAGGTTTATAGTTTGTTCCTGGTGAGCAGAATTTGCTCTCTGCTTCCTGATTGCCACATTCTGAGCTGTTTTCTTCTCCCATAACCTTCTGTCATGATGTTCTGTTTCATCATAGGGTCAGAGCTGTGGAGTGGGCTGACCATGTACTGAATCTCTGAAACTGAAAGACAAACTCTTCCTCCTCTAAATTGTTCTTGTTGGTTCTTCCTCCTTGTTACCAAAATACCTAACTAAAACATTTATGGAACTACAAAATATCTAGAGTAGCCAAGAAAATATCCAGTAAAAAAAAAAAAAGAATGTTTGAAGACATATACTACCAAATATCAAAACTATATATGGAGTTTAAATACTCCTTTATGAGGATCTAGGCAAATTGACACAAGGGACAAAGCAACAGAAAAAAAGGATTCATATAAAATTATCCAATCAACTAACTGTAAGGGAAAAATAAACCTAACCACATAATATATATACAAATTAACTTGAGATGAACTAAAAGGCAAGAAAATGAAAGGTGAAACAACAATAACACATCTAGGAGTAAAAAAAGCAAATAATTTCATTCCATTTGGTTGACAACATTTTCTGAACCAGAACACTAAAAGCCCTGAAGGGTAATTAGCTGGACGATATTGAAATGTTGAAATTACATCAAATGTACTGTTATAAAATGAAAAGGCAAGTCGCATTCTGGGAGAATTTTACTGTACTGTATTTGACAAAGAACCATGTCCTGAATATATAAAGATATTCATCATTAACAGAATTCAATTTTTAACAAATGGGAAAATACATAAAGAATTGCTTTGTTTAAAAAAAAAAAGAAAAAAAATGAACTAAATGGCCAGCTTGAAAAACTTCACAGTTTTCAAGAGAACAGGAAAAAAAACATTTTAAAAATTTGAATGTCATGGTACTATATATCCATCAGAATGTTTAAAATTTAAAATTGAGAGTAGCAATGTGAGTTTGTTGGTGGGATTGTGTATAAGTACTTCCCTAAATTCTCAGGCAATATCTATGGAAGCTAATATATGATTGTGCTAGATTCCAGAAATTCCACTCTTTGATATAAACCTGAAGAGTGTTACCTGTTTATACCTAAAGCCATTCAGATGCAACTTTATGCAGCATTATTCATGATAGCCTATGACTTGATTAAACTAAATGTTACTCAATATCAAAATTTATCATTACATTAAGGACAATTTACAAGATTCAATACTGAAATATAAGTCTATTTATATTATTCTAATCTTTTTCCAAATTATGTTTTTTGCCTTGTTGTGTTTTAAAACATTGGACTAAAATTTCCAACTATGGGCATATACTTTTATATTTCTCCTTGCACTGTTGTTAGATTTTTCTTTATTTATATATTCAGTCTATTTGCTTGGGTACATGCAATGTCATGGCTCTTTCATATTCTTTGTGGGGGATACTTGTATGAATATAAAATTTCCTTTTATTCGGTCTCCTCCTTATAGTCTTGGTCCTCTAGTATGCAAATACCAAGACAGGCTCAAACATAGAAGGGTGACCCTAGTTGGAATGCCTGTATTATAGAAAAGAAAGGGCTGAAGAACCTCTGTTGAGAGACAATGATTCAGTTCTAATTTTGAGTGAAGGGTAGAGGGAGAATTTTGTGTGAGATAATTTTGGACTTTTGTACAGTATAAGGAAAACTGCAATGCCATTGGGGTCCTTGTATAAAAGTCAGCTGACTGAGGAATCCTGTCTAAGAACAGTGCTATACTTCTGTGAGATGGTCTCTACACACATGGGGTAATCATCCTCAGCAAGTCTCATGCTACTACCTAATTTAATGATGCTGAAAAATTTTATATTATAAATGATATTGCCATAATTACATTTATTAGCATCAAGATGTTAAATGGTTTTTATGCCCCTATTTTATTTCAGTTATATCTCTTAGAAAAAACATTTTAAAACATTTTTTTATTCCTCTGAGAGAATAAAATTAATTCTGATTTATATGGATTATTAGAATTACTATGTCAGGTTTAACATTTTTCTTACCATTTTTTTTTCTTTCCATTTTTCTCTTATTGATTTGGTTATTCTAGTACATCAATAGTTTGATTTCCCTCGTTTGTTTTGCTGATTAACCATGTTAATTTCAGCCTATTTTTCTAAAGAAGTTTAATAGAGGAAAAGACACTTATTTTTTCAACCAGTGATGTGAATTAATCTTTATAATAATATCCACTTTACAACAAGATTGGCAGGAAATTTTGTACATCCTTACATCCAACACTATAAGAGTAATTTGAAGAATTTTTGAAGTTTAGGCCCTTGACTTGATAATGGATTTTTCCTAGAGTATTGATAGCTTTTTATTTTGTTTTGGAAATCTGAGTTTAGAATATTTCACATAATGTAGGTGTAAAATTTTACCTGTCTCACAAACAATTATGGTTTTTAATTGTCATAATTTATATAGAATAGGAAGAAGAGATTATCTTAAATATACCTTTAAATATAAACATTATCTGCCTAAAAGTATCTAATTCCTCTTCACAGATTTGTGAATATCCACAGAGTTAATGGCACCTACATTGTATAAATTGATTAATATCCTTGAAAATATACTTAAATATCCAATAACAAAAAGAAAGTAATTATTCACATTAAACTGATGCAAGATCCTTTGATTCTTGGGACAAGGTTGACTGCAGATTTTTCTCCCATTCTAAATAACTGGATAATTTAAAATTGCCAATCTGAAAACTGCACCAAGAAAAATTACTCCATTGTTGTCACATTTTTCTGTCATATGTTCTTTTTCTGTGGGAGGTCTCTAAGCATAAGGTCTGTGCTCTGATTTTGAATGTCATCACCTAATCCTATTATTAGTATAACTCCATTTTGATTTTATTAACATCCACTTTCCTGCTTGCAAAGTGTATGATTTTATGTATTCTGTAGTATACCCAAATTTCATTCTTAAAATATACTATTATTAACAAACTGCATATCTAGATGTGATCTTTAAAAATGGTCTGATTATTTCTTCTTAAGACCAGTGTTATAACATCTTACAAGCAAGAATGTGAACAATACAATACTAGATCTTACATCACGCAGAGATAAATTCTCTATCCATTAACTCAGCAGAATACCTTTCGTACCTATTATATGTAATGTGCCACATAGTTATTTGGAATATAAAAAAGACAGGTGAGTCACACTCTGATACACTAAAATAGTTGCAAAATATGACTTTGACTCTCTTTATGCATGTGATGAAAGTCTCAAAGATGTAAAGCAAAAAAAAAAGATGCAAATAATACATTAATAGAGATGATTTCAATAATTAACAGAGGAAAATAGACATTCTACATTTAAATATAAGACAATATGCATCAAGAACCTATAAGCAAAATGTTTAAATATTGGGGAAATTTTTGGATGAAGTCAATTCAGTTTAACCATTCCTTGCTGAAAGAATGGAACTTCATATCTATAGTTAAGGAATCATATATTTTCATGGAATATATTCTTTGTGGAATAATACTATTTACAGACACTAATTTGATTTTTTTTTTTTTTGCTTTCAGGGTACGTTTTTAAGATCACATTTTGTATTCTCCCAGTATCCCTGGATATTAAAACTCTATTTTTTCCCCATATTAAAAATTTTAAGTTGTCAACAGGAGTATGTAAGAGGAGAAAAATCAGAACACAGGGAATAGCATTATTTTTTTGAGTCTAAAAAATAATCTGAGTATGAATTTTTTTCTTCATCCATTGAATTTTAACAAAGCAATTTTACCTACAGTTATTTATTTAATATTAATTCCATGGGTATATATTTAATAGATGAATCTTAAAATCTTTTAAGTCTCTAACCATTTTATGCCTGTTCTAACAAATATAAAAAGGGAGGTAGGTAGAGAAAAATGCAAGAACTTTGGATTGGGCAGAGGGGAGTGTTGGGTGGAGGTGTCGGAGTGGAATGATGGTGGAATGAGATGGACATTATTACCCTATATACATGTATGATTCAGGACCAGTGTGACTCTGCACCATGTACAGTTAGAGGAACGAGAAGTTACACTCCATTTGTGTAGAATGTGTCAAAATGCATTCTACTGTCTTGTATAACTAATTAGAACCAATTAAAAATAAAAATTGAAAAAATAAATTTTTTTTTGTTATAGTAAATGCAAACCTTTAAATTTTGCTTATGTTATTATCTTTGCTCATTTGATTTTCATGATTTAATAAAAATTTGAATGACAGTGGATAAGAATTCCTTTTTGAACCATTCTCTATTCAGAGGTATGGAGTCTCATTATTTTGTTTTCACTTTTGCCTTAGAAGTTCAGGAAGAAATTTAATTATTCATGACTGCCAGTGGCATAGGTCAGCTGCCTTTCATCTTTATTTACTTATTTGCGTTTAGATTTCAAAACACGGGTAAGTGAAACTTACTCTCTAGTTGATTTTGCTCTGTTATAGCACCTTTAAAATTAAAAAATAAAATGAACACACATTCATTTGTTAAGGAATGGTTGGCCACCATGAGTCTTAATTTCATAGTTTATATTTTTCCTGCCTGGCTCTTACAAAAAATATTATGATTTCTTTAATAATTTTACATTGTATTTGAATATATTGATTTATATGTATAATAGGTTTTGATTAAATGCATCAATTTTCTTTTCCACGATATTTATTCATTAATATTAAATTGTGTGGACAAAGAGATACTAAATATTAACTGATTTCTGAATTCATACTTAATTACTTGTCTATTTGATATAAAATAATTAAAACCTCAAATAAATGTTCACCTCATAACTCTTTGTGTTCTATGTATACATGTTTCCTATAACAACTTATATAATTCTGAGGCAGTATGGTGGAGTAGAAAATTTGCTAGTTAGAAAAAAAAACAAAACTAGGTTTAAGTCAGTCTTATCTTTTGAAGTTGTTATTGTTAATACTGGTATCTAAAGAGGTTTTATGACACTTGCTTTGATAAGTTTTAATTAAGATCATGTGTAAGATAAATTAATATAATTAGTTGGTAAATTATAAGGTAGTACATATTTGTTTAGAAGACTTCTTTGATAATTATAATATAATCAATATCATGTTCTACAGCTACAGAAATGAGGTCTGATTGTAAGGTCAGAGGGATTTGAGGGTTACATTACATGTAATTATTTGAACCAGTTACTTTTGGAGAATTAAGTAATGGAAGAAATGTGGAGATGAGTTCATTCCTAGAACGGGAACTTGGAAAGTATAAAGAGTATTTGGTAAGCTAATTATCAGTGAAGTAAAGACTAAATCTCCTTAGGAACTATTGCTTGGACTCCTTAAAACTAATTCTACTGAAACTAATCAACTGTGATTGGGAAAAAAGTTCACAATGAAATATGATAAACATACTTCTTGATGTTCAATACATGGTTTAATTGGATTAAATCATATGAATGATGAGTCTTACACTTGTTAATTATAAACAGATTATTGAAAAAGGCAACAGCTAGGCCAGACACGTTCCATTAAAGTATACAATGAAGCAGGATGACCTAGAGTAGCAGTGAATAAATTAAGGTCTGGCAATGGTAAGCAACACTATTTATTTACTTGTTTTTAAAACTTCAAGTTTGTTAATGTGATAATCTATTTCTTAAAATTTTTGTTACTGTCAAGTAATTACATATAGCTCATAAACTCTCTTATTCTCAACCACATTCCTTCATTTACTTCATCTTTTACATTTATTTATGTACTTATTCCAGTTTCTCTGTATTTCAACTAGACTGTACAATTTTTAAGCATAGGGATTATGTCTGCTTAGTGACCACCTATCATAGCCTATTCCACCCTGTAGCTCTCCAAGTACTATTTGTATGAATGAATTAATCTATCTTTATCAGTTTGCTTATTCTTGACTATGTTAATTATGTTGTTTTAAGACTTGTAAGTCTAAACATTTTACAACAATAAATTTGATATTTGACACAAACTACTAAAGAAATAAATGTAATAATGAAACTGCTTAGCTATGCACCCAGCAGGCATCTGACTAAAGATGTAAAAGCTACAGATATTTAATATTACTATCTACAATTTGGTGTACTATTTCAATTTTCTCCTCTGCCAAGCATTAGTTCAAAGGTGAATTATTGAAACCAACATCAGCTGTAATGCTACAGCTATTTTGGTCTATTAAATTCCAAATATTATAGGTTCTCCATTAGAAAGGATGAATAGCGTTTCACTACAGCATCAGCTAATGAAATTAGCATTCTCACTACACTTAATTAGCATAATGAGTATTCATTTATTATACTAAATTTAACAACCACTCTTGAATTTTTACTCTCATTTTTAGAAAATTAAATGAAGAAAGAAGTGATCCAGTATATAGTATTCAATAATTACAAATTTTATATGAAACTAACATAACTCCTATAGAATGTCTTACAAACCTAATTTTTAAAAAGTAATATAGCTGATGCTAAAATTTAGTCAACTTAGTCAATCTGATCATTGCCTCTTATTTGTCTTCCACATTTTACCTATAGATTATGTCCATCTTGTTGAATTTGTATAGTATAATGGACTTGACTCAGTCTGATGCAAAGCATGAATAAAGAGGAGTCAAATGAATGGTCACTGCTATCATTTTATAAGTACATTATCTATTAATTATATCCATGATTCTGACCTCTTTAGAATTAGAGACCACTCAAACACCAATAAAATAATTGATTTACCACTAAAAGTCTGTGTAGAGTTTTTAATTCATTTTAAAACAAACCTCTTGCCTCTAACCTTGCTTTGCAAGAATCTTTACAGCATTTCTCAAACTAATATATTTGTACAGGTTTTGGTATCATCACCTATTCACTGATAGACACACTGAAATTCACAGTAATTTATTCAAACAATTTAGTCAGATTTTACAGCGATTTACTAAAAGATATGCAGGAACTCTGGATAAGAACTATATCAACCTTGTCCATAAATCCTTATTAAATAAACTTTGAAAAACTTTTGAAAAGTCAAAAAAACTTTGAAAATCTCTAACTAAATGAGATTTTGGAGGTTTGTTTAAAATATTTCACAACTGGTAAATCTGGCAGCAGTATTGTCATGGCGCCTCACTTGATTGGAGAGAACGAATATGATGAAGGGATGAAAGGTACAGAGGTCAGATGTGACTTTGCAGCAAAAGAGAAAAAGCAAAGATTTGAGTTTTCTAGTGACATCCTTGGCAATATTTTCTCTTATACTGAAAGTATCTTGCTGGCTGCCTGTACTAGGAACTGAGCATGCTAGTTTTCTTTGCCAGTGCATAGTACAAATCCAATATGAAAAGATAATACTGGAAAATCACCAAAGAAAATGTCTTCAAAGGGCTTGTCCTACAACAATGAATTAATCACATAGTGTTGGATGGGCAAACATACATGAAACTTTCAAAAAATGAGGAGATAAAGGACCCTACAAGTAACTGCAGCCTTTGTCAGTCAAGGCTTTCTCTGCTTTTTTGTTGTTGTTGTTACTGGCTATTGAATTCAGGGGCATTTGACCTCTGAGCCACATCCCCAGCCCTATTTTGTATTTTATTTAGAGACAGGGTCTCAATGAGTTACTAAGTAGCTTGCTGTTGATGAGGCTGGCTTTGAACTTGTGATCCTCCCGGCTCAGGAGGCTGAGCAACTGGAATTATAGGCATATGCCACCACCACAGTGGCTCTCTCTGCTTTTTAATGTAGCACCCTCCCACTCCAGAGTGCCCTAACTGGCATGCTCTTGCTTGGGGGCAGGTTATAGTCACCACCTCCAAGAAGTCTTTTTTGATCTGTCTAAACCTGCTCCATTCTCCTTTGAGTTATCCGTGCAAACTGTATCTTTAGCTGGACTTTTATCACATTATATTGGCATTTACAGTTTATTTCTTTAATAACAGTAACCAAGACTCATAATTTAGTTCAGTTTCTTGCCCACTGGCAACAACAAATGCTTTCTAAATTAATGAGTAAGCAAACAAAGTAACAGAGAAAAAGGCATGTGACAGAATGGTACTTAACTGACTCTGTATTTGGAGAATGCGTGTTTCAATAAGCTTAGAATTAAGATATGATATAATGGCCTCTGATTCTAAATGAGAAAATAATTCAGAAGGACCTGGGAAATCTCAAATAGAATCTACAAGAATTGTAGATTCAAATTAGAAACAAAAGACAGGGGTCTCTAAGTAGAATCTATTTGGCATGGGGTAGTTCACTGAGATTTTCTCTTAAAATAGATAAGACTTTTAAAATTTATAGTTATTCTTTAAAAAAAAGATCTATTTGAGTCCTGGTTGTCAAAAGATCTAGACATGGCTATAAAAATACATAGCTAGGTTAGAGTTGGAGTGAAAATCTTTGCAAATTAACTTAAAGCATTGAATTGCTACACTTAAAGGGTAGTGGAACCTCTAAGACTGATGATTATAGAAAACGCTGAGATCCAGGCCTGGAGATAGGTAAACTCCAGGGAGTCTTTTGTAAAGACAAATGATAGATGGATAATTAAAATTGCTTGTTTAGGATTAAGGTCAATTTCAGACTTCTTTAACTTTCTCAGAGAAAAACCATGTTGGAAACAGCCCAAGCATCTGAAGGTGACTATATTTTTAAAAGATTAAATATAAGCAATATACTTAATATAATATAAATTTGTTAATACATATCCTCATGTATATATTTATTATGAACTCAGTACTGGATTTGTGTTTACTTTTGTTTGAACTTTTCTGTCTGCTGCATCAAAAGAGCATTGGAAAAGCAAAGGGGCAAATTCAAACTTGTGATCTCTTCCTACAATTAGAATTAAACGTCTAAGTGCTACTCTAAGCTAAGTGAAATAATTGTTTATCTATTACTTATACCTAGTGTGCCAAAGAAAACTGCCATGAATTATCCAGACTATATTGAAATAACACTGGATAACTATTTTAATAAAATATTCATGTATTTTATAAATCAATCATGGAGGAAGTCTGGGCTCCATATTATGTATAAATTTATAAAATTAAAATATATATGTTGTCACTTTCAGAGCATTATAAAATCTTTGGATTCAATATGCTTGAGTTTTCACACCTTTATTTTTCCTCTGAGGTAAATGCTAAACAGAAAATGGCTTTGGAACAAACACCACATAGTATTCAGTTATGAAATTTAATATTATACTTTGATATTTTTTCAACTGTAGGAAGAATATAAGATCATCACATTTTTATAAGATGTATATATTAAATGGAGTGGAAAAAACACTCAGCTACTTCAGCTAAAATTATGTATTAGAAGTCAAGCCCCAAGCAAGAAAAATGATACAAAATAAATGTAACACATTTTGAAAATGGATCTTTGATCACATGTTAAAAGCAGCCATTTTTTTTCAAAGAGAATAAAACTGAGTTTAGATGGTGTAGAATGTATTTACCCTACAATTTACTTTATACTTTGAAATCATTTGAGAGTAATTAATGGCAGAACCCAAACTCCACAGCAAAGATTTTGAGATATGCCTCTTTCCTTAAATTCTAATGTGCCAATAACTCATATCTACTCTGTACTTGTGATAGTCTATGCTGGACTCATTAGACACATAGCTCATAACAGGAAGGCATTGTTGATTCAATTTTTTTTTTAAAGCCTCAGAATAATTAGGTAGGCTTCCTCAGGTAACATGTTTAATTTATGTCAGAATCAGAATACAAATGCAGGAATTTGGGGCCTCAAACTTAAGGCTATTTCTTTTCTACCAAATAGCCTGTCTGCTCAGTATCAGTTTTTACTATTTTTATTACCAATTCACTTTTCACTTGAGAAATATAACCAATAATATACCCATTTTTCTGAAAATTCCATGAACTTTGATACCTTGTTCTTTATGCACTTTTTTCTTTAGTTGATATTAAAGTTTCTTCTACTTTTGAAGAGTATCATCATACCCTAAACTGGAAACAAATCCTTTTTTGGCTACCAGCATTACTCTCTGTACCTTGTATATTCTTTGTAGTTTGCATTATGTTTTTCACATATTTCTAATTCATTGTCTTATTCAAAAAGCATGTCATATTATCCTGTATCTGAATGCCTAGAATATTGTCTGGTACACAACAGTTGCTGAGTCAATGTTGAAGTATATTAAAAGGCATCAGTGACTTTGTTTTTGTTTTTATGATATAATTTATAAGACAAGACAAATCTGGCTGGCATCATTCGGAGAATATCACCGAGTTTCGACCCTAGATGAAGAGGAATTATAAGTCGAATTTTTACAAGTTGAATATTACTTGAAAGATATATAACTTGAAATCAGAAGACCTCAATTATTATTTATTCATATGACAGTTGTGAGAAGTTGGGCATTTTATTTCTCTCTAACCTATAGTTCTTTCATTCATAAAAGATGGCTTATGTAATTCTTTTAAAATCATATTTTGGGAAATCAAATGAAAATTGGAGAATGCATAGAACACTTGTGAACTGTTATCCATCATGTGTCATTTTTATGGGTATATGTATATTCCTAATATTCCAAGGGGAGAAAGTGACTTAAGGATGGTCGTTTCCTTAGTGAATTAAAATTAGAAAATTTATAATATTTCAGAACTTTTAGCCCAATAATTTAGAAGAGTTATTTGTAATAGACCAACTTAACAGAAAACTAAAATTTCCGGAGTCGGTGAGGAAATTTTTTAATGACTAACCTTATATGCATTTGTTACTGACATACCATAAAGCTGAATTTAGTCCTCAACTATTTAAAAATTACACCTGAAGTTAAAATGAGATGCAAAAATCATAAATGTTAAGGTGGTTATTCTCCCATTTCCAAGATCTGTTTCACCAAATGACACACTTTACAAGAAAAGGAAAAACAAAGAAAATGTGGCCAGAATAATTTAGGATCACTTCCTAACATGACCTTTTGTAGTGTATAATAAATATATTTCAATATTTACCTTCTAAAGTTCAGCAGGTTTCAAAAACTGAGTTTTATTTCATGTTGTTTTAACCCAAGTTACAATCTTTCAAAAAACAACTTGGAAAAATCTATCCTAGACACGTTTCACAAATGAATAAAGAGGAGAGAAGAAGGAGGTGAAGAGGATTAAGTGTAACTGGAAATGCATCCATATTCAAATTAAGAATGAATGAAATGGTAAGAACTCAGCTTAGAATTGTTCCACTGGGAATGCTTCAATTTGAAAGTAGCAAAATTGCTCTGTCAATCACTTATACCTAGCAGAGTCATACCAAGTCTAGGCAAGTCAATAGGCATACATTTTGTAACTATATTTTCTACTGACTTTTGCTTTCTAGTAGATAAAAACTGGCCATACATTGAGATATAGTGGTAGTTCAATAGTGTGTTAGTCCTCTTGGGCTGCTATAGCAAAATACCAAAGACTAGGTGTCTTAAACAATAGAACTTTGTTCCATAGTTTGGGAAACTGGAAGTTTAAGATCAGGGTCCCAGCAAAGGAACCTTCCACTTCAATCCTCTTCTCTTGGTTTACAGCTAGCTGCCATTTCTCTGGACTCTCTCATGCTTACTACTCAGGGGCTGTCAACCACTGAGCCAAATCCCAAGCCCTTGTTTTGTTTTTTTTTTTTTGTTGTTGTTGTTGTTTGTTTGCTTTTTTTTTTGTTTTTTTTTGTTTTTTTTTTATTAGTTGCTCAAGAAAATACAATGAATGATCTTGACATATCATACATTTGAGAATTCATACCCAAGCCCTTTTTTATATTGTGTAATGAGACAGGGTCTCACTGAGTTGCTTAGGGCCTTGCTAAATTGCTAAGGCTGGCTCTGAACACTTGATCCTCCTGCGTCAGCCCTGAGCTGCTACTATTATAGGCATGTGCCACCACACTAGGCTCTCCTGACTCCTTTATGCAAATGGAGAGGGAGACAGAGAAGGACAGAATGTAAATGTACAATGCAAGTTCTTGGATGCATCTTCTTGTAATGACACTAATCCTATTGGATCAGAGACCAACCCTTAATAACTCATTTAAACTTAGTTTCTAAGTACTGTACAGTTATCCTAGTATTTAGAGCATCAACATATGAATTTGGGGGGACAAAAAATCATAATTTTAGGGTTAGGGTTAGGGTTAGAGCTAGGGTTTGATATACCCCTATATCAAAAGGGAAGACAAAGGCATACTATTACAGAACCAGTGCTCAGCTACATGTATCATTATAAAGTAACTGTTATATATTAATCTAGAAGTAAATGATGATTATCTTAACATTGATTTAAAAGCAGAATTCATGAGTCGTACATTGCATAAACCTTACGTTTAGTAGTTGAATATCTACATCTGTCTATGTTGATATTAAAACAAACCAATTCATTACATTTCTTAAGGAGTATGGATGTAGACGAAAATGTAAGGATCTTTAGGTCAAACGTGGAATTATTTTAAATTAATTTTGTGGGACTAAACTCTAATAACTTTATATAGTGATATATTTTACTTTTTATTTATAACGGTTCTTGAACTTTAATTTCTAAACTATGATACAGCATGGTTTTTAGTATGCATTTAGTGAAATTCATGCTCTCGTTGAGCAATTTTAAATCTCAACAAGTCTCCCTTTTATGCAGAATTTTACCATCTGAATGTTAATATTCTTGGTTATTGAAAAGAATATATTGAAGTTTCTTTGTCTATTAATATCTGTTTAAGAGAAACTTAATATTCAGGCAAAGAATTCAGATCTATGCCTGTAATAATATTAGAAGCTTGGAATTTTATTACACAAAGTAAAATGACATCGGGTACTTTTTGCAAAATTCATTTTATATAATTTACAAGTTTCTATTTAAGATTTTACATTATTTATAATTAGAGTTATAAGTAAAAACAGTGGAAAGAAATTTTGATTTATTCTTGTATATGATTATTTCCAGTGATGTAATTATCACAGACATGTTTAAAAGAGAATAGAAGAAAATGTCTGGAAAGAAATAATAAAAGTCTGAGACTAGAAATCATAAGATAAATAAACTGATTTTTAAACTTTGAGAAAGTCTTATAAGAAATCTTTAAAGAAATGGTTCTCACCTTGAAAAATACTTTTATTAAACTTTATAAAACCAGGGTTTTATTAAAAACACATACTAGTGTGACATATTTTTTTCTTTAAAATATTATGATTTATAACAATATACACAATCATCTACAAATATTCTTGGGTACTTATTATTTTCTCAGTTCTTCTTAGTTGTAACAGACATAGCATTTTAAAAGGAGCAAGTTAAATCATTCTTATGGAGCTTACCCTTTAAGTCTGGGGAAACATTTGACAATTCAATGTATATAATGTAAAAAAGAAGAAAAATAAAGTAGAAGGTATGAGTTAATTCCAAGAGTAACAGAAGGTACAAATAAGAGAGGGTAGCCATGAAGGTCCTGAAAAGAGGGTATTTGAGCAAATACCTGAAGGAGCTGAAAGAAGTAAGGGGGAAATTTAGGCAAATGTGTAAAAGAAAATCAATAGAAGGTATCATGGTTACAATGAAGCCTCAGAAGATTTAAATGTTTAATTATAGTTAAATAGTTATAACTAAACATAGAAAAATACATTTTCAAAGTGTTCGCTAACAAATCAATGTCCATATGTAGTAAAGTAGCATAAGAAATTCTGATTTCAAACTATTTTTCATCATTTTAGGCAATAATTGGGAATCATGACAAAAAAGGCATCATTTTCATATGTAGGCAAGTCAAAGTCGTAATTTTAGTTAGCATTGTGTGGATAAAATGAACTTCTGAATCAAATTGCACTTATATTTTTCAGATATGAATATAAGATCTTGTAATTTGGTGAGAAAATAATTTTTATAGGTAGAGAATTATTGAGGCACAGCTGAACAGAAATTTTATTCAAAGTATTTGAAAATTTTAGTCAACTATAAGGTTAATATTCCATTATGCTATGTGGGACAAAAATGGCTTTATGCTCTAAGTTCATAAAGCCATTTTTGTCCTACATAATACAATGGACATAATGTAGCCAGGAAAGAGGGGAAAAACTAAAAATATTCTTCCTACTGTCTAGCCATATCTAAACCATTGGGTCCTAGGGTTCTATAGAAGCATAAGAAAAATGAATTGCCTATGACAGACTCATGTCAAGTACAAAGACTAAGGATTTGGGTCTGTTACCTTTTCCCAGCATATTCTTCCATAGTACTAACTCTGGCAAGTATAACTATATGCCATCTGTATCTTTGCTCACAATGTTTCATCTGATATGTGCTCCCACAGTGCCAGTACCCTGGATTTTTCCTACCCATTCTGCAATGATCTCTGTGGAGCTTCCCTGTCATTGCAATGTCATGCTTAAAAATTCAAAGTAAACTCCTAGAATAATTTTATCTTAGTCATACAAATTATATTCTTGTTATGGAATTTAATAATCATCTCAAAGTCCTCTCAGCAATAATTTTTTTTTCTTACATTTATCTTTTCCAAAATCAATGCCTCATTTGTATGAACAACACTTTGCAGCTTTTTTAAAAACTGGGCTTATCCAGCATGCAATAATTCATTAATCAAAAGCACTGTCCAGAGGTGAATGACATAAATAAATACTTGTTTAAAACATCCTAAGAAAACTATTGAGGAAATGGATAGTTCTAAGAAATTCTAAGAATCTTATCTGTATATTCTGAAGATTACATCTAAAGTTTCTCTAAAGTTATTGTTTCTTCTGGGGTAACTTCAGTATTATAGTGCTCCCTTAAAATATCATTTCTAACACTGAACACATTGTTCCTGCTATAACAATAATTATAAAGAAAAAAACAGTTGATTAATTTTCTTCAGTGAAGAAAACAAATAGAAATTAATAAAAATGCCTGTAGCTTTTCATACGATATTTAAAAATAACCACTCCAAACTTATTTGAAATGAATGCATAGTCTCTGTTTAGAGACCTATAATGCTAATGTAAACATAGCTACTGTAATTTAAAATTTTAAATATAATTTCTAACTTTGACATTCCTAAAAGGGTAAAATTTGAAATAAGGAGATATGATTGTAAAAATAGTTTTAATAAAGCAAAGTGCTTTCATTTTGACTTGAGAATAATTAGTGTTTTACATACCATGCTACTGGAATGGGATGTAAAATACCTTTTGTTCTACTCACTAGACATTTGGTCAAGAATATTCCATTATTGACCAAGATTCTAGAACCCTAGCTTTTTACTCTTGATACAATATGAAAATTGAAATTAAAACATTTAGTTCAACCTTTAGATTATAGTCCAGGTATTTAATTATGTATGCTAATTTTAGAGATTCATACTTATATAAATTTCTGATTTCTAGAATGTAAAATATTTCTGGCATTGGTTATCATCTGATGTATCTTGATATACTTCTAAATGTGCCACAGTGATTGGTACTTAGTTTTACTCAGTACATATTCAATACATAAAAAATAAATAAGGAGGCAGTATAAACACATTAGAAATGCATAGTCTAGTAAAAATGCTTCCACTTGGTGGCAGCCTATGAGGCTTGCTGTGAAGTTAACAGTGAATTAATCTGAAAGGAGAAAATATTTGATGTATGTGATGACTGCTTTGCAATGCACATACAAATATTTTTTAATTAAACTTTAGGACCTTGTTTGACTGACATATATTTAACTTTACTATGATGTATGCTCCATAAAGGCAAAAATTTTGTAGATAGTATTTACCCATCCTACCTTCAGCATCTAAGTACTGATTAGATCCTTGACGAATAGTCAATAAATGTACTAATTGACCCATTAATCTATCAGTGATTACAATCGTAAATGAGAAGATCATTTGCTAAAGATACATTGGGTTCATTATGTGAATTTTTGTTTATCTGTGAATGCAGAAAAATTAAGTAGAGAATTTGAAGAATATATACTTCTATTAGCAGAAATTCTGAGATGGTTAAGAAAAATTCATCCTTATCTCTGAATTCTGAAATTTTTATATCTATGTTCCTCTTGGTCTTCAAACATAGCATGTCTAATCCTAATGTCATCATATTGCATTCAAAATGAACTGCTCTTCTTGTCGTTTCATTACATTAGAGGTACTGCAATTTTCCTGTCCATCAAATCCTTCAAACTCCTGATAATTTTGAAATGTCTTTTTGCTACATTTTATATATATAACTAATTGTTTCAGACTTCAAGGACATTTTGATGACAGCTTGACCAGATGTGGCAGAACTCAATGTAGCAATGGGAAGTGAATGAGTCACTACTGTAAGATTTAACCATTATTTAGATCCAGAAAAGTCCACATTAACTCTTTTTAAAAATGTTATTGTATTTTTTATACCTTTATTTATTTATATGTAGTGCTGAGGATGAAACCAGTGCCTCACACATGCTAGGCAAGTGGTCCACCACTGAATTATTACTGCAGCTCCTACATGGACTCTTTGTGCAGTATTCCCTATGAAATTTCAGTTTCTCTTGATATCCAATGATGCATTTTATCTCCTGTATAACTTTATGACTCTCATGTTGTAGTTGATTTGTTTCACTTGGACTGATCATGTTTCCTCAGAGGTATAGTAAACTCTTTGATGTCTCGGACTAAGGCTCTTTCTGGCAACCTCTAAAGGTGAATACCTATAGCTCTTCCTGTCTACAACATTCTTTCTTGATGCTCCCTTGCTGGGCAATTACCTTCCTTATTTTGAACTAGCTTTATGATAATAGAGAAACTCCTAATGGGCATTTATAATCTTATATTCTAAGGTTTTCTAGTGGGTTGGAATTTGTATATCAAAAGAGTTTAAACTGTGAGACTGACATGAGTTATGCCTATGAATTTCAATCTAGGTGAACTCAGTCCACAGCAAGAAAACAATTTTGAGAGAATCTCCTAGAATCATAAAAGCAGACTAGTCTTTGTCTAGTTAAGTTCAAAGTTTGAGTGTTCTCAGAGGTAGTTTCTATTTTACTCAGCTTTTTTGTCACTGTGACCAAAAAAAAAAAAAAACCTGACAAAAACAACATTCGAAGAGAAAAAGTTTATTTGGTGCTCAAGGTTTCAGAGATTGCAGTCTACAGATTGCTGACTCTGTAGCTCTGGGTCCAAGGTGAGGCAAAACATCAGGGCAGAAGGGCTTGATGGAGGAAAGCAGTTCAGAACATGACAATCAGGAAGAAGACAGAGCTCTGCTCACCAGGGACAAAATATAAATCCCCAAGACAAGCCCCTTGTGACCTACCTCCTCCAGTTACTCCCTACCTGCCTACATTTACACACATTTAATCCATATCAGTGGATTAGTGCAATGATTAGGATAAAGTTCTCATAACCCATCATTTCACCTCTAAACTTTCTTACTTTGTCTTACACAAAAGCTTTTGGGAGATACTCCATATCCAAACCATGACATTTTACCCCTGGCCCCCAGAAGCTTATGCCCATCCCATAATGCAAAATACATTTAGTTTATTTTCAAGAGGACTTAATATTAATAATTCCAGCATTACCCATAGTCTAAGTCCAAAGCCTCTTCTGAGATGCAAGGCAAATTCTCAGTGTGAGCCCTGTAAAAATCAGAAGCAAGTTATCTATCTAATATGTAATGCCACAGAGTAAACAGTTCCATTACACAGGGGAGAAATAGAGGCATATGAGGAAGAGAGGGGACCAAAGCAAGACTGAAATCCAGCTGGGTAAACAAGTTTTGTAGCTCCATGTCCATGGCCTCTCCTTTGGCTTGTTTCTGCTTGGTTCCTATAGCTTTCCTTGGCAGACATCCAATGTTACTGGCACCAAAATCTTGAGGTCTCCACCGCAGCTTCAGCTTTCTTCTCACTTCTTCATGTGTTGTCCTCTCAGGGGCAGCTCACAGAGATTTTAACTCTCCTGCCCTTTGCCTGGCCTCCAAGTCTTCCTTTGAAATATGGATGGAAGACTCCATGACCTTCTAACTTCAGAAGCCTGCATTCCTGCAGAAACAGAGCCTCTTGGTTGAGGCCAAGGTCTGCCACCAAATTGAGCAGTGGCCAAACTTCTCAGGACCATGCATATAGTAGCTTATGAGTGCATGGGTGACTGGGCATGTTGAAAACACTTCCTAGACACATTTTAGAAAAGATAGGAAAGATGCTCAGAAGTCTTTATGCCATAATATATTTGGATTTACTTTGAGCATTGGAGTCTTAATAATTTAAAGACTTAGGTCATTTTTGTGAACATTATAAAGGATAAATGAGAGTGCATGTAGGCAAGAAATTTAGGTAAGGGGCTAACATAAAAATTAAAAATAAGGCAGTTGATGAGTTAAATAAAGAAGTGACTGCTGAACTGGGGAAACTATGGGGAAATACTTTGGAGATAAATATTTATCCATTTTCCTACTCATTGCAGTGTGATATGGAGGAAGAAAGGAATGTTTAGAGGAGGAAGGATGAGAAAATACATATAATGATGCTTCTATTTTAGCTTCAGAAAACCAAGAAGTCAATGATGCCATTAGATGAGATTAAGCATACAGAACATGATGTAAATTTGGAGAAGGAAAAGACAGCCAGATGAATTACTATTTAAAAATGAAAGGAGTTGTGTTGGCTAGCAGACATACAAAGGTGGTATTCAACAGATGCTTGGAGACACAGGTTTGATTGTTAAGAGAGAGTTTGAAGCTGTCAACTCAGATTTGAGATAGCCTGATGTACATTGTTATAATTTATATATGAGGTGTCCCCAAAATATTCATGTGTGAGACAATGCAAAAATATTCAGAAGTGAAATGATTAGATTATGAGAGCTGTAACCTAATCAGTGGACTGACCCATTGATATAAATCAAAAAGATAAATATAGGCAGGTAGCACATGGCTGGAGGACATAGGCCAGTGGGGAGTGCCTTTGGAATTTATATTTTGTTCCTGGTGAGTGGAGCTCTCCATTTCCTGGCTTTTGTGTACTGAGTTTCTTTTCTCTGCCCTATCCTTTTATTATGATATTCTGCCTCAACTTGGTCCAGCGCTGTGGAGTCAATCAGCCACGGACTGGAACTCTGAAACTGGACCAAATTAAACTTTTCCTTCTTTATGTTGTTTTTGGGCATATTGGTCCCAGAGATGCAAAGCTGATTAAAACATGCATATAAGTTATGAAGGAATAATGGGTATATTCCTTTATAAAAAATAATATGTAAAAAAAAGATAGTTAAGAGTAAACTAGAAAGCTTTACCATTTAATTAAATAGGCAATTGGTCAAAGTATATCATACAATTAAGGTCAATGAAAAAAAAGTTTGCACCAGTTCATGAAGACTATTATTTTTCCTAAATATGTTCTTTAAGTTTAGAATAGTTGGGGTTTCACATAGTCAATCCAGAAGGTTTTCTGATATAGTACTAAATCTAGAGGAGGAGCTTTGTTTGAACAGTATAGAATCAAAGTTACTATTTCTACTGTTTTGTTACAGTTTACCTGTAGAAAATCTTTTGTTTTTTAGCTCAGTTATCAATAAAAATTTGATTTTAATATTGCCAGTCACAGAAAGTTAAATTCTTTTAAGAAAACAAGACATGAGAGTCTGAAAATATAATTAGGAAAAAATCTGCTGTTGGGGAATCTGAAGATAGATTAATCACCTAACATTAGCATTATTCACAAATTTAATCTATTCCAGTATTGGAGATTAAAAAAAAATAGATCCAAAGACAATAGCTAATGCTTTGAGAAATAAATATTCCTATTTAAATGTGAAAGTATTTGAGGATAAGGACTACACTTTAGTTGTTTCTTTTTTCATATTGGAAGTTTTATTAAATAATATCACAGATATAATAAAAAACTACATATAAAACATAAAAACATTGCTTTTGTTATTTTTAAATCAGGATTGTAACAATTAACACCACCACTATTCAAAACGAACATCTGAATTTCTAACTAAAAAGAGTTAACAAAGTTTTTAAAAATGATTATTTCAGTATGGTTGGTTCCATTCACACATTGGGATAGTTTTCCAGTAAAAATCTCATATGTTAGTAAACTTTCTGTAAAAGGCACAGATAGTAAATATTTTAGGCTCTCAGTTCATATGATCTTTCATAATTACTCAGATCTGTCTTTGCAATTCAAAAACAGCACCAGATAATGGATAAAGAAATTATCATGACTATGTTTTTAAAAAGCTTTATTATGGACACTGAAATTTTATATCCAATAATTTTCATTTGTCATGAAATATTATTTTGATTTTTTTTCAATATTTTAGAAACAATTCCTTAGCTCATCAAACATTAAAAGCATGTAAATCCAGGCAGAAGGCCTTGTGAACCATTTGGGTCAAAGGTTGTTGGCCCTTGGCCTGAAACCTAGAATTTACTGTTTCCTCGAACTTTTATATATTAGCAGCACGAACACAGACTAAGATCAAATTCTCTGGACCCTGAAACCCTAAGGCTGAAGCAATGCACTTTTTCCCTCAGCTTTCTGCTGCTTTTATTCGACAGAGTGATAGATTTTTTGTTTGTTCTTTTTGTGGTTTATTGGCTAAAGAAAATAGTTTGTAGAATGATTTCGTGTCCATGTATGAATGAGTGAACATATTGACACCATTTCTATTCTGGCAGAGCACTAAAAAGAACCAAAAATAAAAATGATTCAATTTTCTTTCTTTCCCAACATTTTTATAAAGCTTCATTATGAGAAGCCCAGTTAATTCATAGTTATTGACATAGCCTACTGTTTAAGTATAACAAGTTTTTTTTAATAATTCCACATTCATTTCCATGGTCCACAAAGGAGCATGGTAACTAATTATCAAAGGGTCAGGATAAATACAGATAAATTATCTATTCTGTGTTTCCAAAATAATGCATTTTAAACCTTTGGGAGTATTTTATAACCATAGAGCAGAATTCGTTAAGATACTTCATGATTTAATATGTACCTGTATATAAATATTTAAAATTTTTATCAATATATGAATCAAAATATTAAAAATTATCAATATATGAATCAAAAGAAAATAATGATTTAAATTTACATTAGTGTTCTGAAACATTTGAAAATGTATCTTTACTGTATCACATATTTCATTGTACTAATCTTTTAAGATTTTTAATTCTTCAATTGATAATTTTTTTTAAAATAGAAGTTGGTATTATACAGTAAAAAGACAAGAAAATGATCTGCAGTTAGTTAAAATAGCTAAAAATCTTTAATTGGGATTTAAAATCTTAAACTGGGATTCCAATACTAGCTATGTGACCTTGGATGATTTATTCATCTATGAATTATAACCCTTTCTTTGCATGGAGATGATAGTTGCTTGCACATAGGGTGTTGCTAATCAAAATAGATAGCGTGTGTAACTTATTACAACAGTTTTCAGTACATTTAAGGTGCCTTTTAAGAATTCAGTATATGTGAGCTTTTAGCACAAATTTAAATTAGTTAATGAAATATTATCATTATTTTTGTTTTTTGTTTATTTTGGAATGTTTATATTTTGGAATCTGTATCTCTTTGCATAGAACACTGTCTCACCCCTCCCTCATGAGGAGTTTTGAAGCAAGTCTCGTTTCCTAAACAAAGTTGAGTTGACTAATTTTATCACTGGAGTAATTTTTTTAAATACCTTTATTTATTTATCTTTATGTGGTTCTGAGGATCAAACCCAGTGCCTCACCTATGCTAGGCAAGTGCTCTACCACTGAGTTACATTCCCAACCTTGGAGTAATGTTTTAAGAGCACGAATCTGATCATATTTCTCCCCTGTTGATGTTGTCTATTTCATCTCACCAAACAAGTATAAAATGGGAGAAAATAATTAGGAACCAGTAAAGAAAATTTCAGACAAATTGGTGGCTAAGAGTACTTTTTTTTAAACATCACTCAAGTAACCTATATTGAAAATAAGATATGAAAGAAACTTGAATCAGCAGAAATTAGGTAAAGGCATAGTGACAATTTTACCCAAAATTGTAGAAGCAGGTAATCCTTTTCCTTTCAGAAGGACATACTCCTATTTATCCACAGGCACACATTTATTTGTATTTAGTTTATTTCTTTAAAAAAATTTTTATTTGTTGATGGATATTTATTTTATTCATCTATTTATATGTAGTGCCGAGAATTGAACCCAGTGCCTCATACATGCTAGGCAAGTGCCCTACCACTGAGCCACAACCACAGCCAGTGTATTGAGTTTCTTTTACTTTGCATATTGTATCTTAGAAGGCACATGTATTGTCTTTTCATGTGAACAAATCCCTTTTGGTGAATGTTGCTGCTTCCTTAACTGTGGAAACATTAAAGAGAAGGTTATTTATAAAACTGAATTACATCACGCTCACTTAGAACATATAGTGATTTCAAAAGTAGTAATAATAGGGCTGTGGCTCAGTGGCAGAGTGCTGGGCAAGCGTGTATGAGACACTGGGTTTGATTCTCAGCACTGCATATAAATAAATACAATAAAAACATCCATTGACAACTAAATTTTTTTTAAAAAAAGTAGAAATAATGAACTGTGATGTTAAGGTAAAAGTAAAGGAATAGAAACCATGAGTTTTTTTTCTTAAATGACTGCACTATAAATTTATTAATAAACATAATGGTAATAAAATTTGTTCATTTGGGACCTTCCAGAATAGCCATTTAGATAAATAGCAAACAGAACCTGAATATCTTCTTATGTGCTGGAGGGGTATTGTCATTGCTACTGGATAGTTTCCTGCTGGACTGTTGTTGTGTTGCCACAAGTGCACATTTTAAGTGATTATGTCTCTTAGTGAACAAACTGTAGGGCTGTGCATAGTTTGCAGTGTCTAAAGTAAACATCATCATCAGGGAAAGATTTCTTTCAACATCCTAAAACTGGTTTCTATTTTATAATTTAGATGATGCCAACTCCTACATTCCAAAATCAAATTTTTTTTTTATTGAAGATGCCATCAAATGGTATCAATCACTATTAAATCTCTTCATAGGAGCTAGGGTTGTGGCTCAGTGGTAGAGCACTTGCCTAGCATGTGTGAGGCACTGGGTTCAATCCTCAGCACCACATAAAAATAAAATAAAGGTATTGTGTCCACCTAAAACTAAAAAATATATTTTTAAAAACTCTCTTCATATAAATTTTGGTGAAATGAAAACATATGAACTCCCTAAACTATTAATTGATATTAGTTTGTAGTTAAGGTAGTGTTATAGATATACCATCCATTACCTGCCTCTTGCCAATACCTAAATAGCCAGTATTATTACATTTTATTTTATTTTTTAGGCAAAACCAAAATTATATTGTTTAACTAATATATAACTAATATTATGTAGTTAATTTTTCAATTAAAGAATGAAGCCATAATTTACAGTATTATTTGTCATTTTATTTATTGTCAATTATATCCACAATGACACCTGTATTAAGTAAATAAATGAAAAACATTATTTACTGTTTTTATTTTTAAAATATCACTTTGTTCCCTTGATAAATCAGTTTTGTTAAGGGATACTATAGCTCAGCTTGATAAAAGAATATCTCAAATAGATAAACTTAAAGAAAAATTGTAATAAAAATCAACTTTTGCCATGCTTATTTACAAAGAATTTCTATCAAACAAAACATTATGTAGCTAGACCTGTACGGTTATGTGCTTATAGGTGTAACAAGGTTCAGTGACTTCTAATTTAGTTTTACAGATGGTACATATTTTACAAATAAATAGAAAAAAAATTCCAAGACTAATTTGAAAGCCCTTCTATAACTCTAAATTTTATCCACAGTGAATTGGATAAACTCTTTATCATAGATAACTAAATTTCTCCTAGTGGATTTAATGGGCTTTTTCTGAAACAAAGGGCCATTTAATACTGTTCACAATACAGAATTTAGTAAGTAATTCATACAATGTTTAAAATTTAACTATCTAAATTTCTATCTAACAATTTAAAACAAGACAGTAAGATTTTGAATGTCAGCTAAGATATATTCCAAAAGTAAGCTTTTGCTAATGAAGTCCAATGACAGATCATTATACAAATATAGGATTACTCAAACTTTTGTGAGTATTTTGGTAAAAATGGAAGATTGTTTTTTAAAAAAGGAATACTGTGAACCTCATTGTCAGATGTTTATTTTGTTGTGGGTGTGCATAATGTTGGAGTTTAGTCTTTCAGTGAGTAATCTAGATTGTTTAATACAAAATTTCTGCCCATATTACTTTGAAAACTACCATGTGGAGTTCCTTCTCTGATCTTAACTGTAGTATTCTTCTATTTTTTATAAACAATGAATAGATGGTTCACTATTGCAAATTGTATTTCTAATAAGGAAAACAAAAATTTTATGAATAGGCATAAAATGGTTTATATTTTTATTCACTGATATTAATTAAAATAGATTTTGTGGGCAAAGTATTAAATAATTAAGTTAAAAATCAAAATATCTTAGAGGTCTCTTTCTTAAATATCAAATTATCCTTAGAAATATTCATCTATGGTTTATTTTTCTTAAGCTTATTGTATTTGTCCATGTATCTACTATTTTTATATACAATATTCACATTAATTTATTTTACTTGTTGAGAAAATAATTACTGCAAATCTACAGCATACCATGAACAATTCTTGAGTTGCTGAGATGACAGTCATAAAGTTCTCTCCTTGAGGAACTCTGATAAAGTACTATATCATGGGTAAAGAAGACAGACTATAAACCTATAAATTATTACATGGAGAGTGGTGATAAATGTTTTAGAGAAAAAAGACAAAGTTGGCTGGATCACAAGTGATCAAAGAGAAATTATTGTCAGTGATACATATGGTGCCTTGCAGGTCAATTAAAAACTTTTGGTTTAATGTGCATGAGGGGGGAAGCAACTTGATTGTTTACGTGATATAAGCTGATCTCTAGATGCTTGATGGAAAATGGTACATTAGGGAAAGGAACCCTAGTCTGGAAGCTATGGCAATAACTGAGGTGAGAATGATCATGTCTTCAACCAGTGGAGCTTCAGTGATGATGAGAAATGGTTGTATTCTGGATTTGTTTTCAAATAGATTTGACAGAATTTTCTGGAGATTGGTTAGGAAATACTGAAAAAGATGAAAAAAAAAAAAGCTTGAAAAATTTGAGTCTGGGAAACCAAAGGAAGAGTTTTCTATTCACTAAGAAATGTAAGTAACTATGGAAGCATGTTAAAAGTAGAGAAACAAAAATTGTTTTGTACATGTTGAGGTACCTCTTGGATATTAGAAATTGAAGTGGACAGGGTATGAGAATTGCATGATAAAGAGAACCAGAGTTAATTGTCTTCTACAACCTTGAATAACTAAATATGAGCTACCTATTAGTGGTAATTTATAAAATCAATCAAAACTTGGTCTTAAGCCTTGATTCTCAGGTAATCACCTTTCAAAATTCTGTTTCCAAATAAATACAGATTTATATTAAACAATAAAAGAATAAAACTTTACCCTCCATTCCCTTATCTTTCCCCCCACACTAATCCCACACTAACACACATTCATGTTCTCTCTCTCCCTCCCTCCGTCCCTCTCTCTCTCCCTCTCTCTCTCCCTCTCTCTCTCCCTCTCTCTCTCCCTCTCTCTCTCCCTCTCTCTCTCCCTCTCTCTCTCCCTCTCTCTCTCCCTCTCTCTCTCCCCCTCTCTCTCTCTCTCTCTCTCTCTCTCTCTCTCTCTCTCTCTCTCATTCAAATATATATTAAAATATTTTCTGGTAAAAATTTTTCATAATTTTGTCTTTTTCATATTATTGGTTTTCTTACTCTATTACAGTTCAATTAAGATATAATTATGGGATGTATGTCTTAAAATCATGTCTGTGTTTCTATATAATTTTTGTGGTAATTAAAAAAGGTGAAAGGTATCTGTTAACCAGGATTTGGGGTATTTTTCTATATGGTATGGATTTATATTTCCTTTTTCTATATTTGTAAATGAAGAAGACAGATTGGCTTAATGTTCAAAGAATGATTGTAATATATTTTTGTTTAACTATGTTGAATAACTATGTTGAATAAAGATTTTTGTATAAGTTAATGAGATATGGCTATAGAAATATTTTGCTTATAAGCAGAGAAAAACCCTCTTTAATAATAAACAGTTATTGAAAACTACTACATACTAGGCATTTTGCTAAGGACTTGATGTGAATTTCCTCAATCTTCACAAAACCCTCAAAGTCTTAGTCTATACCACTCATTTTCTATATTATAAGGGAATGGGAGCAATGAGAAGATATTGCAAAATGGTAACACAGACTTAATGGTGTATAAGTTAATTGTGAACATGTTACCAGTTGTCTTAGTTTGTTTTCTGTTGCTGTAACAGCACACCTTAGGCTGGGTAATGTATGCATGACATTTACTTTGGCTCATGGTTCTTGAAGCTGAAAAGTCCAAGATAGAGTATCTATGTATGGTGAAGCCTACATTCGGTTTCTGTTCATGGTAGTAAAATGGAATGGAAAATGAGCACTTGTGAGAGGCAAAACATGAAGAGGTAGCCTTGCTTTGTATCGATCAGTTTTCTTGGTAATTGAGTTCCATGAGAATTCTACCAGGAGAGCATTAATTCTGTTAGGGCTGTTAGTCCTGTTAAAGATCCCACAACTTCAATGCTGTTATCTTGTAAACCACATTTCAACGTGTGTTTCAGAGGGCACAAAGCATATGCAAACTGTAGCACCATTTACTCCTGATACCAGCAATACAACTAAGTAGGCTAGAAGTTTCTTGTGACGGATCTATAAATAGCATCATATCTATAAGCCATTTTTAGGCTTAAAATAGCATCTTTGCATCCTTGTTTGCACTCAGTTATAGAACATATCAACCTCTCCTGCCTCAGGGCTTTGCCCATTTATGTCTCTTTTTGAGAAGGTTCTTCTTAGGATTCAAGTTAGGTAGATAGATCCATATGTAGATAAATAGATGAATTGGTCAGCCTTCTAAACTCAGTTTAGCTGCCTTATCTTCAAAGAGGAATTCCCTGAACAAGGAATCAAGAAACTTACCCTCACCAGGTATATGGTGGCATTATTATTATTATTACGATGATGATGATGATGATGTCCTTGTGTTCATTTCCTCAGAGTACTGTACTTTGTTTATATTTACTGTTTCCATGTCTCTTTAAAATGTTTCTGTTAAGTGTTTAACTGTTGTTTGTCATGGCATCCTGCACATGAATAATCAATAATTACTTATTAAATTAATGAATCAATAGTGTTGTTCCTCTTTTGTTGTCTTCATACTATACCCAACAAATAAGATTTTGCATCACTTTTTAGTGTTTGAAATTAAAGAGTACTTAATTTGATTGACAGATGTGTCAGAATGTGAGAAATTAAACAGACTTTCTTTAAATTAAGTTAGTTCAGTAGCCATTTGCTGCAAACAGATTTGTAGTTTATATTGAAATGAGCCCAAATTGCTAACTAAAAGTCTTTCCTAAAAACCTTATTATCACCTCACATTTATAATCATTAAAACAAGACTTGGCATATGGAACATGAAATGTTCCTCCACTCATTAAGCATGTTTTGATCACTCCTTTATTGGGCCTGAAATCTCAATAACTAATCTTCATTTATGAGTTCTCTCTGTTCCTTTCTCTGTAAACTCATGTGGTCATAAAAATTTTTACCCAATCATTTAGCTTTAAATATGTTATGGGGTCACAAATACATTATTCTGGAATTTTTTTAAAAAAATGTATCAAATCTTATCTCTGAGCATACACAAGTTTTAATATCTCCAAGAAGGCCTAGATTATTCATTGACATGAAGAGAATGATATTGTCTGATTCTAACAAGTGTTAGAATGAGGTTTGTAATTAGAACAACTTTGATTCAGGTCTTGCTATGCCTACTTAACGACTGCATGTCTCCCTAAGGACTACAGCTTGAAAGCCTAAGTTAGATGTAACATCTACTTCATATTATCATGGTATTTATTTCATGTACCAAGGAATGAAAAAGGCACTACCAGCACATAGTAGGCACTAAATTATAGCTATTAAAGAACTTTATGACTAGAAAGGAAAGTTGTGCATAAAAATATGAATGTAATAAAAAGTTTCTATTCTTCATATAATCTATTTTCATAGAGTTATCACAAAAAGGAGTAATCTGTTCTGATGGAGCGATTCATTATAGGTGAAACAGTTGAAATGAAATGAGAAAGATGATTAGGTTTCACTGATGGATAAGAGAAATGCCTGCTATCAAGAAGAACTGTGGTAGAGAATTTGAACCATTAAGTGGTACAGTTATCTTAGAGTTCAAGTTTAAACTGAACTTGAATGGAAATGCACGAGGGAGGAAAGAGGAGGAGTAAATGTTTCAGATGTAGGAGGGACCAATTATGAAGGACCTTATGAAATGTGATTAGATTTTTATAGAGATAGAAAACAATTGGGATTTGAAAAAGGGAATCACCCAATATCAGAAAACTTTGAGGCAGCCAATTAGTTCCTAAGCAGTGGTGCGGTGGCAATTTCTAGAATGGCTCATTACACTCATATAGATTCAATTGAGAGAAGTCATTGAATTCCAGTGAATTAGAACATAGATTACTCACAGTACAGCAGCTAGCATGAGCTGCTTATTTGCAAAATTTCTTCTGATCTTCCAAATCTCCTAGGAGCAATGGAGAGGTGGCCTAGTGGACTTTATAAAACCATATATGTCACAGTTGAGGGATTCTGAATTTAGAAATCTCATAATCTTATAAAGTAACTGCTAGAAATATGTACAAATAGCATCTTTGCCTCCATAGAGAGACATTATCTTTATCTCCTTGGAATATAAGCAAATTTTTCCTGGGGAGAAAAGATCTTTATTCTGGAAATCTGGGAATATATTTGAGGAGGGAGACAGTCTCTAAATCTGAGTAAATGTGCTGTGAGTACCTAGGCATGAGGAAATGTAAGATATTTATTACAACTTTTTTCTTCCCAACCATGAGATTTCTTGAACAGAGATTTTAATGAAAGTGAGGAATTGAGCTTTAGAAGAATTGAAAAAGTATTTCTGCAAATGGGGAAAAGAAATTTAAAATTCAGAGTCATAATAGATGACATAATTGAGCAAATTAAGGTATCATATTTAACAAAAGCAGAGTAAATAAAAAATAGAGTGGTAGGAAGTTAATTCAGAAGAATAGAAATGGGATAAATTATATAGAATGTATTGTAGATTTGAATTGGAACCCCATGATGACTCTATGCTGGGGACATATGGGGTAGAAAATTTCATTTGGATTTTAATAATCATTCTAGATGCCACATAGCTGTAAAATTTGAAGGAGGACCAGTAGATGAGTACAATAAATTTAAGTGAACTGATTATGGCATGTAAAACATTAGGCAGATTTAGATACATATTTTGAAATCAGAGTTGATAGTTTTTTCATAGATGAGTATAAGAAAATGTCAGGATCATCTTCTTTCTTGGTATTCCCTCACTCAACACCTATTTTTCAGATTTGAGACTTAAAAGGAAGTAGTATTAAATTGGTTCCAGACACAGTGAACCCATAAAGAGTTCAATACAGACCCACTTGATGGTCACTTGCATACCAATAAGTACATAATCAAAATGGATTTATCTGACATATGGTACAACTACTACATTTGATCCTGGGCCTGTCTCTTTATATTCAGAAAGTTGAGGTGGTACTATCCCTAACACTACTCTTTCAATATTTTAATTCTTTAAAAAAATCATGTATTTGGTATAATGGCAAAAATTGATAGCACCTTGAAGAACTAACTGTTGGATGACATATCAGTGGCAGAATTGCCATATTTGAATTTTATCCACACAGCCAAATCTTACAAAAATTAAATGAAATCTGGAATATGACAATTGAATACCATCATATCAAGCAAGTTGTTACTTTTTTTTTCAGACATAGTATCAAATGTATTAGGGAGAGTTAACATGATCTCAGATACAAAGTATAAGACCATAGACTTATCAAATTTATTTGATTACATGGCCATTAGGATAGAGTCAGAATGGGTTCACATTTATTTAGAAACAATAATGGTACACAGTTGCAGATTTTCCCAGGACCATATTAACTAATAATCTTCCTGTTTCAAAATATCTTAGGAGATCCATGATGTCTGAATATTCCAGAGACTGAAAACCGCCCAGTATATTACTGGTACACTGAACTGATGATATCATTAAAATAATATTGGAGAGCTAAAAAAATGACTCATGGAAGACCTTGGTCAAACACATGCTCCAAAGGGTAGGAAATAAAGCCTTAAATTTCTGCAATGTTATTAAAATGGTAGGAGGCCAATGCTCTCAGCATATTGGCAAATCCCCTCAAAAAAGATAACAAAAAGCATTTCATCTGGCTCTCTCACAATGAAGATTTCTTAGATTTATTTCTCCATGTTTCTAGTGGTGATTCTAGAAATAACATTTTGGGCATTATCAGGTTTTATCTTTAAATAGCATTATACTACTTGATATATAATATGAGGAACTTATATAACTCCATTTACTCCTCTCCCATACTTTCTCTTGATGCTATCCATATATTTTATCACCACACATACTGTAAATGCTATTAAATATGTAAACTTTCTTTAAAATTCTCAGAAGTTCATCTTTTGAACATATAGCAGATTTTGGTTCCATGACCTTTGCCTCACGGTGTCACTCCCAAGGATATGTCACATGGAAAAAGGAACTTAGCCAGTGGTATTAAGGTCACTAACTACTTGACCTTAAAATGAGATTATCCTGGATTATCCAGTGGAGTTCAATATAATCACATCAACCCATAAAACTAGATGATAGGAAAAGAGGAAGTCAGAATTAGAAGCACATGAAAAACTTGACCTTCCCTTTCCAAAAAATGATGGTGGAAAGTCTGAGAAGGAAATGAAGTCTGGCAGCACTCAGTGAACTTTAGAAGTAGATCTCCGGTACAGCAGATAACTGTAGCTGTACCTTGAATTTAGCCCAGTGAGACTCTCAGCAAAGAATCTGGCCAGCATGATCTATTGTCTTTATGGAGTTTGAAGTGCTGATAGGCTGAGACAGGAAGGATAACAGGCTTAAGAACTGCCTCAGCAAACTTAGACCTATCTCAAAATAAAAATAAAAATTAAAAATTAAAGGACCAGGGATGTAACTCAGAAGTAGCACACTTCTGGGTTCAATCCCCAGTACTACCACCCACCCCAACAAAAATTCCAATAGTTAATTATGTCTACATATCCTAAATCAAAAGTGCATTTGCTAACCTAATCTAAGGAATATGAAAGCTATCATATTCCATAGAATATAGACTACCTTAAGAATTGGCCTATTCTTGGGAAAAATCATCTAAAACACAGCTAAATATATAATAAAGTTCTGAACATTTCATGTGGTTTATTAAAGACAAGTTAGGATGTGAAAACACAATATCCAAAAATAAAAAATAAGAGCACGTAAGTCAAACCATCAAAAATGGGAAATAGTATATATGAGTAATATGTATATATACTATCAATAATATATAAACATGCTGTAAATTATTATGTACATATGCATATATATAATTTTTTCCTAATAATAAATAGATCCCTTTATATTTTTCCTCATTCCTTCTCTGAATGGATGTGGGCTTCCATCTTTTATCACTTCTCATTTATCTAAGGAATTTAGAAGTTATGAAGAGCATATCAATTAGCTGTGAAATTTCCCAGACTGTTTGTCAGAAAACGTCTTTATTTCTTCCCCCTTGGACATAGGATTCTATATTCAATTTTACTTTTCCTATATTTTAAAGCTATCTTTCTATTGTCTTTTTAAATTGACACGAACATTAGCTGTCATTTTTCCATTTGTAGAATATCATCTTTTTTTCTTGCTGCTTTTAAGTATTTTCTCATGACTTTGATTCTTTAAAACATGTAAAATATGCCTACCTGTACTTTTATTTTCATTTTCTTTGAGGTTTACTACATTTCTTCAATTTGTGATTAGTTTTCCACTATTTTTTTTTTGTGTGTGAAAGTCTCACATTTTCACATACTTGTTATGTCTTCCTTTCTTTTTCCTCTTCTTTAAATATACCAATTATATACATGTCAGTTCATTTGATTTTTTTGTCTCAGAAATCTCTAGCATTCTTTTTAAATTCACTCTTATTTTTGTATTTGTTTGAATAGTTTTTACTTACCTATTCTCCACTGATCCCTTCTGATTCCATCATGTTACTAGTCATGACAAATCTTTTATTTCTGATAAATCTATATTTTCTCTTCTAACCTTTCATTTTTTTCTGATTTCTATATAACAGAAGATTTCTCCATTTGTTCATGTGTGTTTCTAACCTTTTTCACTATTATTTAACTTATTATTTTTTATTAAAGGTCATATATATATATATATATAATATTATATATATATAATATTTTATATATATGGTTTGAATCCCAAATGCCCACCCTATAAGATCATGTATAGGGCAATGAAACAATGTTCAGAGATGAAAACATTGGATTATGAGTGCTCTGACTTCATCAGTGGATTAATCCATTTGACAGATTAATAGTTTGAATAGACCACTGGGTGGTAACTATATGCAGGTAGGGAACCACTGGAGGATATTATTCACTGAGGGAGTGGCCTTGGGGAATATATCTGTCCTGAGCCCATTCCTCACTCTTGCTTCCTGGCTGCCATGAACTGAGAAGCTTTCCTCTGCCATGCCCTTCTGCCATGATTTCTCTACCTTGAAGACAGTGCACCATGGACTGAATCTTTTGAAACTAGGAGCCAAAATTAATCCTCCTCTAAATTGTTCTTGTCAATTATATTGGTCATAGTGATACAAAGTTGGCTAACACAGTATATAATATGATATTTCAAGATACATATATAGTGAAAACAGTTACTATAAAGAAACAAATGAACATATTCATTATCTCTCACAGTTATCCATTTTAATCTCCTGTGGCAATAGCAGCTATAATCTATTATTTAGCGAAAATCTTGAATACAGCATATTATTAGCTATAGTCTTCATATTGTAAATTAGATCTTTTCACTTGTTTACCCTCATATTTTCTATTTTGTATCTTAATCCTTAGATTTTCAAGACCATTTCTTGGTCTGCTTCTATTAAGTATTTCCTCTCCTGTCCTTAGGCTACAACTCTTGCTTTGTTGCCTGACTTGCTTGTTATCATTTTATTCTCAACACTATGTAAAACCTCAATAGAGACTGAAGTCAATAATTACCCTGAAGAAGGACTCATTCCTTCTTTTGTCAGGCTGCCGTAAGATGACTGAATGACTGAATCAATGTAATTATTTTTGACCAGGGTCTGGTAAAATCAACAAAGAAACAAAAATACTGTCTCCACTTATTTTTGAAGGACTGTAGGTTTATGGTTTCTATCATAAATTATGAAAAAATATTATAGACTACTATATGTAAGCTCTGTTTATTTTTTTAAAACATACTTGTTTAAACATGTTCTATCTAAGGTTGAAGTCTGAGCTCTAGGAAATCTTTGATCTTATACTTTATATAAGAATAAAGCCTTCAGGTTCCTAAAACACAGTGTAGTTTCCCCCTGTGCCACTTTGAATGCCTTCACATTTCTTGCTCTCCAGCCTCAACTCTCCTAACCTAGCCTTTTAGTCAGCAGTTGATCTCCAGTCTGTGGTTCAGCTTCAAACCTTTGGTCTATTGTGTCTTAAATAAACTTCTTCAAGCTTTTCTTAACAGTAGTAGACTTCAACAGGTAGCTACCTTTCACTTGCTATGGCAGGCACATTTGAACATGTCCCCCATGTACCTTACCTCCTATTTATTCATGCCTTTTTGAAATTCCCTCTGATTCAGTGTGGACAGGATCTGTTATTTCTTTTAACATCTGGATGTGCCGAATATAACAAGATGCATATGATCACCTAAGAAAATTGGAACCATGTCTAGAATCACTTCCCATTTGTCTTTTCACCTCACCTTTTTTCTCTTTCTCTTTCCTATCTCTTCCTCAAACCACCTGCTGTTAATTCTACAGGCACAAGATAACGAAATATTCCAGTGGCTGAATGTAGTTTAGCTATGAATTATTTCTTAGTTAAACCTCTGATAAGATCCAAAAACTGGGGAAAACCTTTATTTTGGCCTTGAGTGGACTGCAATTAAGTCAACTGTAGAGAACTCATATAAGGAATTATGATTTGTGTAACCAGAAAAATTATAAAATAATAAATACATAATGTTTTAAGCCACTAAATTTTATGTGGATTTTTGTGCCACATAGTCAGTTTTGGAAGCCTGGTGTGTTGTAAGGATGATTTTCTTTAGTTTTCTTGCCCTATCTCCAGCTTTCTGTGTATTACTTTCAAACACTTGATGAAGACTTAAAGAGTTTTAGGGCTAGTGAGGACTTGCCTTGTATCTTGGGGAACCTCAAAATATAAATTTAAGATTTTAATGAGTCATGACAACCAAAACATAGACTATTAGCAGTATTTCCATTCTCTGTGGCATTTCCTTCCTTTGCTGCTAATCCATCAAACTTAAAAGTAGTACTGGTATCTCTACTAGAAAAACATCTCATTCTGGAATTTAGTTCATTTAACATTCATACTACATCTTGAACTGCTGTTTACAATAGGGGAAAGTACCTTGTTGAGCCAATGTATACTAGTTTAGAGTAATTTTTCATAATTTTTGATAGGAATCACCACCCTTACATCCTTTATTCCTTCACTAGTATCTGGTGTTTCTCTAGATTGTAATAATTATTTTTATTTACCATCTTGGTCTGGATGGAGGACAATTTTATAGGCTTCAGTTTAGCTTTCTACACTATGATAGCATTTATTGCATAAGCTATTTAGACCATTTTAAATTATCCTTCAAGAAATAACCACTGGATGATAGATTCATGGGAAGTAGACCCAATGTAAGTTAAACATTGCTGAAATATCTGTTTATTACATGACAATTGTGGGTCTTATTCTAACAAAGGATTCAACAGATAGCAATGTCAAGTAAGAGTTTTTAATAGTCTTTAACATGTCTGAGTATGGCATTCTCCTTTCTCCAGTGTATTGTCATCTGAGTAAATAGAATGGAAAAATCTGGTAAAATCATTATGGCTTGTTTTTTTCATGGTACTGTAAACCTACTCCTCATAAATCCTGTGCAAATGACAGGGGATAGGAATAGACCATAAAAATAATCTGAAAACAATAACAAATTATCTTATAAGTGGAGAGGAAAAAAGATGGTGCATATGGTTAGAAAAAGCCTCAGACTACAACACAGTTCTTAGAAAAATTAATCCCAGCAAATGAGTAATCCCCAAGCAGAGATTTCTCATTAGAGATATGCTTCATTTGGCAGTAATGGCTTAGACATAACTGGGAGCAGCCAAGAGAAAGTACAGCCTCAATGTGAATACTGGAGTAGATCCAAATGTATGGCAGCTGATGGCTATCATTCAAATACACTTCTCACACTCAGCTTGTCTAAAGGGACATCTGAGTGGCACATGTCTATGGACACTACAGAGAGAAAAGGGATTGGCAATGAAGACATGAATTACAAGGCCAATCTTTTATCAATAATGAAAGATGGCAGAGTTTGGGAATGCTAATATAAGTAATAGATACAAGAGAAATTTCAAAGGTGTGAAGTTAAAACTTCACACTTAGTTGGATATTGTACTTTTAAAAAGCAGAAAAATTCATGAATAACTCACACAAGCCTGTCCTCCCAAATCGGCAATACATCACTGCCTAAGATGACAGAGATGTTTAATCTTTCTAATTTTTGGTACATTTTTTGTATATGTGGTCAGTGTAAAAATGTATGCCAGGCTTGTGTTTGTGTCTCATAAAAGTGTATTTCAAGACCCAAATTAGCCGCAGGAAAATTGAGATCTGCGTCTCTATTTCACTGTCAAGTCTCTTAAGAGGGGAAAGAAGGGGAGAAAAATCTTTTCAGAACCAACCTCTAGCATCTAACATTTTTTTTTTTAATTTTTAAGATCGACACAGTATCTTTCTTTATTTTCATGTGGTGCTGAGGATCAAACCCAGTGCCTCTCATGTGTGAGGCAAGTGCTCTACCTCTGAGCTATAATCCCAGACCCTAGGATCTAACATTTCGATATTCATAATGTCTTTAAATACTAGAAAAACACCAATTAATGATATAATTTAACCATTTTAATATACTGAATTCATTTTATTATACCATTTATTTAATTGGCTAAAGTGTAATCCTGATTTATTATATTACATTTTGGAAAGATGCCTCGTGTATTTGCACACATATTTGAAGATGTTATAAGGATGTATGTGGCAAAAGAGAGAGAGACTGGCTGAACCATACTTTGAAGTCCCAGTAACTTAGTTTATACTTAAGCTTATATGTCAGAGTACTAGAATTTGATTTGTCATTGGAAAAATCAAATCAGAATTTTAGAATTAAGGAAATGTTTTCAATGTCTTTGCTTTATACAATCTGTGTTGTCCAATAGGGTCACCATTTACTTAGAATCAATATTAACCCTATGGGAATGGAAATATTCACTTTACAGTTGGCATATTAGAATGTCATAAAGGCAGGGACAACCACTTGAGTAACACTGGAGCAGAATCCTTCTCGAAGGTACAGACCTGGAGGTTTCACAAAAGCTGGGTGTGAATAGAATGAATAAGCATAAAACTACTTTGATTCATTTTTAATTTAAATAATTATGTATTATGAAAGAAATAAATTTTAATTTCCATATGCTGTGTTATAATGTGGAATCAGTACTCAAGATTAGGTTTTATTGATGTAAAAATTTTAGGTGCTTATTTTCCACGTATTTTTTTTTGCCTTTAGAACAAGTTTCACACAAGTCTCTACTGAGGTATAAATATAATTATACTTTGTGTAGATTTTATTAAATATTGTCGGCAAAGGAAATATTCAAGGAAACAGTTAAGGCTGAATTTAGATATTATATGACCCCAAATCATCCTTCAGTCTCTCCTGGCCTGTAGTAATGAAATCTCATGAAACATTTATCACAGTCAGTAAGAAAATAAGGATAGATTAGCCAGAAAAAATTCAATCAATGAACCACTAGGCAGGAACTAATCAAAAATAATTTTAAAGAAAATGATATTAATGCTAACGAAAATAAGAATATACTACTTTTCAAAATGGGAAAAACTTACTTTTATGACAAAAGGAAATTTGAAATCCAGTTTTCAAACTGATACAAACCCCCAATAATAAAAGTGACTAATGTTCAGAGTTTGATTTGTTCATTATTACAATATTGAATTTTATCTTCCATTTATTATAAACTTTATTGTTTATTGAAATATATAAAATACATCAAGAGCTAAAAACTCTTTGACATTTGCATTGTGATAAAACGGTAATAATATTCATTATAACTTTTAACAGTGGCATTTTAAGGGAAGTTTTCCTGTAAACTTTATTATTTTTAATGTGATAAAAATTTATGATTTCTAAATAGAGATAGTCTTGAAAAATCTGATATTACTTCAGTGTCATTCTTCTTAGTTAGAATATTATGATTATGGAATTACCATATACAGTACATTCCATGTGTATAGCATTTCTTATTTTCAAATAGAGACTCTTTATCACGGAACTAATTGGTAAGTTACAAATCTGACAGTTCTTCCTTTGATTCTATTGCTTTTATTGTGTACATATAAATAGAAGAAGCAGAAGCATCTAAAATGTTTATGATTGTGGAGACATGTGAAGTGTGGATGCTAAATGAATTTTTATGACATATTTAGCTTTAAAATATGCTTAAAATATAATAAAACTTCTGCTTGCTCTATGACTCTTTATCTGTTGAAGGCTTGAAAGTGGCTTTGAATTCCTAAATTATATTAGCAGCAAATACTTAGTGTCTTATAATCTGTGGTTGTTGAAACTATTAAGGTGGTATCTTCTCCCCCAAAGCCTCTATCTCCTTTTTTCTGAGTTATTGCTGGAAATGTTTCTTCTTTGAGTAACTCCTTCTATTCCACAATTTGGCAGCATTTCTCCCAATGTCTTGGCAGATATTTGGCAATTCAGTCCTATCAGCTGGAAACTTTCTAGGATACAACACTTTTTTGTTTTATAATTTTTTAAAAATTGACCATAACAATTGTTTCTGCTTATATATTCACCAAATAGTAGTAAAAATACCACATTCGATGGAAAGCTGAACTAAGCTTTTAAAAGTACCAAAAGTCTATTTAATTTCATTGCAAACTTATATAAAAAGATTTGCTTGTAAAGAAGTAAACAAAACAAAAGGAGGTAAATCCTCCAGGAGGGTGAAGTTTAAAAATATGTATGCTGAACTTTAAAAAGTATAAAACATCTTATACAGAATACAAATTCAGACTATAAATCATACAACTTGATATTCAGGTTATAAATTGCTTTCTTGGCCATAACCCATTTAATGATTATGAGTTTAAAGGAAATGATACAGAATATTAAATACTTAGTGTACATTACCCATAACAAGTATATTATCTAAAAATGTTTTCCTTATTTCTCTGTGATTTTGTGTACATTTGATATGATTTTTGTTGGAATATGATAAAATATTTGCTTAAATAATTTCATAGTATGTGAAAAACTGCCATCTGCCATATTTTATGAAGCTTAATAATTTAAGTTCATGTAATTTGAATATTGTAATGTTTAAAATTTGTGAATTTTTCTACAAAATGTTTTACTTTAAATTGAAATTTAGTTGGTGGGAAAATGTTATAAACTAAAAAGATGAAAATTTAAAGAAAATGTTTGCTTTTCTAATGATTTTACTGTTTATGAAAAAATCAATATAAAATAAATGCTTTGTCTGGAGTATGGGACATAGTTAATAGTACCTGCTGACAACATGAAGCAGTTATTGTATATAGCTTTAATAAGTAGCTGACAACATAAAGAAAAAAAATTACATATCCTTGAAATTGACAACAGCTGTCATTACTTATTTAGAATATTTATAAACTCTTAGCTATTGTCAGGAAATCTATTAAATAAAATGAACACAGTATATTACAATGTAGTCTTTCCCCTCCCTGTCCTTGTAGGCCAGTTCCTTTAGGAGAGACCTTATTGATCTTTTCAAAACATACGACTTATTTGGTTAGAACATATATATGTTAATGCAAAGTCATTTCTCTGTTCTTTATACATATATCTATGTATAAAGTGATATAAAATAGTGTCTAAGTAGTAATAACATAATTAAAATAGTAAAAAACTTGAAACAGAAATACAGAACATATAAATTGAAGAAATAAATGAAATCCTATGTTAAAATTTAAAATTTTGCTCAAGAACAAAAATTGTCAGGTTGAGCTGGGCTGGGGATGCAACTCAGTGGTAGAGCAGGAGCCTAGCATGCATGAGGTCCTGAGTGGATTGATCCCCAGCATCTTAAAACAAAACAAAAAAGTTACAAGATAAGATTTTGGAGCAAATATTTACCTAAATATTAAATCTAAGCAAAATTGCTATAAGATAATAAAATATTTCAATATTTGCATGAATTTGGGGTTTCCTGAAAACATTGCAGTGTCTAACATAGACCTTTTTTTTTATTGTTGGTCGTTCAAAACATTACATAGTTCTTAATACATCATATTTCACAATTTGATTCAAGTGGGTTATGAACTCCCAATTATACCCCATATACAGATTGCTGAATCACATCAGTTACCCTTCCATTGATTGACAAATTGCCTTTCTAGTGTCTGATGTATTCTGCTGTCTGTCCTATTCTCTACTATCCCCCCTCCCCTCCCCTCCCCTCTTCTCTCTCTACCCCTTCTACTGTAAATCATTTCTTCCATTTGTATTATCTTGTCTTACCCCTCCTTTCCTCTTATATGTCCTTATGTATAACCCTGAGGATCGCCTTCCATTTCCATTCGATTTCCCTTCTCACTCCCTTTCCCTCCCACCTCTCATCCCTGTTTAATGTACATCTTCTTCTCAAGCTCTTCATCCCTACCCTGTCCTTGTTTACTCCCCTTATATCAAAGGGGTCATTTGATATTTGTTTTTTAAAGATTGACTAATGATTTTGTCATTTTTTTAATGCAGAGTAATACTCCATTGTGTATAAATGCCACATTTTTTTTTTATCCATTCATCTATTGAAGGGCATCTAGGCTGATTCCACAATCTTGCTATCGTGAATTGTGCTGCTATGAACATCGATGTAGCAGTGTCCCTGTAGCATGCTCTTATTAGGTCTTTTTTAACAAGCCTCACAAGATAAAAGTTGCATCGCCAACCAACCTCATCTCTCATCATTGTCTTCTTCACTCATTGGATATATTCCTTTTTTGGGTCATATAGACAAACATTTCACATTTGTTAATTTATTTAAATCTTTATTTTGCAATCAGATTCCTCCCACCAAAAGATAAAATTTAGCTTCAAAAAAGAACATTTATAAAACATTAGCGGTAAAATACAAATATCTGAATAAAAAAATAATACAGATACACAAGAAACAAACATTGGCCTAGATGATACAGAGAAAATGAATGCCAAATTTTTTGTCATAGTAGACACACAAAATGGATAAGCAAAATGTTGTTCATGCATGTATAATAGAATGTTATTCAGGCTTAAAAAGAAAGGAAAATCTTAAACATGCTACAACTTGGTTGAATCTGGAAGACATTATGCTAAGTGAAATGAGCCAGTCACTAACAGAGAAATAATATATGATTGATACCAAGAGAGGTTAAACATTTACACCCCTTGGGAATTAAAGAAAAGTGAGGAAAGGGCTTATGGATTTGTGATTTTGCAATAGCATTGGAAAAAGGTAGTTTGGGGGCTCCCCGCTACACCAAACTTATAGTTTATGTTCCACCTAACTCCTTTTCAGGGATATGAGGATTTGCAATACCCACTGTATCTCCCTTATATAGGATGTTAGAATTCATCAGGTAGTGATGAATAACATCTAATAAACTTCTGGAGTAATATTATAAAAGAAGAGAAAAGTACTTGCGTTGGCAACATCTTAAGGCTAAAGCAAGTTGTGGAAAACATTCTTGAGTTTTATCTTACAACATTACTATAATTATCTTTCAAAACCAAATGTTTCCTGTAGAATACAAGTGTCTGAAATGTAATACCAGTTCCTTAAAGGGACTATAACCAAGACATTCTCCAGGGGGCTGAGGAATTAGAAATTTTATGAACTAAGGTAAAGGATCTATTTGGTTTCATATTCAGCATTTACTGGAAGAAGTAAAAGGAACCCATAAATACATTTATTATGCGAAAATAGAATTCCCTAGAGATTATTTGTTTGGGAATGGCAATTAAGAAAGCACTGGTATGGCTGAGGATTACCTGCTACCAGGAGGTATAGATACGCTGTGCCTGAGTCTCTAAACAATGACAGTGTTTAGAATATCTGGTCATGATTAGAACACTGTATAGCGTTGTTGGAAGAGAAGCATTAGAGGAGGGACAAAAGATATTAACTAACAAAGGTTTGAGGTATTCAATAGGAGTCACATGGTCTCCAAACTGCCAATGTTTGAAAGCTGTAAGTAAAATTATTGATTAAATGGACTGTTGTGTATGTTAAACAAACAAACATTCAGCATATATGGAACTTGGGTAGGTCTACCAGTGTTCTTTAGCTTTTTAAATCAGAACTTGAATATTATATCTTAGTTTGAAAATTGTAATACATTAGCTCTCTGACTTTTTTCTTCTTCCTCAACCTTTTATCTATTTAGCATTCTACTTTCAACCTTTGATTTCCCCAAGCTTTCTCTTTACCCACCCTTCAGTCTTTTTGTGTCCTTGTGCTTTTTGCAAGGCTTCAGTAAGCAAAGGTGAAAATCCTACACATAACTTTGTACAGAATCTTGAATTCTCACAATTTTCACACAAAATGAAATTAAAGATGTAAATGAATGTCATTTAAAACTGGGAACATAAATGTAAAATCATGAAATTCAGCTTCTCTCTAGTCTTCATTGTTTGCTATGTCATCTTTTGAACTTATTCAAGTATCAAGTTCTCTGCTCATAGTAATTGTAATATTGCCCTAATAATCATACCAGGGTATTGCAAGTCACTGAGGAATGAATCTAGCTAAAAATTCTCCAAAAATATCATACAAGTTTAAGGGCTAATATCTATATTTTAGCTATTTGACAAAAATCCCTGTGTTTTTGATTTTATAACACTACACAATGATTATTTTAATTGACTGTCCTCACCAACAGAATTGTAAAGATGAAGCTTATACTTTTTCCCCACCTTATTCGTTATCCCAGTGTGCTTAATAAAGTATTCAAATATGCTGTAAATCTAGGATCCCTGTGCTGTTTTCAGGTTCAATTCCTGTGTTGAATCAAGGGCTCTCTCCCACTCTTAGATTCTTCCCTCCCATATAGTAACTGATATTCCATTGAGATTGTGATCTCTTGTTTACATGACAGGTTATAAGGCACTGATTTATAGCTGGTTGCTGCAGTGAAATTCTAACTTACAACCTCTTGATCACTAAAGCAGATGCTCTTGCTTCTATTATTGCTGTCTTACTTGGTAATGGGCTAGAATGAAAAGCAAAATAGACTGGGAATATATAAATGATTGCCAGGATAGGTTACACAGCACTTAAGGATACAGAGTCTCCAGCAGTGTGAGATTTGAAATTCACGATAATGGACATCTCACTTTGTGAGATTTTTCTATTGTGGATAGAATATGCTATAACAGAGAATGGTAAAGGAGAGCTAAAAATAATTCACTGCATTGTGCAGGTATCTATGTGGCAGTTCTACTGTTTAAAACTTCTGCCACTTTGTATGTGGAAACCAATTAGATATAGGAAGCTTTCTGGATGGTATGCACAATCTAGCTAGCCCCATTTCCTTTCATGAGGCATGACAAGAAAAACGGAGTGAAGAAATATCTGGAATTTTTGAGTATGGGTGACAGGTAGCCCAGAGGCTAGGAAAAAGATCCAATTTCTACCAATTATCCTTGTTGAAGTGTTATGGACATAAGTGTGCTATTCACACATTTATTTTAGTAGTTTTGAATCTAATAGCATGTTTTAAGGAAAATGAGCCAAAGCTACTATATTATATGAAAATAATCATTAAACTTTCCTATTCTTGAGAAAAGCACACAGATAATTTCTCTAAATTTGTTTTCCTAATTACTCAGATACCTGATGGATTTTTAAAGTAATTAAATGTAGACATTTTAAATGCAAACTCTGTTTTTTAAAAATGGATAACTTGGCTTTAAAAATCAACTGTAAGCTAGATTTTAGCATTGTGTGTACTTAGAGGAAGGAGGTAACATTTCTAATATAATTTTTTATAACATTATAAACTCAATTTTAAAGACATTGCCTAATTTAGTACCAGAAAAATTCAATGCTCCCCCCACAAAGAAACATTGAAACTGGCTATCCTGTTTATGAATACTCTCTAATCTACATAAACACTTCAAGTATCTCAGAGTTCCAGAAATGAATAACTCTGGGAAATCTTAGCAGAGCATAGAGAACATATGGGTAACTTATTCTGAAAAGTTGTTGCTTCATTGAGCTAAATCATTCTCTTTTATTGGGGTTGTAGGATGTTTCAGGAAAAAAAGTTGGAAAACTTAACAAATTCCATTTGGTACTATGGGCAAAAGATTACATTTCACACTTTTTTAAGTGAAATTATCTCAGATATACCGATTCAAAATAAATGGAAAAATAGTGATCCATGTACAATGTTTGGTTTCCTGTACTTCTGTTGAAGAACAGGTCAGTAAAAGCAGAAAGGTAATCAAGGAAGCCAATGAGGGTGAGAAGAGCGCCATGGTATGAGAACAGAAGAATCAACAGATGGAATTTGAGTTATTAAGCTATAACTTATGGACAGTAACAATAAAGCAAATCATCTCCCTTTGTAGATCTGTTCTCAAAGACATTCAGTACACGCTCATCTAACTGTACTCAGAAATTTGATGATTTAATTCTATGCAATGTTTTGATTTCTTTTTACTTCATAAATGCTATCTTAAACCCCTATAGTTTTAGAACCAATTAAGAACTTTATGCTTATGAAAGAAACTATTAGAAACTAAAGCATGTCTGATTTTATTACTTAGCTCTTTTGATCATGAGTTTCTTATCGCCTGTGATGAATGGTGAGGATTTATAATATTGTAGGGGAGTATGGATCATGAAAGTCAACAACGTAAGATTTAGAGAACAAAATATGTAATTAAAGTTTTTCCTCTCCCTTTCTGAAAGGTATGAAAGGTTCAGGAAAAGTTATTTTCAAATAAAAAGAATGTCCTGGAGTCATGGGGCACTTGAGACTTCTAAATTCAGGCAGCTGGGCCATTCAGGCCTGCAGGCATTTTTTGGCTGTACTTTGTAGCTTCATCCATAATGTTGCCAATTCATATTGTAGGATGTTACTATAGGGACAATTTAGTGTGTGTGTGTGTGTGTGTGTGTGTGTGTATCTCCTATTTAATTGTCCCAATTTCCATTTTATTAAGCACACTATAAATTTTCTGATAAGTGTCAGTCTTTCATATCTGAATATTGCTTTTAGTCCATTTGTAGAGAAGACGAGGCTGGTCTCTGTTCTCCTTACTAGGGCTTCAGAATCCCCAAATGTCTGCCTTTTGCAGATGGAATCACTGGAGCAAACCAAAGGGTGGAGTTTTGCCTTTAGCTTGGTTTTGTGTACTTCTTTCTTTTAGGGAAAGCTATTTGCTGCAAGATGTTTATTTTTGTTTTCTTTAATTGCTTTGCCAATGATTATTTTCTAAGTGTGTTATGGGTCTCCCCCACCTGCATATATATGAAAGTTATAAATATGCAATTATTATACTATATATGTATAATTCTCAAATATAATATACGTATTCAAATACATTTTAATGAAAAACAAACATTCTAAGCCTCAAAAAGTGACCTATAGCATAATATCACAAGGCATATTTTTATCTCCCCTCCTCACTGACTGGTTACTTGTAGCAAATCTGTCAAGTTGTTGTTCCAAGTTCCTGCCTTTGCCAAAGTGGATTAAAGCACCAGATCCGAGATTGTATTCTCTTCCTGCAATGCTGGAAATAGGCCCACAAGTCTAAATGTAATAAAATGAGAATATATGCCTCATCATCCAAAATTGGGGAAAATGTTACACTGCAGATGGCAGAGGTTTGAACACTTATTAAATTGAAGTGCAAAAACATTTTTTAAAAAGTAAATGAATAGCTTTGGTGGTCACTCCTCTGCCAATTTGGCTCTCTATTGAGAGTTGTATTAATTTAGTGGCAAGTAGTGAATATGAAAATGAAAGGAAGTCACTGGCAAGGGAATAGTTTATAGTTACAAGGAAAGAGAACTGTGCAAACATGTATTTGTTGCTGAATTTAAAAGCTTGGCAATTTTACAGCTGTACTGTTTAATGAAAAGCAAAACAAATACCAATATTTATTGAATATTATTTTAAAAAGTGGTATTATGATATTTCTTGTCCTTCCATGCCAAATATGGATAAGATACAGAGTAAGGCTAATCAATAAATTTCTTCATACCTTTTATGCTTGTCTACTACCTCATTAAATAAAAATAAGTCAGATTTTAGTTCTATCAAGAAAAGAACTTGATACCTTTTCTTTCAATAAGAAAAATGTAGGCAAACTGAAGATAATACCTTTTCTTTCAATAAGAAAAATCTGAAAATCAGTGGAACTAATATCACAGAAAACACTACCAGCCCAAAATGCAGGAAGACAGATGTACCCAGAAAGTTCCATTTGAGATCTGAGTACTAGAGGAATGTATGCTGGGACCTTAAACTTGTTGGAATACTTAAAATATAGTTTTGATGAAATACTGAAGACTGAGTGTAAACTATGAGATTGAGAAATGCCTGGAGGCTCTGGTTTTAGGGTAACTCCCAAACACTGCTACACCTCTCTCATGGAACCCCACTACTTCTCATGGTAAAGGTCTGAGAAAGGTGTTTTCATGGCATAGAAGTAGAAGGGGAAGATGATCCTCATGAAATAAATCCAAAATCATTTCCACATCTAGAACCTTCTCTCCAAGAAGACAGACTGCAAGTCTTGGCTAAGGACGGGCCTTTTCCCTAATCCAGCTGCTTTTGGCCTTCACGAAGTTTGCAGATGGAATATGGTGACTAGGAGTTAGGACTTGAAGAATCATTTGGGAATGAAGCAGTAGGGAAGGGAACTGGAGAGGGGGACAAAGGAAACTATACCATGGGACAAATACTTGGAAAGCTCACATCCCAGAGAGAAAAATAAACACATCTGAATAACTAGTGCTCCAGAGAATCTGTTTCAAGAAAAATTTGAACATTTTTTTTGAACTAAATAAAAATATATTATTTTTCCAAAATTTGTGGAATGTAGCAAAAGCATTGCTTAGAGGGAAATTTATAGAATTAAATCTACATATTAGAATAGAAATTCTAAAATCAATCATCTAAACTTTCAAAAATTAGAAAAAGAAGAACAAAAGCAACTAGAAGATAATGAAAAGTTACCTAGGGTAAAATTCAATGAATTTGAAATGAGAAAAACAATAGAGAATATCAATGAAATTCAAAACTGGCTCATTGAAAAGACCAATAAAATTTTGATAAATGTCTGGCCAGAATTTCCAAGAGAAAAAGACAAGAGAGACAAAACACCAATATCAAATATAAAAAAGAGGTTAATATCACCGATTCCTTGAACATTAGAAAACAAAACAAAATCTATGGTATACTATGAAGCAGTCTATGCCTATGACTTTGATAAAGTAAAGGATGTGAGAAATTTGTTGGAAGATACACACTATCAAAACTCAAAAAAATAGATAAACCCAACATTTAATAAATAATGTAATTGATACCAGTACCATGAAAAAACATAAGACAAAATAACCTTAACATGTGGAAAAACAGATCATCTAAGAAATTGATTAGATATCAGATTTCCATTGATGATTTAACAAATAATCTCCTACTTAGTGTTTTAAAACCACATACAAAAAAATGGTTATATGTGTCAGAATTCCAAAAACATTTCACAGAAATTACTCATAATTTGCTTAAATTTTGCAGGACTGGTCAAAGTCAGTTCTGTAGAAGAGCTTCATTTAAAAAAACTAATAACTGCAAGATTTTAAAATACACATTAGTAATACTAGCATAGTGAAGTTACTTGATTTAATAGGGACTTTGAGTTTAGCATACACAAGTATTTAATAAATACTAAAGTTTTTATAACACAAAAAAATTATTTCTGGTTTCTTCTGGCCAACAGAAATGTGCAATTAAACTACATTTACAATTGCATTTGTCTCAATTAGACTGTCTTGAATTCTCATTTTCTTGTTCTTGTTTTTTTAAAATTTTTTTTTTTATTTTTTTAGTTGTAGATGGACACAATACCTTTATTTGTCTATTCTTGTGCAGTGCTGAGGACTGAACCCAGTGCTTCACACATGCTAGGCAAGCACTCTACCACTGAGCTACAACCACAGCCTCTTGTTCTTGTTTTGATAACCTGAAGTTTTATTACTTTTGACTATTCAGAAGGGGCAACTGTGACTCAGTCTCCATATCCCATGTGTAATAAACACCCATGCCAACTGTATACAGTGAACAAAGTTTATTACCATAAGGACATTCAATATCTTTAAAATACAAAATAATTTTAATTCAGTTTGCAGAGACATTTGAAATGTCACTAGAAAACAAGCGTATATTTCCACTGTGGGTGCTGTGGAAGATATCAGGGGCAGGCATGGTCTTACAAACAGGGCAGCTACAAAATTCTCAAGGAATGGAAGAGCAACTTGTGTTCTTGTTCTGACTGAACTGCAGTCTTACTTCTTGGAGCTACCCAGGCTTAACAGAGAGAACTAGGGTACATGGCAACTAAAAGCACCTTCAAAATAGCTGTTTGCCTTTTCAACTGGGAATTGTTAGCTCCAGGAAAATCCATACATGACACAACTTTTTGAAAATATACTACCATAACTGCCAGACTTTTCTACTACTTGATTTTGCTTTTGCGCCTACATTCCATATATCCTTGCCATATATGTACCCAGTCTATCCTGGTTTTATGTTCCATAAAGCACGTGAATCAATTTCATTCTTTCCACATCCTTTGAAAATGTACTTTAAGCCTGGGGTGGGGGAAACTTGCCTACCTTGAATGCATCTTTATTAATTGTTTAAACAAAATGAACATAAGTGATTTTAATGTAAACAGAATTCACTTAAACATATGTGTAAATGTAATAAATGCTAAGTTGCTAACTTTTTAAATATATTTTTTAAGATAAAGTGTAAGCCATCAGGGTAATTTTTCACCTTACGATGGATTCCCTTGTGTTATGATCTTGGATTCTTGGGAATAGATATTCATTTTTTTCACCTGGACATATTTGAGCTAAGTAACTTCATCTAACTGCTTACTTGACACTTTCCCTTGGCTACTACTCAGGCATTTTAAACAGAGGGGTTTTGTAGCATGAACAGTGCTATGAGTCACCATACATTTTTTTTTTTCCCTTCTGGGCAGACAAGAACACTGTATTCCCTAATCTCTCATGCAGTTAGGTGAGGGGCTATGTAACTAAGTTGTGACCAATGGAATATGGATAAAAGAAAGTGACTTCCAGGCCAGAATCTGGGAATACCCCTTCAGATGCTTTAGCTCTTGAGCCACAAATTTGAAAGTACTGTGCACTAAAAAGACATAAAGATAAAATGGCCAATGAGGCACAGTTAGGAAGAGAGCCATCTAACAATCAACATGCTCTGTGACATGAGTGGAGAAATAAATTTTTATTGTTTTAAACCAATTAGATTATACTGCTAGTTTACTACACCACAGAGTCCTCTTTTAACTCAGGGAGTGATTGCACTTTCCACCCAACACATCTTTTTTTCTATTGTATAAACACGCCAAGTTCTTCCATGCATTGACGAATCCTAATAGGAAGGTTCCTTTCTCTATAATGCTAACTCACTTGCCTTTTTCAACAGTTTGGTCCTTTTCATCCACTCTTATTTCCTCTACAGTATTCAGTTACATATTTATAGCTGTATTTTGTTTGTTTTATAATCAGCAAGTGTTTTTTTTGTACAGAAAATGGTGTATTTTTTTCATTTTAAAAAATAGTGTATGGTGGAGGATGCAAACAAATAACAAAGGAGCATTTTTATGATCTTATTTTCCCTGTTTAGAAAGAAAAAAAAATCCACTAGTATTGAAAAGCCCAAATATGAAGTAATTTCACCTTCTTCTATAAAGGTTTATAAAAGTCCTCCTGCCTATTGATTCTATCCCGCTTTTGGATCCAGTAGAGTCTTCTTACTCTTTAAAGACCCAGGTATTTTATTGATTAATAAGCTTGTCTTATGTTTCTCATGAGAGCAAGAATTAGATTTGGCACATTCACTGATGTTAACTCCAGAGATTAGAGTGCCTTCCTTCATAAGTTTAGTATAGATAAGAGTTCAATAAGCGAGTTAATAAGTGAATTAAAAAAAAAAAAACATTTAATCAATTCCATGATTAGCATGGCTTAATATGTTAAATTTTTTATTTTGCCTTAATAAAAAGTGGCCATGGAAAAGTCTCATGACAAGGGATGATAGGGGAGATGTTTGGAGCTTTGAGCAGGTCCCCCCCACCTCTCTCTCTCTCTCTCTCTCTCTCACACACACACACACACACACACACACAGAGACACACACAGATTATTTTAACTCTTCAAAAACAGGAACTCAAAGTGAAGGTGTAACGTTGGTATGAATTAAGCCTGAATACTATAGAGAAAGGAAGGGCTTTGTCTCTTTGTTCACAAAGAATCCTTAGCAGGGCACAAAGGAGAAGCCAGAATCCCATAAATGTGACTGCCATTAACCACAGAGCTACTGACTGGCAACAAAGAAATTTATGAACAGAAATGACATTAAACTGAGACTTCCATCTCTAAACAGCATAAGCAAATGGAGAAGAAATATTTCACTTGTGTTTACCTAGCCGGCTGTAGGGAATTCACTTGATGCTTGTAATGTGGTTTCTGCCATCAAGAGAAAGTCAGGACTGCTCTCCTTCTACTATCACCAATTCAGAATCTAAGTAACCGTGACAGGATTCGTTCATCCTCAAAGCTTTTAAGAGGATTTGAGCTTAGGGCTGGAGAGAGAACACAAATGTTCTTGAAGTTACAATCATACACAGAAGAAGAAAAAAATTCATAAGAGACTATGTTTTTGGTAAAATGCCACAAGTTCCATATTCATAGGAGTTAATTTTGCTGGACAGTTTTCAACAAACTTGATTGAAACTAATACTTTGGAAGTGACGTAGCGATCAGTGTTTGTTCACTGTCAGAAGTAAGGTCTGCAGAATTAGCACTGACATGAGTACATGGAATTGGCTGAAGAAAACATGTTTTTAATAGTAAGGAAAAATATCATTGTCTTCAATCAGCAAGGAAAATACATAAGGCTTTCTTATAGGATGGGCATAAGGCATATCAATAACAGCTTTAGTTACACAAAATAATAATTTATGGTTCAAAATCTAACATTTACTTTGTATGCTAGCTGTGCATAATTTTTTAGTATTTACATATTGGGAGTAAAAATGGTAAGCAACTAGTCATGTGCTATATTTTATTTAGTACATTCTGTGTGGTCAAAGTATTCAGTGGACAGCAAACATTTTTTAAATTTGTGAATTCATACAAATGAAAAGGCATACCCTCATAGATATTCTATCCTGGTCTACTAACTTTATGGAATTAGGTATAATTATCATAGGAACATTGATGAGGTTAATTATGACTAATAAGTAACTGGTGAATTATTTACTTTCAACTGGTTATATTCTCAGCAAAGGGATCTTGTAAGAAGGGAGTATCATTTGAAAATATTTTTATATAATTTTACAGAATAAATTTACATAATCTTACCCCTAAAAGTAAAATAAGAATATCCAACACCAGTGATATACAAAGAGGAGATTAATATCTGAATTCACAATATTGATAATAACCTATGTCTACTATTATCTAATATTTTTGTAAAAAGTCATATGTTCAAGTCTAACATGGATTGTGCACTTCTGTGTTGTCAGATCTTTCATTAGTTGTCACACACATGTAGGCACATGTTTCTTATTTGGAAAACCTAATAATCTTGTGTAAAATGTTAATGATTTCCATAATTTACACATTAGGGGAGTCAGATACCTTAGTTGTGTTATATGATTATATGAAAAATCTGTTTCTTGCTCTTAAAATTAAGAAATTATGAAATATATAAATATCTATTCTTTCTACTTTTGATGTGTAAAAAAAACTATAAGATAAATAAACATAGTTGTACAAAAGCTAAACGCAGCTCAAGTGCCTTACAATAGCATTTGAACTTTTTGCTCTGCAAAGAACCTAACAAAGTTGGACCTGTATATCAGTACAGTATATTTTAATCTACATTTTAACTATGTTTGATTATCCCCAGGAAGAACATGGTAATATAAATGGAATGATGTTTATAACTATGAAAGTTAGAAAGTTGCTATCAATGAAACATGAAGTGTCTGAGCATCAGTACTCAGACATCCAGTTGGAAATTCTGCATCTTGGCACTAATTTTGGGATAATGGGTTTCTTCCTAGAAGATTTATTTTTATAACAACTGAATTGTTGACATATTCTGGGGTTGGAGTAATTTAATCTTGCCTCATTAGTCACCATTATATCAAGACTATCATCTTTCTAAATGTATTTAGTAATGGAAGATAGTTTTCTCTCAACTTGTACCTTTCAGAACTAATAAAAAAGATACATTTTCCAAGATAAATTTAAAATGTTTCAAACAGTGATGGAGGCTAAAGATAAATGTTATATTTTGAACTGAGAAAAATAAGTCTTTGCTATTAGTCTCATTTTATGAAATGCATAACATTTCATGAGAGCTCAGTCAGTATTTAGTTTGTGAATTAATGAATGACATATATTCATTCTCATTTCTGTAACTCCCAAGGAACTCTGTTTCTTTAGTTCTGTACCAAGGCACATAGCTGGTATGATAGAAAATACTTTATAACACCATATGTGGCTGTCATGGTATTTGCTAGCTATATGGAAACATTGAAATCAACAGAACCATGTATATGTTTCTCCAACTGGTGATTTTTAAAATGGTTCTATGGCAAAAATTTTTTAAATGAATAATAAATATAATGAGATATAAAGTTGGTGCTCTCTCTTGAACTATTATAAATAAGGAACACTATAATGATTATAAATATCTACTTTTGAGAAGTTAAAAATAATAAGCAGAATAATAGGTAATGACTAATACAAAAATACAAAATGTTTATTTTTTTAATTCAGAAACACATGCAGATAGCAAGATCAAATAAAAAGAATTTGATAGATTTCAGAAAGGGTGTTTGATAAAAAATGTTTCAGACAACATTGGTTTTTGAAAATGTTCAGTTACCTATTTCTCATTTTCTATTACTTTGTGCTTGGTGATACAACTTGCTTTGACTATTAGGTCATTGGCAGATATGACCTAAGTTGAGGGTTGTTTTTTTTACATTTGTGCTACAGCCAGAGGAAATCACGCCCTGTCTCAACTATTGATCCTACAAGCAGGATGTAAAACTTTAGGGTAGAGGTAATTGTTCCCATCTTTGCCCAGGCTAGATAAGCTCTGCATGAATAAAAGACAGTGCTTTTTGACACATTGACTTTTAGGAAATTTTGTAGTCTTTTTATGACAACAGCTAACTGATTATCTTCAATTCAAGCAACACTAAATTATTCAACATTTTTACAGTGGTCTTGACACATTAGGTTTTCTTGGCCTGAGATTCTTATGACCTTTTCACAGCCTGTCATTCATGGTCATCTTCAAATGCCACATTTCTATGAAAGTACCTGTCTATCAGTTTTTATTTACAATCAAATATCTGAATCCCAGAACACAGATTTTGTATTAATTTCCAACATGCACTATTGTTTTAATTTTCTGCATGTTCTTTATATATCTGCTATAGGGCCATACCTATGAAATAGAGCTTCTCTATTTTTTGTTGAAGTATTCTATGTTTTTAGAACCTGGATATTTATATTTTTTATATTTAACAAATAGTTTTAGAATGTAGTAACTACTTGAATTTATATTGTGTTTGGGAGTCCTAACTAACCAACATACTTAAAGATCACTTCTTTAACATGTAGTAATAAGTTGATTTAATAATGTGTCTGGGAGTTTTAACTAATGTAAAGATCATTTCTTTAGCATATTGATGTTTTTACCAAATAAACAAAACTGAGTATTTTTGAGCTAGAATATTGAAAGATCTTTAAGTATTTTTTTTTTTTTGCCACAATTCTGAGATGCACAAGAAACTTGGGTACATTGTTGTTGGAAAGTGGCAGTTAGGCACCAAGATTTAGGCTATGAATGTTCATGCTACTACTAGGATGGCCTGGCTTCCAGATATATTCAGGATTCAGAGATAGGAACATAAATATGTAAACTATCCACATAAATAAAAATGTCTATATTAATCAAGAAGTATGTATGTAAATATATAAATATACATACACAGACATATACATACACATACAAATATACATCTTACTATAAGTTTGTAATGATGGCAAAAATTGAAATTATAATACAATACTACAGAGTTCACTTTAGTTTTTCAACAGTGATTATTTGTAAATTCCTTCTCCATCAGTGAGAAACTTGGTTCTTTTAGCTATAATGCATTTATTTGATTAGATTTCCCAGCCCACACTTCTGTGAGGAAATAACATGTTATTACCTTTATATAGATTTTTAAAAATTCCGTAGTATTCAGTCAAGGAACAGTTTTCCAAAGTTACTTATGATAGTTCTTTTCTTCTCCTCAGTTTATTTAAATAGAGTTAAATTTATTTATGAGTATTTGTGTTCTATTTTTGGTTTTACCTACATCCTGTCTAATTTTAATTTACAGTTCTCTTTAGGATATGTGAAGGATATTTGAAATACTACTATGGTTCTAAGAGTCTTATCCATTTAAATGATATATTCATAATAACATCACTTACTCTTAAACTCTGCCATCTCATTACTGATACCTACTTCTTTTTACTCTTTTTAAACTCATCCTTGATAGAAAACTAAACTCTAATTTGTGATTTATTCTTTCTTTAATGCTAAAATGTTAATACATGCATAAGAATGCAAATTTGTTGAATAGCAGAAGAAACCAACCTGAAGTAGTACTACCCATAAAACAAGACAGGTACAACTGTGTTTGCATGTGTGTACACTGCAATGGGGAAGACCACAGCTTTATAGTGGAGGCACTGAGAAGGCCATATCATTAGTGATCCCATATTGACATCATGAGCCTTATGGTATGATGCCCTGAAGAACTAGACATCAGCTCTGTGACAGTCCAAATAAAAATGCACATCATCATTCCAGTCATAAGGAGTATCGAACACATCCAAATTGACTGATATCAGATAAATTACATGGTCAATATTTTTTGAAAGTGTCATGGGCATGAAAGACAAGGAAAACCTAAAGAATTATTTGCAGTTTATAGGAACTGAGGAGAAAAAAATGCAGTGTAGAAACCCTGGATTTGATCCTAGAGCAAAAAGAGACAATTGGTGGGAAACTGGTATAATTTGAACAAAACTTTAGTTCAAGTTAATAGTCTTGTACCAAAGTTCATTTCCTGGTTCTGATCTTTGTTCTCTTGTTATGGAATAATAGAGACAGATCAGGGAGAGATAAACAAAAACCCCTTGCAGAATTTTGTAACTAATTTATAAATCTACAGTTAATTCAAAAAATAATTTGCTTTAAAGACTTCTATTTGTCAAATATTTTATTAAAAACTATGAAAATTGTGGATAGCTTTAAATATTTTTTATGTCAAATTTGAAGTGGAATCCTGTTCTGATTCCAGGTTCAATAATCTTTCTAATACTCTGTGTTTTTCCAAATCATTTGGTGACATTTTTACTCAAGTAAAATTGATTTGGTATTGCATTCAACCTAAAGTCTATTGCTTAGCATTGAAAAATATAAAGTTCATTTTTATAAAGCTTTGTATGTTCATATTCCTAGCTCCCCTAAAAAATATATTTAGTTTGTTTGTAAATATTAGAACTATACAGCTAAGGAAAGCATTTAAAAGACTTTCATATTCCTTTTTTCCTAACCTAAGCTGGTTCTTAAAATTTGTTGCTTCAAATTATTCCTGTAGTTTTATAATGCTCTTTATGCTGCTTTGGGGTCATTTAAAAAATTCTCCTCAATAAGACAATGTATTAAAAAAGAAAAACAGTATCAGTAGAGAACAAATGGTAAGGTCCAATAAGTTTTGTCAATAGGTCCAATAAATAATCCCCCCATTTCCAAAATCAACATTGTCATTTTTTAAATCCACAATTAAACTTCTAGGGTACTAAATTATTAAATAATAATATTAGGAATTACTAGGTATTATCTCTTATTTGCTTTTTGATTTGATTGCATTTTCTTGCACTATATTATCATCTGACTGGCAAAAGTACTAAAATGACATCAATGTCTATTAAAATATGCAGAAAATTAAGCTCAGAGTTACATGCTGAATTTTACAGATGGTTCTATACTGTTATTGTTGTTAGTATTGAGCTATTGATGTTTCACAGCAATTAATGAAAGCAGTACTATATAATAAGTATACAGAGATAAATCCTTGGCAACAAAGGGGAAAGATTATTTGGGGACTTATTGGTAAAGTATAAGTTTTATTAAGTTATTATTCCAGGTTGTAAAATAATCAGGCTGGCTGTGGCAACCTGCCATATTTTTCGATCCTCACAAAAGTAATTCATTCTTAAAATTCCAAACTATTTCTTATATCTTGCACCATAGTACTGTTGTAATTTAAATAATTGATTTTACATAAGTTTCATTCTGATTTTGATTAGCTAATTGAGAAGATTATAATTGTCATTTTAACTTAGAACTTGAAGTGCATTTACTTCAGGAAAGATCTTGAATAAAAACACATAGGGACAGATCCATTTAAACAGCACATAACTTTGAGGATCCCACAGAGCTGAACTTGATAGGAGCTGTTGGTAATGCAAACCCTGGGGACATCCTTATTAGTCTACCACTGAGTGGACTCTATGTGTGTTGTGAACACCATGGGCTAGCAATAGCTAATAATTTAAAGCTGATAGAAGAGTCACTCCAGACATTTAAAATGCAACCACCTATCCTTTGCTGGCATTTAAAATAAAATGAAACCATGTAAAGCTTGTGATCTTTCCAAAAGGATTCATGAAGTTGCTGTGAGGTTTTATATTCCCAAGAAGAAGTTGAATGAATGTGAATCTTCAGGGCATTTGGGCATATCCTCTTTTTTGAGACAGTGGGAATGAGGATGTACTATATCATCAAATGATTATCAGATAACTGTAGTTTCAGATCTCTAGATGCAGAAAGTAGAGAAGGATGTCCTAATTCATTTGGGAAGATAAGTCATGCTATAATGAGGTTAGTTACCAAATGGCTGCCAATGGTAACAGTGATAAGATATTTAAAATTGAGTAATAAAAGAAATATAAAAAACGGAAGGCATCAATTTAGATAGGGCAGTGGCTGGGAAAATTCAGAATAAGTCTCCTCTGAAGATCAATGTCCTCAAACTTGTTTTCTTCTGAGTTAAGGATTACCAATGCTTTTAATGAAATCACTTTCTCTACAAAGCATGAAGGCTTGGTTAAGCTTGTTTTCAATCAGTTCTTATTTGTATTATAAATAACGAGTATTTAACATTTAAAAAGTCACATAGAGTTTAAATTTACAGTTTCTTAGAAACTAGGGCCAAATTCACTATTTTTATTCTCTGAATCATTTAACAGGGAATCTTGGAAAGAATAAGGAAACAAAGATTTTTTTTTGCATGACTATATTACTTGGAAACCTATACATTAGGTTACCCATTTTCCACTAGAAGGTTAATGTAGTATAGTGAACCTCAAGATACAAATCACACAGGATCAGTTTGTTCAATTTACATAAAATCCATATCCCTTAATAGAGAACCTCAATTAAGATAAATCTGATCACAGTGCCATTAGAAGAGGCATAAGGCACTAGGAACACATTCACGTTTCAGCTTTGTTTACAAGATGGAGACAGAGATTGCAAGAATCCCATAAGCTTTTCATTTCATATTGTTTATATATTGTACGGTTGTGGAGGCAATTTTAGTTACCAGTGAATTATATGACATTTCCTTTTACCATCTCAGAAAACATACCATGTAGGTTTTTAAGCTTCACCTTCAAGTGAACTTAAGTATTTAAGTATATATTACCTCCAATTCCATGTTAGATTTTTTATTCTTAAGCTTCAGGGGATTTCAAAGTGAAGGGGGAAAAAGCATCAGAATCTAGTTTACTTTGGTATTACTAGAAATACTATTTATTTTATATCCATTTTTTATGTCCTTGCTTTGGTAATCATGCATAGTATTATGACTTTAATAGTTATATTTCTGAAGAATAATTATTCATCAAGAGATGTTGTAGGTACTTTAGTATATTACTTCATCAAATCTTTTCCTGATCATTTTATGGATATTGAGACACAGGTTGAAGATATGATGTCACAAAACTAGTAGGTAGGGGAAGATTTAAGCAGAGATCTGACCTACTGTGAACTCTGTGCTTTTTAACCCTTTATAAAATAGTTCATAAAATTATAAAAAGTTGAGAAACAATTTGATTAATATTTATGATCTGTCCTTTAGGTTCCCAAAGACTCAAAGGGAACCACTTATTGGTAAGGTATATATTTTTTCCCTTATAAATTCTTATGAACACACTCAGCATTTTACTTGCAATGCTGCCTGCTGGATCTCTTATTTGCAGCCTTGGTTGACCAGCAGGTATACGATTTAAGTGCTTTTCTTTACAAGAAAATTGTAGTTTCTGGACTACCATTTCCATAGTCCTACTGAAAACCCAGGGTAGTGATCAAAATTTATATTGCCTGGCCAAATTGAGGAATTCCTCTCTAGTTAAAAGAAAAATATGCCTTAACTTCTAGTTGGATAAGAGATAAACTATTAGGAAAATTGTGGATTTTGATGTTGATGGTGTTTACATTTTAGGTCCATAAAAAAAGTTTATTTCTACTTAGAGAATAGATGTTCCTTTGGGAAACGGCTCCCATCCATCATTGATTATGATTCACTACCATTGTCACCCCAGTACTTAAATAAACGTGGTAAATTCTGAGGTGTTATATCAAATCCTACTTGGTCAAAAATCCTATCTCACTTCTTCCATGATTTCTAAAATGCTAATTAAGAAACTAAATTAATTAGTGTCTCTCCTAAAAATAATTATTCTAAGGATAAAATATAATAATATTGCTAGTAAAGATAACCCTATTTATGTTAGAAACAATGCATGAACATGATATATTCACTAGATTTTTGAGTTAATATTTTAGGGAATGGTATGAAGGAAAAAATTACCTAACAATTAAATTTTATTTTAGGATACTTTCAAGAAATGTTTCAAACTTTACTGCAGCACCCAGTTAAAGAGGAGTACTACTGGGCTGGTGACATAGCTCAGCATGTGCTAGGACCTTAATTCAATCCCCAGTACCTCCTCCCTCCCTGCAACAAGGTGAGTATTAACAATGTGGAAAACAGGCATATTGAGGAAAGAAATTCTTTTAGCTCAGATTGTGATGTACTTAATACATACGTCCTGATTTGCTGTTTGAGAATTAACAAATTGGCATGCAGATGTTTGGGGGTTGGTCTAGATGACAATTGGCAATGATGAGACTGCAGGATCCGAAGTTCAATGTTCCGGAAGAAGGTGCCTTCAAGAGCTCCTGAGTGTCAGTTTAATTAGAATATGAATTTGCACAGGTTTTTTTAATGCAGAAAATCTTCCTCTATGATTGAAGAGTCTCACAGGTAGGATACAATGTGGAGAGAGTAGAACTTAGACTGATGAGTGAGTGGTTTCACGTAGAAGGAACATGCTACAAATCCTTCCTGAATTGAAATAAAAGCAATATTTACCTCTTATTAAACTAAAGTTAATGATGAATTTTCATAATTTTCCTGGCTTTCCTCTTAGCTTCCCCTTTTAGTTACAATAATTTGTTTTGTTTTGTTTTGTTTTAATTTTGGGGAATTATTCATTGTCTTTATTTATCAACCATTATGTCCCTCTCCTGATCTTGTATGCAGGCCCAGTTTCAAAAATCAGAAAGAATGACAAGTAGAATTTGGTTTAAAGTTACTTTTACTTTAGTTTATTATTGGACCACCAAAAATACAGTATAATTATTTTTAAAAAATTAAAAAAAATTGATCTGCATTCTGTTTCTTACACTTCTTCAGCTTTACCACATTATGATCACAGACGACAACTTTTGAGTGAGTGGTAAACAACTGGTCTTAGAAAAAAAATGAAATTTTTTTCTCTTATACTTTAAACATGGGCTAACAGCAGTTGATTTTTCCAAAGCTGTTAATCCAATATTCTGTAGAAACTTTCTTTTTCATTCCTTTGTTGTTCTTATATATAAGCTTCTATTCTGAGGACTGCCTTTTAGTTTTCATATTCTAAGTTTTTTTTCTTTGCTTACATTAGTTTTTGTTGATTGAAACCCCAATAGCATAACCCCTTTTTTTCTCATTTACCAATCTACTGCTATTTTTTTTCCTTCTAAACCTAGAAAATGAGGATGCATTTAAATCTAAAATATTTCCTGGGAAACATATTGACTTGGGATTTGTCAGTCATCCTTAAACATCATAGTTTCTCTGCATCAGTGGTTTTCCTGTTGAAAATGAACTTTCTCTGTTCAAGAATAAATATTGGTATTAGTTTGAATTTTAGTGCCTTGATGTTTAGTCTAAATACAATTATGACACATTTCCAAAAGTCAGCTAATTTTAAACAGTTACAGTTCCTAAGTTAAATCCCTTAGTGTTACTATTTTTGCATATAACAATAGACTCGGTCACTAAATAAATATTTCTGAACCCCAATTTAATAGCTTTACAAATAAGTTTTGGAGCATCATATTTTAAAAGATAGTTCTGCTAATCTATTTTTCTTTCTAACTATAGAAAAGTCCATTATTTTTCCCATTGTAGTTTTGATGTTTTAGGAGATTATTGCCTGATTAACAGCCATAGTGAATATGGCTTAGTTATTGTGTCAGTCAGTTTTTCATCACTGTGATTGAAATACTTAAAAAGAATAACTTAGAGGAGGAAGCATTTATTTTGACTCTTGGTTTCAGAGGTCTCAGTTCATGGTTGGCTGATTCTATGGCTCTGGGCCCCAGATGAGGCAGAGCATCAGAAGGGCATAGAGAAGAAAGTTGGTATCCATTTCCTCAAGCCATGCCATACCTGCCTAAAGTTAGTACTCCCTAACTCATTCAAATTATTAATTCATCAAATGGATTAATCCACTAATTCTGTTACAGCTTTCATAATAGTGTAACTCTTACATTAATACAGGAGTTTTATGAAGATACTTCATATCCAAACTAGTACAGTTATATTTCAGATTACTTTGCAAAAACTATACTGATTTAAGATAAATTGTGATTACCTAGCAATAATTGCCTTAAAGAAAAAAGGGTTGGCACTACACATTAGACTGTGTATAAATTTTGTCTGAATGAAAGAATAAATTAATTGATACCAGAATGAGTTTACCTCTGTAGTATTTTAAGCACATAACAATCATCACTTATTTGAATGAAAATTAAATCCATTGCAATATTTTTAAAAAAATCAATTTAAAAATGCTTAACATACTAATATAATATTTAGATGAATGACTTATACACATGTATTTGTTTTCAGGTGAAATAATAAGTTCTAGTTCAACATTGTTTTAACTATGCCAAAGAATTCTGTGCTTAGATTTCAATTTGAAAAGTTATAAGCTTCCATTTATGTGTTGCTGTAGCCTTCTTATCATACAGTTTTTATTCTTTAGTTGCATCTAGCACTAGATTCTTGGACCTTAAAGATAAGGATTATGATGGATTAATTTTGGATCCTTAGTTTTTAGAATGGAGTAATGGGAAATGGGCACTCAATAATCATTTAGAGATTAAATCAGTTAATTAACAATGATAAATATTGCTTCATAATCCTTTCATATCACAAAACTGCACTGGTATAATCCTATTTAAAAAAATACTATGTCAACTATTGATGTGTACTTTAGTAACAATTGTATTGTGGTCAAAATATAACTTACATATGTATTCAGTAAATAGGTTATATTTATTAACTCTTCTTTCAGCTTTCTCTTTACTCAATATCTTCTTAATATTCAAACCATAGTTTGGCATTATTTCCTAGAAGAGTGCCCTGAATACCCTGCTTCCAAATTACTTAGTTTTTAAAATTTTCCCTGAAGAGAAATATACTTATCCCTGAAGGGCTCTCTCATTTACACTTTTCACAGCTTTCTAAGTTCATTACTTGACTCCAAGTCAATTTCTTTTCCATATAATCTTCATACCAATTCCAGAGATCTGCTTTCTACTCTAGAGTCTGTTCCTGAAAAGTTTTGTTTTAAAATGCAGTTTAATTAGTATTCAGGGATGATAAGGCCAAGAGATCAGGAGTCTTCTTCCACTGTTGAAAAGGTAGTTGGTGTTATGCTCAGATCACCAGAGTCACCCAGGGGAGCAGCAGGTGGGTCAGGAGACAAAGGTAACACCTGTTAAGAGACTTTACTGTGATTTCTGGCTAGTTTGAAAAATTTCAGCAGACTTTGTTAGGATAGGGGCTTCCCCTAGCTGTTAGACACTTTGCCCTCCATTTGTAAGGCATAGGGGAATCTTGGCTCTTGGTATGAGAGCAGTGGTTGGTGATGAAGGAGAGAATCTGGGTTGGGTTATCATCTCCAAGAATTAGCTAAACCTAGGAGGGGCAGATATTTCTCTGTATATAAGACTACTTAAATGAATGCACTAAAATTCAGATAATATAAAGGCCCTACTTAATATGTACTTTCTCTGTTCTTTTAATGTTCTACAAATTTTTATTTAATTTGATCCATCACCACATTATATATCAATTCAAGTACTCAAGTGGTGTTAAGCACACTTCCCTTCAGAAGTGTGAATTACAATTTAGTAATAGAATATGATATATTTTGAATAGTGGCAGACTTTTACTTTTTGGCTTTCTTTACATATATTGGATGTACCTTATATTTTTCATTGTTATTTTTTAATTGACAAAAATTGGATGTATTTATTATGTACATAATGATGCTTTGTGGAATGTTAGATTGAGTTAGTCAACCAATTAATTAGTCTTTATATTTATTCCTACTAACAGCATTTAAAAATCTATTATCTTAGTAATGTTAAGGTATACAATCTAAGATATAAACACCATGTTGTACAATCAGTCTCTTAAATTTATTCCTTCTGTCTAACTGAAATCCTTTGTTTTGGCCAACATCGTTCCATCCCTCTAATACTTTCCATTGCCCTCCTGCCCCTGGTAACTGAAATTTGATTCTCTGCTTCTATGAATTCAACTTTTGCAGATTCCACATGTTAGCAAAAGATCATGCAGGATTTGTCTTTGTATACCTAGCTTCTTTCTCTTGACATAATGTCCTTGAGGTTCATCCATTTTGTCACCAATGACACAGTTCCTCCTTTAAGGCTTCACAGTACTCCTGCGTGTGTGTTGTTGGGGTGTGCTTATGCATATCATATGTTCTCTGTTTAGCTCTTCATAGACACTTAAGTTGCTTCCATTTTTTTGCTTAAGTAAAAAAAAAATAGTATAATGAACATGGAATGCAGATCTCTCTTTGTAGTTTGTCTTCCACTACACATGATTATTGATCATAGTCTGGTTGTATTTTTAATTTTTAAGGAATCTCTAAATTGTTTTTCATAAAAGCTTTACTAATTTGAATTTTTGCCAACATTACACAAGGATCCCCTTTATTCAAATCCTTGTTAATCTTTCACCTTTTACCCCAAAGATCAAAGCATACACCTGTATTACCTAAAGCAAAGACTAAAAAATAAGCAAGTATCTTTAATTCTAAGAAGGACAAAAGTTGTTGTTAAAACATCTAAATTGCTATCAAGATTTAAGACATTATGAATATTTAATATTAAAGTGGAGTATGCTTAAATTTTTAATACATAAACATTTTAAAAGGACCATTAAGTTGATTATTGCCCAGCTTAAAAATGCAGCATCCCTCCTCACCCCACACCTACCCTCATGTCTGCCATTGCTATCTTGCCCCTGCCTGCTAGGGATGGCCACAGACCATTCTATATGAGAGGATACTTCATTGTTGTCTTACTCTGCATTTTCCTGATGATGAGCTATGCTGAGAATTTTTTCATGTACCTATTGGCCTTTTGTGTGCTGTCTTTTGAAAAATATCTTCTCATGTTCTTTGCCCATATTTTAATGGAGTGATTTATTTTCCTACTACTAAGTTGAATTCCTTATATATTTTGGATATTAACATCTTATCAACATTTGGTTTGCAAATATTTTTGTCTCTTCTCTTGGTTGTTTCCATTGCTGTAGAAGAGGTTTTTAGTTTGATATAATTCCCATCTGTCTATTTTTGCTTTAGTTGTCTGTGCTTTGGAGACCATATCCAAAACATTATTTTACAGACCATTTCGTAGAACTTTTCACCTATTTTTAATTATGGTAGTTTTACAGTTTAAGGTTCTATCTATAAGTGTCTAATATTATATATAATGTTGATATTGTAGATAGTGTGAGATAAGGGCATAATTTGATTTGCATGTGAGTAGCATATTATTTAATGTTTTTCTCGAATTTAGCTGGTTTTATTTGGTAAGTTTGCACAACTTGAATTATGCTAGAGTTTTAGCATTTTTTTTCAACAGACACTTAAAAAGTATTTTGATTCGGGATATAGTTTAAGATGGGTAATGCAAATATTTCACCAAGTTTATTTTTTCCATATTATTTTTATTAAATAAATAATTTTTATAAAAACTTATAAAATATATTTGTCAGAATTTTACCTTATGATCTTCTGATTTTTGGCCAATCTTTTGAAAGAACTTCCATACTTGAAAACTATAAAGTTATTTAAGCAGGCTTTCTTCCAATAGTTTGTTTCTTGTCATAATTTCAATTTGTATCTTTGATCTATCTGGCATTTATGTTGTTTATAAGATATCATTTTAATTGTATGGTACATTTTTGTGTGTATTTGGGACTATTAATAGACTCTTCATTTTCTCTCTTGTTACAAATTTCAGTAAATTTTAACAAATGTTTTTGTAATTGATAGTTCTTTTGTTCCTTTATTTTTTATCTTGAATATTTTCTGATTCTTCTTAAATCATGAATTATAGAACTAGAACTAGTTTTTAATTCCTAAGTAAATTAGAGGTTCTTTTAATTGGAATTAAATTAATCATATTGATAATTTTGAGAGAATTGATGCTCTTAACTATTTAGTATTTTAATGCCAAAGCATTTCTTTTAGTTAGCTTCTTGTCACTGTAAGCAAATTACCTGACAAGAACAGATTAGAGGAGGAAAAATTTATTTTGTTCCCTAGTATCAGACCTTCAGTTCATGGTTAGCCCATTCCTAGCTCGAGGCACCATGTAAGACAAAACATCATGACAGAAGCAAATAACACAAGATAGCAGTTCAGACATGGTAACCAGCAAGCAAACAGTACAAGCCCCATTAACCAGGAATAAAATGTAAGTTACCTACTTCCTCTAGCTACATCCTACTTGCCTACAGTTACCACCCAGTTAATCCATACTGGTAGATTAGTACACTGATTAGGTCAAAACTCTCTTTATCTAATCACTTCACCTCTGAACTTTTTTATATTATCTGATACATGAGATTTGGGGTAATACCTCATATCTGAAACATGGTTCACATGTGGCCCCCTAAAAGCTCATGCCCATCTTATAAAATAATATGCATTTAGTCCATTTCCAGGAGAACCCATTAATCGTTCCAGCATTGCTCAAAAGTCCAAGTTCATAACCTCATCTGAGACTCAGGGCAAACTAATGGATGTTTTCCCTTGTAAAGATCAAAAACAAGTTACATATATTCAATATATAATGGTACAAAGTAAACAATTCCATTCTAGACAAGAAAATAGAAGCATAGAAGAAATGATGGGACCAAAGCAAGATGAAAATTCAGGCAGGGAAAACAAATCCTGTAGCTCCATGTCTAGCATCTGGGACACATGACATCATCATGTTCTCTCCAAAGGACTTATGTAGCTCCATCCTTATGACACTGCTGAATTCATCCCACGTGGCCCCTCTTGGCTTGTTTCTTCTCAACTCCAGCATCTTTCCTCTCCTCAGTAGATGAGAGGCATATTTTCATCTCAAGTGTCCACTGTAGCTTCAGCTTCCTTTTCACATCTTCCTGTATCACCCTTCCAGAGACATCCTGAAGGGAATCTGAAGCTGCTAGATTTTGCATGGCTTCCCAAGCCTTCTTTTGAAATTTCAGAGGAAGGCTTCATGACATCCTAACTCCAGCCTCCAGCATCCTGCATTCCTGCAGAAATAGCACCACATGGTTAACACCAATGTCTGCCACTATTTCAAGTAATAGTCAAGACTCCCTGGACCTTGACTGCAACAGCTATCGAGTACCTGGGCAACTAAGCACAGTTAAAAAACAAACAAACAAACAAAAACAAACAAACTTTCTACACTCCTGTCCAAGCAAGGTGTCCTCGTGGTCTCTTAAATAAATTTTCATTTTTCATACTCTTGAGGCTGAGATAGATGGGTTATTACCAATTCCAGAGATGCCTTCAAGTTATCTTCCCTTTTATATCTGTGCAAATTACTTAAACATTTGTCTAGTAGCTATAACGTCTTTAAGAACCACAACTTCCTTAGCTCCTGTTTTATTCACATTTTTTAACTAAAATAAAAGTTTTTATAATCTGTGTTTTTCTCTTTCTTCCTAATTATTGCAGTAAATTTTTCAAAAAGTGCCAAGTAATTTCCATCCGATTGTTGTCCTCCTGTGAAATTTTCTCTGTCAAATTAAGGAGTACATCTCCTTTAAATTCAGTGTTACAAAAAGTCTCAGGACATAGGCAAAATGTGGACAACTTCTTTCCTAGAACATAATATAAATGGCCACTAGTCCAATTTCCAGTAGAATCCTCTTCCTCATGAGCACAATTTTTACTTTTCACAGTCTTATTGGCATTCAGAAAGATAGGGAGCTCTGCTCACCAGGGACAAAATGTAAACACCAAAGGCATGTCCGCAGTGACCAACTTTCTCCATCTACATTCTACATGCTTATATTTATCTCCCAATTAATCCATATCAGTGGATTAATACACCAAATAGTCTACAACTCTCATAAATCTAATAATTTTGCTGTTGAATATTTTTGCATTGTTTCATACATATTTTTTGGAGGGGCAGGGAAGTACATTCACATCTAAATCATAAGAGCCTTATTTAAATACTGCTTTTTAAATGTGGTAGGAATTATAAAATGTCTTCCCAAGTGGTCTTCAAGTCCTAGATTTACATTCTTATAATCCCTTTTCTTTTAACATGGATGGGGTATGTCACTTGCTTCTAGCTAATAGAATGTGTCAAAGGTGAAGGCATGGCACTACCGTGGTTATGCTACCTGAGATTTTAATTTTCATTTATGAGAAGACCCTCTGACTTACTGACTTAAAGCAAATTGTAATGTGTAATACCCTATGTAGAAGGGTATGGGACAAGGACCAAGTGCAACTTCTGGCTCACAGCCAGAAAGAAACTGAATGAACCCTAGTCTAACAACCTCAAGGAACTGATTTTTGCTTGAACTAGGTGATGAACAACAGGGGTAAAAATGCCCTGGTATATGATTTACCAATTCTAAAGGAATTTGAAGGACTCAACAGAAAGATTTTGTACATTTTAAAATTCAGTGCATTATAGTCATGGAATATAATTTGCTCCAATTCAGTTCCCAGGACTTCCCTTTTCTGTTCACTTTTTTCCTTAATCTGTTCACTTTCCACTAATGTATTGGTCTTCTATTTATTTACAGTTTTTAAAAATCAGTGCATTAAAGCTATGCATAAAGGTAAAATTTACTGGGGTATATTGATAGATGTACATAGCATATTTTAGTCAATTTCATTCCACCGTCCCTCCCATTTACTGCCCTTTCCTCATCTTCTACTCCAGTGATCTGCTATTTTCATGGAATTCCTTCTGATTCACTGCTTTCCTTTCTTTTGGTGGAACTTTCATATATGAGAGGAAATATTCAGTCCTTGGTTTTTTGAGTCTGGCTTATTTCATTTGGCAGAATGTTCTCCAGTTCCATTCATTTACCAGAAAGTACCATAATTTAATTCTTCTTTATTGCTGAATGAAACTCCATTGTGTATATAAATGATTATTTCTTTTTCTATTCATCTTTTAATTGACATCTGGGCTGGTTCCATAATTTAGCTTTTGTGAATTTTGCTGCCGTGAACATCAATATGGGTGTCTGACTAAAGAATGATGATTTTAGTTCTTTTGGATCAAAACTGAGGAATGGGCTACCTGGGTCATATGGTAGTTCTGTTCCTAGCTTTTTTTTTCATATTTTTTTCATATTTTGACCATTTGTATTTCTTCTTTGAAGAAGTTTCTGTTTAATTCCTTTGCCTATTATTGTTATTATTATTATTACTATTATTATTTGGTGTGTTAAGCTTCTTGAACTCTTTATAAATTCTAAATATTAATTCCATGTCTGATGAATAAGTAGAAAATTTCTTCTCCCATTCTGTAGGTTCTCTATTCACATTCTTGTTTCCTTGCAAATGATTTTTAATTTGATGCTGTCTCATTCATGAATTCTTGGTTTAATTTCTTGAGCTTTCTAGTAAAAGAAACTGGTTCCTGTTTCAATATGTTGAAATTTTGATCACCATTTTCATTTAGAAGTTTCAGAGTTTCTGTTCAAATTTCTAGGTGTTTGATCAATTTTGAGTTGGCTTTTGTGCAGGGTGAGAAATATGATTATACTTTTTCTCCTAGATATAAATATCCAGTTTTCCTAGCACCATTTGATTAAAAAAAAAAAACACTATCTTTTCTCTAACTTATATTTTGGCACCTTTGTTGAATATCAGATGACTTTATCTATGAGGAATTGTCTCTGTCTTCTATTCAGTTAATCATCATGTCTTTTTTGTACCCTTCTGGTTTTGTTACTCTAGCTTTGTAATAAAATTTGAAGTTTGATATTGTGATGCCCCCAGCATTGTTCTTGTTGAGGAATACTTTGACTCTTCTGGAACTCTTATTTTTCCTAATGAATTTTAGGGGTTTTCCCCCTAGTTCTGTGAAGAATATCATTGATATTTTGATGTGGATTGCTTTGATATCTATAATATTTTTTGCTAGTCTGGCTATTTTGATAATTCTGGCTATCCAAGAACAAGAGAGTTCTGCCCATTTTCTAAGGTTTTTCAATTTCTTTCTTCAGTGTCCTGTAGTTATCATTGTATAGGTCTTTCACCTCTTTCTTAGATTTATTCCTATTTTTTTTTTTTTGGAAGGGGGTTAATGTGAATGGGAAAATTTCCCTAGTTTCTTTCTCAACAGATCATTGGTATATAGAACAGCAATTGATGTATGTGTTGGTTTCATATTCTGCTACTTTGATATATTTATCAGTTCTAGAAGTCTTCTGGTAGAGTTTAGTGGGTGTTCTAATTTTAGGATCTTATCATTCACAAACAGAGAAAATATGACTTCTGCTTTTTCTATTTTTATCCATTTAATATCCTCCTCTTGCTTGATTGCTCTAGCTAGAGGTTCCATGACTATGTTGAATATGAATAATAATAATGTCTTGTTCCTGATTTTAGAGGAAAGGCCTTCAGTTTTTTTTTTTTTTTTTCCTATTCAGTATATTGAGCTTGGGTTTGTCATATAGACTTTAAAATCTTAAATGTTCTCTAGTGTTAAACATGAATTAGTTCTGGACTAGGCTGAATGATTTTTCTGCATTTATTGACATAATTCTGTGATTCTTGTCCTTAACTATATTTATGTAGTGTATTACATTTATTGATTTGCATACGTTGAACCAACTTTGCACAGGTGTGATGATCACAGTGTACTGTCTTCTTACTGTGCTTTCTAATGTGGATTGTCATATTTTATTAGAATTTTTACATTTCTTTTTATCCAGAATATTTGTCTAAAATTTCATTTTCTTGATGTGTTTTTGTCTGACTTTGGTTTTTGTCTGGCTTTGGTTTTTGTCTGGCTTTAGATGAATTTGGCAGTGTTATCTCTTTTTTGTGTGTGGGATAATTTGAGGAGGATTACTATTAGTTCTTTGGTCTGATAGAACTCAGCTGAAAATCAGTCTGGTTCTTGGCTTTTCTTTGCTGGAAGGATTTTAATTTTTACATCAATTTCATTGCTTGATATTGGTCTATTTAAGTTTTCCACTTGTTTCGATTTTGGTAGGTCATATGTATATAGACATTTATCTAGTTTATTGCAGTATAAATTTTCAAAACCATTTCTAATGATCCTCTGGATTTCAGAAGTATCTATGGTGATATTTCCTTTATCATCCCTAAATTTGCTGATGGGTTTTTTCTCCTTTTCTTTTGGTTAGTTTGGCTAGGGGGTTGTAAATATTGTTTATCTTCTCAAAGAAGTAAGTCTTTGTTTCATTGACCTTTTGTATTTATTTATTCTTAATTTTGTTAATTTTGACTTGGCTTAATTGTTTCCTGTCTTTTACTGATCTGAAATTCATTTGTTCTTTTCCTAGTGCCTTGCAGTATAATGTTAGATTGTTTATTTGGAAAATCGGTCTTCTTTTTTTTTCATAATATAGTGCTATAAACTTTGCTCCTCAAATTGCCTTTATACTGTTCTAGAGGTTTTGATATGTTGTGTCTCTGTTCTCATTTGTTTCTGAAAAATTCTTTATTTCTCCCAATTTCTTCATCATTCCAAAGTATATTATTTAATCTCCAGGTGTCAAAATGTTACTTTTTATGTTATTGATTTATAAACTTGTTCCTTTATGATCTGGTAGGATGCAAGGAATTATCTCCATTCCTGCATTTTTTTTTTTATTTGCTAAGGCTTGCTGTGTGCCCCAGGATATGATCTATTTAGGTAAAGTTTCATGTGCTGCTGAACTGCTGAGAATAAAAGTGAATTCAGCTGTCCATGAATATCCTTAGGCTATTCCTGCTGGGTCTCTAACTTTTGGACCCTCTGATTTCTATGATATCTTCACCCTCAACTTCAGCTTCTCAGTCACTGGAACTAGTGGGCTCCCTGAATGGTTCCCATGTCTAAGGAACCTAGAGTTTACTTATCACCAATGCCCCAATATGGACTCTGGGCCCATGATATGTCTTCAGTTTAGCATAATTGCAATCCATGACCTGTAGACATTCATCTGCAAGTTCTAAGCACCAAGATAGCCCATCCTTGCTGACAAACTGTTAAACTAGCTTCTCTTTCTAGTTTTAATTCACATACTCTGGAGATCTGAGCCTGAGTGGCTAACTCTTGGTCTGTGGCTAACTTTAATGCACACAGCAGATGATTTGCCACCACTGTGGTGGCATTGTCTCTTTTTGATTCCCTGCAACTACTCTGGATTCTTTTCGTTTTACCACAGCTATTTTGGATGCTGCTTTCAACACTTGCAATACCCTTCTTTGCATTTTCAGGGTGCTGATACTCACATAGTATCCCAACCCTCCCAACAGATAAGTCACCTTTAAGCCAACCCAGCATTTTCGCCACAAACTCTATGACCTTTCCTAGCTCCTGAGCCAAATCAGTATGCCCCACTTTGGGATCCTGCCAAATAAACCAATTGTTCAACTGTCCCATCATATTGTCTGCCAATCCCAGGAAAAAAAAAAAAAAATTGGAGTATTCAATGGAGAGGTTTTAACCATGATGGTGACAGGCTGGTGTAACACGGAGGGCCACACCATACCTACAAGCAGGAGGAATATATTTGATAAGTTGTATGCCCATTGCACAGGTGGATTTCCCCAGATGTTTTATGAAAACATTCTTTTACAACTAGATTCCTTTTGTTTAGATCCTCTCCAATGACAGGAGATAAAGGAAGTGGCCATCTCCATTTCCTTTGCTGTTACATTTTTAGAAACCTTCTTATCTCACTGCAAGTTTATCTAGATACTGATTAGTATTTAATCTAACACCAAGTGATCTTCAAAGAGTACCATTAGCCAGTCAACTTTGACATGTATCTGTGATCCATTCAATAAATTTGTTGCAATCTTGTTGAGCTGAGAGTCCACCCAAGATATACTGGTACACTAACTTGAACAATAAAAAAAGGTGAAAAAATAAAGTGTGTGGTTTTGACCACTGTGTCTGTTTAATTTATTATGAAACAATAAAAAAAATTGCAAGTTATACAGGTGTTTTACATATACTTAATGTTTCATGTTGGATTTTTCTATTTTAAAAATAATTTATTTTCCTATTGTAGAATAGAGTAATTCCTTTCTTTCCATTTCCTAAATGGCTATTTTTATATAAAATACTATTGATTTCCTGTTTATATGAATTTCATTAGGACTTCGCTTAGTTGAACATATTATTGTTTCTATTGAGTTTCAGTTTAATCAGGCTTTCACTAAAATGCTATTATAGTTTTTGCAAATCATAATAATTTTACCTTCCTTAAGTATTTATACAAGATTTACTTTATATTTAATAATATTACCTAGTACTAGAATAATATCAGGCATTTTTTCTTCTTGACCTCAATGGAATGGAAATACACCTGAATTTTCACCATAATCATATTAGATTATTATGTAGTTTTCTATTGTAAGAAAATTTGTCTATTTTCTTGACTTAAAAATAGACTTACAAGGAGTGTATATTCACTTTTTAATATGCCTCTTCAATTTTTATTAATGATATGGTTTTATTTTATGATTCATTAACATGGTAAAATTTGTTAATCCATTTAACTTTGAAACATATCATTATTCTAGAGAGAAAATATGTTTATATAAAATATACAGATGTTTAATACATTAATGAATTTCATAAGCACATTTTCAGTTTATTTTGTATTATAATATTTTGTTAATGTATAATTTTCACTAAATAAATGGTAATTTTTTCTTTTTTATAATCTGAAATTTACATTTCATATTTTTATAATTTGAAAAAAAATCAAAACTTTCTGGTATAAACTTCTTCAGAAGCAAATGGAAGAATCTGTGAACATACTTACACAGAGCTTAGCATGTTTGGTATCAGCAAATGTTCATTTTATTCATGATATAATTTTGAGAGTTTAATTATTTGCTCTATGCTATTTAGCTGCTTAGGTTTTCCATAAAGATAATATTTTTAAAAATTATATCTGTTTTATCTAATATTTCATATGGTGTCCATGAGTTCTACAAAATACTCTTTAAAGTATTTCATTTTACTATATAAAAGCTGTGAATTTTCATGTTCCTATTTCAGTGTATGTATGGATTCTCCCTGTTCTAATTTTTTAGAATATATTATTGTTCTATACATTTTTGGTCTTGTAAATAACTGATTTTGTTTTATATAATTTGCTTTTATAAAAGATATATGTTCTTAAAATAGATGACTAATTTAATTTTATTCTCCTGTTTAGTAATATAGCAAGTTAAAAGACTGATTTAAAAACAGAAGTAAAAATCCTGATTTTTTTTTTCTCTAAAACAACTTTTTGAATATTCACATTTAAACATACACTGTATGTCAAATGTTCAATACTTCAGAACCTTTCTTAATTTAAGTATATTCCCTAACAGGAATGAATAGGAACATGTTAAAGATCTTTACTTCCATTGTCTTATTACCATTTTTAATTTTTCTTATATAATTTTAATACTTGGATTTTTAGGGATTCATGACACTTCAATCTTAACTTTGGACATTATTACTTATCATTTTATAGTACCCTCTCTTGGCTTCATTTAATAAATTTTTCTTGAATTCAAATTTATACAATTAAAGGACATTAGTATTTTAAACTAGACTTTAGTTTTTGCTAATGCTTTTCTAGAAGTGTTTATCGATCTTTCACTAGCCTTCCTATTTCCAAACCTGAGTTAAATTGTAGAGTAGTGATAAGTATCAGTGATGAGTATCTAAGTAATTGACTACTCACACTCTTTATCCATTATAAAGTAGATGTGTTCTGAGCCTATCATCAATATATTACAAGAATGGCAGTTTTTATGTCAATTACATTAAAAATATAAACAAATATAGGTCTCCCTGCTATCAGAATCCATGAGAATCCAAACAGTTGTAGTGTGATCAGCATCATTTTTTGCACTAAAGGGCAAGTTACTGAACCTATACACCCCAAATAAGACCGGTACAGAACATCCTTGGATTTTATGTTACTAAGTGTTCAAAGTGTCTTTTGCTATATAACTTATTCTGTAGGATCAAAAATAGCAAAGTGTTTAAAAATGCATGTCTTAGAAGATAGAAGTTAAAAAATGATTTAAACCTTATGCATCTTCCATAATATTTTACTTCTGAATATTTTATGTGATATGGTCTTAATATTTTATTGAAAGACTATTGCAAACTATAGATCTGACATAGTGCTTATATCTAGAATATATAAGGAAGTACAAAACTAAATTGCAAAATAACAATCTAATTTTAAAATGGACACCTAACATAAATGGGTAGTACTCATAAAAACCATACAAATGACCAATAGGTATATGAAAAAATACTCAACATCACAAACCATCAGGAAAATGCAAGTCTCACTCTGTAGGAGTGGCTATAATCAAGAAGACCAACAATAATAAATTCTTGCCAGGATATGGAGAAAAGAAAATTGCCACACTATTGGTGGGAATGCAAATTACTACTGCCATTATGGAAAATGGTGTAGAAATTCCTCAAAAATTAAATATAGAACTATCATATAATTCAGTAACCCTCCTATTAGGTCTTTTTCCAAAGAAATAAAATCAGTATATTGAAGAAACATCTGCCCACCCATAATTTTGCAGCACTATTTATAACTAAGCAACCTTAGTATCTATCAGCTGATGAGTGGATAAATAAATGTAGTACATACATACAGTAGAGTAATATTCAGATATAAAAAGAATAAAACCCAGTCATTTATTACAACATTAATGGAACTCATGATAATTATGTTAAGTGAATTAAGCCAGGCACAGAGACAAGTACCACATGATCTCATATGTGAAATATAAAAATGCTTCATCTCATAGACATTGAGAGTAGAATGGTGGTTACCAGAGATTGGAGAGTGTAGAGGTAAAAAAAGAATGGGGAGAAGTCCATCAACGTATACTAAATCACAGGTAGAATGGAGTCAGAAGTTCTGACGTGCTACTGTACAGTAGGGTAAAGATAGATAACAATAATGCATTGTCTACTTCAAAAAGCTAGAAGGAATGATTTTGAATGTTTTTATCATGAAGAAGTGATATATACTTGAATAAACAGAAGTTAACCTGATTTAAATATTATACAATATATACATGTATCAAAATATCATGTACTCAATTACTATGTACATTTTTTTTAGGTATCCTAAAAATAAATGTGAATTAAAAGATGGGAAAAATATGTAGTTGTCTTCTTAGAATATAAGACAACAAATAGACATTTTCCCCTTCCTTAATTTAAACTTTTTAGAAGAAATGTAATGTTTCTTAGATCATAAATGAAACTGATATAAAAAAACTACTATTATGATAACAGCTCCTGATGGTTTGGAATAGTGTAACTCAAGAGACACACAGGTAAATGTCTTTTTGACCTAAATATGGCTGAATGAACCTGACCCAAGGCAAATCAGTACTTGAGTTTCCTGGTCATACACAGATGAAATTCCATCTCCTCTTTCTTGGGTCAAGTCAAGACACTTCTTGTATAGACAAGTTCTACTTAGACCTGTTCCTGAGTTGTAGAGGTTGGCCAAGTGAAATTAGAAGTGGCAAATATAAATTGTATTCCTTTTTGATGCCTAGTAATTAGCCCAATAACCCAATCATGGTGTTTCTTAAGGTGCCCTCAATCCTTGGTCCACTGATTCCTACAAAGGTTTATAGTAAATTCTCAGGAAAGATAAAACTAGTGTATGACCCAGAGTTCCATAATGTAAGCACCCTTCCATGAATCCTCCTTTTCTGCTTAGTATTAGTTTTGTGAATTTTATCCATATTGAAATAATTACCTCAGGCTCATTTATATCATAGCTAAAGTGGATAAATATCTGTTCTTTTGTTGGTTGGAGTTGTAGATTGTTTACTTTTTTGTTATGACAAACAATGTCTCTGTGAATATTTTTGCATTTCTCTCTATGAACATTTAGAAGAATTGCTTTTTGGAAGGTATTGCTAGATTATATTGTTTGGATATAGTTTAATGGAAATTTCCAAGTTTTCCTAAGTAGGATTTACAAACTAACCCTCCATCGACACTTAAATGTTTCTGGTGCTTTACATCCTCAACACTCACTTTTCCTGCTCAAATATTAATGTTTGCTAATAAATATGTATGTTAATTTTGGCTCATGGTGACTTAACCCCTGCTAACCTCACAGATCTACTAATGCAGTAACAAATCTCCAGTAAATCTATTCCTTGTATTCTCACTGCCTAATACTGGGCTTAGTACATGGTAGGCGCACTGCTGTTGTTCAATAGAATTTTTTTAATTTAATGACTGAATCAATGATTGACTGAGGTTGGCTACTACCACCCAATCTACCACCCACAATTAGAAACTTGTTATTAGTGAATAGTGAAACATTCTATGACCTGGCTTCTAAATTATTAGGAAATACTTGTAGCTTAGTAGTAGAATGCGTGCTTAGCATGTACAAGGCCCTGGGTTCAGTCTCCCTCACCAAAACAAAAACAAAAATAAAAACAAAACAAAAAAAAAAAAGCGTAGTAAAAATTGTGACTTTGTATGTTCTAGGACTTGTTCTGGTACTGAACTTTTATGTAAGATTTTAGCCACTTATTCAAGGATAGAATTAGTACCACTTTGTTATGTTAGATTCCATAGATCTTCAGAATTTGAAAAATTACATCTAGGGTAAAGTTAAAAGTTAAAAGACAGATGACAGGTGTATCATTTGTTGAGAAGAGCTTTTTTGTCAGTGAGTGCCAATTAAGAGTTGTTCCTTAAGAAAGGAAACTATTTATGTACTCTACCATTTTGATACAGTTGAAGGTATTCCATACAAATGATACTCACAGGATACTTAGTGAACAAAATGTCAGATCTTCTTAATGCTGTTTGAAAAGAAAGTCCACAAATCATGGATAATCTGGATAGTGGAGATAACATTGGCCTGGATAATGATTTTCACATAACATACAAATTTGTAAGACAAAGTCATTTAAAATGTATCTTAAGCTTTCTTAATAAACTTTTAGAATGTGTATAATCTTAGAGACAAGAATATATATTTAAAAGCCAAATAATAATGCAAAAATAAATAAATAAATAGAAAAAATAAAAGCCAATACATTTTTATAGAAGTTAGAAATTGGTGCTTAAAAGGATCAAGTTAACAGTTATTTAAAAGAAGCTATTGGTCAACCTTTTTCCACATGATGGCAAAAGCTAATAGCAACAATATAATTAGACTTTTGGTAGAAATGATTACTGAAGTCTGAAAAGGTGAAGCAAGTCTACTGGGAGAAAGTAGATCCCACTTTTCCAAGGAGAAAGTATTAAGATTAAGTAGAGACAAGAAGCAGAAGAGTACATGTGTTGAACTGTGATGTGAATGGATCATGAGGAAACAATGATGTAATCAACATGCATGCAACTTAACATCATATCTTTACACTCAACTACCTTAAAGAAACAAGTAAATAAATGTGTTAATGAAAAAAAGCAAAGGCATATACTATGATATGTGTGGTGTTGTGTACATATTATATGACAGTAGGCCATATCATAATAATAGCTTCCCCTGATGTTACACTTGTTTTTACTTGAGCCTTTGGTCTAATTCAGCCTAAAATGGATGAATAATGAATAATCACCTATAATTTGATAACAGATGAACTATTTTTATTTTAGTAAGAACAATAGCAAAACTGACCATTTCACAACAAATTATGTGATACTCCTTCCAGTTATGTTTCCAAATATTCTACCTATGTCTTTTCAAGGGACTTCCACTCTTGGATCTGACATTATTGTCAGTCGCTTTACATACATACACTACCCCTTGACAACAATTTGGAATTTTGATGGGTGCAATGTACTAAATGTATATTATAAGAAAAGAATAATGAGAACAAAACATTAGAAGCTTGACATTTGATTGGATATAATAAATTCAAAAGCAATTAGCTTATATTTAAGGTCCTGGCAAAATTATATAATAGACACAAGTAGATAGAACAAAAATTTCCCCTGACACCGGCCAAACTAAGAAATGTATATGGGACTATATAAAATGTAAAAGTATCACAAGTTTTTATTAAGAGACTGCTACTAGAATAGACAACTAGCTGATTTTTAAAATGTAGGATTACAAATATCATGCAGAAGTGGAAACCTGTACTGGGTCCTAAAAAAATTGGTCAATATTTTAACTAATACAATAAGAACAGGAAAGGTCCTGCTAACAGAAAAAAGAAATGTAAACAGGCAAACCATAATCCATGGTGAGGAATATTCAGGGACCTTCAAGGAGCACCACCTGGGCTGGGGATGTGGCTCAAGCGGTAGCGCGCTCGCGTGGCATGCGTGCGGCCCGGTTGGATCCTCAGCACCATGTACAGAAAAAGATGTTGTATCCGCCGATAACTAGAAAATAAATATTAAAAATTCTCTCTCTCCAAAAAAAAAAAAAAAAAAAAGCACCACCTGTTGATTAGGAGAGCAAGAGAAGACAATAGAAGTAGTTCACATCATCAAGATTCAGGACATTAATCTGGAATTTATTTTTCTTTGTTCTGGGAGAAAATTAGGTAGGAATTAAACATGATTTCAACATTTGAGTCATGTTGGTAGGACATTTACTTGGAAAAGTTATCCTTTCAAAATAGCTGGAGAAGTGGCTTTAATGTGCTTATTATAGAATGCAAATGCAAGTATTAAAATTATAAACATTAAAAAATTTAAATATTTTAAAAATTTTAATGATAATAAGAAATCATTAGGCTTAATTATTATAATGCGCTCTGATTTTAGCTGGTTTTCTTTGTCATATTTGGATATTTTAAGACACTTAGAAGGTAAGAAGTAATCAAGAACAAAATGAAATAGAAAACTCTATTCCACTACTCAGTTGAAACCACAATTAACATTTTATACATTTTAAGGCTTGTTTTAGTCAGCATTTTAGCTGCCATTAACAAAAGACCTGACAAGTACAATTTTAAAGGAGGAAAAATTTGGTACTGAAAAACCAGCCTCTACCTCAGAGCAAAGCCTGTCCAAGGAAGGGGGCTTCACCCTTGTCCTTAGAAAGATGCACAGAGAACTCCTAGGCACATACCCACCCTGCTGAGTTGTTTATCTACAAATAATAGGAGAGATCTGCTGCGCCAGGTGTCCCTGACTCAGGCTAGGTGGGGACCCATAGCAACCCCCTAGCAGCCACCAATCAGCATGAGACAGGGAAAATACCTGGGATGCCAGATGACCCTCCCAGTAGTTTATGGTGGTTGATAACGTGTTGGGAAACTACATAGTTTAAACCACCCCTCGTGGTTTAAACCAGTCAGTTCAAACGAATCTCCCTCTTGTACTAGCCAGTCACTCTTACCCAACTTGTTCCTGCCAGTGAATGTGCTAATCATGTTTTAGAGCTGTTTTATGATTTTCCCGCAGTGTGTGATGATTTGCTAAGAGATGCTATGATGTATGTGAAGTCCCTGCCTTCCCCAAAGAGTATATAAAACTGCTACAAACCCTGGGCTCAGGGTGCAGTGATAAACACCTCTTTGCTGCTTACATCGATCTTGGTCTCTGGTGGTCTTTTGGGGGTCCCTAATTTGAGCATAACAGTTCTACCATTTTCAGAGGTCTCAGTCCATAAATGGCCAACTCCATTGGTCTGTGCCCAGGGTGAGGCAGAACATCAAGCAGAGGGTGTGATACAGGAAAGATGCTCAGGACATGACAAGAAGCAGAGCTTGAGCTCAAGAAAGACAAAATATAAGCCCTAAGATATCCCTTTCAGCCATACCCCATCTGCCCACAGTTATCACTTACTTAATCCTTGTCAGCAAATTAATGCACTGATGACATTAAAGTTCTCAGAACTCAAATCATTTCACCTCTAAACTTTTTTGCATTGTCTCCCATATGAGCTGTTGGGGGCACCTCATATATAAACCATGATACTTAAGTTTTGAGTATTCATGTATGTTGCCATTTTGCTTTTATCTTTACTTTCAGTCCTTGTTTCTTTCTCCAAATTAGAGACAACTCTAAATGTGGATTTCTTTTCAACACATAGTATTTGGATAGACTTTATATTATGCCAAAAGAAACATTCTAAATATATTTTAAGTAGGTATTAATATTTTTTACTATATAGGCTTATTGTAAATCTGTTTAATTATTAAACACTAGATATAAATTCTGGATTTTGTCTGTTTTTGCTTTTTGTTTCTTGGTTCTAGGAGCTGAACCCAGTGCTTTATGCATGCTAAACTAAGCATGTGCTCTACCACTGAGCTACTTTCCTAGACCTGTGAATACTGCTTCAATTTTTGTTATTATAAAAGTTAATAGTGATACTGCCAGTTATCAGTGAAGAGTACTGATTCCCCACATATTAAAGTATGAACATTAGAGAAGCAGGCCAAGGCAAGCATATAAAGCAAGGTTTATTTAAAAAGGGGTAACAGATTTCTCCTGAGAGGAAGAAGGGAGCCAAAGCTGGTATTCTGGTATCCCAAGAAGGGAGGTATTCTGCCCTTTTTATTTGGCCTCCTTGATCTGATCTGACTGGATTTACCTATCTACACTGACTGCCTGTCTAATCTAATTCTGGCTTCAATAAGTTTATTATTATGTCACTAAAATAAATTACTAAATATAAAACATATCTCCAAAATGAAAATATTATATATATATACATATATACACACACACATATATATATACCTATATATACACACATATAGAGTTTTTTATCTATTTGTAAAAGCAAAACAAAGAACCCTTGCATTCCATTCTTAACCATGTTTTCAAGTATTTTATATATTCAAATAATCTTATAGCTAGAGCATAAATATAAAATATAAATATACAATGTAAAAACCCATATTAAGTTAAAATATACATGAAAAAATGCATAATTCTGCTCATGTTCACTTGATATTTTAAAGAATCCTCCTTCAGAAAGTAAGCACAAATTTGACATCTTAAAAAAAAAAAAAAAACTTCTTACAAGCATTAATATACTAACAGGACAGTGAAAAATTACTGAACAAAAGATGACAAGAACCCTGATAGTGAGCATACTTCAGGGTCTCTTTGTTCTCTCCTGGTGATCTGAGTTAATTAGCAGGAGATGGCTGAAAATTCTAGAAGTATAGTGTAAACTGACTTTAAGAAGTAGACCTGACTAGTTTTGCAAATTTATTAGCTTTCTGGTACATAATAATTGAAAAGTGCCTGCTTTTATGAAGCTTAAAGTCTGAAATAAAGAATGTTGTATAAATATTTGATATACTTTATGATAGCAAGTACTATGATTTAAAAGTACTATGATTTAAATGTCAAATTAGTGTTCTAAGGAAAACAATGTGTGTGTGTGTGTGTGTGTGTGTGTGTGTAGTTTCTCTTTTCATAAGCCATAAGGAAAGCATTTAGACTGCCAGAGATTCTAAGATCTAAATTGCATCAATTCCAATATGATGAATAGGATTTTAAATTTGTGTAAACTTCTACAGGTACAAGTATAAGGAGTCTCAATATATTTGTCCCATGCAATCATATTGTCTTACTCAGGAATAAAAAACATAGACATTTGATATAATGGTCAATTGAGGCTGTGTATTCATAAAAATAAAGTGAACATTTTAATACCATAGCCAATGAGCTGGTAAGTACAGTAGACTTTTATTTATTTATTTTTCCTTTTTCACTCCTTCAGGGAAATTGAAACACTAGGTGATTAAAAATGTATATTACAAGCTTAAACCAGTGTATTATTTTTCTGACAGATTGAATGCCTCCTTAGGGCTAATGTGCTCATTTGTTTTACATTATATTTGGAATTGAGTGATTCAGTGTCCACTACTTTCAGCACTCCCAAACCATGGTTATAAAAACAATGAACTAAAACCGTCTCTTTTTATTAGCAGGAAGTTAAAAAAAAATCAAAGTGCCAATGAAACTCAGAATCATGAGGCCCTAATAAAAAATGCTTTACTTGTTCTTTAAGTTAATAGAATTACCTGAATGATGTGGAAAATAATAGAATACCAAACATTCTCATGGATCTAAGTCAGCTATAGTGTTAGCAATGTATCATTTATTGAGCAACTATCACTACATTCATTGCTAAATGCAACATAGAAATGACTACAGCTGTAGTGTTATTCTAGTTCCCTCTAACATATTTATCTGTTTGCCTATATCTTTCTCAAAGAACAAATTGAGGATAGAGCCTCAATCTATCCTCTCACTAATATTAAAAACAACAACAGTGATAATAAAACTTATAAATGCTGTTTCATGCACATGTCCAAAACTGTACAAATGGCCAGGCACAATGGCAAACGTCTGTAATGCCAGTGGCTCAGGAGGCTGAGGTAGGAGGATCATGAGTTAAAAGCCAGCCTCAGCAACAGTGAGATGCTAAGCAACTCAGTGAGACCCTGTCTCTAAATAAAATACCAAATAGGGTTGGGGTATGTGGCTCAAGTGTCCCTGAGTTCAATCACTGATAATAGCCCCCACCATTAAAAAAAAAAAAAGCTTTACAAATAAGAACTTACTCAGTACTTGGAAAGACCAGGTGAGTAGGTTCTCTAATAAAGTCTGGACTCAATTTCACTATTTGAATTCAAAGTCCACAGTCTTAACCACAATATTATGCACTTTTTACTACCAATTGTTGTCAGTCAATAACTGTTTCTTCTAAATATCTCATGAAACGAAAAACATGGATTTTTTAAAAAGAAATGACTGAATAAATTAATAAATACAAAAGTAAAACAAACTTTGTTCTATCTAGGGTCTCACAATATAGAATTAGGAATCTACCTACATATATAATTATGTTCTTATCTTTTTGAGCTATATTTTTTATTTATTTATTTATTTTTTTGTTTTCTTACCTACATTCTGTGTTTTTCCTGTGAGGTATAGATAGCATATTTCTGAGTCTGGTTAATTATTAGTATCAGGGAAGGTAGGATTTTTTTTTCTATATAGAGAAATTTATTCAAAGTGGGCCCTGTTGAACAATATCTACAGTGAAACTATAAAAAATTTTGGCATTCCTTAAATATGGAAAATTGAGAATTTTTTTTAAGGATTATAGTATCTCAGTGTAAAATTTGAATTGTGATTTTCCTGGCAATTACATACTCATTGAAAATTTACATTGTAACTAAATTAATCATTTCCTTTTTTTAAAAAAAAAGAATAACTTTTGTCTGTAGTTTACATTCTAAAAGAACTTATTTTTAGAAAACGTAAGAAATTTTAACACTACGTCTCTGAACAGATAAATGCAAAATTATGTTAAAATGTTTGTGATATAATTTTTAAACTTATTAAACTAATGCAGCATGATATCCTTTACTGTGTAATTTCTATTGTCTTCCAAAGATTTCTCTACATATTTTCAAACATTTAAATCTAGATATAATATACATCATGTCTTTTTAAAGATTATATTTTTTATATAATCATTATTTTCTCTATAATTTTCATCTTCACTTCCTTTTTCTATTTCCCTTTATCCTTCCTGAGATGGGTTTTATAAGTTTTGTGTACTAACATATGACCTACTGAGGATCAATTTAATTACCTGAAGAGACAGATAGATAGATTTGAGCTTCTAGCCCAAAGTATGTGTAACGGTGACTTCAATTTTTTTTTGGTCTAAACTGAGCCACTCTTGGGAATCGAAAGAGAATTATTAGTAATTAGTAAACTTTTTGTGGAACCAGTTTTTAGATACACAGTTTTGCGTGCCTGAGGCCATTCTCATAAAAGAAAGCAAGTGGGGTAGACTTGACAGCCTTCCCATAAAGAAGTACCTAGTGTGAAAGGTTATCCATCATTTCAATCTCCACCAGTTTTGTGGGTGACAAGATAATTCCTTTGCAATTGGGATTCCTTAGTTTTCAAAGTGCAATACCAAATGCTCATTTTTATTTTATTTATTTTTCTTTATGCTTTTCAAAAAATTCCTTAATATATTGAAAAATTAGAAAAGTGGTTTATCTATGTAAGAACTATATTTTCTCAGTATAAAATTTGAATAATGAGATTTGTGGTAATTATTTAGTCATGAAAATGTTCACATTGTCTGTACCCAAATTTATCAATCTTTTCCTTTTCATTAAAGAAAGGTATAGCAAAGACAAGAAGCATAACTTAGGTCTGTCCTGAGACAACTGGAATATATATTCATCCTATATATGAGTTTTCCAAATCTATGGAATGTTACCTACCATAGAGGAGAGAAAAAGGAATCACAGGTGTCTCACATTCCTAAAGAAGGAATTTTACTTCATTCAATACCCTTCCCCCTTAAAATATGTAATGAGAATAAATTATAAAGCAAAAACATATTCAGCCTTAGCAGTTTACTGACCTAAGTCACTGCATTTTAATCAATCAATCAATCAATCAACATATTCATGTGTTCAACAAATATTTACTAAATACACACCACACTAATACTTAGGATTAATCATTGAATAAGAAGGGATGTGACTTAAAATGGAGTTCTTGGTTTAATGGAAAAAGAAAACAAGTAAATGTAATATAAATGTACAATATGATAAAGCACATGATAAGGGCTAGGAGACCAACAGATAAACTTAATTTGGTTTTGTTGAGCAAGAAAAATCTACAGAATGTAAACTTAAAGGTTAAGGTCATGTTTTGAATTGGTCAGATAAAACTGAGGAAGACTATTTCATTAAGATGAGCCTTAGAGGCTATAAAAGCCATAGGATATTTGGAAGAAACATATGCAGTTTGAAAATATGGGGACTAAAATATGTAGGGGAAATGATGAGAAAATTCATCAATAAGAAAACAAAACTCATTCCTAAAAAAATTTATAAGTATTTTATGGAATTTGATTTTTATTGGAGTCTACTAACAATGAACTGATTTTAATTGAGTAGTCCATGTGATTAGATTTTTGGAGAGAGTATGAGTATGTGCTGTTCAGAATCTTGCTATGAGGAGCATAATTTACAGAATGTCCCAGGTACTGCCATTCTGAAGCCACCATCATTTCTGTGGAAGATGCATTTCTTTCTGTGTTTTCCAGCCATGGACTGAACATGGTGATTATGCCAGTGTGTACCTCTTGGGAACCCTTCTCCACTGAGCATTTTGGTTCCAGAACTCTCTGTAAATCTGATTGAACATTTTTGTAACTATACTTCTGTCTGAAATTCTTTGTATCAAATCTCCTCCTTCCTAGCAGTAAATCTCTTGCTCATCTAACCAAATCTTTATCATCCAAATTAGCACATCTACTTGTCTAGTCATCATTTTTAAAATGTCTGTTTTATTAATTTTCAATTTTATTCATGCGATTCTATTTATTGTACAGAAAGGTGAGAACAGTGGATTTCATTGTGGCATATTCTTACATAATAAAATATAACTTCATTAATATCACTTTTGGTTACTCCTCTGTTCTTCCATCTTCTGTCTCCTTAACCCTCCTCTTCTACTCAGGTGGTTCCCCCCCCCACCCCCGCTATTCTCTCTTCCTCCAACAGATAGAATGGATAAAGAAAATGTGTTATGTGTACACGATGGCATTTTATTCAGACATAAAGAATAAAATTATGTTATTGACCTGGAAATAGGTGAAACTGGAGACCATAATTTAGAGCATGATATCTGACTCAGAAAAGTATCATGTTTTTTTTCTCCTATGTGGATGTTAGAGGGGGAAAAATATGACAAGTATGTATACTGAGATTCTATAGATGTGTCAATTATGACTGAGTTACAGACTCAGTTGTGTGGAATATCATGACCCATGCCATGGAAACTAGTCACATTTTATGGCTCAGAGTTAATTTTAGATGTTAAATAATCCCTTAATGAGCATATCCTGTTAGATACTCAACTGTTTATCTTATAATTTAATAAACCCAATGTCTATTACACTATATTTATAACCCTTTGAAGACAGAACTATTTCCTTTCTCAGTCATTAATGTTTATTCTGCCCAGAAAAGTAATCAAAGTAGGTATACTATGAATATTTATTCATGGCTATTCATATCATATAGTTTTTTTTTTTTTGGTACTGGGAATTGAACTCAGAGGCACTCAAATACTGAGCCACATCCCTATCCCAATTTTGTATTTTATTTAGTAACAAGGTCTCACTGAGTTGCTTAGTGCTTTGCTTTTGCTGAGGCTGGCTTTGAACTTGATATCCTCCTGCCTTAGCTTCCCAAGCCATTGGGATTACAGGCATGTGTCACTGGTCTGGCCACATTATATAGTTTTTTATTTAAAATTTAGACTCTGCGCTTATTGTAAGGTGAACAAATATCATATGTAGCATTAAAGAAAAATAATTGCTCTGCAAAAATGATACAATGACTATTCATCTTTATTAGATTCCTTGTACATACTTATTACATTAATTAGAATGTTTATTGTATACTTGTCAAATATAAAATTTAAAAAATGAGGGAAATAAATTGGTTGATTCATTTCTAAATCTATTTTCACATTTAGAGTCCTACTCTTTATGTTACTTTTTAAGTCACCTTTTCAATATCATGTTTCAAGTTTGTTTTTGATCCCTGTGCCTTCTCACAACTTAATTCTATCTCTTGTGAATATAGATGAAACTTACTATAAATATAAAAATAAAGAACTTTCATAACACATCTTGAAGTCAATGAAAATGGGTTCTTAGGCTGGCTTTGCAACCTACAGGAGTTAGCTATCTTTTTCAATTATTTTTCCTTTGTATATACCATCAATGAAATTAAGTTTACAACTTGTAAGTATATAAAAGTGAATATAACTATCTTCCAGATCAAGATATAGAATATTACTAGCAAGCAGAATTTACCTTTATGTTTCTTCTCAATCATTATCTCTCAAAGTTATGGTCTGTTTCTGTCACCACAGGTTAGTTTTTTATTTTTATGTACATACATAAATATGGATCATTTCTTCTTTTCTTTCTTTCTTTTTTTTTTTTTTTTGGTAATGGAGATTTAACCCAGGGGTGCTTTCCTCCTGAGTACATCCCCAGCCCTTTTCACTTTTTATTTTGAGACAGGGTCTTGATGATTTGCTTAAGGACTTGTTAAGTTGCTGAGGCTTACTTTGAAATTATGTTCCTCCTACTTCAACCACCCAAACCCCTAGGCTTATAGGTGGGAGCCACTATTCCTGGCTTATCTCTTTTTTATGCCAGGCTTTTTTTTCCATAGGATTCATTGACATATATACATATAATGGTAGCTTACTTTTATTTTTCATTGCCACATGGTATTCATTATATAATTATCTCATAATTTATGTAGAATTTCTATTGAAGATGGATGTATATTATTTTTGTCATGGAACTAGTTAATTATTCTCTGAAATTTTGAAAATATTTTAAACACATGTTTAATATATATAAAATTTCAACTCTTCCTTATTTAGACTAGAAGTAGGTATTGTGTATTATATATTTAGAAGAATTGTATTGATTGTAAATTGCCATTAAATGGTGGTCTATTTGACATTTGCATAATATGGTGCATTTATTTGACATTTATAGAAGTTAAATATCATTTTACATGTTTTTGGTAATGTTCATGCTCTAATAGATAGCTCATATAGCTATGCATCTATTAGTAATCCTGAGGAAAGAAAAGTTATGGCTCCCGTAACTGAAGTTAGAAAACAAGTTCCAGATGACTGTCCTTGTCCTCCTGTTAAACCTGAAATAGAAAAGTTTAAGATTAATACTTCTTTATTGTATAGAGCTGAGTTGTGCTTTGTAGTACATTGAGCTACATCCTTGACTTATACCACTAGATGCCAATAATCCCTGCTTTTTTCTTCAGTCTCAGATTTGACAACCTTGATATTGCCAAATGTTCTGTGAGAGGCAAGCTCACTCAAGGTTAAGAATTATTAATATAAGGAAGAATTCAATCAGCTTCATATTTGGCATTAGGAAAAGCAAATCATTTTTGAAATTTTATTTTAAGAGAGTATCATGCCGAGAGCATACTCCAAAAGGAGAAAGTGGAATACTCAGGAGTTTCACATTATATTTACCAAGAAAATAGGGTATTTCTTAAAAGACTTTTAACCATGACAAATATCTTCAATATAACTGATTACATCAATAAGAATGTTTCTAATACCTGATGTATGAATTAGAAAGGCATTAAATTTTTATTATAAAGGCGTTTGTGGATTTTTCGAAGGAAAAGGATCCTGAACCAGTCTATATAAGAACTTCTGGAGTGTAGGTTTTGTAATGAAATATTAAATGGCTGTTCTTGGAGTGTGGGTTAATTATTAATATGGATTAATTATTAGGGCAAATAACTGCCTTAAAATATAGCTTAAATAAACAAGACATACATAACATCCCACTATTTATTTAAAAGTAAATCACAGATAAAATAACTGGTAATAATTTTTGCATTTTAATGATTAATATATATGTATGTATATATATTTTACATACAAGCATGTATGTATACACACGTATATATGTATATGTGCAGACGTGTATGTATACGTGTGGGTGTGCATGTACATGTGTGTGCGTGTGTGTGTGTGTGTGTGTATATATATATATATATATATATATATATATATAAATAAAATCAGGCATTATTGAGGGAGGGATCATTTGGAGATATTCATAAACACTCAAATATTAATTTGTTGCAGGATTTAACCTTATGAAGTTGTAGTGTTGATTAAGCAATCTCTGTAAATCTATTTATCCGTGTCTCCTGCTGTAGTCTGGGGTCCACAGGGCATGCATTTGGAAAGGAAAGATGTATGGAAAGACATTAAGAGCAAGCTGAATTCCACAAGCACAGAGTGGAGAAATGATGATGTGAGCACATATTACTTTGGGCCATTCCAGTATGGAGCTTAACAGAACTGTCCCAGGAGTCAAAGAAGCTGAAGACAACTCAGGAGCAGGTATGGCTGTACCCTCATGCAAATGATGTGAGGTAGCAGATCTACAAAGAATTGTTTGAATTGCAAAATAGCTGCTTTTTTCTTTCTCTATATACCCTGACATTTGCCTTGTGACTACCTTAAATAGAAATATACAAAATGAAAATTCTAAATAATGTAGTGCAGCTTAGCCAAATGTAACATTATGAAACCACCGAGGTTTATTTTACAACTTGATGTATCTTGACTTTAAACATTACCTTTTGATTTTCCTACCAATTGATAAATAATAAATTAACTAATCTATACTACCCACCCTTTCTCTCTTTTGAACTTGTTCTGTGTTGGTTACCTTTGATTCTTCATATATCATGCTTAAAAATCTAGTTCACATTTTTATGAATTAGAGCAATTATATCTTGACTCTTAAAGATAATTATAGCAATTATACTTTATTTTCTATCTCCTCTACCTACTTATTTTATTTTCCATCATTTGTAATCTGTAGTTTACCAAGGACAATTTAAATGATGATTATCTTGGTTTTCAGATATAAAATCTTACTTAAGCGTGACTTGCTTTTTCCAAAATGAGTAAATAAGTGTGTTATAATGAATATCTAAATGTTCATTGTTAAACAGCCAAAGTATGCTATAATTTCTTTCCTAAACATTTTTTTTCATATTGCTTTCAATTGCCTTATTATCATTTTTTAATTTTTTTCTTTATCATGTTCATAAATTCATCTACCTATAGTTTTAATAATGTGCTTTTCTCCTAAATGCTTCCTTTCTAGAGCTCACTGTTCTGCTCTAATTAGGATAGGTTGCTCCCTAGGCAGGTGACACCTTCTGGGTTGGATGTACTGCACACTGTGTCTTTTGTTTTCCTCCTTTGCTTATTCTTCAGTATCAAGAGAAACCAACCTTCAAATAATGTCCTAAAAAGAAGAATTGCTGGGTGTTAACTCTGTAAAACTTTAAATTTTAGACACACCACACACACATACACACACACACTCATACTCATACCTCGTTATGTTTTCTTAGCTCTCTGCTGATAATTTATGCATAGAATTCTAGGTTCATTATTATTATCTCTAAGAACATTTAGATTGTTGCTCCAATGAATTCTAGCACTATATGACATTGATTATAAGTTTGGACCAGTCTCTTTCTTTTGACCATTAAGGTGGCAATTATTTTTCTCTTTAGAACTTGATAGATTTCTCTATTGTTGCTCAATGGCACAGCACATGCGCCACACGCATAAGGCCCTAGCTTCAATGCCCAGCACCTTGCCTTTGTTGTTGTTATTGTGTTTTCATCCTGTAAGCACTTCCATGATCTCTTAAAACATGCAGAATCACTGTTCTACTTATTTTTCTTTAATTTCCTTTCACTGAAAATTTTTTTTTCTTGGAAATCATCTTAGACAATTTTATGTTGAACCAATTGTGTATTTTATTTTTATTTCATTTTATATATCAGAAGAAAATAATTTATATCTTCAACAGTTGCATAGTTTGTGTAATCATTTTTTCTGTCTCATATCTTTGTTGTGGATAACTGGTTTTGGCTTATATTTTTTTTTGTTGTTGTTGTTGTTTTTGTTTTGGTGGTGCTCCAGATTGAACCCAGGGCCTTGTGCATGCGAAGCAAGCACTCTACCAACAGAACTATATCCCCAGTCTGTGGCTCATATGTTGATAACACTCTGTACATGTGTGGATTCCTGATTATCCTTTCAAAGCATATACTATGGCAGATAAGTGTTAAACATCAGGCAGATAAGTGTTAAACATCAGACAGATAAGTGTTAAACATCAGGCCTGTTCTTAGATGAGAGAGTAGTAAACTAATCACTATTGAAGGATATCTCCAAATTTCCTGATGAAATATGTCTTCTGTTGGGCTCATTTTTTTCCAGTCTTTATAGCCTTTGTTAAAATTTCATGAGTAAAGGAAAATATCTTTTTCATTACATTTGTCTTTTGCTTATTTTATATTCTATGGAGTACATATATCTGGTAGCAGGCACAGTTGTACATTGGCTTTTCAGAAGAGAAGAAATATATAATTGTCCTTATATACATATTTTTATAATGTTCCTCATTATCACACATTGTTCACTCTTTTTCATATACATTTTGAGTTTCTTCATGAACTATAAAACTCTCTGTGAAGACTAGGTTGCTGGGTTCTCTGCTTTGATTTATCTACTAATCTGCTTATTTCTGTATATTAAAATTGTCAATTTGAAAGGTATTTTCAAAGGAGATCAATGATTAAATTGGTGAACGTTGAGTAAAGCAGATTACACTCAAAGAACAAAAGGCCAGACCCACTTGATAATAAGTAATTCTCCAGCAGACTGCCTTCAAATTGGAACCTAACTTTGGTTCTATCTTTCATTTATTTTAGTCTTTAGAAATTGTTTTTATATTTCGTCAATTTGCCTTGAACTCATGGATCCCTAGAAAAATTTTGGCTTAATTGACCCCTTTGACTTCTATCAAGTATATCTTTGTTTTATTCATATTTTACCAATTCAGAGACAGTCCATGAGCCTGAGTTGTTAGGCCAGGACCTGGGCTTGATTTCTCTTCACTCCAAATGAAATGCAAATCCAAGTAACAAAACCCATGATGAACAGGATTCCAAAAGGATCTGTTTCACTGAATTGTTCATCTGTGTGTACATAGTTGCTTTTTAGTCTATGTCATATACTCTGTGATCCTCATCTTATTTAATTACTTAATTAAACTCTATCATTCAATTTCCCAGATAACTAAACTCTAACCAAATGGAAATATATGAGACATTTGCACCCATCATAAATGAATAATGTTAAAATAAATGAAATGTCAATAATGCTAGACAGTCTTAAGCACTTTACATGAAATATTAAATTTGAAACTCATCATATTATGAAATAAGTAAGTTTTTAACATTGTTTTATCTATGAGAAAACTTAGACTTAGTCAAAATAAATTAATTAGAAAGAGTACTTTGCCAGTGCCACCTAGTAAATCTAAAATTAGATTTTATTAGCAAATCAATCATATTTGCATTCCAAATTTCCATATTGAGAAGTATTTCCCAAGCTTATGTAACAAACAGTCCTGAAATATCATTGCATCAAATCAAGAAAGGATTTGCTTCTCAGTTATGCAACAGGTCCAAGGCATGTTTTCAGGAAGTTCTGATCCTCAGTATTACCCCTATGAGAAAGACAGAGCACAGGTAACTTATATTTGCTTTGTGCTCTATACATGAAATATTATCTCAAATAACCCAAGAGCCTGGAAAAGTGTAGTCTTTTGTATTCATGGAACAAAAACTTGGTATATGCGACCATTAGTAAAGGACACACTCTGATAGAATTCCTAGAGTTCAGGGATGACACTAAACACAATACTCTGCAGCACCGGGTTACCTTTTTCCTATCAGGTATTGTAAATTTGATGAAAATACTAATTTAAAATTATTTATTTAGAATAACAGAAAAAAAAATTAGAAGAAAATCATTGTAAAAACTGTTGTAATCAACATAAGGAAATATTTGTTTTTCATATATTTTCAATATGTACAATTTTAATAATTGATAGATATAATTTTGTATGCTATATTTGTAATTTATTAACATTTTTCCAAATTAAAAGTTTGTGAAAAAATTATATTTAAGATGGCCAAATATGTCAAATACTTAGCTTAACTAATTTTTGATGTTGGATAAATATGTAAAATACTTAGATTTACTCAGTTGTACACTATTAAACATCTTGAAATCTGAACTTTTTAATATAAATTCATAAGTATAACAATACTCAATCTTGAGATCTATTATTATTTTACATTTTTATAAAAGAATTCTACATTTAAACCTTTACTTTCACTTGTGCTTTTACTCTTTAATGGCTGACTAAATTCATCAGAGAATTTTTAAAATTTTCAAGGAAAAAAATACTTCACTCAATAAGATGTTTGTAGTATCAGTTTATAATTGCCTAAAATTAGACTTTTTAGTAATAGAGTCTTCATCAAAATCTCTAGAGAATATTTGTCTGTCTCTGATTCAAAGAAATTTTTTTTCCCCACAAATTATCTACTGATTTCTTTTCCTGTTAGTGAATCCTGCTTGATGTATCTTTTTGCATTCTCTCTCCTCTTGGTGTTTTCCTGGTGATTTTGTGAAAGAATATTTTTCCCTCAGCTGTTCCTGTAGAAAATTGCCACCCCCAGAATAGTTCTAACCTCTAAAAATTGACTTATATTTGATAAACAGGGAATCCATGAAACTTTCCAAGTAACAGATGAAATGAGTACATTAGTAGCTCATGAATTCCAAAATATTCTATGCCTTTTAGTAAGTGGATACTTAACACAATCAGACCTCTTTTTGTAACAATGAGTTCATAAGTCAGTTTTCAGTGGCAATCTTGTAAAGATGTGCCAAATATATTTGAACAAAGTTATTAGTGCTGAAATAATAACACTAATTTTAAGAGTACTCATTTGTAAATATATTGGATCTGCCTTTTTACTAACACATTGTACTAACAACTGTATTTTGCCTATGAACCAGTATTTTCCAACTCTAAAATTTGTCAGATTGGTTTATTTTTTTTTGGGGGGGGGGGCGGCAGAGGGCTATACTTCCTTTATACCTTTGGCACAGATGTTTATTTTCTCCTTACATGGTGTTTAAATTTTTAAATAAAATGATGTCCTTTCACATCTGCAGTATTTCATTTAGCAGGCTATCATTATGTGAACACAATTGTCAGAGGATGTTTTGGTTAGGAGACCATAATTGCTCTCTCTTTAAGATATCAGGGGGTGTAGAACAGACACATAGACAGCTAACATTTATTCAAGAAGGGAAAGGTCAATATTACCTCCAAATTAGTAAGTTGTTGTGATCAAACAATTCTGCTTAAAGGTAGGTTCTAAATATGAAGATATTTTAAACCTAAATGTTGAGAAAAATATCATGTTTTGAGAAGGATATATTTAATGTCATTTTTCATATATTGCTCTAAAAAGGAAGGATATTTTTATGGACTTAGAAGCTCAGCTTTCAAAAGATTAATAGAATTCATTCTTACATAGGGTCTGTGCTACAGATAAACCAAGTACTTAAAAAAATTTGAAATCTTTTTCCTTTTGATTATACTATCAGCTCAACTAAATCACTGTTGTGCTATAAGAATAATGGGAAACTGAATTCTATGCATACCAATCCTGGTACAAACTTAGACAATAAAAATGGCAGCCTGATAATCCTATTATTAATTTTTAGTTGTGTTGATAGAACTTTTATAACCTCCTTTTCAAAAGTTTCTAATAACAATAACAAAGCAATGCTGCAAAATATCTCATTTAGTCTCCCTAACTATCTGGTGTTAATGCTTTCATTGTCCATTATTTTACCCAAGAGCTTATCTTGACTAATTTTTGGTGGTCAGACTTCTCTTCATAGAGTCTTGAACTTTGGCTTGCCCTGAAGTTTAAAAACTAATATGCAGAATACCTCCCTCAATAGCTCATTCCAAGAATTCTTGACGACCCAGAAAAATATTTTCTATTAAGATACCTCACTCATGCTTTCTGCCCACCTGCAAGGCTTGTCCCCTTCCCCAGAAACTTTTCCTAGCCTTCTTACCTCTAGAGATAAGAGATTTCTGTTTAGTTTTGAAAAAATCAGAGATTTTTTTTGTGCTCAGAGCATTCTTCTACTCAAAATAGTTTTTGAAATGAAATCAATCCTTACCTATGTCCAAGTTGTTTTTATTTAGTATATTCAAAGTAATTATCATTATTCTCATTTTTACTTACTGAAAAATTTCACATAGAAAGTTATAGTAAATATTACACATATAATATTATGTACATTAGAATCTTAACGTAGTTCTGTGCCATACTTATTCTCACTTTTACACACTTTCATACAGCCTCAAACATAATATTCATTTGTAAGATTCCCAGGAGACAGGGGAGGGACAAGGTGTTTTGAACAATTGTTCATATATTTGTAGGCAATTTGTATTTCTTCTTTTAAGAAGTTTCTGTTTAGTTCTTTTGCTCATTTATTGATACAATTATTTATTTGGTGTTAAGCTTTTTCATTTCTTTATATGTTCTGGATATTCCTGTTAGAGGAGAAGCTGGCAAAGATTTTCTTACATTCTATAGGCTCTCTCTTTGTGCTCTTAATTGTTTCCTTTGCTGTGCAGAAGCTTTTATAATTTGATGCTGTCACCCTTATTCATTCTTGGTTTTATTTCTTGTGGTTCCTTTAGGGTCTGGTTAAGGAAATGATGCCTTCACTAATATGATGGAATGTTGGCCCTATATTTTCTTATAGCAATTGCAAAGTTTCTGATATAATTCCTAGGTCTTTGACATACAGATTTGCCTTACGTACAGAGTAAAATTGAGGGATCCATTCTCATTCTTCGATATATGAATATCCAGTTTTCCCAGCACCATTTGTTAAAAAGTCTATCTTTCCTCTAAGGTATAATTTTAGCATCTTTGTTGAATATAAGATGACTATGTCTATGTGGATTTGTCTCAGTGTCTTCTATTTAATTGGTCATTCTTGCTCTTTGGATGCTTGTATCATGCTGCTTTTGTTACTGTAGCTCTGAAGTATAATTTGAGGTTCAACATTATGGTTCCTTCAGCATTGCTCTACTTGTTCAAAATTGATTTGACTATTCTGGGTCTCTCATTCTTCCTAATGAGGTTTTTTTTTGTTTGTTTGTTTGGTTTTTTTAGTTTTGTAAAGAAAATCATCAGTATTTTGATAGCGATTGAATTTGTACATTACCAATGGCAGTATATTTATTTTGACAATATTAATTCTGCCTATCCTAGAAGATAAGAGGTCTTTCCACTTCAAAGTTCATTTTTTTCTCTTCAGTGTCCTATAGTTTTTATTGAAGAGTGCTTTCACGTCCTTAGTAAGATTTACTCCCAAAGCTTTTTTTTTTTTTTTTTTAACCCCAGTTTGGCTGATTGGTTGGTTATTGTGAATGGAATAGTTTTTTCTGATTTCTTTCTTTCTTCTCAACATATTCATAGTTGGGAGTATAGGAAAGCAATTGATTTATGAATGTTGATCTTATATCTTGCTACTTTGCTGAATTCATTTATTGGGTCTAAAAGTCTTCTGGTAGGATCTTATGGGACTTTTGGACATAGGATGATGTCACCAGCAAACAGATAATTTGAGTTCTTCTTTTCCTACTTGTGTCCCTTTAATTTCTTTTTCTTGCTTGATTATTATGGGTAGAATTTCAAAAATTATACTGAATAGGAGTTACAAGAACTTCATTTATGCCATTTTTGAGACATAATTCTAATACTTAAATTAGAGAACCTATGTCTCACTGGATAGCTTTTCAGAAATTTGAGCAAGTGCAATTTCTTAGAAATGAGGGTCCTGGATAGAGTGCCAGGGATCCCAACAGCCTGCAGCAGGGCCCGGGAGATCCAGGCCAACTGATTCGCGCGGCCTGCCCTCTGGCTACAGAAGGCGTGGTGCCTCAGTGAAGCCATTAATTAGCAAGCAGGGAGGTTAGGGACTGCCATTAGGTGGAATCCCGCCAGCCAAGCCCACACGGACCCTTGGGCCGAGCACGGGATCTCAGAAGGGGAAGGAAGCGGTACAGTCCCATCCCCCACAGCGGACACTCCACCGAGGCAGTCAGCGGCCACCATCCGGGAAAGCTGAAGGATACACCGCCACTCTCCTCCAGAGTGCAACATCAAAACAGGTCGGTGTCATTCAGCTCACCCCCCAGACAGCGGGAATTCGCATAAAATCTCTCCTAGGCTTGCCGGGAGAGGGAGTATCAAGCTGAGCCTCCATAAAGACTAGGGGGAAACCAGAGACACCTGACCTCCAACCCCTCCTCCCAGTAGCAGCCAAAAGGAAACCTGGCTAGCCAGCGCTGGGGGAGGGGCAAGCAGGAAAAATCAAAGTGATAGAGTGCCAGGGATCCCAACAGCCTGCAGCAGGGCCCCGGAGATCCAGACCAACTGATTCGCGTAGCCTGCCCTGCGGCTACAGAAGGCGTGGCACCTCAGTGAAGCCATTAATTAGCAAGCAGGGAGGTTAGGGAAGGCCATTAGGTGGAATCCCACCAGCCAAGCCCACATGGACCCTTGGGCCGAGCACGGGATCTCAGAAGGGGAAGGAAGCGGTACAGTCCCATCCCCCACAGCGGACACTCCACCGAGGCAGTCAGCGGCCACCATCCGGGAAAGCTGAAGGATACACCACCACTCTCCAACAGCTTGCAACATCAAAACAGCCAGCAGCAGGAACCCGGAGATCCAGGCCAACTGATTCGCGCGGCCTGCCCCGCAGCTACAGAAGGCGTGGCGCCTCAGAGAAGCCATTAATTAGCAAGCAGGGAGGTTGGGGACTGCCATTAGGTGGAATCCCGCCAGCCAAGCCCACCGCCCAAGCCCGGAACAGGCCCAGCGACCTGCCAGCATGGTAGTCACGACACCCCAATTGGAATAGGGACAGAGCAGAGCCGCCTTCCACTCCCTGAATAGGCCCAGAGAGCCGCCAGCGTGGTAGACACGTCACCCCAATTGGAGTAGGGGCACAGCCGCCACCTGCACCTGCAAGGGAGACTTTTCAACTATACAAGAGCAACATAAATAAATAGGGGGTAAATTTCAAAAACACAACAGTTGCACCAAGCAGAAAGAAACGCGAGCAGTATGAAAAGACAAGGAAAGAAAGGACCACAAGCAATGCAGGTCAACTCAACTTTAGAAGAGGTAATAGCTGCAACAGATGGAATATCAGATAAAGAGTTCAGGATATATATGCTTCAGATGATCTGGAGTCTCAAGGAAGACATGAGACAGCAAAATCAGACAATGAAAGATCACATTGACAAACAAATCCAGGAAGTAAAAGATCAATTTCACAGGGAGATAGAGGTAATAAAAAACAAACAATTAGAAATTCTAGAAATGCAGGAAACAATAAACCAACTTAAAAACTCAATTGAGAATACTACCAGCAGAGTAGATCACTTAGAAGAGAGAACATCAGACAATGAAGACAAAGTATTTCAACTGGAAAAGAACATAGACAGCTCAGCAAGTCTGCTAAGAAACCATGAGCAGAACATCCAAGAATTATGGGACAATATCAAAAGACCAAATTTAAGAGTCATTGGGATACAGGAAGGCACAGAGCTCCATTCCAAAGGAATAAACTGTCTATTCAGTGAAATAATACGAGAAAACTTCCCAGAATTGAAGAATGAGACAGAATCCCAAATCCTAGAAGCCTACAGGACGCCGAATGTGCAAAATCATAAGAGATCCACACCTAGACACATTATAATGAAGATGTCCAACATACAGAATAAGGAGAGAATTTTAAAAGCTGCAAGAGAAAGAAAGCAGATTACATTCAGGGGTAAACCAATCAGGATAACAGCTGATCTCTCAACACAGACTCTGAAAGCTAGAAGATCCTGGAATAACATATTTCAAACACTGAAAGACAATGGGCTCCAACCAAGAATCGTGTATCCGGCGAAATTAAGCTTCAGGTTAGAAGATGAAATTAAAACCTTCCACAATAAACAAAAGTTAAAAGAATTTGCAGCTAGAAAACCATCTCTTCAAAAAATCCTTGGCAAAACATTACAGGAAGAGGAAATGGAAAATAACATTGAAAACCAACAATGGGAGGTAGGACAGTAAAGGGGGGAAAGTAGTCAAAGAGGATAACAAATCAGGTTTAGTAACATCAATAAACAAATATGGATAGAAGAACAAACCATATCTCAATAATAACCCTAAATGTTAATGGCTTAAACTCACCAATTAAGAGACACAGGCTAGTAGAATGGATCAAAAAACAAGACCCAACAATATGCTGTCTACAGGAGACGCATTTGATAGGAAAAGATATACATAGACTGAAGGTGAAAGGTTGGGAAAAATCATATCACTCATATGGACCCCGGAAACAAGCAGGAGTGTCCATACTCATATCTAATAAAATAGATTTCAAGGCAAAGCTAATCAAAAGGGATATAGAAGGACAATTCATACTGCTCAAGGGAACCATACACCAACAAGACATAACAATCATAAATATATATGCCCCAAATAATGGTGCAGCTGTGTTCATCAAGCAAACTCTTCTCAAGTTCAAGAGTCTAATAGACCACCATACAATAATCATGGGAGACTTCAACACACCTCTCTCACCACTGGACAGATCTTCCAAACAAAAGTTAAATAATGAAACTATAGAACTCAATAACACAATTAACAACCTAGACTTAATTGACATATATAGACTATACCACCCAACATCAAGTAGCTACACTTTTTTCTCAGCAGCACATGGAACCTTCTCAAAAATAGACCATATACTATGTCACAGGGCAACTCTTAGACAATACAAAGGGGTAGAGATAATACCATGCATCTTATCTGATCATAATGGAATGAAACTGAAAATCAATGATAAAAGAAGAAAGGAAAAATCAAGCATCACCTGGAGAATGAACAATAGGTTGCTGAGTGATCAATGGGTTTTAGAAGACATCAAGGAGGAAATTAAAAAATTCCTAGAGTTAAATGAAAACACAGACACAACATATCGGAATCTATGGGACACATTGAAAGCAGTTCTAAGAGGAAAATTCATTGCTTGGAGTTCATTCCTCAAAAAAAGAAAAAACCAACAAATAAATGATCTCATACTTCATCTCAAAATCCTAGAAAAAGAAGAGCAAAACAACAGCAAAAGAAGTAGAAGGCAAGAAATAATTAAAATCAGAGCTGAAATTAATGAAATTGAAACAAAAGAAACAATTGAAAAAATTGACAAAACTAAAAGCTGGTTCTTTGAAAAAATAAATAAAATTGACAGACCCTTAGCCATGCTAACGAAGAGAAGAAGAGAGAGAACCCAAATTACTAGCATACGGGATGAAAAAGGCAATATCACAACAGACACTTCAGAAATACAGAAGATAATCAGAAATTACTTTGAATCCTTATACTCCAATAAAATAGAAGATAGTGAAGGCATAGATAAATTCCTTGAGTCCTATGATCTGCCCAGATTGAGCCAGGAGGATATAGACAACCTAAACAGACCAATAACAATAGAGGAAATAGAAGAAACCATCAAAAGACTACCAACTAAGAAAAGCCCAGGACCGGATGGGTATACAGCAGAGTTTTACAAAACCTTTAAAGAGGAACTAACACCAATACTTTTCAAGCTATTTCAGGAAATAGAAAAAGAGGGAGAACTTCCAAATTCATTCTATGAGGCCAACATCACCCTGATTCCAAAACCAGACAAAGACACTTCAAAGAAGGAAAACTACAGACCAATATCTCTAATGAACCTTGAGGCAAAAATCCTCAATAAAATTCTGGCGAATCGGATTCAAATACATATCAAAAAAATTATACATCATGATCAAGTAGGATTCATCCCTGGGATGCAAGGCTGGTTTAATATACGGAAATCAATAAATGTTATTCACCACATCAATAGACTTAAAAATAAGAACCATATGATCATCTCAATAGATGCAGAAAAAGCATTCGACAAAGTACAGCATCCCTTTATGTTCAAAACGCTAGAAAAATTAGGGATAACAGGATCATACCTCAACATTGTAAAAGCAATCTATGATAAGCCACAGGCCAGCATCATTCTGAATGGAGAAAAATTGAAGGCATTCCCTCTAAGATCTGGTACAAGACAGGGATGCCCTCTCTCACCACTTCTGTTCAACATAGTCCTCGAAACATTGCCAGAGCAATTAGACAGACAAAAGAAATTAAAGGCATAAAAATAGGAAAAGAAGAACTTAAATTATCACTATTTGCAGATGATATTATTCTATACCTAGCAGACCCAAAAGGGTCTACAAAGAAGCTATTAGAGCTAATAAATGAATTCAGCAAAGTGGCAGGATATAAGATCAACATGCATAAATCAAAGGCATTCCTGTATATCAGCGACAAATTCTCTGAAACGGAAATGAGGACAACTACTCCATTCACAATATCCCCCCCAAAAATAAAATACTTGGGAATCAACCTAACAAAAGAGGTGAAAGATTTATACAATGAAAATTACAGAACCCTAAAGAAAGACATAGAAGAAGACCTTAGAAGATGGAAAAATATACCCTGCTCATGGATAGGCAGAACTAACATCAACAAAATGGCGATATTACCAAAAGTTCTCTATAAGTTCAATGCAATGCCAATCAAAATCCCAACAGCATATCTTGTAGAAATAGATAAAAGAATCATGAAATTCATATGGAATAATAAAAGACCCAGAATGGCAAAAACAATACTAAGCAGGAAGTGTGAATCAGGCGGTATAGCGATATCAGACTTCAAACTATACTACAGAGCAATAGTAACAAAAACAGCATGGTACTGGTATCAAAACAGGCGGGTGGACCAATGGTACAGAATAGAGGACACAGTAACCAATCCACAAAACTACAACTATCTTATATTTGATAAAGGGGCTAAAAGCATGCAATGGAGGAAAGATAGCATCTTCAACAAATGGTGCTGGGAAAACTGGAAATCCATTTGCACCAAAATGAATCTGAATCCCTATCTCTCGCCGTGCACAAAAGTTAACTCAAAATGGATCAAGGAGCTTGAGATTAAATCAGAGACACGGCATCTGATAGAAGAAAAAGTTGGTTATGATCTACACGCTGTGGGATCGGGCTCCAAATTCCTCAATAGGACACCCATAGCGCTAGAGTTAACAAATAGAATCAACAAATGGGACTTACTCAAACTAAAAAGTTTTTTCTCAGCAAAAGAAACAATAAGAGAGATAAACAGGGAGCCTACATCCTGGGAACAAATCTTTACTCCACACACTTCAGATAGAGCCCTAATAACCAGAATATACAAAGAACTCAAAAAATTAGACAATAAGATAACAAATAACCCAATCAATAAATGGGCCAAGGACCTGAACAGACACTTCTCAGAGGAGGACATACAATCAATCAACAAGTACATGAAAAAATGCTCACCATTGCTAGCAGTCAGAGAAATGCAAATCAAAACTACCCTAAGATACCATCTCACTCCAGTAAGACTGGCAGCCATTAGGAAGTCAAACAACAATAAGTGCTGGAGAGGATGCGGGGAAAAGGGCACTCTTGTTCATTGCTGGTGGGACTGCAAATTGGTGCAGCCAATTTGGAAAGCAGTATGGAGATTTCTTGGAAAGCTGGGAATGGAACCACCATTTGACCCAGCTATTCCCCTTCTCGGTCTATTCCCTAAAGCCCTAACAAGAGCATGCTACAGGGACACTGCTACATCGATGTTCATAGCAGCTCAATTCACGATAGCAAGACTGTGGAACCAGCCTAGATGCCCTTCAATAGATGAATGGATAAAAAAAATGTGGCATTTATACACTATGGAGTATTACTCTTCATTAAAAAATGACAAAATTATAGAATTTGGAGGGAAATGGATGGCATTAGAGCAGATTATGCTAAGTGAAGCTAGTCAATCTTTAAAAAACAAATACCAAATGACTCCTTTGATATAAGGGGAGTAAACAAGGACAGGGTAGGGACGAAGAGCTTGAGAAGAATATTTACATTAAACAGGGATGAGAGGTGGGAGGGGAAGGGAGTGAGAAGGGAAATTGCATGGAAATGGAAGGCGATCCTCAGGGTTATACAAAATGTCATATAAGAGGAAAGGAGGGGTAAGACAAGAGAATACAAATGGAAGAAATGATTTACAGTAGAAGGGGTAGAGAGAGAAAAGGGGAAGGGAGGGGAGGGGAGGGGAGGGGGGATAGTAGAGAATAGGACAGACAGCAGAATACATCAGACACTAGAAAGGCAATATGTCAATCAATGGAAGGGTAACTGATGTGATACAGCAATTTGTATACGGGGTAAAAGCGGGAGTTCATAATCCACTTGAATCAAACAGTGTAATATGATGTATTAAGAACTATGTAATGTTATGAACGACCAATAAAAAAAAAAAAAAAAGAAATGAGGGTCCTTAATTTTCCTATTCAAGTGATACTATAGAGAAGTTTTCTAAAAGGTCAAATTATCTGTAGTTTTTGCTGAATATTTTCATCTCTAAATCTTACTAGTATGCACATTCATAGCAAGATAAATGAATTAGTACTTATTAGTTTTTCAGCTGTTAGAGAAACCCAAAAAGTATATTTACCAACTTTCCTCTTATGTATTTATGTTTATAGTAATTTGATCATCATTCTGGGTTTTGATTATGTTTAATGAATTTGTTTACAAAAGGACTTTAAAAAGTTATAAAAACCTTTCTAAAACAGTTCAAACTGAGCTAGCTATTAAAATTGTTTATCAGGTTCATAGTATACTGTTCTGTATAAGTGTTACTTTTGTTATGTGACCCACGTGATTTTTGAACAGAACTTCCTTTAGATAAAACAGAAGTGTGAGCACACACAAAAAAGGAAGACATAACCTTACCACAAAATTAAAATATTTCTGGGATTCTAAGGTTAAAGTATGAACTATAATGATTATGCTTTCCACAGAGAAGTATATGTCTACTTTTACTCTGGGATAAAGAGGTAGTTATTGGTATGTGACTATGTGCAAAGTTTAAAAAATGGAAAATTACTTTTTCATGTTTATTTATATCCTCCAGAAGTTGTGCATAGACACAAAAGTACAGTATTACAAGTATCCTCAGAAAAAGTGACATTAAAACTACTATGAGACATTATTACCCAATATACATGTATGATTAAACCAGTGGTGTGACTCTTCATGATGGACAGCCAGAGGAATTAGCAGTTGTGCTCTCTTTGTGTACAAAGTGTCAAAATGCATTCTACTGTCATGTATAACTAAATAGAACAAATTTTGAAAAATCCTATGAACAACTGAAGTGCAAAAAAAGTAAAATGAACATAAATATAAAAGTGGGAAATAAAACTTTCAGTAGGAGAGTCTATCTAATTAATAGATTTTTGAACTATAATAACTTTATTATCCACTTAAAGAGATAATTTGATTTTTTGGTTTTGACATAATTTAGAATTTAAAATGTGAGTGAAAGTGTAAAAAGTAAAGTATATACTTTTTAAAGGCCTTCTTTCACTTAAAAGACATACAAAGTATTTATATACATTCCTTTATATATTTGTAGGTATAGATGTATATTTTTATTAGATTATAGCTTTCATTATATAGAAATTAATTTTAAAAAGTTTGTGGCCATATATTAATATTTGAAAACATGTATGTTTTATCATTTGACTTTCAATTTTCTATCCTTATTTTCAATACATGCTTCTTTCCTCTTCTCGGAACCACCCAATCTGTAAACTGTTATTTTGCTAGAATACTAGAGTTAGATGATAGTTACGAAATTACTAACTCCTATTCCTTTTGTAGAACTTAAGGGTTTTTTTTTTACATTAATCAAATGTGTGGACTGTCTTCAGGTTTTCCTTAGAAGTTCTGTTTGGAGTGAATGTCAATCCTTTGAAACATTTTGGAACTATTAGAGACAATGTCTGGTGGCTTATGTGTTAAAGGTCATGTATTTCAGAGTAGTTAAAAATTAGGAAAAACCAGAATATTCAGCAAATATGAAAAGTAAATCTTTTGTTATATTAAATATATATTTGTCTATAGATAATTCTCTGCTTTCTTACAATTCTTCTAAATATGTGTTAGGAAGAAATATCCTTCCATTAACCAAAAAAGGTAAAGTTGTAATGGAGATAGTTATTGCAGATATATACTATGACCTTGTTTTTTACAGAGTAGTTATGTGGTTGATGATGAACAGATAAAAGGATAGGAAGTCAAGAAGTCAGTGAAAATAATTCCCTTGCAAACTCAGGAGAGAATTCTTCTGCCATAAATATTAAATTTGGGAATTGCATATTTGGTCAGTAAAACTTTATTTAATACTTACCACCTTTCTATATACTAGGGATAAAGCTTCATTGAGGTTCTGATTTTAGTGAATTGAAATTTATAATACACAAATAAAAAAACACATGAGCAAATCTGAAATAATTAAAATTGTAGGCTTAAATAATGTGACTCTTCAAGAGTAAGCGAGGAGACAGACTGTGGGAGAGGCATTTGGTTTTGGTAGTCAGTAAATGCTTTCTGAGGAGATAACCGTTAGAGATTCCATCACAAACTGCTGGAAACTCATAAAAGATAAAACCGTATAGTAGGAAAAATTTGAAGATGATCCTCAAGAACATGTCCCTTTATGCACATGTTCTACATAGATGTAGGAATATGAATATAATGACTTATGATGAATTTTAATATTATGATCAAGTTTATTGTATGTCACAATGGTTTTAAGAAATGTGGACTACGCAGGTATTCCTGGCCTAATACATGAGCTTTAAATCTGGGTCCAACTAAAAGAATCGAGAGATTAAAGCAAGAGAAAGACTGAATGTCCTATATTCGACTTGAAGGCAGAAGGAGTCACATATCTAGGGATGGTAGCAGCCTCTAAGAGTTGAGACTGGCTCAGAATGAGAGAAATTGGGACCTCAGACCTATAATGGGAAGGAAGGAGATTCTGCCAACCCTTCAAATGAGTTTACATGTAGATTCTTTCTTATTAAAGTCCCTGGACAAATTAAATCACACCAATGCCTTCATTTCAGCCTTATAATATACTAAGCAGAGACACTAATCTACTGAGTAAGACTTCTTACCTATAGAATCATGAGCTTATACATGGATGTTGTAAGGTGCTCTGTGTGCAGTAATGTTGCACCACATTAGGACACTACCATAGATAGCTACTGGAAAAGCCCTAGGGTAGAACAGATCCTAGAAAGTCCCATGGATGGAAAGGAGACCAGAATGGTTTCAGCAGGGGGAGTCCCAATGGAGGGAGAAATCAGAGTCAAAAACAATGTAAATGCTTAAATAAAGCCCCGCTGATGAATAAAATGTCCTAGGAGTCTTTCAGAGTGAAGAAAGAGAGTAAAAGAATAGGGAAGAGTAGAGAACAGCATGCTGTTAGGAAGAAATTAACCAATGAACAAAACTGAGAAATTTCAATAAAATTATTTGGAAGAATAACTCTTAAAGCATCTTGAAGCCATGGAACTCAAGACAGGAAGTTTTAATTAAGTGCATGTATAAATATGCATAATAAATTCCATTATTATGAATAATTATTATATACCAATCAAAATGTCAGAAATGTTGAATATCTTAGGGACAACAAAGATTCCATCAGATTCAGTCACTAGGATGCTATTTGCCATTAGTTTTATGTCAATTCTTTTGCCTATCTGTATTTGTCCCTTTTTCACAAATGCAGAGAATCGGCAAGCACTATAAATCTTCAAAACTTGGATAGTATGCTTAGAATGGTCTAATTTAAAATGTGCACAATATACCATCTTTTATTATGAGTTACATATAGGTTTGTGGGTGGGGTGGAAATATTTCAAAGAGGTAGGAAGACCACCTGCAAATGAATTAAAACAGGTCAAGCACCTTCCTATATGTATAATTCATAAATAAAAATTTAAAGCAAATCTATGGCTTCAAATATGGAATACAAATTGAATGTTCCTAGGCAGACACTATGAATTTTAGCTCTGTATTTTTGGGTAATTATGTCACATAGTTCATGGTTACTTACAACTGAGATTTATTCATTGGAATTAATGAAAACTCAAAATGGACAAAATGTCAAATATGTACTAAATAAATAATCTCAGGGGAGAGTGGTAAGAAAGTTGCAGGGGGAAGTTAGTGGAGATGCCAAAGAGTTTATGAAGTTCATAAACACTAACCGTGATTAAAAACATATTGCTAGGATTGCACACATTAAAACAAAAAAATCTTAGTAGAGATATCACAGCTGCTACTATGGATTGAATGTATGTATGCCTCCTGCCTAATGCATATATTGAAATATAATCCCTAATGTGCCCTCATGTAATAATGTTTGGTGGCAGATGCTTTGAGAAATATTTAGATCACAAGGGATTTGTCTGCATGAAGCATATACTCTGTAGTGTGCTTAAAAGAAGGGACATGAGTAAACTCTTTTCTCCCTGTTTTCTTCTGGATCATGATATAAGGAGGAGATGGATATTAGCAAACCAGAAAGCAACCCTCACCAATCATTGGGTATTCTAGAACCTTGATCCTAATCTTCCCAACCTTCAGAACTTGGTGTTTCAGCTACTCAAGTTTATGGTATTTTAATATAGCAGTCATAATTGGCCAAGACAGCTGGTTCTAGTTTTTTATATGCAAAATAAACTATTTTGTATCTGCCTAACTACATCACTCACTAGCCTATGACCTTGGCCAACTCTTTTAATCTTTTTACATTTCAGTGTCCCGATTTGCTAAATGAAGGCAATGATATTTAGATTCTAATTAAGAATAAATTAATAAGATTAAAGATATAATGCTTACAAAACACTTAACTGGTGGCCTAATAAACAGTGCTTGCTATCAGTAGCATCAGTAATTGTATACATTAGCTTATTTTCAAACATTTTAAGCTTCAAACCCTTCTCTTTAAGTAAAGAGCTAAAAGCCTGATAGGTAAAACTAATACAGATATTCTTGTTGAATGGAGGCAGGTTAGGGTGGGAGCTGAGCATCCTATTGGCCTCTTGCTACTTCTTTAGGTGTCCCACAATACTCTAAGGGGCACAAAGAGAATACTATTAACCCAAGAAAGCAGATAGTTAACAAGGTATCTTTTAAATGCAAGACAGTAGAATATTAAGCACAAGCCCATATAAATGAATCAAGACGTGTTGCTAAAATTGAGATAATTATCACCAATCTTATTATTTAAGTCCCTCTTTCTTCCATTTTTTTTTCTTAAGACTAGCACTACAGCTTCTTCAAAATCATATATAAGATTAAAACAAACCTATCAAAATGACCTCTGGCTTTTAAAATAACAAGTTATAATCTCTTTAGACTGGGATCCATGGATTAGTTCTGAACCATCTGAATGTTCGCTTAAAGGTCTGGATACTTGCCTCAGCTGTTTTCTTTGGCCACCCTGGCCTGATTTACATATATCCCTGTTGATATAGCCCAGAGCTTTTAGAGACAGCATTTTCTATTAAATGCAGTATATCCAATGACAAAGTTTCTCAGGTGAATTCTCACTAGGCTTTTTATTTTGGTTGTCTTTTCTTCTAAGGAGAATGAAAAGAGATTGTAGAAAGCTATTTTTGCATGAGCTTTGTCCCACTCCATGGTATTTCTGGTCCAATGAGAGATTAGTTGCCTACCCAAGTGATTAAGTTACTAATTTGGCAAGTCATATGCCTTTTTTTTTTTTAATCCCTGTGCTTTTTTGTCTGTTACATTCCCTAGGCCTTTCTTAGGAATGGCTTCATTAACATTGAATTAGTTTTCTTTATGGAGGCTGGATCTCACAGCAGCTTTTTAAAAATATTTTACAAGCTGTGCAGCCCTCTGCTAATTGATGCTTTGCCCTTTTCCTAAGCAGCTTTAAATAGGTGAAATCAAGTAAAAGCCAAAATATCTTGAATTTAATATTAAATCATTAACTATGTAAGAGTGTAAGTACTTAATATTTTTCATGTTTTTTAAAATAATTTTTTTCATAATGTTCAAAATATACAAATTATTGTCTATAAGATACAAAATGTAATTGTGATAAAGCACATTTGGAGTAATCTATCTTCTCAAAGTTTTAGTTAATTGATCAATTAATGTTTATTTAACAATTCAATATTAACTCATAGATATGATTATACTAGACTGTTTATAAGAATTAAGTTATAAACCCTGACTTTGAGAAATAAGATTTCTCTTGTGGAGATTGCACTAATGCTTTTTAGTTCAATTAATTGAACAACATTGAGATGATCTGTAAATATATATTAAATTCTGTTTCATAAGTATAGCCTCACAAAAGATTCAGAACATGTATAAATTAAAAGGAAATATCTTATTAGAATATGTTCTAGGTGTAAAGAATCATGGAAATGAAAGCTGGTTAGACAAACATGAAAGTAAAAAATCTTAAGAGTCTGGGGCTTAAAGGAAAATCCTGGATCAACAGGGGAAGAACAGAAATCAAGTGGAAAGTGAGTCATGAGAAATGATCAGACTTGCACTTGGAGCATTGTCAACATTCTAGTTCTGTAGATTAGACCTTTTTTAAAAAAAATTAGTTGTAGTTGGACACAATGACATTATTTTATTTTTATGTGGTGCCGAGGATGGAACCCAGAGTCTCACAAATGTGGACAAGTGCTCTACCGATGGCTCCGATGGCTCCTGTAGATTGGATCTTTAGAAGGTGGTGTATACCTGAAATCCCAGCAACTTGGGAGACTGAGGCAGGAGGATCACAAGTTTAAAGTCAGCCTTGGCTACTAGGTGAGACCCTGTCTCAAAATTAAAAAATTCAAAAGGTCTGGGGTGTATCTCAGTAGTAAAATAAACCTGGATTCAATCGCAGTACTGGAGGGGAAAAAAATAAGTAGATATTTTTACAACTCCAAGAATTCACAAATACCTAGAATTCCTTTCTGGGCCACTGGATTCTGTTTCTGGTTGCATGATCAAATACAATTTTCTTGAATGACTCAATTACAAGACTGCATAATTGTATGGTCAGGACAGAATAGGGCTGTGGCTAAGACCATTGTGAGTTTGTGGATCTAGTTTGCAGGCTGTGATGTGATAGAGAGTTATATGATGCAGGATAGTAAATGAGACATTTTTAAATTATGTGTTTAGTTTTCTTACCACTTATCATTTATTTTTGGAAAAATATGAAGAACTTTCAAACTAATTTTTTTAACTGCATAGGACTCAAATATTATGTTGAATTTGCTGCTTAAATCAGATTTCAGCACCAAGAAAAGTGCCTAGAATCCCTAGGGAATAGCAAATGTGCATTAATGGATGAAGAAGAGATTTATGGCTAATAGGTTTTTTTAAAAAAATTTAAGCCAAAGATATAGACTACTTATCCAAATTACACAATATTTTGGATACACTTTGCAAAGACATGTATATATAGCTAAATGTTCTGTAATAGTGCTCTAATTTCCTTTCTTTTGGTCTGAATGTATTGATTCATATAATGAAAAACTTATAGGTACATTTTATTAGTAGCCATGTGTGTTAGCTTTTCATCACTGTGACCAAAATACCTGACAAGAACAACTCTCAGGAGAACAAGTTTATTTTGGTTCACAGTTTCAGAGATTCGATTCATGGTCCCTGGTGGTCTTGCTTTAAGGCAAAAATACCACCACAGAAGAACATGTTGGAAGAAGGCTATTTACACCCTGGCAGCAGGAACAGCAGGAAGCAGAAGGAAGAAGGGAGCCCCAAGGAGGGAAGAGAGGGAAAAATTATTTATATATAATATAATATAATACATATATATATAAAATGCAGTGATCTAAAATCCAGTCATTTTCAAAGAGCCCTTTCGCTGAACCTTGATACATCTGGAACCATGTTTTTGATGCATAAACCTTTGGTGGGAAATTCATGATCCAAACAGAACACCATGGTGGTCCATTCAGGCTGCCCTAAGAAAATATCTCACTGGCAATTTATAAAAAACAAAAATTTATTTCTCACAGTTCTGGAGACTGGGGAGTCCAAAATCATGTCACTGGCAGATTTGGTTTCTGGTGACGCTTCTTTGCTTCAAAGATGGTACTTTTATCACTGCATTTTCACACAATGAAAAGGAGGATCAGAAGCACTTGGAAGCTTCCTTTGACCTTTTAATCTGGGCATTAATCACATTCTTAAGTGCATAAATTTTTCATCATTTAATCACCTCCTAAAGGCTCCACTACTTAAACTATTGCCCTGGAGGTTAGGTTTCTAGAACTGGAGTGGGTATCAACATTCAGGCCATAGCAACAGCCATGTGACCACATATTAGAAATAGCAAATATGCAATTCCTAGCTCACTTAGAACATATTTGTTACAAAATTTATAGGAGCGATCTCCTTTAACAAAAAGATTGGTACTCATGATGATAGTATTATTAACAGATCTGTTTATCATCTTGAATGCTTCTTAAAAATAATTTCTCTTCATGTAAACCTAAAGTAAGAATGTATAAAAACTTCATCAAATTTGGATCAAGGATTATTCTTTTGAAATGTAGTAATTAATATGTACCGATACATATAATTTATAATATGATTAATCAAAATGGATACTTTATTAATATACTAGAAGAAAATATAAAAATATTGATGAATGTAAAATATTTCTTAACACTCTGAGTAGTAGGTTTTTGACTTCCATCCTATGTATATTTTACAGCTCAAATGAAACTTAAAAATCATTTTCATAAATACATATTTCCTGAAGCTTTAAACAGAGCTTTATATTAAAGCTAAAGCCAACAAATGCTCATTAAAAGCTGCAACTGTTACTATTTCCTTGACTTTGAAACTTCTATGGCTCCTTGCATATTATAGCATTATTGGCTGTTATTTCTGATTATAAACTCTTCAAAATAAACCACTACATAAGACACCATTGAGTTAAACCCTTAATTCCATCTTATTCAAAAATAAAATATATTTTGTTTATAAAATATTTTTCCTTCTGTAGTCCTTTAGAATATAAATTTTAGTAACAAGATGGTTTATTTTATTGTTTTCTTCTATAGAAGAGAAGTAATGTTAATCTTATTTTATTCATAGAAACTTATACTCATTATCAATTTTCTCCTAAAATAAAATTCAAGGCATCTTTCTTTTCATTCAGATTCATAGGCTTCATCATAATATTTGTTACAAAAATAAACATCAACCATTTAAAATAAAATGGAAATCCTGTATTCTATAAAGCTTTAGCAATTATGAAATGATAAAAATTCTTTACATATTCATCCTTAGACATATTTTTTCCTATAAATGTGTCATATTTTATAATAAAAAAATTAAGGGCCCTCATTAATATTTAAATTTGGACCTCTGTTTTATTAACAAGTAGGCAAACAAGTCATGCCATATACAAAAAAAAATTCCTTAAAATCAGCTGATTGATATTATCCATTGATTTTACATGAGACAGACAACAATTGAAGTGGAAAATACATTTCATTATTAATGGACAAATAAAACATTTGACAGATTTTGGCCATTTGACCAATTCACCAAATTAGAAGTTTATATAGGAATCTTCTAATTGTTTCTAGATAGAAGAGACAGGGTGGACAAAGAACAGCCATGCCAAAGCCCTACAATGGCAAATGATGAATTTAGCAGATTCTTTTCCCCCAGTGGAAAATAATTGTTTTTTAAAAATATCAGGGAAATGTAATGAAGACCCAGGTAGTTATATTCAAGGTCACTTACATCAAAAAGAAAAGCTGTGTTTATTCTGTATATGCCTCTTATTAGGTTGCACCAATTAAGATAGCTCTCTGGGTTTTTCATAATTTTCTCTATTCTTTTGAATTCATGGCCTGCACTGAAAAAAAAAAGTTATCTTGTCAACCTAGAACAACTTGATTTTTTCCTCAAGACCAATTCCAGTTTTATTTGTACAATAAGAACTTTGATACCAATTAATAAGTGGTACAGAGTGACATTAAAAATCAAAGAATAAGTGGGGAGATTTTACTTGGTTTGAAAGACATTTTCATGTTTCACATAATATATCTTTTTAAGAACTTTCGTTTCTTTGCAAATATGTTTTTAAAGCAGTAATCTGAAGTATATAGCTTTTTGTACAATGGAAAAAATTGTAAAGTATACAAAGGATCTCAGGCTAACAATAATCAGTGGCTTAATCAGACTTTTAATTTTACTGAACTATTAGCATTTACAATAATAATACTTAGATCAAGTTAATTCCTAAAGAGGTTCTGCCCCTGCATTGTTCCACAGCTGATATCTGCCAGGTTCATTCCATAAATTTCTATTCTGGAGGTGAAGACACTTTGCTTGTTCCTCCCTGTCTCTTTCAGAGTCCTGTTTGTCCCATCTTCCCTAACATTCTTTTGAAAATTTGCCTTTAGTTCGCACCAGCCTCTAAATCTCCTTTTGATTATTGTAGTCTCTCTGTTCCCCTAAATTCCTCTATTTTAGCTTCTGCCTAATTGTACTTCTGTCTTCCAAATTTCCAATTCTCTTTTTAGAAGTAGGTTCACTATCACCAGGGATAACTCACCTAGTACAGCAGCCACTTGCTTCTCTGTTTTACTCTAAGATGTTGTCTTCCATCCAACTTTTCCAATCCAGTTCTATCACAATATTCTCAAATTATTAAACTCTCAGTCTCTGACCAATGCTTGCCAAGTTATAGCCCACTTCCACTTAGTAGTATGCAATCTGATAAAGTACTGGGCAGTGATTTGACTTCATCCTACTTTCCTCCTCTAGCACTTGCCCTTAAACTCCCTTTACATACAACTGACAGCTCATGATCCTTCACTATGGGCATAACCCCCATTTCCTTGCATTCCCTATTTTCCTTAAAATGACTTACTTTTAAAAAATGTAACCTTAGTAAAGCCATATCTCACATTTTAAAAATATATTTAAATAGCTAATTGTGCCTAAAACAGAAGAGAATGAAGAATAGGAATAGAAAATAAATGGGGAAGTAATCCAGGCAAATCTTTTTTATCTTGAATTTATGGCTTCAAAGAAACCCTTCCAATTTTCTGGTCATCCTGCCATATTTTCATAATCAATCTAATTTGTCAGTCTGCGGTAGCTGTTTTAAAGTTTGTATTCTCCCAATACAAAAAGTCCCTACTCTCTTCATTCTTACTAATAACCTTTCTTTAAATTAAGTATAAACTACCTAATCTTCCTACCTCTAAATAGAACACCATCTAGTCTATAGTGCTGTATTCTCATTTCTTTATTACTATGCATGAACTATCTAAGGTTAAAACTTTCAACTGCCATAGCTTTTATCTTACCAAAGTTTGCTCCTGAAGTGATCTCTTTTCCCTTCATTTTAAAATTATGACTCTCAGCTAATGCACACCCTCCCTCCTACATATTTATGCTATAATATTTCTCATGTTAAAAGTATTTCTACACTCTTCCCCAAATTCCTGTTAAATGAGAGGTGACAAATCAATGGTTCTCACAAATAGTCCTTGCAATGTTTCTAGTGCTAAAGTTGATCACATCTTCTCCTCTACTCCCTATAGCTTCTACTCTTCACTAATTTTTGGAAAGGAAAATAGACTTTTTTTCCCCAAACATTTGGGTCCCTATTTCTAGAAATACTCCTAATATATTAAGCATGATGTAAAGAAGAATAGTGTCAATTAGTTTCTTAGTTGACTATGAAAACTTTGCATTTCTGACATTTGAACATATTTCTACTGACAAATATAAACAGCCTTTGTGCAATAGTGCAGAACAATAAAATGCAAATTGAAACTGCAAAGTCATCACAATAATAGAAAAAATTATTTTTCTATGAATTTAAAAAACTGTCATCATAACCTAAAAAACTGTTCATGTTGATGCATAAGTCTGGAGAAATATAGGATAATTGATATTCCTTTTGTTTTCTGTAACTTAAAACTTTAGATGTGTTTAGATGGAATTATTTTCTTTCTTTGGAAAAACTGATCAATTATTATTTGAAACAATGCTTGATTTAACATGAATTTCTTTTCCATAACCGGATAAATTGTTATATTGATTTCTCAGTTTAGATCAGCTATCAAAATTTTACACTTAGAGCCTTAAATTTCAAGAAATATCTTCAAGAGTTTCTTTAATGTGAATTGTTCTGCTGCCTTAACAATCTGTAAGACATCTCCATGATTTTTGTCACAACCACCTTCCTCATTTAGGTTGATAAGTTTACCTTCACGACATTTCTTGAGGAAGACAAGATTCTTTGTAATGTAGAGATTGTCAACATTCCTACCATCCACTGTTTCCTCTATATGTCTGCTTATATCCTATTCAAATTTCTTCATATCCAGTATTATCACTTCTTGTTTATTTAATGAGTTATTATCTTTGTTGGCCAGATATCTCTTCTGCCTAACTTTTTTCATAAAATGTCCTATGTGTTCATTATTGGAAGGCAATATAACTATGCCTTTGGCTATTATTAAGTGAGATGAATAATTGATGTTCAATAACCAGTTATTGACAGACTTCAGAAAAAGTGATATAATTGGCCATTGACCATGATGTACATCCATTTTATGCATAATGATTTGTAGACAGAAGAACTATAACAAAATTTGTCTTTATGTAGTTATTCACAATCATTAATATCCAGCAACTAAAATTGAACAGGATTGCTGGGGACCAGTGTTAATTAACTAAACTACAGGAGCATGCAAAGCCAAAATTGCCTTATTCAGTTTTACTTCAGAAAGTGTTTTGCTGTAGGGACAATATTGAAAATGTTGCTGTTAATTTATTTCATGATATACCTGAGCCTTTTTGTACTCTTACAAATTCTCAACTAGTTACAAGGGGCAATATTGTTTTTATGGTAAAAGTATCTTAGTTCCTATTCTGAATTGCAGTAACATGCTGTTCTACCATGGTAAATATTTCTCCCTTTCCAACTCTGCAGTATAGAATCAACAGACTTGTCAAGTACCATAGGATATATAGTCTCCATGATTTTGCAGCCTTTCTGCCATTGTTTTGCATTAAAAAATGAACAATAATATGGCCAAATGTAGGACTAAGAGATGAAGTTTGAAAGGAGAGTTTAAGCCTAAGGCCTACACTGAGAGCTAGAAAAAAAACAAAAAACAATAGGGTGTACTCATATAATGCTGGACTATTCTAAATAGGCATTTGAAAGATAACCGTGGCTTTCTCGGAGCATGCAGCTCTCTCTCGTTGTTGTTTTTAATTGAAATATTTTAGTAATCATAAGTTTAAAATGTGCAGGAGATAATCATAATATATAGCTTAATTTTACAAAATCAGCTTTGGGAATATAAGGTTATTCACATAAATTCATTTCCTTATGATTTTTTGGTAATAAATTATTAGATGATGTTGGATGGTTTATTGTTTTTTCTCTTTATGTTTAGTATTCAAGTTGTCATTGTTCCTGTTTAGATCTGGGGTACACCATAACTGCGATAAAGGATGCTGATCATTCTGAGCTTATGTAAAATTATGGTCCATATGTATAAAAATTGTTTGTATTAAAAGTCATTTTCCACTGATTAATTTCTTTTGGGTCCTGAAGGTCAACTCAAAAAGTAAATCTTAGAGCTCCCTAGACTAGAAAAAAGTCAACTTACCTGCATTATATATCTGCCATTTCAATCTCTTACCCTGAATTATATACATTTTAATCTTCAGATAGTAGAAATAACTACTTCTTCATTCTTTGACATAATATCAGTAAATTCTTTCACCACAGCCAGGAAAATATAAATATATACAAACCTTAATTTAACTGCATACACTTAGCACTAATTGATGATTTGGAAGGATTGTGTGCAGGGACTGCTTTGGAGGATTAGGAAAATCAGAAATGGAAGTGATAAGACAAAGAGAAAAAGAAAGCAGAGGGGTTTTTATATGGTCAACATCAAATTTTTGGACTTCTTTTGATTTTTTAAAAAAATAGTAAAACCAAATATCCTACCAATAAGAGATAGAGTCCTTCCTTCATAGTCTACTGTCTTCTGAACTGGAAGTTTGAGCCATGGTAATGTAAACCGTGGGGCATTTGAGAAGGAACAGACAAATAGATCATAGAATTTATTTGAAATATAATAATTTTTGATTCATGATTGTTAAAATGGGAAATAAAAGAAAAAAAAGTATTTCCCAACATGGTGCTGGGAGAATTAACTGACACAGGAAAAATAAAATGAAAGTTGATCTCCTTTCACACCAGCCACAAATATATTGTGGTAGATTATAAGTGTGAAATATTTAACACTATATTCACAGAGAAGATACAGAGAAAAACTTGGAGTATGGAACTATTTCTTGATCAGGACAGGTATAAATTAATTTTATCTGAAGATACCAAAAAGTAAGATATTTTAACAATAAATAAATAAGATATTTAACAATAACTTGCTTAAATATTAAAATAAACTTACTGAGAAGTAAGAAAAAGACAATTTTTAAAATGAGGAAGAGGCTTAAAAGAAAGTACTTCACAGAAGGCCAACAGTCAATGAAACATCAATTACTCTCCTTCGTCATCCATGCACTGTAGACAATCTACAATCAGATGCCACTATATACTCACAAGAATCCTTTAACAGACTGACATTCTAAGAGCTAGGTTAACACTAGCAACTAGAGTTCTGTCATTAACAACAATGGTGGGTGAGTTAAGAAATAAACAAAATTATACTCTTTATTTCAAAACTGTGATAAAATCTCATAACATTTAAACATATACTTACCATATAGTTCAGCAGATTTACACCTTAGTATCAACCTAAGGGAAATGAAGGTGTATGTCTCATGAAGACTAGTGAGTTAATTTTTATAAACACAGTTATTTGTAATAGTCCCAAACTAGAAATAATCCAAATATCTACCAACTGTAAGTTTAAAAATATTATTATATATCCATACAACATAATATTACTTGGCAGGAGAAATTAGTACTTTTAACCACATGAATAAATTTTTGAAAACATGGTAAGTGAAAAGAATCTGTTATTACTTACTATATAATTTTCATTGTTACAATATTCTAGAAAATGCAAATATCATAACAAAAGAACAACAAACATACCACATAGAAGGAACAGTTAATGCCCTTAAAAACCCTGAAATATGTATTAATAATTGTTTTGATCTTCAAATTAAAAGGATAATCCTTTGAACAGTCAGGCAAAATGGTTAATTTATTTCTTAGAGGAAAAAAATAACTGTGCAAAGGAAGATTTTTCCATATTAGTATTCAGTATTTGAAAACAGTGACAAAAACTTCAGGGTAAGACTTTCAGCCTTAAAAAGAATCTGCTAAATATTTTATCTCACTGAGCTTATTAAGTGGCTACCAAAAATTTTGCAAAAGCAAGGAATGCTTTTCCCCAGATCTTCTTAGATAACAACTAAAAGGTCCTATTAAACCAATCAACAATTGATTGAGGAAACTAAAGTAGGACTAAGAATGAGCATAGACTATGGGAATTAGGGTGGCAGAAAATGGTATAGACAGTTTATGCTAGAAATTATAGAAAAGATAAAACAAGAAAAGAATATAGGAGTCCTGAAGTATTTGTTCATATAGTCTATGTGGGAACCTTCCAACGAGTGGTTGGTGTTAAATACAGGGAAACAAGCAGGAGGGAAAAAGTGCAACAATAAAAGAGATCTTTGAAGTGTGTACTAAGAGATCTCAATGTGTGTTTTGATCACAAATTTAATGGAATTGTTTATACCACCTTCTGCTATCCTAATCCCCATATTCTATCTTGGTCTTAGTCCTTCTTCAATAGTTTTCTTAGTAATTTGTTGATTGGTTTAGTTGTTACCTAAGAAGATCTGTGGGGAATTTAATGTTACTGAATTATAAATTTCTTTTTCTTTCTTTCTTTCGTTTTTTTTTTTTTTTTTGGTACCAAGGATTGAACTCAGGGGCTCTTAACCACTGAGCCATGTCCCCAGTCCTTCTATATTTTTTATTTTGAGACAGGCTCTCACTAAGTTGCTTAGGACTACCTGAAATTGCTGAGGCTGGCTTTGAACTTGCGATCCTCTTGCTTCAGCCTCCCAAACTGCTGGGATTACAGGCACGCACCAGCACATCAGGCTTGTATTGTAAACTTCTGAAGATCAAAGATGCTTCACTTAATTCTCATTTATATATTTTATGTTTTCTAATAGTCCTTTTTTATTTTCATAGCAGTCCACGAATTAAAATGTTATGATTTAAAGTTAATTCCTATGACTTTAATTTTCTTATTTTAAAAAAGAAAAATTTTAAATCAGTGATTATTAAAATTTGATTTTGAAAAGAAAATATTACAACTTATTTAATTCCATTATAAAATAAAATAAGTGTATGAATTTAATATGAATAGTACTAGAAAGGAAAATTGCAATTTAAGGCTTTTAGTAGGACATATTACATTGGCTTGGAAATGTTGACCAACTAATTTATGTTAAACTTTGATTCATTTTTTAATAGTCTAAAAAAATCATTACACCAAACTAATCATACAAAATTACCCATTGGTAACTTTTCTACTACAATATAACTTCTTAGAGGAGAAACTGAACTTTCTTTACCATGTCATCTTCTAATTAAACATGCTAAAATGAAGTTTCTCTTGCACTTGATAAGATTTTATACAGGGTAGTATAGAACTCTGTTTAAAGTTCAAGTATTGAATGATATGTTTACTTTATTCATTTGGTATGAATGCATAATATTTTTTTAGAGAGAAATTTTTAATATTTATTTTTTAGTTTTCGGTGGACACAACATCTTTATTTTTTTATATGTGGTGCTGAGGATCGAACTCAGCGCCCTGAGTATGCCAGGCGAGCAAGCTACTGCTTGAGCCACATCCCCAGCCCATAATATTTTTATGATGTGAACATAGACAGTTGACCTTATGAAAACCAATAGTTCTAATGATAGACAATTGTTTTATTTCTACATTAACACAAGCCAAAATTAGTGTAGTCACATGTAGTTATCAAACATATATACACTAAATAAATCCATTTAATCATTTAACATTCTTACAATTCAAAAACCCATACTTTAATCCTGAGACTGGATAGCTCTTTAAGACCATGAAATTGCCATCTGGGGGAAGCATAGCATACTTACATTAATTTGTCTTATCGTTCCTTCAGAATTTTAAAATATTAAAATTATCACCATCTACAGTTTTAAAGAATGTAAATATCCATGAAAATATACCCATAAATGGAATGATAATGAACAAGGTTTTATCTAAGGTTGATCCCAAATGCAATAATTAGTAATTATTTTCACAAAAATTTTGAATTAAAATAGCAGTACTTAAATAATCTATTATCAACCAAAACAATTTGGCTCTATTTATACCATCTGAATATTTTTAAAATATTTAATTACATCTCTTTATTTTCTAAGGGATATCTTTAAAATGCTGGCTTCTTAGTGCTCTCTACTCTCAGAAAGAACAATAAGCTGTGCTTTATCCCTGGGTCTTTGGTGTCATTATTGACTGACTTCTGAAAATCCAACCTTGGAGGTAGCTTTATATTTTTCACTCTAGGACTCAGTCTGTGAGTACTCATCCATGATTGCATGCTGAGATATTTGCAAATCTTCATTATGCTGTCTTAGACTAAGTTTATATGATAATGAATATGTAAAACAGAATTAACATACATGACCAGGTTTTCTACATGGAGGAGCAGTACTAGAAATATATCTAGACCTGGTGATTTTACCACTCATTTAATTATATAGTTTGTTCTCTTAATAATTGTATAAAAGCTGCTAAATATTTAAAGGTAATAAATAAACTTCTTCGACTTTATACAGAGAGTAATAGAACATTATGTTTAAGTTTTGTCCTATATATGCATAACAAATTTAAGGAACATAGTGACTTAACAATAATAAACAGTTGTTTAAAAATGTACATGATTGTTGCTTCATAAAAATACATTTCAAAATGCTAAAAATTAATTGGAACTCAGTATTCATTAGTGGAATATTCACTCTTACCAGATGAAATGATGGTCCATGAAGTGGAACAAAATGATAGAATTAAAGAAAATAGGTAATGTACCAAGAAGCATTTTATGAAATATACTACCGTTTGACATTTTGGCAATTGTTCAGATCCACTTTTCTTCTCCTTGCAACCTGATGCTATCTAGAACAGTTGGTAATAATTCAAGGGAGGTCTCCTCTGTTTCTTTTTTCCAGTTTTCAAGGACGATATGATGTTACAACTTCAATTCTTAAGTTCAAAAGAATTTTTGACTTTCCAGGAAGCTTGTGAATGGCAGGCTTAGAAGGATTAGGACACAAGGTTAAACAGCTGAAGTCAAAATAATGACTTTGATATTTCTCTTTACTTCTCCTAATAAAACAAGAATAGAGCTCCTTGATGAAGAAGAATGAAGGTCAATAGACGGGAGGTGTTTGGTGGCCTCTATTTAACTAATATGCAAATGCTTAAAAATATTCTTTTTATAGCACTTAGGTCAATTACTAAATCTGACATGAAAGGTCTAACTTTCAGGAAAACTAAGCTTAGGATTCAGTGTGCAGCATGATGAAACCAAAGGACTAGCCAGGACTCAGCATGGAACGTGATGTTGCATAAGTAAGAAAATTGAATTACTCTCCTGAACTATGGATTTATTGTCTGTGAGGAAATGACTTTCAATGTGGAAATTATCAAAGTGAAGCTCACTGCAAGGAATAGAAAAAATATAAGAAAAAAGAAACCTTCCAAGAGAGTTATTTTCTATAATAGAAAGGTATTATAGTATTTTTGTAATTTTAGATGATATTTTTTTTTCCATTTTGAAGACAGATGAATTTAGGGATCACTTGCTTATAGGAAAGCAAATGATTGACTCCTTTTATTTTATGAAATACTATCTTTCATTAAATCCTAAATTGTTACTAACTAAAAAATCAAGTGTTTGGAGGAGTCAGTGAGATGCAGTAAAATGAACATGGATTTTGTGATAAAGCCTAGAGAATTTTAGGCAGGTGACAGGCTTTCCATAACTCAGGTTTCGTATTTTTGTAATGGTGTAATGACACTTACTTCATTGGATTGCTCTCATAATTTATTGAAATAATACAGTAGTTACGCCTTATCCAAAGGGAATAAAATGTTGTAAGAGCTCTGCTAGATGCCTGAAGCCACTGATAGTACAGAGCCCTATAAGTACTATGATTTTCCTATATGTAGGTACCTAGACTAAAGTTCGAATTATAAATTGGGCACAATGAAAGATTGAAAACAGTAATAAACTAGAATAATTATAATATAATATAATATAATATAATTTATAATAGCATATGAATTATTTAATTCCAAAATTTTCCATTCACTACATTCATAGATTTTGATTACAGGAAACAAAAACCATGAAAAAAAATTCATGAGTAATTGGAGGCTACTACATTTAGACATCCTGGTGATTTGTGGACATTTCCTAAATATCTCCTTTTCCTTTTCAAAAAGCAGCTCTGAGTATTGAAATGTGTGCTAAATTTGATATCAGAAGACTTTGTTGGACATTGTCATTTTTAAAACTGTTTATCAAAAAAAAAATGAGTACTAAAGATGAAATGCATTTGAGTGACCAATCATGTAAAAAAGTTATGATGGTCAAAAATACAATGAATTTTATAATTTCTAAGAACCTATAAAGGATATAAACAAGGGAAAGTAGTATCCTAAAATTTAAAAATCACAGACACAAAAAACTACATGGAATATAAGCATATGCCAATAACGTACTATAGGAAAAATAATATTAAACATTATGGAACTTATATGTGTATCTTCTCTCTCCCCATTTTTGTCACACAACACCTTTTGCCCTTGTACAAATAGCTATGAGCCTGATTTGATATTCATCATCATAACTTTCTTTATACTTGTAGAGCATATGAATTTTTTCACAAATCTTTTTACTTTTATTAAGTAAAATATGATTCCTATATTTATCTAAAAAATGCTGTTTTATTTGATGTGAGATCTATTTTGTTGATAGAATTCAAAAAATCATTCATTTTTCATTTTTATTGAAGTATAAAGACATACTTTTAAAAAGATATATATACATATAACATATATACAAACTTATATATAGTATATAAAAACATAAATTATACATTATATGTGATTATACATAATATACAACATATATATAATATATACTATGCAATTTTTAGAAACACGCAGCCTAACAATTTTGACAAGGTGAACTACCTTGGGAAATCAATGTCCCAATCAAGAAACAAATCAAAAATCAAGAATTTTTGTTCTAATGCCTCCATTTGATGTCTACCATATGGTTTCCTCCCAGAGTACTGACCATTACAACTGCTATTTCTCTTCCTTTCCGTATCCCTCTCCTTTCTCCTCTTAAATCTGAGGTAAAATTTGTATAAGATTTAATTAACTGATAAGCCATTTGAAAGTGCCTACATCAGTAAAATTTGGCGCCTTCACAATCCCACCCAACCACTAGCTCTCTCTAGATTCAAAGGTTTTCATCATCCCAGAAGAACATTCAGTCTCTTTAAGTATTTTTTTAATACTGTTTGGAGTTTTTAGTTTATAATGCTTTTACCTTCATAGTTAAATTTATTCGTGGACATTTTATTTTACTTTTTAGATGTTATTGTAATTGGATTTTTCCACTTTTTTGGATTGTTCACTTTTATTGTTTTAAAACATCTATATCTTTGTCTTTACATTTTTTTTTTACTTTTTAATTTAATTCTACATACTATGGTTTGCAATTTGAGGTTTCAATTCTTATAGATACTGTATTTAATCAAATCAAAATAATTAGCATATATATTAAAATAAACATCCTTTTAATGTACAGTGAGAACATTCCTAATCTTTCCGTGAAATCTAAAAATGTTAATTTCATAGAAGTTGAGAGTACAGTAGTAGTTAGAGGCTGTAACACAGGACAGATGAGATGAGAGATTGGTCAACGCTACAATGTCACAGCTAAGAGGGATAAAGTAAAATATGTTTCATTTGACATGAGATCTAATTTGTTGATAGAATTAAAAAATCATTCATTTTTCATTTTTATTGAAGTATAAAGACATACTTTTAAAAAGATATATATATATATAATATATATTATATACAAACTGGTGTGTATATATAATATATAATGTATAATATATAATTTATAATATATAATATATACACACCAGTTTGTATATAATATATATAAAGTCTGGTGTGTTATTGAACAACAGAGTGGTTTACAGCAATGCATTGTGTATCTCAAGTGAGGTGGAAGAGAGGATTTCAAATGTAATTAGAGCTGATTTTTGTATTTTAAACCTGTTTCCCAAGTCAAACCAAAAACAGAAATAGTTTTTCTTGTTCTTTTCCATTATAAATGTTCTTTATATGATTTATCTTGTCTAATTGCTCTGGCTAAGACAAATTATAATGTTGAAGGAGGCATCCTTCTCTCACATGTGATCCTAGGGGAAACATTTCAGTCTTCCACCATTGAGAATAATGTTAGCTGTAGATTTTTTTTTTTTAATAAATGTTCTCTGTCATTTTAAGGAAGTTCCATTCTATGCTTCATTTATTCATTCTTGCCACTCTCTTGAATATGTATAAAGAAAAAAAATAAAGTGAAGTCCAATTTTTAATTTTTCTTTGCCTTCATTTATTTCCTTGGCCTATATCACAAAAACTTCACAAAACATAGGATGGTGAAGATAGAATCCTGTTTTTCCCCTAAAATATAAACAGAACAATTACTTTACTTTTTATATTTCAATCAACACTTACATAGGAAAAATATTTATTCTTTATCACATTAGATTAAAATTCTAATTTCCTCATGCTGTCCAATTTTTACTCAAGGTGATTATCGAATATCTTTATTTTTCAAACATTTTCTAGTTTGTCCTACATCTGGTGACTATATGTGCATTTCTGCTTATACAATTTTGTATTTTGCTTGGTTGAAATTTTTAGAAGCCAATATAGCAACTGTTACTTACAATGTAAGTTATCATATTTTTGTTTTTATACAAAAGTTCTTTGGCTTTTATTGGTCTTCTGCATTTTCACATGAATTTTTATGATCAGCTTGTAAATTTCATAAACAGTGTAAGTTCTGTGATTTTGATTTGAGTTACATTGAGTTAATACATACATTTGAGGAAGATTTTATAATTTAAATACTTATAATTTACAAATAAGGTCTATTGCCCCATTTAATAGGTTGAATAATATAAAATGACTATTTCTGTTGGTCAAAAATGGAAAAGTATCAGAAAACTCAGGTAGTTTACATTAATTCTTCCTTATATAATGTTTTGTAAATTTTGGCATTTGGGATTATAATACTATTGTAGGTGTTATCTTTTGTAATGTTTTATTTTCTTAAAAAATGTCATTGCTGCCTATTATTTTATTGAATTTTATCCCCTTCCCTGAAATTACACTGACCTGTTTTAGGAGTTTGTTTACATAAGTTTTTGCATTACCTACACAGACAGTGTCATTTGTGAATCATAAATATTTATTCTTTCCCCATTCTGACCCTCACTCCCCAAACATCTGGACTTCCTGCAATGGCCAGTCAGTAAAATGTTGATTATAAATAGCGCTAATAATCTTTTTTTTTTATCTCAAGTAAAAAGCCCTGAAAATTTCATCATTAATTATGACATTTACTATATATTATTAAACTTTTTTTTAAAAAAGGAAGAAGTTCCAATTTATTCCTCACATACCATTAGGAGGATGATAATTATTATCACTAATATTGTTATCATGATTTTGTCTCTGTTTTTTTCACATACATTTTCATTACCATCAACATGATTCTTTTTGAATTTTTTAAAAAGTATAACCTGTTAATGTTGTGAATTATAGTCATTGATTTTCATGTTAAATTCCTTTACATTCCTTGAATAAACCCAATGTGGCAAGAAAGATTATATTTTTAAATGTCACTGCATTCAATTTCTAATACTTTGGTAGGATTTTACAACTAAATTTTTGAAAGACAATGATCTATAATTTTTCTTTCTTGAATTTTTCTTGTCAGAATTGGTATCAACATTATATTGGTCACATTGAAATAGAACAGTTCCTAATCTCTGCATATCATAAGTTTGGTGTTACAAAACCTTTAATGATTGGCAGAAATCACCACTGAGCTAAATTTGTCTGTATGGAAAGTTATGGAAAGTTTTTTTTTTTTTCTTTTTCTCTTTCTTTCTTTTTTCTTTTCTTTCTTTTTTTTTTTTTGTTACTGGGTTTTGAATTTAGGGCCACATCTCCAGCCTTTTTTATATTTTATTTAAAGGCAGTGTCTCACTGAGTTGGTAAGGGCCTCACTAAGTTCCTGAGACTTGCTTTGAACTTACAGTGTTCCTGCCTCAGCCTCCTGAGATTCTGGGATTATAGGTGTGCACCACTGTGCCTAGCTCTTTATGGGATAATTATAATATTTAGTATATAATTATAATATTTAATAATTATAATAATTATCAGTAGATATAGACACATGCATGCATTCTATGCTATTTTTTTTCTTTTACAAGGGGTAATACATGACTTCAAGGCATTAATTGAATGATCTCTGTTTTCAATATTATATATTTTATATATAAGCATTATATGAGCATTTAGAAAATCTACTTGACAGTCTTTTATATGTATCCTGAAACCTTTTTCCTGTTTAACATTTAATATTATTGGCATATTATTTGGGATTATATATCCAAGTTTCTTATTTGTTTTCTGTTTGACTCACCTTTGTATTTTGGTCTTTTTCTCTCTTATGTTGTGTTAAAATATCTACTATTTCATTTTTACTCTTCTGTTTTCTTGACAGCTACATATTTTACTATGTAGTAAGTGTTTACTCTAGAATTAAGCATTCATGTTTGACTTATTATGGTTTGACACAAGTTATAGCACTTCTGCATAATACGTAGTAAATTTAATTTTCTTCTTCTTTCTGCCACATTGTTTCTATGAGTTTCAATTGTGTCTACATTTTAAACTCCAAAGACATTACTATTATTGTTTTGCTCAGTCACTATCCAGTCGATATTCATTTATAATTCATGTTTTGCCAAAAAGATCATTGTTAAAATTTCCTTCCTCTAAAATCATTTGCTCTGCTTATAGTGGGTATTTTTTGGCATTTATTTCACTGCAGATGTAAGTAAAAAGTTCTTGGTGTTTGAAATTAACTTTAGTTTATATTGACTTTTTAAAATCATACAAAACAAGATACAGATTTTGGAGTTGACAGCACATTTCATTTAGAATTTTAATGTTTTCACTCTGTTTTTTGTCTTTATTCTTTTGAGAAGCTAGATCTATGTCTTGTGTTACTCCTTGGAAGAATATGTGTACTTTAGTTTTCTGCTAAGCTAATGTAAATTTTTTCTTGATCTTTGGTTTTCATAATGATCTTTTTTGTAGTTTTTTCATTGCCCAAATTTTGATTAGGTTTCAATAGAGCATCTTAAACATATGGGTCTCTATCTTTCAGCAGTGTTGGACAACTTTCATTCAAGTGTATCTTTAAGCATTGCTTCTCTGTCATACTTTTTCTTCTTTTCATCCTTCATGCTAATAGTATGTACACTAGACCTCTCCAATATCATGCTAGTTAGAACTCTTTACTTATTCTCACATTTTTCTAATTTTTTAAACTGCATTTATGATTATCTCTTTACTTCAGTTTGAATATTTTCTGTTGAAGACATCTTCCTGTGTACTAAGCTTAACTTCTGCTATATCTATTCTGCTATTAAAGATGACATGAGTCTTTTTTTATTGGTTGTTCAAAACATTACATAGCTCTTGACAAATCATATTTCATACTTTAGATTCAAGTGGGTTATGAACTCCCATTTTTACCCCGTATACAGATTGCAGAATCACGGTTTACTGTATTTTTTTCTCTTTTGGAATATCCACTAATTCTTTTCAAATTCAATTAACTATAAAATGTCTGCATTTTTCTGTTACTTTGAACTCCTTTACTTTCTGTATTCCAGAACATATATTTCATAGGCACTTAAATATCTGAACTACCTGTAAGTTTGATTCAAGTTTGTTTTTACTTTTGATATTCAGTGTTATAATCTGGTTACTTGGTTTACTTTGGGATGTTTATTTAATGACAGAAATTGTATGTAAAATGAATAGAAAGCTCTGAGTAAATTATCTTTCTCTTAAGACCATGCCTACTTTATTAAGCAGAAATAGAGCTGATTGGTTATTTTGTCTTAATAAAGATCTATTGTTTTTTATTATAACTTTGGAAAGCCTCCATCAACTTCTCATTCATTCATTAAATTTTATTTCTAGTTCAACTTGTTTTTCCAAATTTTTCACATGATGAGTCTACTGTATTCTGCAAATTTTTGTTCTTTAGGATAACACCAACATATGTCTGTGTACTAAGCTTTGCCCTAGATTCATAGACTTCTGCTGACAATTTTTTAATGAGTGCATATTTTAATAATTCTGATTTTTCAGGATTTCCAATAAGTAATATTTTAATAATGTCTATTTTAATAATTTCTGTATATAATTAATCTATTACAGGATTTAGTAAGATACTATCCACAGGTCAAATTCCTAATATTTCAGTTCCCCATGGGATTTTGGTAGCTTAAAGATTAAGAATTGTCATACATATTGCAATGGGGGAAAAAACTGAAAGTAAGAAAATTTTAGGATACATGAAAATTAAATTAAAATGTCAGTGTCCATAAATATAATTTTATTGGATCACTTTATTTAAGTCTTGTCTAAGGTTTCTTTCCTGCTATTCCAGAATTCTTAGATAGTTAAGACAGAGAACACATATGTTCTTGGCACTTTGTACTCCACTCATGGCACTACATTCAGTGGGGAGGATCTTGGGTGCCTAATGCATATCCATGTGAAAACACATTTTTACAGATGGAATCTGTAAAACTCTCTTTAAAAATCACCATTAGCAGATGAGCATTCACAAGCAATTTTAAAACAGGAGACACAGATTTTTGAATCCCAATTAAGAGAAATGTTCCTTCTTTTAAAAACAATTTACATTCTGATCTAGATTTGTATTACAAAAATGCTCAATAATTTTCACTGAGATATTTTGAATTCCATTAAACTATTTTGATATTTGTTACTCCTGTAAGATATGTCTGTATGGAGTATCCTTTATTTTGTTTCTTGGTCTACAAAAATTAAAATATTATACTTTGTGGTTCTTCAGAGAAAAGTTTGCTAAAGACTGATGTATGTATGGATCCTGAATATTATTATTTTTTCCAATGATAAAATTTCTGCATTTCTTTTCAAGTGATTTATATTTAGGCTTTAAACAACTTCTTATTCAACAAATATCCTGAGTCTGTGAATGCAAGAAAAATACCAGAATATTTGAGAACAAAATGATGACCCTTTAAAAGGGAAGAAACTCCATGTAGTGAAGTTGCTACCAAATGGCCAGCATTCATCCCAACATTGTTGACAGGTGGAAAATCCAGGGGTAAATAGATTGAAGTGTGAGTCTGTGCTGCTGGGTCCAGGTTCATCACCATCTCTGACCTTGTCTGACACATCTTGCCCATTCCCATTAACAGTTTTGAGATGATAAGTAACACAAGCTGGCTCGTAGCATTTGGCTAAAGTTTTTCCATCTGTTCAGTTGTTAAGTTCCTTTTCTAAAGGAGATGATGTTTTTTGGTGTAAATTAACATACAACAACAACAAAAAAACCTCATGCTTTCTGCCCACTCCCAAATATTTTGCACATACCTATAACTGAGACCTATTTGTATCTGATCTTCTAGTTCTTTGTGTTCCAGGCATGTATACAAATACATCTTTTCTGTATATATGTATGTGTGCCAGTGTGTGTGTGCATGCATGCATTTGTGTGTGTATGTGTTTGTGTGTGTGTGTATACACTGTATATTCCTCTATTCAAAATCATGTAAGAATCAGATCATCCCCTTTCATCACCCTTATATGAACCACCTCATCTCTTCCCTGTATTATTGCACTAGTCCTATTGTATCTCCATATTTCTTCCTTTCCACTATGTATTTTCATGCTCATTCAAAATACTCTCAATTGCTAGTTATATTTCCAGACATTGTTTTGTTATTTACATCTTCTGCAAAGAAAAATAATAGCAAGTAAGTTGTGATTCTCAAAAACTGCCAAAACAATTTAATGGGTGAAAACTCTTGGGTAATTCTCTAGACTAAAATAATTTAACAGGAAGAATATGTTGAGTTAGCACATTATATTTAAGTGTATTATTTGTCTATAATTTATTTTGGATTAAGGTATAAGTGGATATAACTATGCATTTTAATTATCATTCCTTAATTTTGAGATCATGTATTGAATAATCAATAACTATCAGTGGCCATTTTCTGTTGATGATGTAATTAATCATTGTCTTTTCCTAGCAATAGTTTATTCTATAGGCTTCTCAGAGACACAAGTGTCTTCTTCACTGTGGTATCTGACATTCCTTTTTAGGTCCAGGCTAAAACTTCTCTAGCACTCAATTGCTCGAGTACCATGGAGGAGTTCAGCAGTAGTGCTTTTTCTGCTGTATTTTTCCCTGTATTTTTCTTCACATATTCATTATACACTGATTCCTCTTAATCATTCATTTCCAACGCAGAACCCACCCCTATATCTTAACTTGAATATCTAGTTGCCTACCTAACATTGTTGTGTGAATACCTACAGAGCATCTCAAACTTAACTAAGCCAAAAGAGAACTACAGATCATATTTCTACTACCACCTCTTTCCCTGGCATACCTGCTAGGGAAATCCTTGCCCATCTCGTAAATAGTACCACCATCCACCCAGTTTCTCAGCCCCAAGAAACTGGCATTATCACTAAATCGTTCTCTATTCTTAAACCCCAAAATCAGTCTATCAGCAAGACCCCAAAGTCCATCCTTCAAAATATAAATTGAGCTAAATCTCTTTGGTTTCATTTCATCAGCTACAACCCTAGTCCAAATCATCATTCCTTGCTCTCCTACCTCAATATTGTTCAGAGAACAGTCACTAAAACCGAAATCAGGTCATAGCATTCTGTACCACTTAAGATTAAATCCAACTTTAATTGGCAGAAAATCATAAGAGCGACTGAAGGTGAAATCTTGTTTCTTTTTTGAATAACTTTGGGCAGACCAGAAGTGAGGCAGCTCTAAGATGCTGAAAAACTCAGACCCTCTTAATTGTGTTTTTCCATGATCCTAAGTATACAGTTTCTACTTCATGATCTGAGATGGTTTTCCAAAGTCCAAACATCATTGATCAGAACTTAACCATATATTATGTCTAGTTACAAAGAGAACTTGAAAGAGCATTCTATATTCTAGGCAGCTAAGTATCCTAATAGAATTTTAGAGTTCAATTTACAAGGAAAAATAAAACATTTTTTAGAAAACAGTCTCTCTGCCATGCTGTGGCTTAAAATCTTCTAGTAGCTTTTTACTACACTGCATAAAATCCAAACTTTTTTCTGTGTCCTATGAAGAACTTTATAACTTCATGATCTGACTCCTGGTTACCTCCGTGACCTCATTCCCATTCATCCTACTTCTAATCTTTTATTTTACTAGAACTAGCCAGCACTGTTTCTGTTCTTCAAATAGAACATTTCATTCATATTTGAATCATTGAACTCATTTGTTTTAATGTTAAATATTTTCTCTTTGTTTTTCTCTAGCTCCTTCCTTCCTCCAAATCAGAGGTCAATCTAGAAATAACTTTCTAATAAAGATTATCCCTCCATATTATAATAAAGCATCCTCTGCTATATCACATTTCATCCTCTTTGTAACACCATGAATATTTAAATAACCTCATATACCCCACATATATGTTTTGTCTTTTGTCTTCTATTACTCCAGTGAAATGTGAGTTATGTCTTAAAGCCTAAAATTTTTCCCATATTTTAAAAATCACTTTTATCTTCTACCTGGCATGTGTTGGTATATTTAAAAATATTAATAACAACTGGCTTATGTTTCTAATTATATATCCTTATATGTAACTTGAGGTGTCTATTGTCTACTCCTATGTCTTTTCATACCTGTTTCTAGAAAAGCATTATTCTATTTCATTTATTATGATTTTAAAATACTTGCTAATATCTGATAAAATGAGTTTTGCAAATTATCTTTTTGTGTTCAGAATTCTATAGCTAAGTCCAAATGTTTTTTTAAAGATTAATTTCATAATCAGCTAACAAATTTTCAAAGAAGCAATATTTTTCGTTGTTGCAATCGTGACGGTGTTTTAAATTTAGTGTTTAAACTGGAAAGAATTTAAATTATCATATTATTAAGACTTTTCTCCAGGCAATATGGCATAACACCTAACTTATTTATATTTTATATTGCTTCATAAATTGTATAGTTTTCTTCTCAAAGACTTAAACACATTTCTCAGTTTATTCTATATATTTGTTGGTGTTGAGAAACAAGTTGTTTATGTCATAATATATTATTTTATTTATTTTTTTTTTGTGTACCATGTATTGAACTCAGGGGCACTTGACCACTGAGCCATGTCCCCAGCACTATTTCATATTTTATTTAGAGACAAGTACTCACTGAGTTGCTTAATGCCTTGCTTTTACTGAGGCTGGCTTTGAGCTTATGATCCTCTTGCCTCAGCCTCAGAAGCTGCTGGGATTACAGGTATGCACCTCCAGTTCCGGCATATCAAAATATTTTAATCAAAAAATTAAAAATTACTAAAATGAATATTCTAACTTCACAATGTACTGCCTAGAAAATCTGATCAACTCTATTATTCCATTCACCAGTTCTTCATATTTTCCTGGTAGACAATCACAAATCTTCAAATAAACATACCTTTCTTTTGGTTAAAGAAATTGATTTTTGTTTTGGGAAAAAATGCATTTAAAAAAATTAAAAATGTATTAGTGTATCTTTCTAGATATCAAATAATTTTATCAGAAATTAATATTCTTTATTAATTTGACATCCATTAATACCTCATACATTTTAAACCAATAATACAAAATATATAATTATACTTTTTAGTATTGAAGCATCTAGTTTTATTTATTAAAATAGAAATAACAACATTGCTGCTAGACTTAAATGCCAACATTCTCAAACCTCATTATAATATAGATAATTTCTAGAATATCATTAAATTATACAGCATATGTGCATCCAAGATAAATATCATCAATAGATTCTTTCATTAAAATGGCAGAGATAGGCCCAGTATGGTGGCACATGCCTGTAATCCCAGTAGTTTGAGAGGCTGAAGCAGGAGAATCACGAGTTCAAACCCATCGTCAGCAAATCGAGGCCCTAAGCAATTCAGCAAGACCCTGTCTCTAAATAAAATATGAAAAAGGGCTGAGGACGTGGATCAGTGGTAAGCATCCCTGGGTTAAATCTCAAGTTCCAAAATCACACAAACAAAAAAGGCAGAGATATTGGAATTATATGAAAAAGAATTTAAATGTTCTAATATGCAATATGAACACTATTGAAATAAATAAATAGAATCTCTACAAAGATGTGAAGAAATATATGGAAATTCGAAATAGAAATTAATAACTATAATAAAATATGTTTAATAGAATGGATGTTAATTATGGCCCTAAATTCATCCTCTGTTCTAATAAGACCAAGAAATTGAAGTCATTTAGAGCTTTTCTTCTCTTTTACCATAAAATATTAATATTTCAGAATTAGTGCATAAGAACCTCTTCAGTGTCATTCTTAAAATGAATTTCTTGTGTACTTTTTAATTTTTATCAGAAATTATATGGAATTAGAAAAATCTGCTATCTGCAATCACCGAGGATGTATCTGATATGGATTAAGGATCATGTTGCCCTTAATAATTCTTATATAAAAGCCATTCATGTATAAAATCTATGCTGATGTATAATCTACATATCTAGCAATAATCCAGAAAATAATCCAGGTATCTTACCTGTTTCCCTTTATATAATTTTTTCATTCCATCTGATATTTGTTTCCATGCCTATGTTAGTTATACTTAGAAAGTTGAGATAAGTCACTCAGAAGATTTTCAAGTAAATAAAATGTACATTATATTTGGAAAACTTCATTGAATTTTAGAGAAAAATAAAGCTGAAGCCAATCACATTGTGATCTTATAATTCACCTTGCTTTTTTAAAAAGAAGAAAACAACAACTCTATTGTATGGGCAATGTCGCATCTAAATTTTTTAGCACTTTGTAGCTTTGTGTGTTGAGGAAAATAAAGGCAATGTGGGTTTATTTATATGTGACAGAATATATAGCTACTCTGTCTCCTTACTTTCATGGCTACTGAAACATCAATGTGACAGCTAACAGTAGACACAAAAAATGTGTATCACCAATCAGTATCAAAAACTACTCTTGCATTTATTTTTCCTGATATGAATTTGTTTTGCCATCTCTTGTTGAATATTCTCAAAATCTTAGAACAGCTGGGTGTGATAGCGCAGGCCTGTAATCACAGTGGCTTGGGAGGCTGAAGCAGGAGGATCACAAGTTCAAACCCAATCTCAGCAACAGTGAGGTGCTAAGCAACTCCGGGAGACCCTGTCTAAATAAAATACAGAGGAAAAAGAAAAGTGTTGGGAATGTGGGTCTGTGGTTGAGTGTCTCTGAGTTCAATTCTTGGTACTTAAAAAATCCTAGAACAATATTATTTCTATTTTAATTAGGTAGCATGGATCCATGGATTATGGAATTTTCTCATGATTACAAAGCTTGTGTATGAGTCATAATTTTAAAAATGTTGAGTATTACTACAAAAATGATCATCTTAATGTCTATGCGATAGTGCTTCAGGATTATGAGAACAGAATTACTATCCAATCTCACAAAAAATCCTATATTCCCAATGGTTAAGTGCAGAAAAATATTGACGTAATTTATAATGAAACTGAAAAAACCAGAGGGAATGCAGGGTTGGACATCTGTGCCTCCACCAGAGCAGTACTAACTCCAGAGATGGGAGTTCTTCCCACAGGGGTAAAAGGTCCTCTTCCTAAAGGAACAGTAGGCTTATTATTGGGACTCAGTTCTTCTACTCTAAAAGGACTTATGATAAGTCCTGGGGTAATTGATCCCGATTATGAAGGTGAAATAAAAATTATAGCCAGTTCTCCAAAGGGTATGTCAGTAATTTCACCAGGAGATAGAATAGCACAGTTACTAATAATACCCAGCCTACATGATAAATTTTCCAGTCATACTGTAGAAAGAGGTTCCAAGGGATTAGGCTCCACAGGTGTAGATTGGGCTATGCTTTCTTTAAATTTAGATTCTCTTCCCATGCTAAAACTAAATATTCAAGGACATGAATTTAATGGGCTACTGGATACAGGTGCAGACCTTAGCATCATCTCTCATCAAGAATGGCCAAAACATTGGCCATTACAACAAGCTCAAATGCTTCGAGGCCCAGGAGTGGCGACTAATCCCCATAGAAGTGCAATGGTATTAGATTGGAAGGATCCTGAAGGATGTGAAGGAACTATACAGCCATATGTATTGGATCATCTTCCCGTAAATTTATGGGGACGAGATGTCCTAGATCAATTAGGATTGACATTAACAAATAACATCAACCAAAATGCACCCACTATTATGACTAGACAAGGTTTTAGGAAAGGAAAAAGATGAGAAAAACAAGAAAAAGGGGTAGCAGCACCAATACAAATAGATCAAGGAACAGACAGACATGGGTTGGATTTTCAGAAAGGGCCACTGAGACAATAAAAATTACTTGGAAATCAGAAAGACCGGTATGGGTTCCTCAGTGGCCCCTGACTAAAGAAAAGATACAAGCAGCCCATGACCTGGTCAAACAACAATTAGTGGAAGGACATATACAACCTTCTGTATCTTCCCATAATACTCCCATTTTTGTCATCAAAAAGAAATCTGGTAAATGGAGATTATTGTAAGATTTAAGAGCCATTAATAATGAGATGGTTATTATGGGACCTGCTCAATCGGGGATTCCTCAATTGTCTGCTTTGCAAAAACTTGGTATGTTTTAGTTATAGATATTAAAGATTGTTTTTTTTTTCAATTCCAATTCATCCTGAGGATAGTCCACATTTTGCATTTACTATCCCTGCACTGAATCATGAAGGTACTGATCAGAGATATGAATGGAAAGTACTCCCTCAAGGGATGGCTAACAGCCCAACTATGTGTCAAATTTATGTTAACAAAGTAATCCAGCCACTTAGAAATAAAAATCCTGAACTACAAATATTTCACTATATGGATGATGTATTATTAGCACACAAAGATAAAAACACATTGATAGAATGTTATGCCACACTTACAAACTTATTAAAAAATTATAATCTAGAGATAGCAATAGATAAAGTACAATTAAATTTTCCAATTAATTATTTAGGAGTTCTATTATCCTCAACCATGGTCCATCCACCAAAAATTCAAATACGAGTAGATCAACTCAAATCACTTAATGACTTTCAAAAGTTATTAGGAGACAGAAATTGGATAAGGCCTTATCTAGGTATACCAACAGGAGAGTTGGGACCTTTATTTGATATCCTAAAAGATCCATCAGATCCAAATTCACCCCGAATGTTAACGCCTGAAGCAAGAAAGGCATTAAAAATCATTGAAACATATATGGAAAATATGCATTTGGATAGAATTGATATAAGTTTGCCTTTATTTATTGTACTACAAACAAAAAATATTCCTATAGGAGTATTTTGGCAAGAAGGTCCATTATTATGGATACATTTATCTTATTCTCCTAACACTATTCTTACTAGGTATTCTGAGGCTATAGGACAATTAATACTCAAAGGAATAAAAGCAGCAAAGGGAGTGTTTGGAATTTCTCCCAATAAAATTATTACTCCATATACCATGAATCAAATTGAGTTAGCTAATGAGATAAATACTTGGGTAATAATCATGTGCAAATCTAATGTTTCATTTGATAATCACTTACCATCTAATCCTTTATTGTCTTTTTGGTCATCGAATCCTGTAATTTTTCCAAAAATTACAAGAAAAACACCTATCATGAATGCTCCAAATATATTCACTGATGGGTCAAATTATGGTATAGCAGCAATAGTTACACATGATAAAACTTTTACATTTTTAGTACCCAAACAATCAGCTCAGAAGGTAGAGCTTAATGCAGTATTACAAGCCTTTGTGATGTTTAAAGATTCTGCATTCAATTTATTTTCCGATAGTCAGTATATAGTTAATGCTACAGTATCCCTTGAAGATGCTGGTAGGATTTCTCCTTCCTCTACTGTTTTCTCTTTGCTTTCCACTATACAAAGTCTAATCTGGGACAGGAAAGATCCATTCTTTATAGGACATATCAGGGCACATACAGGATTGCCTGGAGCCCTTAGTTTGGGCAATGATTTAGCAGATAAAACTACACATAATACACATATTTTCTCTACACTATAAGAAGCTACAAATTTTCATAGAAGGTTCCATGTCAATGCTAAGACTTTACAAAAGTGTTTTAAAATAACTAAGGAACAAGCTAGACAAATGATAAAACAATGTCAAAATTGTGTGACCTTTTTACCACAAGTTAATCTTGGAGTCAATCCTAGAGGACTGATACCTAACCATATTTGGCAGATGGATGTCACACACTTGCCAGAATTTGGAAAATTAAAATATTTGCATGTTACAGTTGATACTTCTTCTGGATTTTTGATGGGATCCCTTCATGCCGGAGAAAAAACTAAAGATATTATAGCTCATTGCTTACAAAATTTTGCCACTGTGGGCGTTCCAAAACAGTTAAAAACAGATAATGCCCCTGGTTATACTTCTACCTCTTTTAAACAATTTTGCTCCTCATTTGGCATTACTCATATAACAGGAATCCCATACAATCCACAGGGACAAGGCATAGTTGAAAGAGCTCATCAAACTATTAAAATGTACTTATTAAAACAAAAAGAGGGAATTGGGAAGTGGTATATATTCCCCAAAGATAAACTTAAAATAACCCGTTTTACTCTAAACTTTTTAAATTTGGATTCATCAGGACTTAGTGCTGTGGAAAGGCATATGTGTCCAAAAAATGTACATAAGAAAGGTACTTTGGAAGGATATTCTAACAGGACAATGGAAAGGTCCACACCCAGTGATTGTCTGGAGTCGGAGGTCTGTTTGTATGTTTCCACAGGGAGAACAGCAGCCGATTTGGATTCCAGAGAGATTAACTAAAGTGATTTCTACAGACCAAAAAGAAGATGATTTGGCTCAAATCCATAACAGCTGATATCCAAAACTCCAGTTTGGCTATCCTTACACCTGCGACAGAACCAGGATGCTTTTTTCAATATCTATTTTATTATTACCCTTTCCCACATCATGAAGTTCTATTTTGTTTTTTGAGGTCATACAGACCTAGGTTAATGTTTTGCTGATCAGTTCTATTTTTTTACTATAGAGTTTTTAAACATTGCAATGGAGATTTCACCTGTAAAATGTTATAAGGCCTTTACTATTATGTTATGTGTTGTATGTATTATGTGTGCACACTTGTGTTTTGTGTTGTATGTTTGTATGTATGTATGTCCATATATCATATATGATGAGAGCTCATGAAAAAATGGATCCAAATATTTTTTTTTTCATTCACATGATTTAAAAGGTTTAATTTAAATTGGGCAAACAGCTGTTGAGGATTGTTTTCATATGTGAACAAAAAAGGAGGTTAACAGATCTGTTTACTTTCACCTTTCCTTTTTTCATTATATTTAATAATTCTGTTCAAGATAATGTAAATTGTTAAGAAAATTGTTTTCTTTTAGTGCCTTCTGGAACGTTCCCCGGCAGGGGTCCCGTTCTGCCCGGCTGGCCCCCCGTTCAGTCTTGGGTTGGGGCTGTCCCTGGCAGGACTGTCGCAGAGCCCTCGCCTATATTCCCAATGGTTAAGTGCAGAAAAATATTGACCTAATTTATAATGAATCTGAAATTTTGAATAAATAATAAATTTCTAATTCCAAACCCAACACCCAACAACTAAAGTTAAGTTATTGAACAACTTGGAACTATGCAAATATGTCTTTTGAAGAGGCATTCACTAACTTCTAAAGTAGCATATTTTAGTTAAAAATTATTTTTTTCTTAAAATATTTGAACAAATACAGCATCCACTAATGAAAAACTAGGGATACGAGGATCATACCTTAGTGTTGTAAAAGCTATATATGGTACACCCAAGGCCAACATCATTCATTCTAAATGGAGAAGAATTGAAAACATTCCTTCTGAAAACTGGAACAAGACAGAGATGTCCACTTTCACCAGTTCTATTCAACATAGTCCTTGAAACCTACCCATAATATTAGACAAAAGAAAGAAATTAAAGTGATACAAAAAAGAAAAAAAAAAGTTCAAACTCTACTTACTGAGGAAATTATTCTATAATTAAAACACCCCCAAAATTCCACCAGAAAGTGTCTAGAACTCATAAATAAATTAAGCAAAGTAGCAAGATATAAAATTAGCACCAACAAATCAATTGTTATACACCAATAATTAATCAGCTAAAAGAGAAAATAGAAAAACTATCCCATTCACAATAGCCCCCAAAACAAACAAACACATTAAAAAAAAAAAAACACCTAGGAATCTATCTAACAAAAGAAGTAAAAAACCTCTATAATGAAAACTACAGAAAACTTAAAGAAATTGAAAACCTTAGAAGATGGAAAGATCTTCTATGTTCTTGGATAGGCAGAATTAATATTGCCAAAATGGCCAGACTACAGAAAGCAATATATAGATTTAATGTGGTTACTATTTAAAATTTCAATGACATTATTAATAGAAATAGAAAAACCAGTCATTAAATTCATTTGGAAAAATAAGAGACCCAGAATACCCAAAGCAATCCTTAGCAAATAAAGTGAAGCAGGAGGCCTCATAACACCAGACCTTAAATTATATTTCAGAGCTTATAGTGTTAAAAAAAAAAAAAAGCATGGTGCTGAAACCAAAACAGAGATGAACCAATGGAACAGAATAGGAAACTTTATTTATGTGGGCTTGTCTGTGTTATCTCATACTAGACAAAGGCGTCATAAAGATACATTGGAGAAAAGATAGCCTCTTCAACAAATGGTGCTGGGAAAACTGGAAATCCATATGTAGTACAATAAAATTGAACCCCTATTTCTCAGCTTTACCAAACTGGATCAAGGATGTATGCATTAGACAAAAAACCCTGTGCATACAAGAAGAAAAAGAAGGTCCAACTTTCCATTATATTAACTTAGTAACCAACTTCCTTAACAAGAGTCCTTAAAGCTCAGAAAGTAAAATCAAGAATCAGTAAATGGGATAGTATCAAACTAAAAAGTGTCCTCACAGCCAAGGAAAGAATCAAGAATGTAAAATGAGAGCCTACAGAATGGGAGAAAATCTCTATCTCCTGCAGCTCAGATAGAGCATTAATCATCAGAATATACAGATAACTCGAAAAACTTAAAACCAAAACTACAAATAACCAGATCAATAAATGTGTAAAGACACTGAATAGGCATTTCACAGAAGAAAAAATATGAATGGTCAAGAAATATATGAAAAAAATGTTTAACATCTATAATAATTAGAGAAATGCAAATTAAAACTACACTGAAATTCCATCTCACTCCAATCAGAATAGCAATTATAAGAAATATAAGTAATGATAAATTTTGGCAAGGATGTGGGGGAAAAGGTACACTCTTACATTGCTGGTGGAACTGAAAATTGGTGCAACCACTCTGGAAAGTAGTATGGAGTCCTAAGAAATTTGGAGTAGAACTGCTATTTGACTCAGTTATCCCATTCCTTGCTATATACCAAAAGGACTTAAAATCATCATACTACATACATTATGTACTATATATGCAGCCACATAAATGTTTATAGCAGCTCAATTCACAACAGAAAATCTACGGAACCAACCTAGGTACCCTGTACCCTTCAACAGATAAATGGATAAAGAAAATATGGTATATGTACACAATGAAATATTACTCAGTCATAATGAAATTAGGATGAAATTATGGCATTTGCCCATAAATGGATGTAACTAGAGACTGTCATGCTAAATGAAATAAGCCCCAAACCAAACCAAAGGTTGAATGTTCTGTTTGATATATGGATGCTAACACACAATAAGGGGGGAGGAGAATAATAGAAGCTCCTTGGACTATACAAAGGGAAATGAAGAGAAAGAAAAGGGGAATTGGAATAGGAAAAACAGTAGAATGAATCAGACATAATCTCAATGTTCATATGGAGTTTCACTAGCCATATATTCACATATTATTCAAATTGTTATATATGTATTTATATTATGTCAAATTCACTATTATCATGTATACCAAAAAAGAACAAATAAAAAGAAAAAAATTAAAATCATATTTCTTAGGTTTTCAAAATCAATACTATAGAAACCATACATCCCATCTTCCCATGAAAGCATCATAGACAGAATGTACCATCCTTTCTTTGTGTTACAGACTTTAAACAATTGAAAGCAGGTCTCATTCTGTTCTCTATTTCACATTGGTCTTTCCTTTGTTCAGTGGATATGTCTTCTGGTCACCTCAAGCTTCTCATCTGGCATGCCTGGACACACACTCCTAACCCATGTCCCTTTAATAATAAGCTATGCAGACACAAATACTTCATATTTGTCATGCCATAGGTTGTGATTTTATTACTAGGGTTTCAGATTTATTGTGGGATAAAATTAAGCACAAAATATGGAGTGCTTATGTAAGTACATTGTTATTGTTTATCAAAAATAGCAATGGTGGTGTGGGTACAGAAAGTCACTCAAGAGCCCCAACTTCATCCTTGAGATAGGAAGATACAGATCAGTTTCAGATTTGCTTCTTACATCTAATATCTCTGAACATAATTGGGAATTCTAGAATCCTATTACTAAGATGCATCAATAAAAATACCAAAAAAAATCTCTTTTAGTCCTTTTATTTTTCCATTCCTGTGGTCCACACATATTGATGCATCTTTTTGTTATGGAAAACAGGAGATGGAAAGGATTACTCTCAAACCAGTTCCATCTCCCTATCAGTCCTCTAGAATTTTTGTTTGGCATGGGTCTTACTGAGCAGGATTGTGTTTCAGCTGATAATTTCTAAAGGAGTAAAATGTCATGCATAGTTGTTGGGGATGCAAAACAAGTCAAGATGGCGCCTGGCAGCTTGCCAGGAGGAGTGGTTTGTGAAGCAAAGCCAGTGAGCCATTAAGATGGTGAGGATTCCTTATTGGCTGACTGCTGTATCTAGATGATGTTAATTGAGTCAAGCTGTGTGTAATCAGTTGGGTATATATACCTCTGCAGTCCCGCAATAAAGCAGCTCCTGCTATCTCAGGTGCCCGCTACCTTGAGTTCTCCCTCAGTTCTTGCTGAGTTCACTTGCAATAAAGTAGTTCCCGCTTCAGCTTTCAAGTTGCTTGTCACCTCTTGGTTATCCAGCCCAGCTGGACTACAGCACATAGTCTCTCACTGATCCAATATTAATAATAGAGAAGCAGGTCTTTTCAGGGCAAAATGACCAATTATGTTACAAATACATGAACTAGTTACCTTTTACTTTGTTTTCTCACCCTTCCTATGTTTCCAATAAAGTCTATCTCTTTCATTTGCATTTGTTCATAGATTCTGTTTTGACCTTTCTCATTATCCTTGGATACATAAGATTCTGTAATAATTACTTTGCTTGTGAGATAGCAGAAATAATGTTAAGTGCCCATCTATGGAGTTGAGCTCCTTTACTTGATTCTCAGGTATGCCAGTGATAGCAACTTAACTTTGAATACATTATATAATCTCTATAAGCCCCAATTTTTTTCTTTTAAAAGGGAAAAACTATGTCCTGGATCAGAGCCTTAATAATTACATGGCAGTTTATGTAATATTATTATAATAACTTACTTATAAAAAGCTCTCAATAATTTTAGAAACATTTTATTAAAAATTTTATTAAAAATTTATTTTAGTAAACAGACAATTGAATCTTTTAAGTGTGAAAAAATTTAAATAATGAGTATATAATGGATATCTATCTTATTGACTTATGAAGCCTAATAAATTCTTACATTAAAAATATATGCAATTTTAAGTAATAGCATAGATCAATAGAGAAGAAAACCAATTAGCAGTAAGTCACTGGATGAAGAGTGTTTCTTAAGATAATGTTAATCTTGTTACATTCTAAGATTTATTAAATGTTTTGTGAAAATATTCTATGGTACCAAGAGGCCTTAAAAACAATGTATCCTGAGATTCTTAGAACTGCCATTAAATATAATCATCTATTCAGTCAGTTTCTGTAGGAAGAATGAATTCTGTTTGTGTTTCTAACAATAGCAATTGAACCCTTAAATTCAGTGCTTTAAGGAGACCATCTTCCTTCAAATATGTTCTTTCTCTCTGGGAAGTTCATTGACAAATTTCCTGGTAGTTGTAAAGCTTAAAATTACTTTTTTTTCATTTTTTAATTTGAAAATGCTGGAGTACATTAACATTTAAAGCTTTTGCTTAATAAGTCACAAACAATGTATATTAGGAAAATCTTTCTATAATTATTCTTGGTCAGAGATCAGCAAATCTTTTTTTTTTCAATAACAAACCAGACAGTGAAATATTTCAATTTTGAAGACATTGTGGGCATTTCTTCTCCTTTCCTTTGTGTCCCTTTAAATCAAGATAATAATTGTTTGCTTTTTCCTGGGAAATCAACAATATTGTTGGGCTTTTGTTATCACCAAGGGTTGGTTACTAAGGTGGTTCTACTTTTACCCAGTATCTGGATGACCCTGTGTTGCTTTCTAAAGAGGAGGGACATCTAACATTGATCCTATCTATCTACTTTGATTTTTAGTGAGAAAGGACACATTTGCCAAGAAAAGTAATATTTTTTTTCGAAGTAAACTGTATTTTATGGGATACGATTTATCCAAATGATCCCTTACTCCTAACATACCACAAAGCCATTCAAAATTTCCCAGGACTGAAATGAAGGAGTAATTATGAGGATTTCATGGTTTTCTTGGCCACTGACATCAAAAGAACCTCAAGTTTTCTGAAATCACCATACTGCTATGTGACTTAACCTAAATTGTGTGTAATCTAAGCTCTTCCATGGAAGCCAACACATTAATGCAGTCCTTTATAATTTCAAATTAGCTCATCAGTGACCTCCTACTCAGTCCTAAACCTTTCTACCATTTTATGCTGAATAAGTTTGGCCTAGCCCTTAAATTCTCAGTTACATGACTTATACCAAAAGCATATTACAGTGACTATTTGATACAGCAGCAAAAGCCTTCCCACTTTATCTAGAGGAGAAATAGACACAGCAGCTAATTCTGTCATCCTGGTTTAGAATCTCCTTTAAACATGAGAGTTTTCATTCTGTAAAATCTTTTTCACTCATTGAAGAAACATAAATATCTGTGTAGGCAGCCTTACCTCCTGTCAAATCCTATCACTTTCTCCTCCATGCAATTTAATTCATTGTTGTAATATTTTACTTCCTGCTACTCTTTTTTCCATTACCTGAAGAAGCAGGAATAGTGATTTACAATCTTCTATTCACAAGCTATTTTATCTCAGCTAGATTTATTAAAATCTTTAGAAGAAGGCTAGTTATTTTTGGTTGATGGTTTGTGCCTTCAGATCAAAATTTAAAAATATCAGAAAGGATGCGTGATAGTCAACTCACCCCTGGAGTATTGCCCTTTGCTGGAAGCAAATTCTATAGAAATGATGGAAGTCACTGCTCTACCAGAACTTGTCAGAGGTAAGAAGGCTTATCCACAAACATGAGAGGGCAGATAATTTGGGAGTGCCTATGCTTTGAGGATGTTTTGGAGACCATATGGGAGTCTTGACTTCAGCAAAATCCTCCAACTAAGAATGGTTGGTGATATAGGAATCTTCACTTTCTTTGATTTTTAATGATTTATGGATATTGTAACATTAGGAGCACATGGAAAATGAGGTAAGATGGAATCTTATAACAATTTCCCAGCTGACCATTAGACAGTCAGACCCACCTTCATTAAGGCCTTACTTCATATGAAACCTTAAGAGTTACAAAGACTTTGCTGGCAAGTTTCAGTGAGTCTATATTATATAATTCCAGCAATTTAGTAAGAAAATGAATTCAGGGAGAAACACAGGTACATATGTCATAAAAAATAACTTCTTGTGTTCTCAGGAAGGATACTTGAAATTGTCACAGGAGTTTATGAAAGGTTAAAATGATTTTACATGGAATTAGACACTCAAAGAATGAAATTGGGTACTAAACCTTAGTAGGCCAAATTCACCAGAATTTGTTAGTAAATTTTTATAGTATATAACATCTGTCATCAGTACAATCCAGTTAAACTGCAAATTATGCCACTTAGGCAAGGTTTCAAACTCAAGGGCCCTTTACAGCACCTCCAAATGGACATCATACCTTATGATTCTGCAGTGAGTTTTGGAAATCATCTCATTGCCTATCATCGGGATGCACTGAAGGCTTGCTTTGATGGAGAGCTGTGGCCTTAATAGTAATAAAAGTAATAGCTTGATTTAGCATTCTCACCTTGAGTAGCATCAATCTTTATTGACCGTGGTACCCAATTAATTGGAGTAATTACTGAAGAGTTTTGTAAATTCTTTGGAGTTCATAGTCTATATCTGATTCACTATGCAATGCCTAAATATCCCCCAATCTATATGAATCTTAGAATGAACAAATAGAATTCTGAATCTCAAAGTTCTTAGAGACTCTGATGCTTTTATACTTTGATGAACTGTCATTGTCTTGGATGACAATGAAGTTAACTCTTTCTGGGGTTTGTCAACTTTTTGGTTATATATAGCCTACCCATAACTATCATAACTAGAAATATCATTTCTGTCTTATTACTTCTAATCACTGATTACAAATGGCCAAATAATCAAAAAACTTATTAAATGAGATCTTTAATAGCTTAACCCTTCTTTCTTCAATAGCTTCTAAAATAACCATTGTATGATCTAAAATCTAGAAATATGTTTTCAGGATGGAAGTCAAAGAAATGTGTCCTTGATGTTCAATGGAATTTGTACTTATCAGATACTGTAAACTTGAGCACAGTAGTCAAACTCTAAAATGTTGGCAGTGGTGACTTAACCATAGGTTCTGAAATGTCCTGTGGCAGAGGTCATGCCCTTCTGGAGATCTCTCTGTGCAAAAGTGCTGAAGGGATGGGCCAGTTGCTATGGTGATGCCCTGATTTTAATAGGTGTTTCTGTCGACAGAGCTATTTAATTTTTCACCTTGAGTTCCGGATACCAGCTGCTCAAGAGTAGAAAGTTATGGGCACAAGCTGATAATCATAATTGGGCTGCTCATACTCATGACCTTGGCTTCCCTGGGTCTGAAGAAACTTTCCCACTCTTTGAATTAATAAACTTACATCATAAATGTGCTGAACTTGCTTGTCATCAGTCTTCTACCACCAGAGGCTGGCTGAACCACCAAGCCCCAGCCTTTTCTCTATTCATGTGACATTTGTTTTTTCTCCATCCCCTCCTCGCCTGGTCCAGTTATCTCCCTGGAATAAACTGTCATGTAGGTCATGAAACCAAAAGTTTGATTCATGGATTCATGTTGGTCAGGTAAAAAGAAAACAATGTAAGTCAATTCTCTCTAAGAACATCCTGACTCAAAAACTCAACATTTTAGGAATTTGGGGAAGAGACTTCTAAATGAGAAAGCTTCAACCCAAGACCTCTGTACCAAATATAAGTCTATGTAAAAAGAGATTTCTGTTTCTATCTGTGGAATAGACCATAGATATCCATGTGTCAATTTATATTCTTTTTTTTTTTTCTGAGATATCTTATTTCCTATTTTGGGTGTTAAGTTCTCTTTATTAATCTCTCTATAACAGCCCCATTCTTCATATAGGTTTTTGCATATTTAGCCACACATTATCTAGTAGTAGTCGAATATGTAAATACATTTTTTGTACCTAAACTAGATAAAACATAGTATCAAAATGAATGTTTTTTGGGGCTTGTACCTATTTCTGTTTAGAAGGTATCTAATTTCAGGTAATTAATTTATTTCCTAGTAATGAAGCTGAACCATTAAATAATGTTTTAGATAACAAACATCACAGAAAGCCAGACAACTCTAACTGCCTGCAACTTCCTTCCTGTCACACCTAGGAGATATTTCTGACCTCCATAATGTCTAAGCCTTTCCTTGGTTCCTAGTTTTGTGACCAAATATTGCAGAGGCTGGATTAGAACAAATGGCATATATTGAAAGTAATGTCATTTTGTTAGATTATGAGATATATTCTCTTTTGTTTTATATCTACCCCATGATCTAAGTTTTACATTTTTTTATTACCTGACCAGTGTATTGTTCTTAATCTTTAGAGTGTTTTCAATTATTGGAGACTTATTTTGTATTCTTTCATCTATGTGGGATTTGTCATTTTTATCACTAAAACATTAAGTGAAACTCAAAATCTACCTATTGAAAGGAAGATTCTGTGATGCAACAGACACTAAGAAATCACAAATTCTCTTTTACTAATGAGACTATTCTGAAAGGTTTCATTTATGTTTTAATTTAGATCCCCCCTCCCCAAATGTACAATCTACATACAGAAAATAACATATAAATTGTAAGTAAAGATAATTTGGCTTAGTTATATTTCTCTCTGGCTCCTGGATACTGGTAACCAATTCTCTACTTTTGTTATTCTGAAAATGTTTATTTTTTCCTTAATTTGTGGATTCTATTTTTACCGGGCCCCAAATTGTAGGTTGGCAATTAGTTCATTTCAGAACTTGAAAGTTGTGATCCCATTGTCATTCTCGTTGCTTCTTTAAAGCAATGTGTCTCTGTTCTTCTGACCTCTTTTGAAACCATATCCAACTTGATTTTCAACAATCATAATGTGTGTGCATGATTTTAAATATTTTTCTTTTATCCTTCAGGAAACTTTTTCAAACTGAAGCTTGAACATCTCAAATGTTGCTGTCCTGTCCTACACCACCATTCTCTTTTCAACTTTAATTTCACATTATGCTGGAACTTTTCATCTTTCTTCATATTTTTCTTATGGTCCCTTCTGACATTTCCATCATTTTCCTTTTTGTTTTTGCCATATTATGTACTAATATATTTTATCAAACCTCTTCTTTATATGTCAAAACTCCTATTAAGCTTTTGATGAGTTTTTTTTTAATTTTAGTTATTGTATTTTGTGTCTTGAAATTTTCACTTGATACTTTTTCATGGATTCTAGTGTCCTGATAAATTTTACCATCTTTTATCCGTTTTCCAACTTACCTTGTTTAGATAATTTAAAGTTATTATCTCTCAATTCTCCTAAGGTCATCTCGATTCTGTTTCTAATTGTTTCTTTATCAAGTTTATTTCTTCGTTAGAATCAATTTAATTGCTTTTTTTTATATCATTTGTGGAAAAAGCTCACGAGACCAAGATGTTGCCATTCATTTTCCTTGGCTTTTTAGTGCAATGTCAGCCCACTTTCTTAAAGGAAGAGTAGATACTTTAATCCAAAGGAGGTTTAAGCTTATTCTGCTGGTGTGTATTTAGCATTGCCTCAATCTCTGTTTTACCTCTTATAGATTAGGATTCTATAGGTCTCCAACCCTCACCTATGAGTGTTTTAAAATTAATACAATCACCTTCTTTGTGAAATGAAGCAACATTAAAGTTCACTGTGCTTTCGGGAAGTTTTGCTTAGCTTGTAGCTTCTTCTTCAGTGCAGTTAAAAAATAATAATAATAAAGCCAGGAAACCATAAGTGATGGCTCTCTTCTCTCTGGACATCCTTGGAAAATCAAACTCCAATATATTTTCTTGCCAGTCCCTTGAGCTTTCCCCAAAACAGTGCTAGATTTTCTATGTTTAGCTCTCCTCATTTCTCTTGATTCTTGGCTTCTTGCCTTGTGTGAAGAATCAACAAAAGCCCTAAAGGGAAAGGTGGTTTGATTGAGGTTTCCCAGATGTTGGCCTCTGAATCCTGCTTTCCTTGGGCACTGTGTAATTTTTGAAGCCTTCCCTTAGTCTATACTATCTTAGATGGAAGAAGAAACTGAGGCTTACAATGACTAGGTGTTCTCCCCACCAAAAAAATCAAGTCTTTCTTAGATTGTTTAAAGAACTCATTTTATTTTAGTGTTCCAAAAATTAACTGCAAAAGGTATTGGTACTATCTCTGTCTCTCTCTCTCGTATATTTTTTTTTCTGTGTTATATATATGTATATAAATATGTGAATGAGTGTAACTATAGAAGGAGCTTTTAAAATTATCATTAAACTAACAAATATACTTCTAAATTATATTATGGTAATTCATACAGATTGTTTCTGTTTTTGTTTTTTGGTTTTTTTTTTTTTTTTTTTTAGGGGATACCAGGGATTGAACCACAGTGCTTAACCAGCCTATATGTGTGTGTGTGTGTGTGTGTGTGTGTGTGTGTATATATATATATATATATATATATGTGTGTGTGTGTGTGTGTGTACACATAGATACATATATATAATATAATATATAATATAATGTGTGTGTATAAATATATATATATATATATATATAATATATATGTGTGTGCGTGTGTGTGTGTGTTTAATATTGAGACAAGTTTTTTCTAAGTTTCTCAAGGCCTTGCCAAGTTGCTCAGGCTGGCTTTGAACATGCCATGCTCCTGCCTCAGCCTCCTGAGCCTCTGGAATTACAGTCTTGCTTCACCACACTGGCTCCTGCAGGTTTTTATGCTAAAGAAGTTGACTGTTTAAAAAAGTGATTCAGATTTTGGTATTTTGTTATTGTTGTGCTGGATATTGAACTCAGGGCTTCCTGCATTCTAGATAAGCTCTCTAACACTAATCTACACCCACAGTCCAAAGGTTCATGGCTTTTCTGAATAAGGTTGCTTATTAAGTTATAGGAAAAATTTACATAAATTATACCATTAAGGTATGAAATTTTGAATTGTTTGTTGCTTTTCTTGTAAAATAATAAAACCAGTGGTATTTTAAAAAGAAATTAATATCTTCTAAAAATTAACTTGTTATGGGAAAGTAACTATAAAAAAAGTCAAAGTCATTTTAGTGGAGAAAAGGAAGAGAAATTGACTCTCATATTAATTTGGCCATCCCTACCATGGACAAAGGAAGCAATGGAACTAACTGTGATGAAAAGAGTTGGGCATCCCAGGAATTCCTCATGCTGTTCTCATCAAAATGTGATAAAAAATCAAAATAATGTTATAGGAACCAAACTTTAATGTGAGAGGCATTTTTCTGACATAGGAAATCTGGCAATGTTTGGTAGTAAAGTTTCTCTAATAAGGCAACTAAATCATGAGGAACAAGAAAAAAACACTTTTTTTCCTCAACATAAAACAGGAAAAATTCTCTTGTGCATTGTAATCAGGACCTACAACAGGCCCTTGAAACAAAAATTGGGATTAATTGGAAGGCAAAACACACGTGAAATGCAGTTTATTTACATTTGAGATTGGTTGAATTATGCAAATTCAATGACTGATCTATGAACACACACATGTAGCAGCATAGAAATAACAGCTTAATTTTGTGATGATGTACATGCTTTCACAAGTTGTGTGAATCCTTCTTGAGATACTTGTTTTTATTTCTGAAGTTCATATTGTTCATTGTATTTGATATTATACTCACACATTTTGACAAAACATTATATAAACCGAATATATGAAAAAGAATCAAATGAAATTTCTTAAACCATAAAATACAATGCAAGTATCTATGTCATCTTTCTAGAAAATTCCACACCTATAATTTATTATCTCTAATTTTCTATCAAAATTTCTTTGAAGTAGAAGAAATATGTAAGGCATTTTCAATACATTCTTTGCAGAATCCTTTCAAATATGTACATTCTTTTCAGATTAATAGAGCTCAATTTTTTAAACCAAGTTGTTAACACTTTCAATGATATAAATGTTATGGTTTTAAAAACAGATCCAATTAGTTTTCCTTTACAAATGGCATTTTTTTTGGTACTGAGTTCTATTTTTTATGCAACAGTTTGTTAGAATATGTGATTATAATATAAAATACAATCCATAAAATAAACTTCAGAAATAAAAACCTGTATCTATCTTGAAATTCTCAACCAACTTGTATGCATGTGTGCACCATTATATAATTTGGCTATTTCTATGCTGCTGCACATGTGTGTTTACAGATCAATCAGTGTTTTGTCTAATTAAACTAGTTCTGAAATGTTTGACACAGAAAGGTAAAGGATGTCTCACTCTGTTCAGAGGAGCAGTTTTCTGAGAAAGGGTTACCATCATTAGATTGTGGGGCTAGCACAGAATCCTGAACAATGGTAGAAAGATCCAGGAGAAGAGAAAGGTTAGGAAAATAGAGAATATTTATATGTGTACCATCATTGCAAAGACCTAAGCCATAGCCTTTCCTTTTTTTCATTGCTATAGAAACTTTATTACAGTAGAATTTCTTCTTTTATTTTTCCATGATGTATAAACGGGTTAAACATGGTGCCTGTATACTAGAGTTACAAAAATGTCATTTAATTTTTCATACTAAGCTGAAACTCATTAACAACCAAATTCAATTTTTATACATGCAGTTATTTTAAATCAACTCAAATAATCAGTTGGTTAGCAATTTGGAGCCTGCTGTCTTTGTATACCCTGAACTATTGTAACAAACATCTTCTAGCCAGAGATAAGATAAACCTTTGAACTATAAAAGATTCCCAGATGCTGCTGCCCTTTGGAGTTGTCTGATGTACTCTCCCTATCATACTGCTGAGGGACATCATAAAGATACATATGCCTCCTGTTAGATTATCCCTGTCTCCTGGGAATTCTTTTATCTTCTTCCCTTTCTGGTAGGAGTCACATATTAGCTGGCCATTCCCTCTAGAGGTTCTCATGCTGTGAGGAACTTCCCAACATGCAAACCTATCAAAGAACTCCCCTCCCCCAAAGCTTCGTGTGCTCTACTGCCACCTTGTGGTGATGTATTTTTCCTTGATAAGTCTCAATTTCTAACACACTGCATTTCATTATATAAATACCATTATAAGGGTTAAATTACTTTTAACACTGACTGATAAGTAGTGTTTGATGAAGAATGAAGTAACTGTCATGTTTATAATAAAGAAGAGCTTTGTTTCATATGTTGTGAGTTCACCTTGCATCTTCTGGACAAATTATGGTACAGACTTACCATTAATTATTGGCAAAAATCAAGAGTGCTAGAACACTGGAAAGCCAAAGCCATAATAAGAGCCAGTTGAATTATTACACATAGAGAAGCATCTTGAATGAGAGTTGTTGCAATTGAACCAATGAGCTTGCCTTCAGAATATAACTAGAAACAGAGCTGTGGTTTCAGTAAGTAAAGACAATACAGATTATATCAAACTAACACTCAGAGGAAACAATTATAACCTTAGAATCAAATAGAAAAAAAAGAAAACAAGAGCGAACAATACATATATGTTATAAGGAAGGAAATGAAGGTGATTTGACCCTCATAATAAGGCTTCACTAGATGGAGTCCACATTTATACCCCCTCCTTTTGATGTCAAGTAAAGGGGAATTAAAATATATAAAAAGTTCAGTCATAGTAATTGGAAATGTCATGCAAGAAAATTAGGAATGCCAGAGAAACCTTCAAATTCCAAATACTGAACAATAAAAATTAACAGACTCTAAAAAGCAAAGACTATAAGACCTTATTGCAAACAAAGAGAAAACAAAAAGGCTAATAGCAGACTTAGCAGAAATAGTAGAGGGCAGAATTTAGCAAAATGTAATCATTACAGAGGGGAGATTAAAATAAAAAAAAGCTGTTAACTCAGAATTCTATATCTAGTAAAAATGTTCAAAAATGAAAGTGAAATAAACATTTTGATTATAGACAGTTGTGAGAATTTGTCTCCAAGAGATATGCACAAATGAAATACTTAAGAAATAACCTTAGAATGAAATGGAATGACATGACATGGAAATTCAAATTTCCAGATAGGAACAAGAAAGTGGATAATTAAATAAACCAAAAATATTTTTCCTATAGTCTTTGAAAGTCAGTTTATTGTTGGGTTGAGGAATAGCTAAGAGGTTATTTAAAAATGAAATATAATGTAATCTGTGGTGTATAATATACAAAGAAAAATATATTTCACTAAGTATGGCAAGGATGTTATTGGAACAACATTATTTATGTATAAATATGTACACATACATGCTAATTTAAGGCAAATGGTGATGGTATAGAGGAATATTTTTATTCCTAGAGATTTAACACTAAAAATATATAAAATGGTAGAGATAAAAATAAAAAAGATATATCAAAGCATAATTAAAAGATGTGTTCAGCTCAAAAAAATAAAGTACAAAATGAAGTAAATATATATCAAATAAAAAGGACAAATCAAAAGCTAATAGCATGATGGTAGATATAAAACCATATTAATAACTATAGCAATTGAAAATGAATAGAACATAACAATTAAATTTCCAATGGCATTTGAATTTAATTAAATTGTAATTGTATACCTGAACCAAATAATGACAACTATATGTTCTCTGAAAGGGATAATGAAAGTATGTTAAAACATACCCTACAAATAATGATCACAAAAACTGCATGCTGTAAACTGAGGAAGAATACCAGAAATAAAGAAGGACATTCCATATGTCTGAATCAATTAGCATATTAATAGTTTTAAAATTGTATACAGCAAAACTAACAGAAGTAGGTGGAAAATTAGGAAATCTGACAATTTTATGGAAAAGTTTCAATTATTTTGTTATTTAAAAACAATTCAGGGGGCTGGAGATGTGGCTCAAGCGATAGCGCGCTCACCTGACATGTGTGAGGCCCGGGTTCAATCCTCAGCACCACATACAAACAAAGATGTTATGTCCACTGAGAACTAAAAAATAAATATTAAAAAAATTCTCTCTCTCTCTCAATTTTAAAAAGAATTAAAAAAAATAAAAACAATTCAGAAAAAAATAAATTATTCTATGTCATAGTTTACATGGGTAAGTATCTTCCCAGATTCATGTGTTGAAACCTAACCCCCTAACTGATGTTAACAGATGCTTTTTTGGGGAGATGATTAAGCAATGTGATTAGTTTTCCTTTTAAGAGAGACTTTAGAGGGTTTTATTGCCTCCTTCTCCACAGGAAAAGGAAGCAAGAAGACATCTTCTATGAAGAATGAGCTTTTGTCAGACACTAACTCTGCTGACACGTTGATTTCAGACTTCCCAGATGTGCATCTTCCTTGGTTCTTTGTTTAAGTTCCACATTGTTAGTAAAACTTTCTTTGACCAATACATTTAAAACAATCACTTTCTTCATCACTCTTCATTTTATACCCAGCTTTTATACCCAGCTTTACTTACCATCATACCCTACCTACAGAGTTTAATTGTATGATTATTATTTGTTTACAGGCACTGGTATGTAAATGCTATGTCAACTTTAAAGATTTTGTTCCTAATTCTATCTACAATGCTTAAAACAGTGCTTATTTAAGCCATTGCATGAAAATTAATGTTTAATAACACAATATTCTTCTAATTCAATTAAATATGTAACATCTATGTATCATGAAAAAGTATAACATATTAAAGGAATTTAAGAGATAAATTGAAAATAATTAATGTTTGTAAAAGAACATTTTGGCCTAAATAATCCTTTCATTTACCATTGAGAAAACATATCTGGGAAAATTTTCCAAAAATACACAGTAAGAGCAAGTGGCAGAACACATTGATCTATACATTTTTTACCTCAATGTTGTGACTATCCTAGAACATGTCATAATTACAGGGTTCAGTTTCTCTGATATAATTTTTTATAAAATAGAGAATTAGCTGCCAATGTTTAAATATTAACATATTTCTTAGAAGAGTTTAAATACTAGCTTATTTGGAAAAAAATGGTACATTTACCAAACAGGATCCATACAACCATTTGGTAATATTTTGTAGTGCTTAACACTAAGTCAGCTTCCTGTTTTACCATGTCTTCTGGATTATGGACATGACACTGCAACTTCATGTTCATCATTTATTCTAATATTTATGCATTTTCATAAAATGTATAATTCTGATAATTATGGCCTAATAGACTGAGAAGAAAGTTAATTGGAATTAGTGAAAGAAATGTAAATGGGAGTGTCTCCAAACCTCTGCCTCAATGTTTTATGAGTGTAATATCCATATATCCCTGGTTAAATGTTCCTTTGATGTTTCAATTTCCAAATCAATTGATTCTACTCAAAAAGTCACCTTGGAAATATCACATATGTCATTTATGCTTTGTTATAAATGACATTTGTAAATACCATACATTTTTATCATCTGGTACAGATGGGTTTTATTGATTAAATATATCTTGATTGAGAGATGGGAAGATTGTTGGTTGGTTTGTGTATAATCTGAGATACTAGGAGGGAAGCCAAAGCCAGGCTAATTTCATGAGGGTAGTTTTTGATAGTCGTAGATGAATATCCCTACTCAAAAAGTTTCAGGACAGTTGAAAGAGAGGTTTTAGGATGTTGGGAGAGAGAGATGAGGGCAAGAGGAGAGATGTTATATTAAATTTCACCAGACTGGTTTTGTTGCTTGTCCTTGGTGTGCATGGCTCATGCCAGATTACTGAATTTGCTTTGTTGAGCACAAGTTTGCATTTCTATTTCAAGTGTTATAGACAGTTCTAGAAAAGAGAAGTCATATATTATATGAATCGAATTTTCTTTTATCAATTTTACCCATCACTTAATTGTTGGTGATGTCAAAAATATATCCAGCCTGTTGGCTCTTGGTTGAAGGCAGCTTTATTATGTGCATTTTTTAGGGAAAAATGGGAATTAAGAGAAAGCCAAGTCATTATCATAGTTTCTGTTTTAATGATACCATAAATAATTTTATGTGGTTGTTTCTTTTTTCTTTATTGCCCACACAGCTTCCTACATGGCCAAATTCATTTCTTGATGGCATGCTGGTGATTGAACACATAGGTGCTTACTAAAATAATTGTGCTGATGAGACATATGGGTACAGTTTTCTTCCAGCTAATTTAGTATTTTCCTTTAATGTCTACATAATATTTTGGTTTCCTAAACAGTATAACTGGCATTGATAATTACCAATTCTGCGGGATTTTCTTCCCTGTTCTCAATACTCCTATTGTCATCTGTCATGTAGGATTTTGTTTTCCCACTTGTATTTAAAAATATTCAATATGACATTAAAACTCAAGACATTGCAGCATAAAGTCTGAAATATTCTATTTCTCATATTCTCTCTGTTCCCTTTTCAAGAAGAAATATGTTAGGGCACAGGAAAACTTTTCTTCCAGAGGAAAAAGTTCTGTCAGTGTCACTGGTAGGGACAGACAATATGATGGCATAATATGCTCCAATTGAATAGAGAATAATTTTAACTTTTTTCCTTAAGTTTGCATCAACAAAACATTGACACTACATTACTAAAAATATCATTGCTTATGATACCTCTAAAATTGGGGTGACAAGATTTTAGAAAACATCAATAGGTGTTAGTTATGAGGATTCTGTCATTTGGTTTTTTTCTCATGCCAAATACTTAGAGTAAAAATATGACTAATCACTCTGAGATTTTTCTAAACTAACACAGGAGAAAATAAACTAATTCTGTAACTTAAGAGAGAATATGTTTATGCACAGTAATGCATGCAATGCTGATCACTCTAGCCTATTTTGAATTTATTATTCTATTTTGTTCAAAATTATGTATTTTTAGCTTTTATATTTGATTCATAAATTCACATCAAAGAGGGATAATAATTAAGTCTGAAAATATTAGGAATGCATTCTTACACAGTGTAGACTTACTGTTGAGCTCTAGAAAGAGTACTGAAATATAAAATGTATTGACAAGAGATAAACATGGCTTATAGTCTATTGTCCTAAGTCCCTTATCTCCTGTCTTGTTTTATAGCATCTTCCATTTAGAACTCTTATTTGATAATTGCACAGAGTACTCTAATTTCAGATAGACATTTCTTAATTAATTATAAAACTATCCTTATTGAAACTATAAAGAATCATGTGGCTAATAATATTATCAAGACTCACTGGAAAAATGCTGGGTGAGAAATTTAAAAACTTTAAAAACCTAAAACATTTGTGTAAAATGTTTGTTATTAATTGACTTACTTGTTTATTACACAAGTTATATATTTGGTATTAAGGAAGAAGCTATAATACCAGGTTGCCTGGATTCAAATCCTATATCAGACATTTAAATGTGGAAAGATAAATACTTTAATGGAGGTGAGTGTTCACAATCACAAGGCTTTTGTAACAACTTTCTTTTTTTTTTTTAAAGAGAGAGTGAGAGAGGAGAGAGAGAGAGAGAGAGAGAGAGAGAGAATTTTAAATATTTATTTATTTTTTTTAGTTCTCGGCAGACACAACATCTTTGTTGGTATGTGGTGCTGAGGATCGAACCCGGGCCGCACGCATGCCAGGCGAGCGCGCTACCGCTTGAGCCACATCCCCAGCCCATTTTTGTAACAACTTTCAAAAATGTGAGGAAGCATGCATATTATTTTCAAATACTGAACAGTAAATATTTGTTATCATTAACAGAATAATATCAATCATAAAGACACCAATGATTTTATGTTTATATCTAAATATATCTGTTTATATTCACTTAAGAAAGTTGGTAAAAAAATAAATTCACTTTATTGTATTTATCTTGGAAGGTTTCTAATGAAACTTGAATATTTGGAAGTCACTAAGTGAACAAGAAGAGAAAGGTGTAATAGGCAGAAGGAGTAAGAAATTTAAAGTCTCTGAGGCAGCACCCAGAATCAAAAGCAAGTAATGGATAGATTTTTACTGGAAAGAAATCTACCAAAATAGGGAAGGAACAAAAGGATTAAGAAGGCAGAACAAGAACTCTGTTATGAACTCTGGAAAATTATTGAGTCCTTTAAACAGGACAATGATATGATTTTATTTCTTTCAGGACATGCTGTAGGAACCCTGAATGAATGCAGATGTGAAAGACAAGAGGTAAGTCCTATTACCTGGGAGGATTTTGCAATGGTCAATGTGAGATTGATTCTAACTTGTACTAAACAAAATTATAAGAGGAAAAAATAAATGTGTACATTTGAAATGGAATCAACCTCACCCAAGTACCATGTAGTGAGTTGGGAGTAAATTAAATTGGAAGTCACACACAGGTTGTGGCTGAACCCTCCCAATTAAGCTTTCTTATGAGTAAAAAAGATAAGTTGATTTTTGTTATCTGTTGTTTGATCTATTGGACATTTGGAAAGAATACACACACACACACACACCCACACACACACACACACACACACCGTGATCCAGGAAGAATCAGATAGTCATCCCAGAAGTATTTATCTCAAAATGGTAAAGGTAGTTAGCATTTTAATTTTTATTAATACATTTTTATTTTCATTATTCCATGAGTGGGTAGAATTCTCTAGGAAGGTCCCACTAGTAATGGAAAGGTATAAAGAATTCATAAGAGAGAGAACCGATATTAGGGAAGAGGAAGGTCAGGAAATGAGTGATAAAAGTAGATACTGTTAGAAATTCTGAAATGTGTCCCTTTTACTGGGAAATTAGAAAAGCAGTGGTGACACTGCAAAATAGTTGCAATAGCATGTTGCTGACAGAACCAAATGGCAGTGATGGGGCAGAAATGTCCTGTTGCCAAAAAAATATTTAGTGCTATATATTGTATCAAATAGTGTGTGTGGCGAGGTCTCATGTCTACTAAAATATTTGTTTATATGTCCATGTAGTCAGGAGGATTCCTGACTTCTAAATATAAATGTTAGCCATGGTTCTTTTACTGAAGCTAGTGGTATTCATTATTTATTCATCAAATTCTCTGAGGTGTTCATTTCTATAATACCCAAAAATTTCTGTAGAAATTAAAAATATTATTTAAACATTAGTTGCTAGGAAAAATGTAAGAATTGAAAAATATATATCCAGAGTCTGAGGGATTTTTAATGAAAGAAATGAAATGAAATACATTTGATTATGTCTTTATGTTACAAAAAAAGAAATCCATGGAGAGAGAAGGCCAAATATTTGAGAAGAAAGAACAAATATAGAGAGAACAAACTCTGAAGAAGAAAGAGAGGTCAAGATTGACAGCATGGGGAAAGAGATCAGTGTTGGATAGGAAGAAGATTTCCTCATAAGCAGTAGGGAGAGATGTGAGCTAAAGAGGTATATGTAGTGTTTTTACCATTATGGACATTAATTTAAGTAAAATGTCACCTACAATAAATGGTAAAATACTAATGAATGAATTTATTGACATATTAGGCAGTGATAAAGTTTGTTTTAAATCAGTTTGGTTCATTTATGTAAGATATGTGTAGGTAAAGTTACTAAATAACTCAGACTGGGAGTAAAACCATAGGAATAGTAAGGACTAGAATTAAAACTTTCTAAAACTTAAAGGAAATAACTGTAGAGAAATAGACAATCCAACCCATATAAATATGAGGTTGGTATCTGCAAATAACCCTTCATTTTATTGAAAATACACACTAAATTCATTGAACATATTCAGATTTATTTTAATGCCTTCATTTATACTGTATACTTAAACTCTGTTTAATAGAAATCAGATTACTCAAGATTTCTTCATTTTACACCTGTGTAGATTAGGACCCTACCTGGGGAAAAAAAGCTTCTGTTTTCTTAGATGTTTACACATTTGACAGCTTTCTGAATAACAGTTCATGAATATAAATATGATTTTTTTCAAATTACATTATATTTTCATAGTAATTTTTGCTAGCTTTTAGCTAAATAAGATTTTAAATAATAATAATGAGAAACCAATACATGTTAGAATTCATTTTGAACAAAATGAAGTGTAATGTAAAATATAAGACTAATATCTAAAAATGGCATTTTTGGAAATGCATGAGACATTAATGTTCTCATTATTGTTTTAAATAATAGTATAAATTGTTCCATACCTTTTGTATTTGAAGGCAGAGATGGTGGGTTATAATATTTTATATGGAGTATGATGTAAGTTCACACACACCAGAACACAGGGAAAAAGTGGGTTTTGCCAGTGTATTTATATTATTATTATTTAGGAGGAAAGAATTGGTCAAGTATTTGCTCAGTTTTCTATCATAACAGTTACACTTTTATATTTGATCTCCAGTTCAAAGGCATACAGTATAATAACCTGCAAGTACTTTTATCTAGGCAGAGAAGACTAGAACAATCATTAACAGGGTTAGATCATTTTAAACAAGTTGACATTTTTGCTTTAGAAATTAGAAAAACAGTGCTGTGAAAATTGTGTTTTTCATGTCTTAGAGTTGATTGATAATGTTTATACATTTATATTTCACTAATGAATTTTTAATTAGCTGTTTTTTTCAGTACTTTGCCTGAAAAGAGCAGGTTTCCTGAGATTTACTCTCTGAAATGAGGTAGTCACAAATTTCAAAGTAGTTTATGGTGATAATGTAGCCATTTCTCTTCCTTATAACAGAAACAAACTCTAAAAATAGGATAAACATTTTATTTTATAGACTTCTTAACGAATTGCATGCTATTGACAATATAGTACTTTCTTTTATATACCCCTTTAATGAGAAGGAGCTCTGAAGCAGCAAATACTTTCTTTGATTCAATTTGTAGGCAATTCTATATCTTATCTGTAAATTGAATGTTTAAAATAATAGTAATTGCTATAACAAGATGTTTATTTTGTGTTTATGAATACCCTACTATTATATATGCATCTTAATTTGGTCAAGTACTTGGAATAATAGTTTTTTATTAAAGGATTTATCAAAAGATAATAAGCTATAATAACATTAAATATGGATAGTTTTATTAATTTTAATTAATTTTAACAAATATAAGTACAACCTGTACTACCTCTACTGCTACTATTGCTATTTGTATATTTTCTAGTTGTTTCCCAGTTCTTAAAATGCATTGTGCTAAAAATTACTAATTCAGAGTTTCAATTATTAATTAAGCAAGCCAAATAGATTTATGACAGTTCTTTTGAAAAACTTACTTCAGGAACAACATCAGAGACTCTGTGGTTGTATATCACATTTTGAATTTTTTTTGTATGCCAACATTTTGCTAGATGGAAAATTTATTTAACACATTTTTTTTGTATTATGAGAAAAACTCTTAAAAACTTATTGATATATGGAATTCTAAAAAAATAATTTCAACTTGCCTTCACTTATCTTTATTCCATAAATCAATATAATCTCAAAGTAACATCCTAAGGACAGGAGTCATTCACATAGGAAATTCAATAGTTATCATAGTATGATCACTTAAATTACTTTTGCTATGTTTGAAGCACTGAACCAAGTAAACAATTACAATTGCTCTTTGACTTATGTTAGGGTTTTGTGCAAATAAACTCAAAATAAGCTGAAAATATGTCAAGTCCAAAACACATTTAATACACCTACCTGTACCACATCATAACTGGGCAGCTCATGGGGAAATACAGCTCAATGCTATTGCCTAACAATGTACTGCAATCACTAGCCCCAGAAAGATGAAATTCCAAATCCAAAGAACCATATCAACTGAATGCACACACCATTATGTATCATTGTAAATTCAAAAAATCATAAGTTGAGCCATTGTGTAAGTTGAACCATTGTTAAAGAGGTCTGTACACTGATTATCAAATTTCATTATTATTTATGCCAGGAAGAGATAGGTAATATTCTCATTTTTTCCCATAAGGTATTGGGGTGTTTCCCAGATTAAAGGCCCAGTATATGCTAGTTTCAATATTTGAATTGGCAGTCTGTCTTTAGAGCCCAATTTCTTACCCATCATGTTCTACTGCCAAAGAACAAACCTTTATACTTATGTTGCAAATTCTGTGTCTAGTTACTGAGTAAAATCCAAATTTCTCTTCTGTTTGTTCTCTTGGGATTTTTCATTAAATTGTACTTGTTTCTTTTATTCTTTTAGCAAATGTTTCTTTTCAGATATTGAATGTATTTTCTGTATCTCCAGTTCTGTTTCTCATCTTTTCAAATAGTATTTGTCTATCAGAAGCAGGTAGATTTGAAGTGTACACATACATAATTTATTACATATATTTGCCATTAACTATGTATACATGCATATGTATATGCACATAAGTATATGTGCACCTTTGGCTTTTTTGTTGTTTTTGAACTGCTATTATGTTTGCCAATATCTCAATTTCTTTTAATCTTCCCCTGAGGCAGGTTAAGAAACAGCATCTAACATTTATACAAACCAAGTATGAAATTGTAAACTTTGGGATTTATATTTATTTTTTTATTTTGTATTCCTTATTGCCCAATAATGCTAAGTGTCTGTTGGTTATGAAAACAATAGAAAGTAAATTGAGAAAATCTTTATTTGCCTCACAAATTTTATTTTTTCATCATTTTTCAAATTAAAATCTTACCAAACTAATATATTTAAAAGTTAAAAGCAAGTAGAGTTTATTTTAGGAGGCTGTTGACCTAAATTCAACTTGGGGCATGGGACAAGGAACATTAAAGACAAGTATGAGAAAATCAATAAGATATCTATTTTAAGAGACATTACAGGACCAGACCAGAGACATAAGCATGGGTTAACAGAAAAAGTAGCCCAAGTGTGCAAGTGAGATCCTGGTAATGAAGTTAAGAGTGGCAATTGAAACTTAGTTTCAGAAAAATGTGCTGACATAAGGGGCTAAGAGTGTCAGACAAAATGATTAGGACAATACAACTTTTGGTTAACAGCATGCATTTGTTTTGATGAAGCATATCACAAGCCAAGTGAACACTGGCTAGGAGGTACCTTAAAGGTTGTAAGTCACCCTTTTCAGTCAAAACCTTGCTAAAGAAACAGTGCATTATGGATATTTATATACAATTATTGCTAGATACATTTAAACAATGATAGTAGACTAGGTTTTGTCTGTTGCAAATTAGATAGTTAAAAAAATAACTATTTTGACTTGTTTTAACTTCAACACTTTTATTTAAAAAGTGGTTGATTTTAGCCAGAGAAGGATATCAAATTCAAGTTTGTAGGTTAAGTGGGGGCTATAATCTAATTTACTTATTGATGCAATATATTACATGTCCAGATTAATACACTTAAAACAGTATTACAGTATGGAAATATCACACTGAACCCATTAATATATGCAACTAATACTGTTAAAATTTAAAGAAAATGTTCTTATATTTTTAATCAAAAGCAAAAGAAAATAATGGCTATACTAGTAAAATTACTTGAGTTTGCTAAGAATCTGATAAAATTTTTCATATCTTTATTTTAGAGATTCCCTACTAGGAAAAAAAACAGTAAACTAAAACTTAATTTTTGACATGTGTATAATTGCAGGTGTGTAAGATACATATACACAAATATACACACACAAATAATTCCATATATATATATATATGGAATTATATATATATATAAAATTCATTATATTGCAGGTGTATTTTCAAAAATACACTAAACTCCACAATTTCCTAATTTAGAATAAATGAGCAGTAGACAGAAACTGGCTTTACAGTTTTAGAAGTCTAATTTCAATTCTAAAGTTGAAGAAAATGGGTTCCTAACTAAATGTAAAGTTAGTTGCTCTGAACTCTAAAGCAATAATTTCATGAAAGAATTCTTATTTTTGTCACAAAACACTGAATAGCCTTAATGGTAACCTTGTGAATATCTCTATCCAAGCTGCTGTGGACAAGAAGAACATAAAATTCTGCTCAGTACTTCAGATTAAGGCAGGAGGATCTCAAGTTCAAAGCCAGTCTCACCTATTTAATGAGGCTCTAAGCAATTTAGTGAGGCCCTGTCTCAAAATAAAAAAGGGCTAGGTGATATGGCTCTGTGATTAAATACCCCTGGGTACAATCTCTGGTACCAAACAACAACAAAAACATAAAATTCTGGATGAATAGTTACATTCAATGGCCATTATTATATAGACAACACACCTAGCCATTCTTTTCCATTGGAAAGACATAAATAGTAAAAATTAACAGTTATTTTACACTCACCTGGTCTGAGACCCTGCACACAATAGGTTATATTCCTTTTCCTTAACTTCTTTTCTTCCTTTTAAAACGTCTCCTTTGCATCTGGCCCTTTCTCTTCTACTATAGAAGTGGTCTATGACACAGATAGAAGGTTTAGGGAATTAATAATGATGCTGGGAAAGACAGAATCTATCTTTTCAGTAGCATTCAATCTCTAAGGAACAATACAGACTTAACTTTACTGAGGGGATTTTGAAAGATGTGAAGAGAGTTTTCATGAGAATAAAGAGGTAGGAGACAGAGTAAAACAAAGAGATTCTGACAGTTTTGAAGTCCCTGATCCACAATGCCTAGATATAATTGTGCTTTTCATACCATGTAGTCTATTAATAATCCTTCAAATATTTGTGAACACCTATTATGTAGCAGGATATTTAAAGCACTGGTTATACAGCAAGGCATAAGTAAGTCCCTAGCACCACACATTTCTGGTGGGAGAAATCCATGAACATTACTATGTAAGATTACAACAAAACTGTGCTGAAAAATATAAAGCAGGAAAAGTGAGTGGGAAGTACTGATAGTAGGCATGGGGTGGAATTTTAAACAGCATCATTATAGAAGGCTTTGTTGAATTGGTTGTTATCTGAGAAAAAATCCATAGGTTTTTTTATAGATTCCAGACTGGTAGAGAGTGAACTAGGAGATTAATATATCTTCTACCAGGAGAAACAGGTGGGCACCACTTTTATTGATTGTCTATCATTCTTTATAGAAGGGCATAAACTCCATGAAGGCATTGGCTTTTACTCTTTAGTTTGCTCCTGTATTCTCAAACACCTCCAAGTTAGTAGTAGCACTAAGTTTACAGTATATGGTTTTGTTTAATATAAAAAGGACCATTACAGTGAAATAGCCAATTGCCATCTTGCCATTGTGTATGAGTACACACACAAACACACATTTTATTTGATAATAAAGACAAGTGAGTAAAGGCAAGTTGAATCAACTAAGAAGCCGAAGGAGAGTTCTAAATGCATCTGACTATATCTAATACTTGCATAATCTCTTTAACTCCTTGTTAAAGCCATGAATTACTTCCATTTTTTTCTGCCTCAATAGATTTGGTTGGGTTTCTGTAGCATGGTAATAAATGAGTCCTGAATAATATACTGGTTATATTTAGCCTTAAAACTGAAACAATCTATTGAATTGGTCATTAGCAGTTTATAGGGTACTTTAGAGTTCTGATAAATGTTAAAATTTATAATTTCCCCATTGAATTTTTTTTCAGAGAAACATTTTCTCAAACTATAACTAGGGATGAAGCTCATTTGTCTTAGCTGATAGAAACTATCATTGCAATACATTTAAAAACCTAAAAAGAAATATACTTTGATTTCTGGAACTGTCATAAAAACATTTTTCCTAAGAGACAGGTTTATAAATTTTTCTTATTCCTTTTCTTCTTAAAAGTCATGGGTACAACATGAGTATAATATTCTGATGACAGAAGTTCTTCTTCTATTTATTTATAGCCATAATGCGTTTTTATGAGGCCATTATAAGTTTTAAATGTTTGGCAGGAAAAAGGGAAAAATTTAGCAAGGAAAAATCTTCCAGTTTTTTTTTCATTTATAATAATTGCTTTAAGCCAGATCATATCAAGTATATAAAGTTTATTGTTCTTTAAAGAGGTGGAATATGTCTTAATTTTTAAAATAAATTAGTAATAACATCTTTTATTTCAAAATCCGTGATAACTTAAGACATCCTGTCTTAAAAGCAGAAATTAAATATCTTAGTCAACTAATAAAAATTGTTTGGAATGATATATATGTGTATGTGTGAATACATGTATATATACATAGATGTGCAGATATGTGTGTTTGTGTGTGTATAATTTTTTTCCTGGTGACCTTGCTTTTATTTAGGAAAAGAAAAGGCATACTGTGCAAATTATTTACCAGTTTTTGTATCTCAATTAATGGCAGCTCCATATATTAGAAGTGAATAGTTGTCATAATTATACATCTTTCCATCAATACAATAATAAGGTAAATAAATATAGACCAAGTATAAAAATAGAGAATCAAACTTGAGAGTTAGGTAGAACTGGAGCAAAGCCTTTAGAGAGTGTGTGGACCTAATATAGTAATAACCAGAGTA